>NW_028250077.1:0-600000 GCF_964263255.1 Lissotriton vulgaris
GGGGTGCAGCCACGTCACAATCTGGGGCAGGAGGCGAATACTGGGACTTTAATAAGGGCCTGTGCTTGAGTGAGTACTGCAGGTTTAAGCATGAGTGCTCAAAGTGTAGCGGCCGCCATCCTCTGGTTAAATGTTGGGGCGGCAAGGCCCAAGGAGGCCAGCAATCGTAGCAGTCAGGGCCAGGCACATCAGGACAATCCCAGCAGTACCAGAATAATAGAGGGGCAAAGGGCCTCAGGGTTCTGGGCCCAAAGGCTCCTAGCCAGTTAGGTTAGTGAAGCTGGAAGAGGGTCTGCGGGAGTACGTGGATCTGAGGGCAAAGTGGGTGCTGCTAGAGGGGTCCACAGAGGGGGTTTCTCCTGGGTTACCAAGGGCCAGGTCAGACGCAGTGGGCAGATAACCTAAAATTGGCTTCAGAACACAGGCAGGTGGTGCAAGACAAACTGAACAAAGAGGTGTGTGAAGGGAGAATGTTGGGCCCCTTTGATGATTTGCCAACTGAGAATTTGATAATTTCACCAATCGGAGTGGTGCCCAAAAAGAGGAGGGTCAATACAGACTAATTCAGCATCTCTCATGGCCAGAAGGGTTTTCCGTTAATGATTTTATTGATGAGGAGGTGGCCTCAGTTTCATATTCCTCAGATGACATGGCCATGTCACTAGTAGTGACCGCAGGCGCAACTGCAGCGATGGCTAAATGTGACATAAAGGGCACTTTGGTTGCTTCCAGTCCAACCAGATGATTGGGATCTTCTGGGTATCCATTTTGGAGGTATATGGTACGTGGACGGAGCTTTACCGATGGGTTGCTCTATGTCGTGTGCTTTATTAGAATTTTTAGTACCTTCTTGCAGTGTTACTTCATGCAGCACACAGGTCACACATTGGTGATGCACTACTTGGACGATTTATTCTTTGTCGGTTCAACGGGCTCCACGGAGTGCCAGGCAGCTCTGGACACTTTCCATGAACTCATGGTTGCACTGGGGGTGCCGTTGGCACCAAAGAAGACAATGGGTCCCTGTACAGCTCTGTCTTTCATAGGGACTGAAATTGATTCTTTGGCAATGCGGGCTCAAAAGAAAGTGACAGTAAAGACATACAGGTGCTCCTCGGTCATCTTCACTTTGCGTGCAGGGTAGTCAGGGCAGGGAGGACATTTTGTAGGTGGTTGGGGTGGGCACTGGCGGGACATCATTTACCCCACCACCATGTTCGCCTATCAGCAGGGTTGAAGGAGGATTTGCGCATGTGGTCAGTTTTTCTACAGTCTTTTAATGGCATTGCATTGGCCAGGGAGGAGGACATCCAGTGGGACGTGCAGCTATTTTCTGATGCAGCAGACAGTGACGGATTTGGCCTTTATTGGCAGGGCAGGTGGTGTGCTGAGCAGTGGCCACAGCAGTTGAAGGATGGCGGGAGGAGCACAGCTTTCCTTGAGCTTTTCCCATTACTGGTGGCACTAACGCTGTGGGGTGAAGAGTTGGCACACAAGAAAGTTTTCTTCCGAGTGGACAATATGGCAGTGGTGGAGATCATCAACAGGCAGTCCGCAAGAGATGAGCAAATTCTGAAGCTGCTGTGGGTTTTTGTGCTAGGTTGCCTCAGACATGACATTGCTTTCAGGGAACTGCATATACCAGCTGTGGACAATGACATAGCCAATGCTTTGTCTCATTCACAGTGGGAGAGATTCTGGGGGCTGGCCAAGGAGGTGGACAGGACACCGACCCCAATGCCGGATCATCTTTGGTATGTAGGCAACGTACGGTGCTACATGGAACTCCCTCCCCACCCACCTCTGCCTGACCCAGGACCACCTCGCCTTCAGAAAGCAACTCAAGACCTGGCTGTTCGAGCAGTAGCGCACCCCCCTCCCCCAGCGCCTTGAGACCCTCTGGGTGAGTAGTGCGCCATATAAATGCGATGATTGATTGATTGACAACTGATGGCAGGCTCTTTGTCGCCATCTACAATGGCAGCATATAATCTGGCCTGGAGGGATTTCTTGGCATCTGGCGCCTGTAAGCGTTCTGAGGTCTGGCGTCAGTCTGAAGATGTGATTCTGGACCTCATTGCGAGGGGCCTTTCTAAAGTTACCATCGCCGGGAAATTGGCGGGCATTGGTTTCATGGGAAAGCTTGTGTCGGGTTACACCCCGTCAGCGGGGGAAGTGGGGAGGAGGATGTTAGAAGGTTGGGCTAGGGAGAGGGGAGAAGAGTTTGGCGCATAGCCCCCTTTCTTGGCAGATGCTAACCCAATTACTGGAGGCTTTATCGGCAGTCTGTAGGGACATTTTGAGACCTGTTTGTTCTCAACTCTTATGGTATGGATGTTTTTTGGGGCGTTTATAGTTTCGTAGCTCTTAGACAGCAAGGTTAAAAAGGGTGCACTTTGGAAAGATGTGTCCATCCAGGATGGGGGGATACAGAATTGGTTGTCCAGTTCCAAAATGGACCAGAGGGGAGTGGGAAAGGGGGTCAGGTTGGAAGCGGCTGTACCATCTTTGAGGTGCCCACCTAATTGGGCCCGCCATTGGCATGCTTTGTCAGGAGGTTTGGGGGTAGAGGTGGTTTTCCAGCATTCTAAGGGGAAAAGTGTAACAGATTACAAGCTGCGCATGGTGTTGCAGAAGGCTTTGTACAGTATCGGGATGGATGGGGATGGTTATGGGACGCATTCTTTCAGGATTGGGGCAGCAACAGAGGCACACAACAGGGGCTGGACGCGGGGGGACCTAATGCGGCTGGGGCGCTGGTCTTCAGAATGTTATCAACGCTACATAAGAAGGAATGCGGAGGAGGGGAAAGCGTAATTCTCCTTGTTTGAGTATCATTCTATTTTTCTCATTACAGGCTCTGTGGCTGGGCCCCAATCAAAGGAGTTGACCATTTGAATTGTGGGGCATTCGTTTATCAAGTAGGCGCACGTCCAGGCATGCCGGTGTTACTTTGGTGCAATGTTGGATTTTAATGACCGTCTTTTTAAAATTGTATGGAAGGGTAAGGGAGGAATGCTGTGGAAGGAATTGATACCTTGCCTTAATAAATGGATTATACGGGGTCAGTGCCCGGATGTTTTGCAGATTCTCCTGGGCAAGAACGATTTGTGCGGTGTAAAAAGTGTTGTCTTGATGAGGGCTATGAAGAAGGATTTATCAAGATTAAGGGCGCAATAATCTGGGTGCCACGTTTTGTGGACTGAGTTGGTTCTTTGAACCTGAGGGTCATTGATAGGGCGCGGAGGAAGGTGAACTCTGAAATGTCTAGGTTTTGTTGTCATCTTTCAGGAGAGTGACAGACAAGGAGCTACGCTTTGAGGCAGTGGAATTCTTCAGAGATGACGAAGTACATCTATCGAGGCTGGGCATGGACCGTTATTTACTGGAGATCAGGGAGATGAGATGTTTGAAAGTTCAGACTCATCCCTCTTAGATGGACAGCAGCTAGCCTACGTGGCGAGGGGCAAAAAGGGGGGGTAGCTTCTCTCCCCCCTTCTTTCTGGCTGGCGGGGGTTATTGGAAGTTTGCCAGGGTTGGCAGAGGTTTTTTGGTTATTGTTGGAGTTGGGTTATTGACAAGGAAAGGGTAGGCAGGTTAATTTCTAGTTCGGTTACACATGTTAGGTGAATGACAGTCGTAAAGAAGCAGGCAGGGGAGATTGTTTAACGGATGGGTTGAATTTATGGGGTTATACCTTGATGCATTGCTTTGTATTGTTTGTAATGTTGTAATGTACGGGTGAGGGCGGGTTCAAGGAAATTTTAGGGGCGGGGTCAAGGGTCAGGTATAGGGTTGATTACTGAGGTTTAGTTTTGCAAGGTGTTTGCCGCCAAATTATAATGTTATGTGCACCTGTTTCAATAAAGCAGCCTTTTGCACACAATCCTGAGTTTGTGGTCTGCTCCCCCTCACCCCCTCCCTCCCAAGGGGCTGTGCTCCATTTAGTATCACCCCTTGTTCTGGCGTTAACAATCTACGAACATTTGGGAGCCTCAGGCACAAGAGTGAAAGATGTGCTGTCAGTGCACACTGGCAGCTGCAAAAATGGCAGGAGATGGCTGCAGGGGAACAGAAAGGGACGTCCGGCTATGTGTGCAGTTGGAAGAGTTGTCGAACAGGATTGCCCCTCGGTAAACACAACAGAAATCGCTGCCCTTTCCTTTCAAATGCTATGTTTACACCGGCTCCCCCGTTTCGTTGTATTCAGTACTCTACATTACAGTATGGTGGTTAAGTATTTATTAGCATTGAACACCCTAGGTAGTCAACTTCCTCACCTAGGCATGTCCGTTTCCATTCATTTTAATGCATTTGTTTCTTCGAGCAACTCTGAAAGTCTATTGCCTGCAAAGTGTTACGGTTGACATTTTTGTATAAAGCAGAATGAAGTTCCTCTTGTGAAAAGTGCCACACCCCTTTTGTGGCACGCTCTTAACAGTGATCATTATAGTTTTTGTTTATTGTCATTTGTAGACCGCCAATTTGCATGCAATTTGACATTAGTCTTGCAGTTTAGTAGTACCGTTAACAAAATATGCAGTGACCACACTTCTGACTGGCAAGCTTCCACCCAGCTGTGTTTTCTCAGAATTAATGTCTTCACTTTAGCCGATGAATGGTGGTCCTAGTCTGGAAGAAAGGTTGAATAGATTGCTTTGATTTGGTGTATATGAAACCAAACAAAAAACCTGCGAGGTGTCATGTTTAGATCTAGTGTAGAGTTTTACAGAAACAAAAAAGATATGTAGAATGTCAAGATCTTTATAATTCATGCAGCCTTAATAAGATTTTAAAATACATCTGTTTTGTTTAGCTGTGCCGTTTTAATGCTATAGCTTGTTCTTTGTGTTTATTTTTGTCATCTTATTTACAGATACAGGACGTGATACCTGTATTCTCGGGCTTGCTTGCGTGTAAGGCCCCCTCCCACTGCCCGTGATAACTCTGTGACTCATTGAGCCACTGCCCCCTTCGACTCTCACTGTGGGGGGGACGCGGCATGGTGGCGGCACAGCGCCACTTACTGCGGAGCGATGGGAAGCTACCGTGCTCAGACACTTCTAAGGCGCTACATCGGTACTCACAGAGGCGCTGGCACCGCAATGAAGGCTCCGTGGGATGCAGGCAGGCTGACTTTGGGCCATTCCTCAGCTGCGCGTCGGGTGCTCTGCCAGCCGGAATGGCAGCCGGGGGCTGGAATGCCCAGGCATGATGGAGAGCTGTTGTGAACACTTTTCTTATATGCTTGTTAAATAAACAAGCAGATAAGAAAAGTCTTCACGACAGTCGCAAAGCAGTCCATGGTGTCCGGAGGGGCCGTCTGAAAAACGGACAGGGTGGCAACCAAAAAATCTCCTTTCCATTGGGAAGCCAGCGTTTAACATAAACGTTGACGCTACCCAATGGAAAAGAGGGGCGGGGCTTAGACTCCCCTTTAGAGAAAAAATTCTCACAATATCTCTCGCAGAGCGAGGAGCGCTTTCCGCTCCAAGGCCCAGGTGACCTACTAATGCCCGCCATATGTTGTATAAACAACATGCAAAGTGCTTGTCTTGGCACTAAATACGGGTAATAAATAAAGAAGTATGTATTTATTTGTAATGTGACGTATATGTCTGTGTTGTCTTTAATTATCAGTCATGGATCATTCAGGCAGCCCTATAACACAATTAAAAGTGCTTTCTATTTATATGTGTTGTTCAAAGTATGCTGAAAATACAGCTTTGGGTGACTGCTTATTTTTCCACCAACTAGAACATCCAAATAATGAGCCTGCAACCCTAATCATAGAACTGGAAGTTTGTTGCAGGGCCAGCACGTTTATTTCCTCCACCCTCGATCACTGGTTAATGCCATAATAACAATAGTTTAACTTATATGTGAAACCCTACGCCGCCGTCAATAACATGCTTTCATACTTCAAGTGTCTCGGAATGCACACTGCATTCAGACAACCCACTCATGATTTTCGCCCTTCACTTTCACGCTCACCCTGCACTCACAGCGATCACAATGCCCTCACACTGTTCCCCATGCACTCACACCATCCACCTGCTCACCTGCACTCAGTGATAACTCTGAACTCACAATGCACTTGCGCTGTTCACCCCGTACCTCCCCCTGCAGACACACGAGCACACTACTCAACCTGCACTCTTGTGACACTTCACTCACTTATTATTTATTTATTTATTTATTTCATTTGTTGAGCACTCTGTCACCTAACATGCATCATAGCGCTAGCAAACTCAGAGTGCAGTATATAAGTGTGCCCAAAAAGCAGACAGCTAACTAGGCTTTAGGGAACAACCAGGTTTTTAGTCTCCTTCCAAAAAGATAGAGGTCACTCACTGACTTGTTTCAGCTCCAATGGGAGTTCATTCCAAAGTCTAGCAGCTGCTAAACCAAAGGTTCTGCCACCCGATTTAACTTTCCTGTATCTCGCCGATGAGGAGCGGAGTCTTCTAGCAGGAGCGTACCACTCAAACTTTCTCTGCATAGAAGCAGGCCCCAACCCATGCAGGGATTTAAACACTAGACAAAGGGTTGTATGATTTTACTATGCATTCCGTTGCAACGCATGCCTTTTCTACGCATGCGTTATAACGCAAATACCACTACCATGAATATGCTTTACAATGAAAATGCCTTTACCACGCATAGTTATACAACGATCTTCGTTGTATAACTATGCATGATAATGGCATTTTCTTTGTAAATGCTTTTTTCGATCCCTGCCCGAATTCCTTATATGTTCCCTAAATTCATTAAACGTTAGAATAATAAAAAAAAAATACTCACAGTTTTTCATAGACGGACTTCTCCTTCTTCAATGTTAAATGGTCTCTTTTCAATTTTTTTGTAAAGGCAGTACGTACACGCATTTACGTTATTACGTCATTATGGATGGCTGGCTTATTTCATGAAGGACGAAAGGCACAAATTATCGTCTTTATGGTAAGAGTTATTTTTTTTTTTTAACTCACTCTTTTTTGGGGGTTGGGTGGGGGCCCAAGCCCCCAGCCCCCTTTTTCATTCTACCTTTACCACACATTCCTGTACAACATATTTCATAGTAAAGAAATGTGTGGTAAAGGCTTTACGTGGTAACCACGCATGTGTTGTAAAGCATGCATGGTTAAGTACAGCGTGGAAACGGCCATGTTGTATTGGCTGTTTACCAGACAAAGGGAGTTAAACTGAATTCTCTGTCTCAACGGAAGCCAGTGCAACTCTGCCAAGGCCGAGGAGGAGGAGGACCTTCTAGGCCAACCTCGGGATAGCTTGGCTGACGTTGACTGAATCCTCTGAAGTCTATCCAGAAGAAATTTCAGAGACACTACCAGAAGGGCATTGCAGTAATCTAATCTGCTTAGAATGGTACTTCGTGGCACTTGCGCACACGCTTGAGGGGGCAACAGGGGAAAGATTTTCCGCAGAGACCTGTCCCCCTCACTGCTCAATCTGCAATCTCACTCACCATACATTCATTTGTCCCACTCTGCACTTACATCTGCACCCAAATTCATATGGTCACCTCACTCACCCTGCAGTCAGTCCTCTTACCCTACTCTCTCACAGTCACATGGCTCACCATGCACTCACATGGGTACTCCTGCCACCCACACAGCGCAGAGGGTTAATGTGTCTGCTACAAAGAACGTGTACTATGCAGATAAAAAAACTGAGTGTGAGTAAACTATGAGTAGCGCAATAAAAAAACAAGCATTTGCAATGCAATAGGTCTTGCATTAGGAAAGTTTGATGTTTTGGTATTGTAAATTATATTTATTTTTATTTATGTTTTTTAATAGTGAAAATGTAGGAATTAATAGTTTTGTATTTTAAATGCCAATAGTTTACATTTTTTAAATGTGACACCTTTTGCAATTGTAATACAATATGTGTTGTTTGTATGTGACTTATATGTATTGATATTACAAATAACAATGTCTTCTAATGAAATGTATGAATTAATTTTTAAATAAAAGTTATTGTAATGTATAATGGTAATTGGTAAAACTTTTGCAAATAACTTGGTGGACTTGTATTTAGGGGGTGGAGTTTGATTGTGGTTTTGTTTTTTGAGTCTGTTGTTTGATGGTGGATTTGGAGGGTGGAGGGTGTAGTTGGTGTTGGAGGGTGGATTTGTAGGGTGGAGTTGGAGGGTGGAGAGCTGAGTTTTGCTGTGGTGGTGCTGAGTAGTTTTGTGGTGGTTCTGAGTTGTGCTATGGTGGTGCTGACTGATGCTGTGTGGTGCTTAGTGGTGCTGTGGTGGTGCTGAGTGATAATGTGGTGGTGGTGAGTGGTGCTGTGGTGGTGCTGGGTGGTGTTGATTGAATTTGTGGTGGTTGTGCGTGGTGCTGTGGTGGTCCTGAGTGATGCTGTGGTGGTGCTGAGTGATGCTGTGGTGGTTTTGAGTGAAGCTGTGGTGATTTTGAGTGGTGCTGTGGTGGTCCTGGGTGAGGCTGTGGTGGTGCTGAGTGGTACTGTGGTGTTTTAGAGTGAAGCTGTGGTAGTTATGAGTGATGCAGTGGTGGTGTTGTGGTGGCTCTGGGTGGTGTTGAGTGGTGCTGGGCTTGTGCTGAGTGGTGCTGTGGTGTTGCAGAGTGATAATGTGGTGGTGCTGAGTGGCGCTGTGGTGGTGATGAGAGATGCTGTGGTGGTGATGAGTGGTGCTGTGGTGGTACAGAGTGGAGCTGTGGTGGTGCTGAGTGGTGCTGTGGTGGTGATGATTGATAATGTGGTGGTTCTGATTGATAATGTGGTGGTGCTGAGTGATGCTTGGGTAGCGCTGAGTGATGATGTGGTGATGCTGAGTGGTGCTGTGGTGGTGCTGAGTGGTGCTGTGGTGGTGCTGATTGAAAATGTGGTGGTGCTGATTGATGCTGGGTTTGCGCCGAGTGATGCTGGGGTTGCGCTGAGTGATGCAGGGGTTGCGCTGAGTGATGCAGGGGTTGCGCTGAGTGATGCTGGGGTTGCGCTGAATGATGCAGGGGTTACGCTGAGTGATGCAGGGGTTGCGCTGAGTGATGCAGGGGTTGCACTGAGTGATGCAGGGAGGGGATGCGCTGAGTGATGCTGGGGTTGCGCTGAGTGATGCTGGGGTTGCGCTGAGTGATGCTGGGGTTGCGATGAGTGATGCTGGGGTTGCGATGAGTGATGCTGGGGTTGCGCTGAGTGATGCAGGGGTTGCGCTGATTGATGCAGGGGTTGCGCTGATTGATGCAGGGGTTGCGCTGAGTGATGCTGGGGTTGCGCTGAGTGATGCTGGGGTTGCGCTGAGTGATGCTGGGGTTGCTAGGGGAAAAAACGAGTCTAACAGAGGGCAGAAGGGCACAAAAAGCGAGTCTAACAGAGGGCAGAAAAACAAGGGAAAAAATTAGTCTAATAGGGACAGAAAGGCACAAAAAACGAGACTAACAGGTGCAGAAGAAAATGAATGAGGAAGGGTACTGCACTCAGTTTTAACTGCTTGTTTCAACCTAATTTTCGATAAGTGTGCTGTGCTAGATTAGTGCCTGCCCACTTGTGTAAAATATGAATAAGGCCTGGTGCAATGAATCACCAGGACTCTAGTACGCACTACACAAAATTTATGATTTATGCTTCATTGAGCTTATAATCGATGGTATCACGCTTAAACTTGCGTAGTTTTGTTTCTTGTAGCTCCTTTCCGTATTTGTCTAGCCGTATGTTAGTGTCTTCTAGGATTTTAGCCCATTAGTCTTCTTCCAATCTTTCTGACAATTCACGTTTAATATTAAAGATTTCTTCCTCTAGATCCCGTATGGTTTTTGCTAGTTCTTCTATTAACAACAGAATTAAATCCAAGGAACACTTGTTTAAAATTTCAAACCATTTTTCCATGAATTTTGGATTGTTGTTCAATCTATATAGAGGATTAAACGAATATCTTTGAATACAGAACAATGTGACAAGAGTTTGAATGATCAAAAACAGAGATACCTAGATAGAGGTTACCCGAAAAAATTACTTGAGGCACATCTGGAAAAAATCAAAGTAATACCAAGGACAGAGCTCTTGAAAAAGAAACCAAAAACACTAAACACAAGAATGGTCTTTGTGTCTAAATATTCAACTGCATCCAGGGATATAAAGAGAACAATCCTAAAAAGATGGGAGATCTTATTAGCTGAAAAGGATTTTGGGACACTATTTGAAGAGAGACCACTATTCGCATACAAAAGAGCCCGAAATCTGAAAGAGCTTTTAAGTAAACCAATGAAGGAAATTCTGCAACAAGAATTGATTTACAAAGGCACAACCCGGTGCTTCAATTGCAAAAACTGTAACAACGTTATACCGGGAAACATTTTACTGCACCCACGCACTGGTGAAAAAATAATGCTTAGACACACAACAAATTGCGACTCAGAACATGTGGTCTACTCGATTAAATGCCTGTGTGGGTTGCTATATGTTGGAAAAACCGACAGAAAGTTAAAATTAAGACTTTCTGAGCACAAAAGTCGTATACGTAACAGAAATTACACGTCACCATTGGCACAACATTGGACTGAGAAGAATCACACTATAGCTCAACTTCGTTTCCAAATCATTGAACTAGTGCCACAAAGGCTAGGAGTGGATAATGCTAAAATTCTTCTACAGAGAGAAGCTTTCTGGATATGGAAATTACAGACACTAGTCCCGAATGGGCTAAACGACAAGATGGAAATGGTATGCTTCCTCTAGGGTCTAGACACACAAATAGTGGTTTGAACACACAATGACATGTACATACACAACACTATCCTCTAACACCAAAAACATGTGGTTATATAAGGATGTCATCAACAAATAAATGTATGCTATAGAAATGATACATACAGATTGTAATATAGGCAGTTATATATAAAGTTTGTCATCTCCAATTAGTTGTATAGAATGACATATGTATAGATTGTAAATAGGCAGGGTTGCTAACTAACTCGTTGAGAAAGTGTTTGTGACAACATAGAGGAATTCATAGGTTGCTTCGACTAAAAATGTTTTTCACCATATGTTCTCACTATATGAGTACTAACTTAGGGGATAAGAGTCTAACAGCTTACTTTTGTAGCTGTAATATATGCCTGGTTAACCCTTTCCACCATTAGTGGTGTGGACAACAATGCTGATTGATAAAGAAAAGAAACCAAAACAAGTTAGAATAAAAAAATATGTTTAAATAAACGCGTTAGGCAATCCCCCATAAACAAAAATGCTAGATACTATAAACTAAAATCGCTCCGAATAATTATCATGCACATTACAAGAGATAGTCCGCTTTTTATTTTAATCACTGACTTTATGTTAGGATGCCCTTCTCTTAACCCCTTCCACACTCATGACGAGCTGGGCTCGTCATGGTGTAGCCTCCTCAAACACTGATGACGAGCCCAGCTCGTCAAAAAACAATGTAAAAAAAGAATTTTCAGCACAGAGGGGGAAAACGCATAGCAGCCATGGAGTTAAAGTTATCACTGACATACAAAAAAAACGCCTAATGGCGTTCGTGGTTCAACATCCGCTTGATAGTGTGAAAATTGCATTAAGGCGCATAAAGTTGCCAATTTCAAACAAGAAAGCCCCTCATGGCGGGCGCCGGTAAGAATCCGCTCTCTATGTTTATGCATCTCGACAACAAGAAAGTTGTAATAGAAGAAGGACTCTTGTTTACCGTTTAGTTTCCAGCCGGCAAGCTAGGTGACGGAGGCTTATCTTGATAGGAACAACCTAAAAGTTGAACGGTAAATTCAATTGTAATAATCCCGTATAAACTTAGCATCAGATCGAGTCGGCACAGCAGGCGTTGTAATAGACTTTTCCTTTCGTTTTTTCAGTATCGTATATGGAAACAGCGGCGAGACCGAAGTTTTAAACGCAGGGCTCGCAGGTAAAAGCATTACTTGCTTCCCACTTACCACTCGTTTATATCCTTGTATAGAATGGCACATTGACAAGCGTTTTTGTTCTATTCAGGTTTCCTTTACGTATGCGAGTCTCTGACAATAAGCAGGTGAGCCCTCTACTCGAGTCCAAACACGCGTTTAGTTTTAGTTGTTTTCGTAGAAATACCATCATAATAGTCGTTCCTTTCCTTTATTGTAGACGCTGCACTTATTGAACTACAGGTAATTCAATTTGGTATCCCCTATTAAAAGAATCTTGTCTCAGTGATTAATGGACAAACCTTTACTGAACGATAGGTGAACTCTTCTTTTTCAGAATATCGCTGAATAATTAATAACGAGCTAACAGAGAACCTTTTTATTTCCACGCACTTTGGGTAAGGATTAGTTGAGTAACCATAGATCGTTGAATTAAGCATCCCATTAAGCAAAGAAGGTAACATTCTCCTTGTTTGTATCTTTTTTCAACAGACCCCCGACGAAGGGGCAAAAGCCCCGAAAAGCATTGGGTTTGTTCTATTTTTCTGTTTTGGAAATTATATTGTTTAATTGTATCTGTAATGCTGTAATAATGAAATAATCATTGATTTCACAAGTAAAAATAAATGAA
Source organism: Lissotriton vulgaris (assembly GCF_964263255.1). Classification (NCBI taxonomy): domain Eukaryota; kingdom Metazoa; phylum Chordata; class Amphibia; order Caudata; family Salamandridae; genus Lissotriton; species Lissotriton vulgaris. The sequence goes on from NW_028250077.1 coordinate 12,532, forward strand.
ATAGAAAAGAATACAAATGTGATATTCTCGTGTTGCTGAAATACTGATGAAAATAAATATAATGATTTAAAGGATAATCATAAATTTTGTGTAGTGCGTACTAGAGTCCTGGTGATTCATTGCACCAGGCCTTATTCATATTTAACAGGTGCAGAAGGGCACAAAAACCGGGACTAACAGAGGGCAGAAGGGCACAAAAAACAGGAAAAAACGAGTCTAATAGGGGCAGAAAGGCACAAAAAGCGAGCCTAACAGGAGCAGAAAAAACGTGGCCGCGAAATGAAAGTAAATAAACGCGGCCGCGAAATGAAAGCCTTTGATGCAGCAAGGGGCGGAGCGGATCCCTTTGAAGTGAAGCTGCTGGCGTCACCACGCTGGGGAAGGAACAGATGGCTGGCTTTGATGTGGTGATGCGAGGCAGGCAGGCAGGCGGATAGAAGCGCGTGCACGGGACACATGCACTTCTGGAAATCCGCATTTTTGAGAGCTTAGTTTAGCTCTTAGTTTAGCCCCAATAGTCTTGTCCTACTCATTCCTTGCGGAATGGAATAGGACGAGACCTACTGAAATGTTTGTCAGAAAGGTGCTATAGATAGATGAGGTGCATTGTTGGTGAGTGGTAGTGAGGGAATTCATGGAGGAGGGGGCGCCAAAAAGACTGAGCACTGTGTGTGACCAGTGTAGGAAGGTGGATACCTGACTATGGTTACCCCAGATTTTTTGCCTGTGTTTAGCTGGTTTTCGACTTAGTTGGCCTGGTTCCCTGCTAATCAGGGCCCCAGGCTACCTGCTCTCTCTGTAAAATGGATTCCATGTACCCTAGGTGCATAACTAAATTGGCTTGGGTCACCTTATCAGCCCTTGTACAGAGCACTATAGGTGCCCAGGGCATAGGTGCATCCAAGGCCTACCAGGGGCTGCAGCATATCTTTTGCCACCCCTGGCTGGCTATCCAAAATTGACACAACTGGCTGATTACTCAGCTGGGGCAAGGTGATGTAATCACCCCTTGCTTAGATATAGTATACCTATATCTAAACCTAACTGGACACATATAAACCTATGAGCCACTCCTATGGCAGGCCTTAACAATCCTGAAGGCAGAGTGCGTGGTTTAATGTGAGATGGTGCTCTAGCATGAGCTGAGCCTGTCTGCAGCTGTCGGGACCAATTCCCTTAGCTGTTCTGGGATAATGCCAAACCATATACTATTAAGTGCATTATAATCCTCGCGGTTATATTGTGACTTTGGTTTGGCTTTATCAAAACATGTCATGTAAGGTGTAATACGAATTGGAATACTACCCCCTCGCCAGTCCTGGCGACGGGGGTAGCATTCCACCCCTCTAGAGGGAGACGACATGTTACATTGCTAAAACGCGGTTGATTTTTAAAAGAGCCTCAGATCCACAAAATCGATGCTTCTGCCACAGAAAGAAGTCTGACCTCCTGGTGCTGACCGAAACTCAGCAGAGGAGGCCTCGACAAAGGCTATCCTGTCACAGGGAGGTGTTACACTACCCCAGACAGGAGATAGTGGATTGTAGCAGGGAGGTTTGAAAGAAACCAGACACTGCCTGGGGAGCACAAGGCTGCCCCTTGCATAATCCGGCCAAACCGATTCTGGGGCAGACCAGCCCCAGTCCCAGCGCGGCCTGGATCAAAGGAAAGGGGTGTATCCACCCCCTTCCTGGGTCCCACCCATAGGAGCGGACTTAGCAGGATATCCAGCCCCCTAGATTGGTATAAGAATGGGAGCAGTGCCAACACACTCAGATTATCCTGATGAAACATTTGAAACAAAACTCTGGACTTTTTTCGACATCCTACTCAACGTAGAAGACTGAAGAATCTCCCTTGTGGTCAAGGAGTGACCACCCTGTGCAAACAGGCACCATCCAGCACCTCGATGTCTGCTTTGTTGCAGTTCCCGCCGGAACTCGAGCGACAGAGATCGACGAGATCAAGCTTGCCTGCCTTCTTACAGCCTGATCCACAGTCCCTGCAGAGCTGAGACCCGTGGAGGCGACCGGAAGTGTGGGGCACGCCATCTTGAAAAGACCACAAGACGCTGACCGTGCAGCCCACGAGTGACCCTCAAAGCTGTACACCGGGGTTTGAGAAGCCCCAACCCTGAGCCACTCTTGCACCGAAGCTCACCCCTCTACACTCGACGAGCGCTGCGTGGGGCCCTTCTGCTTTCTTTGGCTTGATGCGTTGGCCCGGTCACTTGCCAGCTGGCTTGTGGCCCCTGTGCCGGCGAAAACCTAAATACGACTTACGATTCTGGTTGCTCCAGACTTGCACCAGCTCCTCTGAAAAGGAGCACCGGCTCTGACCCTCCTGGTCCGAGTGAGAAGCAATCTTCCAGTCCTGCGTGGATTGCTCTTGCCAAGTGTTTGTTTGCTCCAATCTTGAAGCCGACTGCGTGGACAGTGAGAGCCTGCGTGGGACAGATCGTGACCTGCTCTTGGCCGTCGCAGATGCCCCAGAGCCCACGTGACAGCGGAGAGAAGCTCCTCGACAACCACCTGATTGCGCCTGACATTGCCTGGTTCTGTCCTGGTTCCACCCTGGTCACTGCTGAGTGACCCAGACTCTGTCCCCTCTGCTTTCAGGTACTTTACGACTCCGATCCACTCTTGGATCACACCGGACACTTCTCCTTCACATCGCCTGCAGCATCTTCAGCTTCAAGCACCCAGAACCTGCGTGACGAAACCCAACGCCACTTCGACCCTATGCACCCGCTTCCTGTGGGTGAGGTAACACAGCAACGCCGGTGTTCCCACACTGGTACACACCTTTAGGGTCTGTGTCTAAAGTTTTGTCCTTGTAGGTTCAGCGGAAGTATCCTTAAACTCTCTTTGTGTAACTTTTACGCACCATTGACATTGCATTGGTGCAAGCCGCGCTTTAAGCGCTGCACCCGAATCCCGCTGGTTTTTCCCGACTTCAGCATTGCTAGTCCCGACTGCTCCCAGCGATTCCCTAGGCCCTACGCCTAACCACTGTTCGATTGGTATCTCTTATACCACTTTCTTAATATATGGTTTGAGTGGCCACCCGCCCTCATCCATAATTGTGCAACTTTGTATGTTATACTGTGCTTTTGATTTAATGCTTGTGCCCCTTTGCTCATAAAGAGTACTGGGGATTATTTTAGAAATAAACACATATATTTTTATAATATATACTTGTGTGGTGTCCTTTCATTTGATATTACAGGATTGTAATTGGTAAAACAGCTCGCTTAACACAACCTCTTGAGTTAAGCCTTTAAGGCTGCTTAGTCCATGCTACCATTAGGAAAGCTTGTCTAATAAGGTTGACTTACAACCAGACACCATAAGGGATTGTTTGGACTGATACAAGGTGATTCCAGAATTGGAAACATCATATATCAGGCCAAATTCTCACATTGGTGAGCAGCGGTGCGGATTTGAGCTTGCTGTTGTTTTACCATTGCAATCTTTTTATCAAATTGAAAGATCACATCAAGTACCTTAGGTACATATAAATCAAAAGCTTAGCATATTTAAGTTCTACTGAACTTAGTAGTTGTAGATTAAAGGGATTAGCACACCCTGACTACAACTCACTAGCAAGGTACAGTAGGAAAACACTTAGTGTAGGTAAGTGCACCACTTGCACCTCACTAGCAGTCATGTCTGACGCAGGTGGAGCTACAGGCTCTGTCCCTGTGACAGTTGACCCTACCAAGGCAACTTCCAGCTATGACAAACTTAGCCACAAAGACTTGAGTGCCTTGTGCATTGCAAGGGGGCTAAAAAGGGGCAGACACCCCACCATTCCTATCCTGATAGCCATCCTGGAACAGGATGACTTAGATAAGACGAGTGCAGCTCCCTTAGCTTTAGGAGATGGAGTGAACCACCCTGAGAATGAGACCACTCCAGAAGAGGATGAAGAGGAGGAAGAGGAGGAGGGCTCAGAAGTAGATGAGCCTGAGAATCAGGATCAGCAGGGTAACCAGGTACATGTTGGCAGGCTTATCCAAACCAACTTGGACCTACTTGGAAATGGAGAGGGCCAGCACCTCCCCAGAGTACAAAACAGAACTGTTCCAGGCAATAGAAGGGTGAGGACTCCCTCAAGGGATTCTCACATTTCTAGTGTTTCAAGAACCTCTCAAAGGGGAATGACTTCCCCCAGAGAAGAGAGCATAAGGCCTGGATGAGGGATGTAGAACTCCAGATAGAGAGGGAAGAGTTAGCCCTGGCCCAAGCTAAATGTGCTTTAGCAAGGGAACAGAAAATGCGTGGCTTTGATGCCACTGGTGGCAGCAACAATATTCCTAGAGAGAAAGACAGGTCCTATAATACTAGAAACCTGACAAAGATTGTGCCCCCCTACACAGAAGGGGATGACATCCACAAGTGGATAACTGCTCTTGAGAGAGCCTGCATGGTACAGCAGGTTCCTGAAGAACAGTGGGCAGCAATATTATGGTACTCCTTTTCTGAGAAAGGAAGGGACAAGCTCCTCACTGTTAGACATGAGGATGCGAAAAACTACAAAGTCCTGAAGAGTGCTCTAATAGATGGGTTTGGCTTAACCACTGAACAATACAGGTTGAAGTTCAGAGACACCCAGAAGACACAGACTCAGGACTGGACTGATTTTGTAGATTGTGCAACTAAGGCTCTGGAGGGTTGGCTACATGGCAGCAAAGTACATGACTTTACAGGATTGTATAATTTGATTATGAGGGAGCAGATCCTAAGTAATTGTCAGAACCAGCTCTTACACCAGCACCTGGTGGACTCAGATTTGACCTCTCCCCAAGAATTGGAAAATAGGGCAGATAAATGGGTCAGAACCAGGATTAGGCCTAAGAATCAGGACAATAACCAGAAGAAGGAGTCTACCAAGCCTCAAGATAAGGGTGGGGATAAAAGTAAAGAAAAGACTTCCCCAGGGCCCCAAAACTCCAAGGATAGGGGTGGGTCCCAAGACACTTCTTCAACTCAGAAAAAGCCTTATTGTCATGCCTGTAAACAGGTTGGGCATTACAAAACAGACAACTGTTGTCCCAAGAATGGCAATAAAGAGAATATACCTCCAAAGCCAGTTCCAACACCTCCTGTTACTGTCAGCAGTAATCCCCCAGGAAGTGGGAGCACGCCCAGGAATCTGGGTGGGTTTACTTTTGGAGCCCAGGTGGACCTTGGCCTATCCAGGTCCCCATCACCCAATAATCTTGTTTATGAGACTGGCATGGGGTTTGCCAACTTCTCTGATTGCCCAAATACCTTGAGCAAATATAGACAAGAACCCATCATCAATGGTTGGAAAGTTGAAGCCTTTAGAGACACAGGGGCTAGCATCACCATGGTGGCTGACTGTATAGTCCCCTCTAAGCAACTTTTACCTGGTGCCACATACCAGGTAACAAACATTGATGGAATCCAAACAAATCATCCCATGGCAGTAGCAAGTCTCAGCTGGGGAGGTGTCACTGGCCCAAAGAGGGGCTGCAAAGTACAACCATGCATTAAGAGTAGTAAATTGAGCAGTCTTTACGAATGCGTGGATAGAAAATGTAGGTGGCGGCTCCTGATGTGAGCAGGCTGGTGTTGCCAATTAGAACCGAAGTGAACTCTCGATCAGAGAATCGCTTAAAGGATAGTGGCACTCATAAACATGTGGTAAGATAAGGATGAGGTACACAGGCAGAGCTGTGCACTCGAGAAGGATGTGAAGTGGTGGGCATGGTAGTGGGAGCAAGCATACGGCTATGTACAGCGAGTGACCCGGATGGCCACCAGCAGAGGGCTAAACGGTGTGCGCCCCTAAAACCGCCACAAAAGGGTGAGAATTTAACAATGAATATTAAATGAAACAGGTAGTATTAAAAAGAAAATAACTGGAACTGTTAGGGATCAAACTCAGTGCCTGTTGATTGTATGCCCAGATAACCAACCGTGTGAGCCATCCTAGGCTTAAATATGAAGCAGGGCACAGCGCATGCGTTTAATAACATAATATGTGTATTTGTAAAGCGCAGGTTCACCCGTAGGTATCTTGGCACTCAATAACATATTGTTTCTTGTCACCCAACTCAATGGTACTCATTTTTATGACCTCAGAGGGATGAAAGGCAGAGTAGACCCACTGGGATTTGAACCTGTGACCATGAGGTCGAACACAGGCCCTTGCAGTGGACGCATTAGTCCACTGAGCCACCAGACCCGGATAAGAGGTGGAATGTGGGGCGGCACGAGGCCTTTGCAGAAAGCAAGCGGGATCAGAGAGAGCATCCCAGAAGAAAGAAGGTTGCAAACACCGTGTTAAGGGGCAGAGATAAAACAAGAATTGTAAAGGTCAGAAAGTAAAGCGGGCAGGGCTGAAGGTCCTGCTGCCCTTCAGGAGGATACTCAAGACCTGTCTGTTCGATCAGTAGCGGTCCCCCCCTCGACAGCGCCATGAGACCCTTACGGGCATGTAGTGCGCTTTACAAATGATTGATTGATTGGGCACCTGCTGAAATATTAAGCTTGGCGCCCGTATTGTTGCTAAAGCTGAATGTTTTGCTCGCGCCCGGGCTGGACGGCAACGAGGAGCAAGTTGCAACACTGACTAATGAAACAAGGAAGTAGTCCCTGAATAAATAGATAACAGGCCTGCAGTGGAACTAAACTGTCATCGGTCGGTGCTGCTTCCTGCAAAACGGAAATAAAACGGAAGTGACATATCGGGTAGCAAGCCAACGATAAGTCAGCTAACAACAGCAATACCAGAGTTAACCAATGGCAAGCGGCTGGAAAAATTACCCTTGATATTGTGTTTACTATAGGTCTTGCGACAGCGCATGCGCTGTCTAAGCTCGACCTAAAAAGGAGCAAGTGAAATAGTTTTATACCATGCTGTAGGCTAGGGGGCTCTGTTACAGTTTTATACCATAAATCAAAAGTATCCACCACGTAGATCAGAAAGTATTCAAGGGAGATGTATCTGGGAAATGTGGTGCTCATCCAGATGAGGAGGCACACAGTGTTTGCTTAATACCCCTCACACACCAAAAGGGCCCTTGGTGTCATGCTTCATCATAGGGGTCTTCCCGCCCTGCTGCGGGACACGGCGTGCTACGACTTACGACTACGTGGGAGCACTGTTTTGACAATACTATGTGTGGTGATTGGGTAGTGCGAGGAGAGGTTGGTGTGAGTATGGGTTAAAGTGATTAAAAAGGACCTGGCCTCATTGTCTTAAAAAACTTTAATAGCTCGTCGAGGCTGGACCTGTTAAAAAAGTGGTGCGCAGATATCCTGCATGTAATGCACGGATACTCCTAAAGAGTCAACATGTTTCGAAGCGAAGGCTTCTTCATCAGGACTGAAAGATCCCCTCAGTACTCATTGTGTTGAATATCCCCAATGGGTGTGCTATATACAAGTGAAAAAAGATATATATAATAATAAAGAAAAAGAAATGAAATGCATGAAATGTATGCACTCAATACAATACCCACTGGTATCATGTATGTGAAAGAGAAAGTACAATTAATAGCACTCTCCCAGGCGCAAACACTCGAAATCTGTAAAAAGAGACTAGTTAAAAACAGTGAAGGAACCACAAAGTGACTGTAGCGTGTTCCTAACATTATTGATACCGGGGTCTACCAGTGCATAGACCTGTGGGGAAAAAAGGACTCACAAGACACACACACAAATAACTAAAATCACACACTCTATTATAGTGGCTAGGATAATAGTTATCATCTTTTAAAGTCATCTCATGTTTATCAGTCACAGGGATTATACACACTATGTAGTGTGGGAGGAAGTACCCCATGAGCCTCTCGTAATGGCAAGGGAAGGAAATCGCCAAAACGAAGTTCTGTTAAGGGGTAAAAAATAGATGCATACATGTGGTTTTTAGAGAGTAATGGTAGTAGTGTTGGTGGTGGTGAAACGCCTGTGCTGCCAACTACTTTAATACGTTCTCAAAATAAAACAATGATGCTTTGCCTCTAAATACCAGAGCATCCAACAGTGGGTGTGCCGTACTCACGTTTCAGTCGATTCTGCCTCGCTCAAGATTAGCGCCAACCCGCGGCTCTGTGGTGGAGATGAGGGCCGGGAAAGGCGTACTTATACTAGCATCTATTAGCCTAAAATTACCGCTCTTGTGTCGGATTTGAACACCCTCATGCATCTGGAACAGGAAATTATAGCAGTTTCCAGTATCCCGGTATGTTGTCATGGTGATGTGCTCATACTAGCGGAAGGTGGGCAAAAAAACGCTTCACGCTCAGAGACTAGAGCGCGATATTGAAGTGCCTAATCCCTCGCTATCTGCAGGCATATGCGTATGTTATCACCTTAGCAGCTATGGAACGTCCAGCTCCAGTGCTGAACGTTCCATTGCGCAGGTGCAGTTGGAACGTCCAACGGCCGACGGCAGCACTCCCGAGGTAGTGGTGCCGTCGGCCGTTGGACTGGGCGCAGCACTTATGAGGTTATTATAGGCGGGTGAAGTGGACGTGTGCGCGAGGTAACAATCCGGTTAGATCTAACACCCGTTGGGTATGAAAGAGTCTCATATATACGTAAATGCGGATTTAACGGGGCAAAACCTCCTTTGTTCATTATAAGTAGATCAGATGTTTTCAACAAGCCGGGGAACAACAAATAAATTTGACTGAAGAATCAAGTTAAATACGGGGAGGAACTACCAGATCGTGGTGTCAATCACCCAGAGTGGTATATTGCCCAATCAGAAAATTATTGAAAATATAGACTATATCAAGATGTTCAAAAAATATAGTTAGTAAACTAAATGGTTTTAACAGATATGAGAGCGACAATAAATTTGATTCAGTAGCATGGCCAATCCTTCTACAGTAAATTAAGTCTCATTTTAAAATGAACCCAGTCGTTCATAGTTTGTAGTCATTCATGATGTCGTTAGTCAAGGAGTTTCAGAGGTCATCAGGTGCGGGCACCAAATTATGTTCATCATCTGCTGGTGGACCCCGTGTCAAGGTATATTATTTCGAGGACAGTTGCGCCCACGGAATGTCATTATTGAGGCCTGTGACGTTGGTGTCAATACGGAACACCCATCTTTGTTCCTTTTCCGACAGATCTTTCTTATTATGGATTTGTTCAATGATAGTCCATTTCAAATCATCCACTGTGCAGGACATGGTTAGATAATGATTTGCCATTTTCGTGGTACTTCTCTTACAGTGCATATTGCTTTTATGCTCACCTTTCACTGATATCGATGTCATGCCGACATATTTCAAACCGCACGGGCATGTGATGATGTACACCACATTTCTACTATTGAAGTTGGTACATTTTCTCTCCTGCCAGGTTTCTCCATTGGCAAAGTGATACTTCTGCTCGTCCTGGTGAGGCTATATGTGCTACAATTTCCGCAGGGATGATGTCCTTGGACAGGTGCCAAGCTGACGGTGGGTGGGTCCCTCACCTGTATTGGGCGTGGTCTTGTATGGACCAACATATCTTTTATATTCCTGCCTCTCTTGTGGGAGAACATATGGTTCGGGAAAGTTAAGTTTGCCACAATTTAGTATCCTCCAGTGTCTGTTTATGATTTTAGAAAGTTGGTTGGAGTGGCTACTGAAGGTGGCGACACACATAGGTCTTATCTCTTGCTCCCTTGGGGGATGATTCTCTGAGAGGGAGTCCTGGTTGTTATTCCTTGCCTGTTTGAGCCCTTCCCTCGCAATATGTTCTGGGTAATTGCGTTTCAACAATTTGTTTTCTAGGTCAGACGCCTGCCTCTTGAAATCAGAGGTTTCAGAGCAGTTTTGTCGTAAGCGCAGAAATTGTCCATAAGGAAGTTTATCCCGTAGGTGCCTGGGGTGAAAGCTACTGTACAACAGTGTTAGAAATGGGAATCTTGTGGCATCTTGATGCTGTTGCTAGGAGGCTTAGAATGCTATGTGCACCAGCTGAGAATGTTATGTTTAGAAAGAGTTCAGTTAGAGCTTGCTGGATGTACTGTAGGCAGCTCTCCTGTGGATGGGATCCTTTTACCAGATTAAACTCATTTTTTATCTTCATCATTTTGTCCACCTCTTCTTTACATTTGGCGACAGAGGATAAAGAAAAGGAAAGGATCTCAACACTCATCTATTTTTTTTTTTAATGAACTTTGGAAAACAATATGGACTTTAAAGGCTTTCAAGGTACTGTAATCATAACATTGGGCATGAAAATAAGCAGTAACTATTTTTTTTTAAAAAGAAGTCTCCAGTTAATTCAATGGATTTTTATTCATTTGAACTCTTATCAAAGAGGAATGACATTTGTGGAAGAGGAGTAACCTTATTACAGCAGTTGGACTTTGATATATTTAAAAAAACAACTCCTTAAAGAAGTATGGTGTTTGTGTGAGAGAAGAAGAGTTTTACAGCGTTATTTAACTTTGATGCTGGATGTTGACTTCATTGTGTGGAGATCTCTTTTCACCGGAGAAAGGTGGAAATTCCTCAGTTTTTCATCCCTGAGTGCTTTGAACGGAGGTTAAGCATTTTAAAAACTGGTTCAAGCACTTGCATCGCAAAGCATAAGGCATCTTTTAAAATCTTCCGACTGCTTAAGCTCGAGCGTTTGGTCTGCTTCTCAAAATCGCCTCCAGAACCCAAGCGACACGCATTAACATCGCGTCCAGAACTCCAGAAGTGCGCAGTGCAACACAACGCCCTCTGACCTTAAAGGATTGTGGGTAACGCTGCGTTGCTCGTCATCACGTTCTGCGTCGATGTGGGAGCCATTTTGGGTGTATTCAGGAGACGGAGGAGTCGGAAATATTGGGTGTTCAAACAGTGTGCTCTTACCTTCCCTAATTTGTGGTGCCCGGAGAGGATATCTCTCTCTACCTGATTCCTGTGCCTGGAGGTCGGCGAAAAACACCAAACGCTGACTTGAGTCCCCCCGCCGCCGCTGTTTGCTTTCAGCGGCCGCCGAGTGGGGGAATCCATTTCCCAGCATCCCTTGCCGGGGCGACGCCTGATGACCGCAGCCCAGCGCCCGGAGGACTGACAAAACCAGCTGCAGTTCCGGCGGAGCGGGTGGTGTGCTCTTACCTTCCCTAATTTGTGGTGCCCGGAGAGGATATCTCACTCTACCTGATTCCTGTGCCTGGAGGTCGGCGAAAAACACCAAACGCTGACTTGAGTCCCCCCGCCGCCGCTGTTTGCTTTCAGCGGCCGCCGAGTGGGGGACTCCATTTCCCAGCATCCCTTGCCGGGGCGACGCCTGATGACCGCAGCCCAGCGCCCGGAGGACTGACAACAACAGCTGCAGTTCCCGCATCGCGGGATCGCGCGCGGGTCGGTGCCGGGCTAAGCCCGGGCAAAGGGCGGGCCCTCTGTGGCCCTCAGAGGACCAAGGAGGACGGGACGGGCCACCTCCCTTTCAACTAGCCAGGCAGAAGACGGCATAAGGTGACTGTTTCTTTAAACTTTCAATTTCCTGGCCCTATGTATATTACTATATTTGTATCCAAAAGACACGAACATAAGCTGAGGATATCGCTTTAAAAGGATACAGAAAGCCATTCCATCAATAATCATCATGACGAAAGTCAAAAAAACTCCTATTGCTACAAGAGTCTCCTCCAGGAATAAAGTGGTCCCTATCACACCTCTTCCTAGCCTTACGGCTATCGACATAATGCTACAGAAAACAATAGGCGTTGTGGCTGACGCAATACAAAACACCGAGAGGCGTCTCTCGTTAACGCCAAATCTGTGTTTTCCCAATCTTTCATTACACAATACTACTACTATCAATACCTCAGACACTACTATAAATTCGCAGGAATCTCTTTTAATGCAATCCTTTACAGGGCTACCCATTATTCAAGTCAGAGAAAACACATTATCAGACACAAGCACACCAATAACTCGCAATAACAGGGAAAGCAGCCCTTTGCTTATTTGTAGCACAGATAACAATTCAGGTCCTCTCCTCTTTAGAGCAACACCCATAGCCTCAGCACGGGCAGGTGATGTATACCATGGGATACCATTACCTATAAACAATTCTGTCCCTGATAAAGGTAGCTCGATAACCAAGCCTAAAAGGCGGAATGGGAAAAAAACAAAACCCATATTGAGGAAAATTTCCCGGCCCCTCTGTAAACATAAGCCTCCAGTGAAGGACGTCTGGTCCAACTCTAGATTGGCCAAACTGATACACAAATTACCCAACCACCAGACAGTACTACCAACTAGTCCGGTGGGATCATCACAGCCAAAAAAGCCGCAGGCAGAAATTGAATTGGCTAGCGTAGACCAGTCATGCGAGACTGAATTATCAAACTTAAATGACAACATACTTCTGACCCAATTGGAACATCTATTAAGGTCTCTTTTGCTGCCCATACGCGAAAGAATTATTAAGTTGGAGGAAACTGTCGAGAAATTTGAATTGTCACAAAATAAAAACGCTGAAATAATGCTAAAAACACGTAGATCATCGTTACCTAAAGAGAACCCTACGTTAGCCAAACGTCCATCTAAGCTGACTAACAATAAGATCCCACGGCCAAAGAATCCACCACAGAGTGGTAACATCAAACAGACACCAACTCCCATATCTGCAACAATAGTCTCAAGCGTCACACTTAAAAACTCTAGCGTTTCTGAAAATAACGCACTTGCAACGGCCCATGACCCCAATATAGCTCCCGATTTTTCAATAACTGAAAATGATGAGAGCGAATGGGCTGCGGAGGGCCTAAGTACTGATAAACAAAATGAACAGTCCAGCCTTTCAAGGCCCACAGTACCTCAAATCATGCCCGCAAACGATCGTCCCAAGAAACCCTCAAATAGGATACCAGCCATAAAAAACATTTATATTAATCTTCCCCCTGAGTCTCACCCACACACAATAGTAATGATAGGCGTCCCGAAACTGGGTGAGGGGAAAACAGAGATGTATGGGGAACTAAAAAGTAAAGTGAGCCATTGGCTAACTACACATAGACCGCTTCCCTTACACCTCAACGGGCAAATATCCCATGTTAGGAGGGTTGACTGGGTGGGCCATAGATTTAAGTCTACTGAGGGCAAGTGCATCACTGTAAGTTTCAGAGACACCCGCGTGGCAGGCTATACTTGTAGTTGGAGGGATGGCCCTACAAATAGTCTGATTCACACTATGGATCTTAGTTATTTTTACCCCTCAAATGATCCAGGGCTAAATAACATGTACCAACATTTCTCCCAGGAACAGGGGAGATCCTATACCCTTGCCAACAAATACCAATACTGGGATAATACAGGGAATTATGGCGATTATACTCCAATCGATTCATCATATCTAAATCAAGCCATACCCAGGGAACATAAAAATGCTAATCACTTTGTAAGGCATCCAGAAAGGAGGGAAGGTTTACACCAAGTATACCAACAAGACTACCCCTACCCAACTTATTTACAAAACCAGTACAGCGTCCCTATCTCAAATAGATTTAATGCTTTCTATGATCAGAGCAGTTTGGAGGGGGTCGACTGACTACCCGCAAAAATAATCCCCTGTGTTCATGCTAAGCACGCACAACCTGATATATCACCTGGCAAAGACACTGAGATAAAAGGACTAAACGAATATATCTATGCCGGGAAGCCAAAATTAAATACCCAGATAGGCCCAGAAACGAGATCCCTACCAGAGAGCTCGCTCTTACAAGTTCGATCGAGCTCATCCACCGACCTCCTAGAGGCTCCTAGTCCTGATTCAACCTGTATAGATCAAAATTATAACAACATGGAAGATCAGGTAGTCACCTGCATAGAAGGTATTGACCCAAACTTAGCCAATAATGTAAACATAGACACACCTGTTATAGAAGACTGAACATCATCAAGTAATAACAACTTGGTCTCCTGGAACACAGCGGGCCTGGCTGATAAAGTTTGCGATCCCACTTGGCTGTCTTTTGTCAAGCAACATGCGGTGATATGCCTCCAAGAAACATGGTTAGTGGATGGAAAAATACCCATATCGAGGGATATCAAAGTTTCTTCATGCCAGCCGAACCATCGAGTAGTGGAAGAGCAAAAGGTGGCCTGGCAACCTACATTAATTTGGCTCTTGTCTGTCAAATAAACAATCGCCACTCAGGCAACAGGAATATTCAAGTCTTAGAGCTAAAGAGGGGTAAATATACTATGACCCTGATCAACTTCTATAATGCAGTGAATCACCAGGGAGAGTGTAATTTATCACAGTTGTGCAATTTTTTGAGAGTCAACGTGGGAAACTTGCCGCACCACTTATTGATTGCAGGTGATTTTAACACTCATCCCTGTGGGAATCCAGGAGTGACGCCCATGGGATATCTGGGGTGTAACAGCCTGGAAGGTTTCCACTTCGATCACTCTCGGCGAGGAACTCAACTTAACATCTTGATGAACGAAAATAATTTAGTGGCAGCTATGTCCGTGATGGCGGAGCATACTCTCTTTCATGTCCCTACGTATAAAGGTAACATAAATGGATCATACATAGATCATATCTTATTATCTGCTGACCTTGCCAATTTTGCCTCAGATTTTTGTATCCAAATGAATATTCATAGTGATCATAACCCAATTTCCATCAAACTGGGTGGAGGCATCTTTGAACTACGAAAGCGACGAGAAGGCCATGGGACTTTAAAATGCACAAATGGAAAGCGTCGCTTGAAATGGACAATGGTGAATTGTGATAACCTGTATATTTTAATTAACAATCTATGTAGTTTCGATCTCTTACTTTGTGTGCCCTCTACATCATCTCCTCAACAAACCCTGTCTGCATTTGACGGGGTAGTATCAACTGTAGGGTCTTTGTTAACGGTTCCAGCAAATGGGTAATAATCCAAAATGGTTTGATCATTCTTGTTCTAAAGCTAGTCGAGATCTTAAGACTGCCCTAAAAGCGAGACCCAGAGATCTAGCATGTATTAAGGTTATGCGTGCTAATTACAAACAAATACTTGCAAAACGGAAAAAAAGAGGTAAAAGCAAGTATTTGGGAGTCCCTTTTAGACCCCAAAATCTTGGGTAATAGTGCCAAGTTCTGGGAAATCATTAACAAACTATCGTTTGACCATCCAAGTAACACCGTGCTTGGCACAAATATCCCAGAGGAGGATTGGGTCACCCATTTTAGTACTATTTTTAAAAGTAACGAGCCACAAGCTGAATATAGTTTTGTCACTCCTAAGGAGAATTTTTTGCACTTTTCAATCAATGAGGTTGAAAAAGGAATTCAAGGCCTAACCTGTAACAAGGCCCCAGGGCCCGATGGCCTTCCCCCAGATCTTTTTAAATCCTGTCCATCACTATGGGCTCCTGTCCTTACCGCTGTAGTTAACGCAGCAGCGGCCTCTGGTTGCCCAAAGTCATGGGGGATCTCCACTATAGTACCCGTGTTTAAAAAAGGTGACCGAAATAGCCCCCACTGTTACAGACCAATATCTCTAATCAATTCTGTAGTGAAAGTAGTGGGGGGCATAATTCTACATAGGTTAACCCCATGGGCAGAGGAAAGGTAGGCCAAGGGAAAAAAAAGCAAAATTCCTTTAATGTTAACGGCGAAAAAATACCTGTAGCTAAAACATTCTCCTACCTTGGTGTCCTCTTTGACTATCAATTAAATTGGTGACCCGCAGTAGAGAGGAAAACGGTCGAGGTAACCAGATCAAATGCAGCAATACTTGATTTTGCAAGTAAAATGGGCAATAGTCCAGTGGCTGCATTGCTTCAACTCTATCAAGCTAAGAGCACTTCTATTGCATGTTATGGAAGTGAGCTATGGGGATATGCTTCCCCCGGTGGCTTGGAGGTTGCAGAAAATAATTTTTAAAACGTATTTTGAGGGTCCCAAGGGGAACAGCAAACTTTTCAGTGCATGAAGAGCTGGGAATGCCTTATTTATGCGACAGGATAGCCGTAAATCCCTTACTATGCTGGCTAAACTGTTGGTTAAATACTGATATACCTCTTACACAACTAATCCTGCAAGAAGCTCTAACATGGGATAATAGGTTCAAAGTCCCTTGGATTAAACATATCAGTAACTGTTTCTCTGAATTAGGGCGCCCGATCTTTTTGTAACTCCAACGTCCATCACTAAATCTGATGTTATCTTTGTAAAGAAGACCTTCATTACATCAAGGTATTTAACTTGTGAGGAGGGCGAATTAATGAAAGACAGTGTTCGGAAACACGTGCTATTAAAAACATCTTTGTGCATGGAACCGTACCTATCATGGCCTTTGTCAGGGTATGATCACTTCTTGCTGATGAGGTTTCGCCTAGATATATTCCATCTTCTATTAGCCGTACCTAGGGGGGCCCATCGCGGCCAAGTGTTGCCAGCTTGCGGCTGCGACGAAAAGTCTCCGCAAGATCTGGCACACTTTCTTTTCATCTGCCCCTTTTATAATGTACCACGGAGACTATAACTAAAACCATGCCTCAAACAGCTGAATTTTGCACAAATCAAACCAGCACTTTATTACCTTCAACTTTTAAGCTATGATTGCACTTTATTTGTATGCAGCTTTTTAAAATTAGCTCTTAAATTCAGGAAAAGTATGGAGGGATAATTGTGCTGTTGATAGATACATTTTTAATTAACATAACTTGTATATCTTTTTAATGTATATTCTGCTTGAGATTTTGTACTAGATGTTGTTTTTAACAATGTTTGGATTTTACGTATAAATGTATGTTTACTGATATGCACTTTTATGGTTGTTAATATAAATAACCGAATAATGTTATTTGACTTGACTTGACCAGTGACACACACACTGAGAGCCCACATGAAATTGTTGTGGAATATTTATCTAGCGTGTTACAACACACAACAGTGACACGCACACTCGAAGTAACAAACAACAAATCAACTTGGTATTTTTTTTGGCGTGTTACAGCAGTGACACACTAGTAAGTGAAATCACTTTGTGATAATAAGACTTTTGCTTTGCATGTTATAACAGTGACACGCACACTAAAGGTTTGCGATTAAAAAAAGGGGTGTGACACAATAATTTATTCTTTATTTAATTTTGTTGTTTTTTTTAAAAAAATGTAAGAGAAAATGTAAGAGAAATTATTATCCAGTAATAGGAAAACGAATATGCTAAGGTTGGAATTTCATTCTTGATTGTAGTCCAGTATTTACTCTGGTATTTTAGTAGATAAAATTTAAGGTTTTATGCCCAACTCCACGTATCTTAATTCATTGTATTTAAAGCATGTTTAAGGGATTCAGTGATTAATTTTTGAATCTCAAAAGAGGAGGGAGTGTTCAAAATGCAAAACGTAACAGCACCACCGTTTTTTTGTCCTCTCCTGGGGTTCTCCCCATCAGATGGCAAAAATGGCGCAAAGTCTTTGAGAGATATGCACGAGTTTGTGGTTCTAGTTTAAGTGCAGAAAGGAAAACTGCATTGCTGTTACACTGCCTGGGCTCAGAGGGTTAGGAGATGTTCGATCATCTTCCTGAACTACATGATAGTAGTCTAAATGAATATGAAATGTGCATAGCGAAACTCGACAAACATTATCTCTCAAAGGTTAGCACTATATTAGAAAGGTACCATTTTGGTCGCAGAACTCAATTAGAAGAAGAAAGCATCGAGAATTACATTACATCTTTAAGGAAACTTGCTTCTACGTGTAAATTTGGTGTGTCTGTTGATGAACGAATAAGGGATCAGTTTATGCTTGGTTGTAACATTGAACGAGTTAGAGAGGAGCTATGGCAAAAAGATGAACCTTGTTTAGATGATGTTATGACAATTGCAAAGAGAATAGAGCACTCGATGAAATGTGTTGAGGTTATTAAGAAAAATGGGAAAAGTAAGGGAAAAGACTCAGTTCATGCTGTTAAGACAACGAATAAAAGTGAGAGTTCTCAAAAGAAGGTTAAAGGTGAAACTCCATCTAACAGAATGTTAATCAAAAAGCCGCAAGGTAAATTTGATTTTGCACAGGTGAAATGTTTTCGGTGCGGGAAGATGGGACGCTTTGCTAATGACAGACAGTGTCCGGGTTGGAAAGCAACCTGTAGCAAGTGTAAAAGGAAGGGATATTTTTCACTTGTCTGCAAAGGTAGAAACTATAAGGGAAAGGTTAATTAAATATTTTATGAATTTGATGAGCAAAGTGAAAATGTTGATGAAGTTGATTGTGGTCCTATTTTAGTACAAGCCATACACAATCAGGAAAGTGGAAACTGCCCTTCTGATGATGAGATTCTAGTTGATGGTCAATCAACTAAGGTACTATTTGATTAAGGTGCGAAAATCTCCATTGTTGCGAAGAATTCTATCTACAGAAATTAAAAAATAAAACCAAATTATTTCGCCCTGATATCAAATCATTTGCTTATGGGGGTGTCCCTTCAAGCTGCTTGGCTATTTTGTGTGGCTAATCAACCACAAAGAGAGATTGACCAGCACTAAAATGTATGTGTCACAGAGGGGGGAGAGTATTATAAGCTGGTTTGCTCAAAGAGATATAGGGGTAATGCTAGACCCAAATTCTTCTCCTCCTATATTATTGAAAGAACATTTTATGTCTGAACATAAAGCTGGTTCTACTGTTTGTCAAGATTTTAGCAGTAGTTTAAAAGTGACATTTCCAAAGGTTTTTTCTGAAAAGTTAAGGTGTTTGAAAAATTACTGTCATCACATAAGATTGAAAGAAGATGCAATGCCTGTTTGTTGCAAGGTACGAAATGTGCCTGGGGCTGTTAGAGACCAAGTAAAAGATGAGCTGGAAAGACTTGTTAAAGATGGTATTATAGAAGAAGTCGAAGGCACTGAATGGGTCGCTCCGATTGTCGCAGCGAAGAAATCGGACGGTTCTCTTCGTCTCTTTGTTGATCTGAGAGAATTAAATAGAAGTGTAGTGGTGGACCGCTATCCCCTGCCCAAAATCGCAGACATGTTGATGTTATTGAAGGGGGCTAAGGTTTTTAGCACTGTTGACTTGAGATTCGCTTACCACCAGATCAGACTTGATGAAGAGTCGAAAGATTTGACGGCCTTTGTAACCCATTTGGCACTTTCCGTTTTGTGAGGCTACCATTTGGTTTGGTGTTGGCCGCTTCCGTTTTTCAAAGGGCTTTGGAAAATGTTCTGAAGGGTTTAGAAGGAGACAGAGTCTATCAAGATGACATTCTAATTTTTGGGTCTGATGATGAAGAGCATGATAATAGACTTTCTGAGGTCTTAAATCAGTTAAGTGAGTCAGAACTAACAGTTAAAATTAAGAAGTGCAAATTTAAGAAGGATTCCATTGATTACCTAGGTCACACTATTTCTAAAGGGGGAATCTTACCAAAAAAAAATCTAATAGCTACAATTTCAAAAATGTCTTCTCCAACTAACAAGGAGGAGTTAATGAATTTTTTAGGGATGGCCGAATACTACAGTAAGTTCATAAAGGGATTTGCCTCCCTATGTGTAAATATGAGGCCTTTGCTGAAGAAAGGATGCAAATTTATTTGGAATGACAAATGTGAAGATGAATTTTGCATTCTTAAGGAAAAGTTGAATTGTGCCCCTAATTTAAATAGTTTTGAACCTGGAGAGCAATTGATTTTAATAACTGACGCTAGCCTGAAAGGTTTAAGCGTGGTACTTGTTCAGAAAGTTGGTGGTCAGGAAGAAGTAATTTTATTTTTGTAAAGGAGCTTGCGAGGCGCTGAGACGCGCTACTCACTGGTTAAAAGAGAAGCACTGGCCGTGTATTGGTCTGTAAGGAAAGGTAAAAATTTGTTGTGGGCTAGTTCTTTTGAAATAAGGACCGGTCACAAGCGACTGTGTGAGATTTTGAAGAAGAAAGGTTAAGATGCTGTGTCAGGCAGAATCACAAGGTGAGTCGTAGGGTTACAAGACTACAATTTTGAGGTGAAGTATCTCCCAGGAAATGAAAATAAGGTTGCTGACGCATCAGCTCGTCTTGTTCCCAATGATGAGTCATGCATGAAGGATGATTTTGAAGAGGAAGATGAATTGGTCTGTGTCATAGAAGAGGGTGTGATTGACAGAAATAAATGGGTTAAGGCATTAGAGGAAGATTCAGTGTTATTGGAAGTTTTGAGGCTCATAAACCCAGGCTGGAGAATTAAACTTAAGAATAATGAGAATTTAGAAAGATATTTTGGCACGTCAAGGACCAACTTTCAGAACAAGATGGTTTACTTATTAGAGGCACAAGATTGTTTCCACCACAGTCAGTTAGAGACAAACTCATTTCATTAGCACACATTGGTCACCTAGGGATTTCAAAAACAAAAGAGAGTTTAAGGAGGTCTTATTGGTGGCCAAGCATGGATTTGGAGGTTGAGCGAAAAATTAGGTATTGCATGGAATGTGCATTAAGTGAAAGAGTAGCAAAACCTAAGGTTCAACCAATGGTTATAAGAGATCGTCCGGATGGACCATGGAAAAAAGCAGGTTTAGACATGTTAGGATGCCATCACAAGTAAAACACTCTTTGAGCTTTTCAGGTCAAGGAATGCTAATACCTTGGTAGCGCCAGCTTGGGTTAATGACTTACAGCCTAGGTTGAGTTCTGCCAATGGGGATTGTAATTGTAGATTACGTGTATATCTGAAAATTGAAAATAGGAAAAGACTTCATGATTTGAGGAAATGTTTTTAAAAAACGTGTGTAAAAGTCGGTGACTGGGTGCTTATTAAAAATCCTTGTAAGAAAAACAAAATGCTTTCTGCAATGTTTTTGAAACCTATTCAAGTCATCAAGGTCTTCAGTAATGCGATCAAGACAGCGGATCATTGGATTTGGAATATGGACAGAGTTGTGGTGGTCAGGGAAGACTTTGTATCCCAGTCAGCCAGTCAAAACACTTTATTCGATTAATTAAAATCATAAAAGTACACAAAAACACACAATACAAAAAACTATGTTACATAAAAAGAATCAAATTTTTTAAAACGATGCAGTTTGTACATGGGTGAGAGAATTTCATGTAGTGAATAAAACAGCAAGAATAGAGGCAAGGTTATGTAAAATCAGGCAACATTAATCTGTAACGAAACTCTCCTGCGTTTATGGCGTACAGCAGCGACTAAAAAATTAGCAATATAGAAAATATCCCTAGCTGAGTTAGGCATTTGCAAATACAAAAGGGCTGGTTTAACTTGTAAAAAACCCTTGTCCCTCAACAATGGAATTTAAAAATTTCTCTCGAATATCAGAGTAAAAATCACAAAACATAATAAAATGCATAGTGTCTTGTGATGAAAAGTTATCGCACTGGCAAGGGCCTAGATTCACAGGATTGCCCCACCCTGGCAAGCCAACGATGGAAGGGCTTAGTCACCAATCGCAAATAAGGCTTTATAGAGGGTGAGGTTAATGTTAAAAAATGAGCCCTAACTAATGGTTTCCTTAACTCCTGTTCTTCCCTTTCCATCCACTCTAAAGAGAAAAACCCCCTCACAGCCATGGTTCTCGGAAGCACTAAGAACCCAAAAACAGACTTGCAGAAGAGCGGAAAAAAAGTGGAGAACTAATTATGACACCGATCTCAAACAAGAATACAAAGCTACTTTAGCATGTTATAAAAAACTAATTATAACGGAAAAAAGTAAATACTTTATCCATAAAATCAATGAGTCAAAAAACTCAAGCAAAACCCTATTCGACACTGTCAAAAAACTATCAAAATTCGAGAACAACAACTCAGAAACGCTATCCTCAGACTTCTGCAACGTGTTAGGAGATTTTTTTGTCAGCAAAGTATCACTAGTATACGACTCCTTTAAAAACCATAGCACTGAAATATCCATAAAGGATAATTCTCAGACAACAATCCCAGTGAGCAAGGACTCAGATCCTACCACCTTCTTCCAATTCATTCCCCCAACAGCGGAACAGATCCAAAAAGAGATCCACACCATCAACTCAGGCAGCCCAATGGACCCATGTCCATCCAAAATAATGCATGTTTGCTCCGAACAACTGAGCATAGTACTAGAGAAACTTTTTTCCCAAATCATTAAAACCAACATCTTTCCCGATGATTGGAAAATGATATCGATCAGGCCACTTTTAAAAAAGCCCAACCTGGACTGCGAAAGCCCGAACAACTATAGGCCAATAGCTAGGATCCCTTTCGCCGCCAAAATTCTAGAAAAATTATTAAATAAACAATTATCCCGGTACTTACTGGACGGCAACTGGTTGGACCATTCGCAGTTCGGTTTCCGCGAAGGGCATGGAACAGAAACTGCCCTTATTACAGCGGTGGAGGAGCTTAGACAAGTACTGGACAACGGATCGAAGGCCGCCCTGATATTACTTAATTTATCGGCGGCCTTCGATACGGTTAGTCATGAGATCCTCATAACACGCCTGAAAACAGCACAACTGCATGAATCAGCATGTGCACTCATCACCTCCTATCTAGAGAACAGAACGTTCTCAATAGAATCAGGAGAAGCAAAATCTAATCAATTCAACCTACCATGTGGAGTACCGCAGGGCTCCTCAATTAGCCCTACTCTTTTTAACTTATACGTCACCCCCCTCGCACAACTAATAAGGAACTGTGGATTCACCCCAATATCCTACGCTGACAACACCCAAATTGTGGTGTCAATAAATGAAGACGTAGAGAACACAGCAGAAAAATTCCAAATCTGCATGAAAAAAATCAGCCAATGGATGAGAATAAATTGTCTAAAACTAAATGGAGACAAAAGTGAGGTCATGATCCTAGGAGGGGACAAAAAAATTTGGTCCCATTCATGGTGGCCAAAAGAACTGGGAGGATGTCCTGAACCAACGGAAAAGGTAAAAAATCTGGGAATCACCCTAGACACTAATCTCTCCTTTGACGCCCAAGCGAATAAACTGGCATCATCACTGTGGTACATTCTAAAAATGATCAAGAAAATCCTACCCTACCTACCACTTGACTCACGAAAGACAGTGGTGACAGCATTAGCCTTGTCCAGACTGGACTATGGGAACGGCCTATATGCTGGAGCCAGGAAGAAAATCCTAATCAAACTCCAACGTCTGCAGAATGCAGCAGCCAGGCTGATATTAGGGATACCAAAATTTGAAAGAATCAGCCACAAACTTAGAGACCTACACTGGCTACCAATCGAAAAAAGAATACAATTCAAAACACTGTGCTTAGCATACAAAGCAACCAATGGAACTGGATCCCAATTTTTAAAAACTCATCTAAAACTATATGAGCCAAATAGAACCCTCAGATCGGGCCAAAAGAAAATAATCGCGGTACCAAGATTCAAGAGAGCAAACTGGGGCGGAAGAAGCTTCCTGGTACATACAGCGAGAATCTGGAACCAACTACCGCTAGACATAAAAACAAGTCCATCACTGAAATTATTCAGAAAACAAGTAAAAACGTGGCTGTTCTCTGCATATCCCTAAATTAACATCTCAAGAGTCAGAGTCGAATCACAGCGCCAAGACGCCTATGGGCAATCGCGCGCTTTACAAATGCACAAATCAAATCAAATCAAATCAAAATCAAATCATTAAAAAATTCAAAAGATGGGATTTTATACATTTTACATCTTCCCACTTAATACATTCTGGGGAGTTGAAGAGATCAATGTGCCCAATTTTTCCGAAAATAGATTTGAAATAAGCCAGCCACGGCACGCAGCTAGCTTAATCAAGAGAAAAACAGTCCTGTAAGATCATATGATTCAGGGTAATTTCCGGGTTGAGCGAGGTCTTTAACCAGCAAATCAACGGGGCAACTTTCAATAAATGAGTAAGATAGCCCAACCCCACTTCTGTATGAATAACAAAGGTGGGTGTAGATTGGGGCACGGACAGGAGGGTTTTTAAAAATCTATTTTCTGCCATCTGGATTCCATCCTGTCGATTATAACCCCAAATGGAGGAACCCTAGGTAGCAACTGCCAAGCATTTGGTTCTCGAGGTTCTGATGACCCAAGTTCATCTCCTCAAGGTCCAAGTCATCATAAACTTCCCTCAAAGGTATCTCCTCAAGGAGTGCCACAGCGACCCATGTTTGCTCCACGTGATGCTCGCAAATCATCATCAAGAGTTTCTCGTACACCTGCTTATTTAAAAGACTTTGTTAACTAAGACTTTCTTATTCTTATTATTTGTTTAGTAAGAGGGGAGATGTGTGGCATCTTAATGTTGTTGCTAGGAGGCTTAGAATGCTATGTGCACCAGCTGAGAATGTTTAGAAATAGTTCAGTTATAGCTTGCTGGATGTACTGTAGACAGCTCTCCTGTGGATGGGATCCTTTTACCAGATTAAACTCATTTTAACTTCATCATTTTGTCAAACCCCTTCTTTACAAATCTCTGGTTGGCTAAGGCTTGCGCCAAAGCCAGGCAGAGACCACCATTCTAGTCAGGGAAAGGGAGTTACACGCCAAAGATAACCCCTGCTCACCCCCTTGGTAGCTTGGCACGAGCAGTCACGCTTATTCCGGTGGCGATGTGTAGAGCATTTACACAACGAACATAAAAACAACAGACTAGGCACACCACAAAAGGAACTCCACACAAGGTTATACATAAAAATACCCTTTGTATTATCATAAAACACATTAGATGGTAAGCACACAATATACACTGTGCCAACTGGCACTGGACAATATTTACAGGGGATTATTTACACATGACAGGGCCAAGGGGCCACTGTCAGAATCATCACTTGGTAAAAATAGTAAATGTCAGAACATATTATAATCTCAGAACGCAACCAGTAATCACTGGCAGACACCATCCTCAGCGCCAACCTATAACATAATTCATAACATGCACAGGATCACATATGGCAAGAACTCTATTCTGCCCCAACCTCATAAGCTAAAATATGGTAGACCATAATCTCCTAAACATAACTTGCATTAGGAAAGGAACTTAATAACATAACCTGTAGTAGGGAATAAATCCAACCTAGACCATAGAAGAGAACCAAATAAAACATAAGACAGTAGATAAACCTAATAGGCATAAAAGCACATCTATAAACATCAATGAAGGTGCGTAAATCATACTACAAACATTACATTTCCTAGCACCTATAAAAATCATACTAGGGCCTTGCGCCCTATAAACCTAACAGTCTCCTGGCCAACTGGCCATCTCTAAGGGGCTCAAATGCCCTCTGTCAAAAGTAAGGGCTCGCTGCCTGTGCAGCTACAGTCAAGTGGGCGCACTTGGCGCAAACCTAAACGTGGCAGCTGCCCACTACTTGCTGGGCAGCTGGGAGTCCCAAATGAAGGCCTAAACGTAGCAGCTGGCACTAAGTGCTGTGCAGGTGTGCAGGCAGAGTTGGGGCACTCCTGGATTAAAACCTGTCCCCTAAAATGCAAATAGACCTAAACTGTGCAGCTGCCCACTACTTGCTGGGCAGCTGTAAAAATTAGAATGCGGCATGGGCTCTCACTGGCCCTTTAACAGATGTGCCCCCTATGTAAGAGCCACGGGTCTCTGTAGAACAAATTACGCCACCCCTAATAAGGCTGGGGCTCCTCTGGGCCTGGACAAAGAATGAGCGCCAAATGTTTGAAGACATCCAGGCTCTGGGAATCAAGTATGCCCCTAAGCGATAAAGTTTGAGCCCCTCTGGGCTTGGGTAGATCACGATTGACAAATGATGGGAGCCATCACTGTTGGAGCGGCCCGCTGCCAAGTGGGGCCGCTCGAAAAACAAACAGGGTTAACTCCGAGCCCCCTCCTTACCGGGTTGCTCTCTCTCCGCCAGTGCCATCTGCTCTCTAGGGATAGTGGCGAGACTCTGCCTCCGGGGCTCCCCTCACTCCTGGGAGCCCCGCAAAACCACACCGGGTGCCAGGCTGAGGTGCATCTTCACCCGGTCCCCCGTCTCGGGACCGGGACTTTGGAAATAGAGCCAGCGGGACTCTTTGCGGCTTGTCTGGCAGCGGCAGCAGCGTGTGCAGTACTTCCTTCTCAAAACCGGAAGTCCCACCCGCCGTCAGGCACCTCGCTGCCTGACTTCCGCCCTGTCGGGACTCGGGCCTTCGCGGTGATCTTCCTGGGTGCAAAATGAGGGGTAGGCTCCATCGAGACTAAAAATAAATGTAGCGTGCAGGGTGGGCACCCGCTAGGACTCTAATAAGCGGGGTGGGCACCCGCAGTAATTATGCAATAAAAACGAAGTCGCAGGGGGGGAGCATCAGCACACTGGGCATAGTCAATTATAAAACAAGCAGGCAAAACGCAGGATGGGCACCTGCAAGTGATTATTAAAATAGGCGGGTGGGCACCCGCAATGTGTCCAAGGAGGGGGGAATCCCTACGCTGGGGATTCCCTCTAAAAAGGGGCTGCAGCATCAGTGCTGCGCAGCCCTCCCGCTTTCCTGGAGAGGGGGAGATAAAGGAATGCAGCCCAGTGCTCCCAGGGCACAAAGGGGGTTGCCAAAGTCTCATTAGGGTCCTGGCATCCAGACCAGGAAGAAGGGTCCAAAGGAAAGAAGTCCTCTAGGCACCCAGGGACAGGGCAGGGCCATGGGAGGCAAGCCTTCCTCTTAGCCCTAAGCAGCACGCCCCTGGTAGATTCAAGTCCACAAACAAGAACATCTTCATGGGGTCACAGCCCCTCTTTTTATACAGCTAAATCCTTTGTTCTCAAAGGTGCAGGAAAGGGGAGAAGCAGATACAACTGGATCTGGAGCACTTTGTTTTGCTCAGCTCCCCTCTCTATTCACAAGACAGGCCAGGGACATCAGACATACCACAGGGGGTGGAGCCAGCATTGTGGAGGGAAGACACAGCCCTATTCAGGTCCCAGGTGCAACTCCTCCCTCCCATCTACATGCAGATCTCCCTATTCACCAACGGGCAGACTCATCCTGGCTCCTGGAGCCAACCACACCAGCCAGCCTCTGTCACTCACAAGCCAGACAGGCAATTCACATCTCACAGCACACAGAAATGTCATCTTCTAAAAGTGGCACTTCTCCACTAGACACACTAAATCTGCGCACAACATTGCGCAGCATTTATCCTCACGAGTTCGCACATACCAAACTCGACTCTGAACTCCCCACATATCAGGAACTACCATGGACACACATATCCCCCATGCATTCCTATGGGAGGGAAGGCCATCTCACCACATGCACTCAGAGTGCGCACGCACTTTACACTGGGCCACAGTGCTAAAGTGTGCAGAGGCCTAAAATCACTACCACCATGCCAGAGGCTGAAGGCAAAAAGTCTAGGGGTGAACCTGCCAAAAAGGCCAAAGTCCAACACAACCCCCTTCCAGCCAAACCGCAGGGTAGACCAATCACCACCGTGATGGGCTTCTCTGCTTGGGTCGATAGAACACGGACGCGGGCTCGCACTCCAGGTACACCCTCCGGTTCTACGCCACACTGACCTCACGTTGTTCCTTCTCAAAAAAAAAGTAAGATGGGGAAAAAAAATGTTCGGGCCCAACTAGGCTACCCCATTGGTACTCCCTAGTTGTCCACTGCCAGGACCAGGCCCTAGGCCGCCCAGGTACCACTGGTCCTTGCCACACCATTGAGGAAGGGGGGGCAGTAACCCCTGGCATACAATAGCCATTCTTCACCCTCCCTTTCAGTGTAGTTCCAAACTACCACTGATCCCGCAACCTAGGGTCCGCACCCTCAGGCTGACCAGAGGTCACGGGCAAAGCCTCTCCTCACCCTACCTCTACTTCGGGGGTTCTGCACCCTCCCAGGGGAAGCACCCACCAGAACACAACTCTCCCACCAGTGCATGACCTCTCTCCATCAACTGCTCTACCACCTGGGATCCACATTCACCAGATGCACCTGGGTCAGAGGCGAGGACTCTCTCCCTCTGCACCCCCTTCCAGAGTTCTGCACCCTCCCACTGTAGAGCAGGGTCTCTTCACTTAAGATGGGTCCCACCTGCTCTCAGGGCAGTACTACCACACTCTGCCAGGGACCCTAAAGATCCCGGCTAGGCCTGCACCACCCTTCATGGAAACACAGGGTCTCTTCACTTAAGATGAGCCCAACCTGTGTTCACAGGGGTACTCCTAGAAGGCAAACCTGGCAGGACACTGACTACAGCTGCTCTGGCATGCAGATCCAGAAACACCGGCTACTGACTCCCCAACCCAGGGACGTACCCTATGGTCAGATGCCTGGCGAACCAGGACTTCAAGAGCGTGACACATAACTAATGCGTCGCGTGACAGTATGCCTGGCGCAGATCTTACAACCTCCTGTCCAACTGACAGTGTGTGCAGATCCCCCAGGACAGAAGGGGCGCCACCACGGCCAATAATTGGCGACCGAGCCCTTCTGGCTGGCCCCTGGCCTACTGGTTCCCACTGGGGACTCTTTCCCCCTCTCACCCTTCAATACTGGACATTTGCACCCTCTGTAGAAAAAGGTAGGGTCGATGAACCTTTTTAAGTATGGCCCGGCGCTAACCGCCTCTCATACCACTTGAATCTTTCAAACAAAGAGGCAGGCGCTGGAGACTGGAAGGCAGGAAACAGAAGTTTATTCCGACGGAGCAGAACACGTCAACTCAGACAACAGGGTATCTTCTCGAGGTGCTCTAACCGCATCTCTGAGGCCTGGCCTCTTATACACAGGTTTATGGTCTTTATTATAGTTTATTACATGTGGCACATTCTTGCAAATGCTTTGAAGTACGGAAAGACATCCTCGGAATCCCCGCTTCAAGCCCGTTCCCACACACATTTACAGTAGAAGTCCCCACCCTGGTCACAACAGGTGACGATTGTCGTGCAGCTGGGCATTCCACCGATTCCCGGAATGCATGTGGTCGATCGGATCTCATGGGGTGGGGGCTTTGATCAGTTTGTGGATCCTTTGATGGGAGAAGCTTCCTACTGTATGGGGGCAATAAACAGAATCCGCAGGGCCAGGTGGCCGCCTGGGAACAAGCAGGACAATCGGGCACAGAGGAAAGGGGGGTTTTATCAAAGGATACGGGATCATGAAAGGAATGGAGGGAGGTGTTGAGCTGGGAACAGGATGGGGTTCCGAGGCAGGGTTGCGCTGAAGAGGGTTTTATGGCCCAAGCATGTGAGAGCGGGGGCTGTCAGCGTGCGGGGGATGCCTGTGAGGTTAGGAGAGAGTGAGAGAGAGACGCGCTGGCTATCGGTAATGGGCAGAGAGGCCATGGCATTCAAAATGGCTGCCGCTTACGCGCACGAATGGGCCTAAAAAGGGACAAGATGGCGCCGATAATGTTGAAGCTGCAAACTAGATTTTAACAGTCCTCCCTTTTCAACATATCTAGCCAACTTGTCTAATCGATGTCTATCTTCATCAAATTCCTAACCTCAACATCGTACAATGCTCTCATGCGTTCCCTTTCGAAGTCCAGAGTTTTAGGGCAGATACAATTCGCACATAGTGAACACAGAGGCGGCAGGCATTGGATTCCTAAGCAGAACCCACATATCACAACAACAGGTATCAGTATAATTGTAAATAACCTCCACCCCCAGTTCTTTACAGTACTCCAGAACCAACCACCAAGCGACCATTCTTCTTGTTCCTGGTGAACTTCTGAGGAAAGTCTGTGGAGATGTTCGATGGCTTTGTACACGGAGGGTGAATTGTCCGGTATATATGTGCAGCAGCTGGACCCAATGATGCGGCATGCTCCTCCACGATCTGCTAGAACCACATCTAGAACAAGGCGGTTCTGGAGAGCCACCAGGAGGACCGCTTGAAGCTCGGCTGTATTGTTCGCAAGGATGCCAGCTGTAATATTCATCGTTGTTTCGACTGCCTGGGTCAAATGTCGGATGGCACGGCTGTTTGCCATCGGGCCCCAGAGTGGAACAAGTCCCTTTCTTTGCATCGAGGAACTGTGCTCCGGTGTCCTTGGCTCGTTTTTGTCTGTGGTGATTCGCTGGAGCCACATAGGTCGGAGGAAGGATGAAGGAGATATAACAGGTGCCCCCCCAGCCTTTGGGGAACCAGGTGTAGGCCTTTGTACCACAAACAAAGTACATGTTCGGAGAAGAGACAAAAGAGGGTGGATCAGTGGAGTCCAAAGTTCTGGTGATGCGGCAAGCGCTGCGGCCTACCAGCTGTGTCCCAAGCCCTTTGATGCACATAAGGCCTGTGACGTTGATGACGGATAGGGCCACAGTCAGGGTGGCGGCTGTTCGTTTCCGGAGGTAGGAGAAGGTGGGTCTGGTCGGATTGTTGAACACCTGCATTTCAATTCGTTCTTTGACAGGGATGTCCATGTGGATAGAATCGTTAGATGTCTGTGGACAGAAGTGTGCAGCAGTTTTCTTTGTTTTGTTCTGCCAGACCTCATGAAAGAAATGTGTCATAGTTCTGCTGGAGGTGGCATTATCCCTATAGCTTTCTTGCAAGAGGATCAGCCAAGCAAGGCAGGAGCCGTGAATTGAGAAGGGTGAAGGGATGAAGGGTATAGAATGTCCAGTGGCGTGGGGTAGCAACCCACAGATCCAGCAGTTAGTGGCATTGGTGGCAAGATTGTGCTGGTGCAGCAGTTGCACAAAGGAGTTGTTCCAAAACTCCTTACGCCTTTCTCGGAGTTGGGGCGAAAGAGAAATAAGATAATGTTCTTTCATTGTGGTAGGCTGTGCAGTGGTCAGGAATGTCTCATGAGCTGGTGCGCTCTCTTCCACAATACAGAGGGTGGTCATGAGGAGGAGGCAAAAGAGAAGGGTGATAAAAAGTGCAATAGTCTTTGAACTGTGGATTTTGTCAGTCTTTGGATTTCTGTAGCGAATCTTCGGATGTCCGGTTGCTTCCATCATCTTCGTGCCGGGTGCTTCCATCATCTTCTTATTGGGCGCTTCCATCATCTTCAAGGGAGCTCGGTAGCGGGCAGAATCACAAACTTCGTCCGGCTTCTCTCCTGACAGCCTTAGTAGTGTTAGGCTGCCGCTCTGAGAATTACGACTTAGTCAATGGTCTGCTTAGCCAAAACTCCCTCCTTTCGGCGCAGGTTATACCCTTCTCTGGATGGCACAGTGGGGTCGGGATATTTTGCTAATTCGAGTGTCTCTGTGTCGGGATAACAGTTCAAGGATGGTCGGTCGTTGTTCAGGAGCTCTTCCTGGGTGGCCACGTCTTCGGTCGTCGTCAGAGTCGATGCGATCTTCTTACAGTGGTGCGCATGCACCCAATGGCGCTTTCCTTCCACTCGAAGAGCTGTTCGGGTGGTGAGTAGGACTTGCCAGGGGCCCGTCCACCGGGGTTCCGACTCTTGGCACGCTGGAAGTTGCGGACTAGGACGAAGTCCCCGGGTTGCAGGTTGTGTCCGGGACCCCTGGAAGCGTCAGGAATGGCATGCAGCACCTGTTGGTGGATAACAGACAGCGTCTCAGTCAATTTATACAAGTAATCAGACATTAGGATGTCCGGGACGTCATGAATGGAAGTCGGTTTTAGTGCGGACCAGACGCTCATGGGCCGGCCGAAAATGACCTCGTAAGGTGTCAAGTGGTGTTTGGTGGAGGTGGAACGCATCAATAGTAATGCCAGTGGGAGAGCGTCTGGCTATTTCAGTCCTGTGGTAGCCACTATCTTAGCTAACTTGAGTTTCAAGGTGGCGTTATGTCGTTCAACTAGTCCATCAGATTGGGGGTGGAAGACTGCGTGGAACTTTTGTTTTACACCCAACCCCTTCAAGATGAGTTGGATAACTTCGGCTACAAAGAGGGGGCCATTGTCGCTCCACAAAATTCGGCAAAGGCCGTAACGAGGGAAGAATTCTTTCAGTAGTACTTTTGCAGTAGCAATGGCAGTGTTTTCACGGGTTGGATAGGCTTCCACCCACTTGCTAAATGCACACACCACAACAAGTACATACTTCAGGCCTTGGCATCTGTCTAGCTGGATGTAGTCCATCTGCAGGACTTCAAACGGGTGATTGGGAACCCCAAACCCTCCCCGGGGTACTACAGTTCCTTTCCCAGGGTTGTGTTGCAGGCATATCAGGCATTGTTGGACCAGACGTTTGGCGGAGTCTGCGATCTTGTCATTGTGCCAAACTTTGGAGACAAGCTCGGTCATAGGGGCTGATCCTATATGTGCAGGGGAGTGTGCCATGGTCAGTATGGGAATCAGGTATGAATCAGGTAGCAACCATTTGTTCGTGTCTTTTGTTCGCCAGCAGCCTTCATCGTCTTTCAGTCCCACCTGTGCCCATTCAGTCAATTCGTGTTGTGAGCTGGCCATTTGGATGTCCCTAATAGTTTCCCTAGCGTCTGTCCATTTCTCTGCTTGTGACCTGGTCACGTACATGTGTGTCGTCGTCCTATTCTCAGCTGTGGTTCCGGCAGTGAGGTCGGCTAGTGCATTCCCCTGTCCAATGATGTCTGTCACCTTTTTGTGTGCTTGGCATTTTATTACTGCAAGTTGTTTGGGAAGAAGGACTGCTTCAGTTAGGGCGGAGACTAGATCTCTGTGTAAAATGGGGGTGCCGTGTGAGGTCAAGAATCCCCTCTCCTTCCAAAGGAGCCCAAAATGGTGAACCACCCCGAAGGCATACTGGCTGTCGGTGTAAATGTTTGCTGTGGTTCCCGCTGCCAGGATACATGCTCGGGTGAGGGCAATCAGTTCTGTTGCCTGTGCAGATCGTTGTGTGATGCGGGCTGTCTCTACTACAGTTCGGGCTGTGGTAACTGCATAAGCAGCTGAGGTGGTGCCATCGGGGAGTTTGATGCAAGAACCGTCCACCCACAGCTCTCCGTCAGGGTCAGGGAAAGCTGTGTCTCTGAGGTCGACCCTACTCCTAGTCTGTTCGTCCGTGAGGGTCACACAGTCATGTACAGGGGACACATTTGGATCGTTCTCTGGTAGGGGTAACAAAGTCGCTGGGTTCAGGGTGGTGCATCTCTTCAGGGTGATGTGGGGTGCAAGCAGAGTCAATTCGTATCCAGTCAGTCATGCACTCGTCAGGTGTTGTGTCTTAGTCTGGTTCAGGAGGGTGTCAACTGCATGGGGTACTAACACCGTGAGGGAATTCGAGAGTACATTCACCTCACTCTGTCGGATAGAGATAGCAGCGGCAGCTACAGCTCGAAGGCAGGCAGGCAGGCAAAGTGTTATGATAAAAATAGAAGGCAGCACAGGTTTCATATGAGTTGCAATGAAGTTTATTCTTGAAAAGATTCCTGAGTAAGAAAATCGTGGCTCTCCCCTGGCCAGTCAGACAGCAACCGCCAGGGTAGAGAACATCTACAGATAACTAGAATATGGAACACTGCAGCACAGACCTCCATGCTCCATAATGGAAATAGAAGATTATAACATATCCTCTTCTCTTATATAAATAAACAAATAAAGAAATAAAACAAGAAAAACCTATGCAAAGAAAAATATTATAAGAGAAGGAAGAAAAGAGTACACATACTATTTACAAATATAATCTTTCAGATAACCAGGAGGATGACAGTTTCTATACAACCTCGCTTGACGAACGCAAGGAGGATCAGAAGGAAGAGAAGCAGGAGCAGGAGCATCACCTCCTCCTTGCACACTATTGCGAGAAGCACCCATGGTCAAAGGATTTTGAATGAAATCATCATCTGACATGGATAAAAAGGTGTTACTGACAGAAATATCATGACGTAAGGAATTGGCACTAGAATTGACATTGACAACAACATGACCATTGTTTTTCTGGTACAAAGCGACCCTCCTATAATTCCATTTCTCACCATTATCCAAGATTACTCCATATGAAGTGACCTTAACCCTAAAGGGTCCAAGAAATTTTGTTGAGGAACTGGGCCTGCCAGAACGTATCTTGACCCAGTCTCCAGGACAAATTCTCTTGTTATAATTTTTCTTGCAAATCATACGTTCTTGAGAAGCAGCTGGAGATGAATCAACAGAAACACTATTACCAGAAATAATGTCTCTCATCCAAGTTGGTACAAGTTTAGTATTGGGTAGTCTACCACGCATCATTTCAAATGGTGTCTTACCTGTGACACCATGCACACTTGAGCGATGAGCCCACAGCATCTCTGATACCAGAGATTCCACATCTTGTCCACTAGAGATTGCCATCTGTAGGGCACCTTTATTTAAACGGTTGGCCCTCTCAACCATGCCATTACCTTGTGGGTTATATAGAGAGGTACGGCTGTGTCTAATACCACAAGTTGAAAGAAATTTCTGCATTTCGTCTGATGTTAATTGTGTACCATTGCCCGTTAAAAGGACTAATGGTATGCCCTCCTCTCTGGAAATGCATCCCATAGCACAAATAGTAGTGGAAGTAGTAATGTCTTTAGTGAATTTAATAATCATCCATCTTGTATGCACATCAACAACTACAATGCCAAAACGTAAATTCTCTTTTAGACTATTCATTGGTCCTACGAAGTCTAAACATATGGTATGCCAAGGCTGACCCGGATCAGAAATGTGTCCAGAGGAAGCTTGAACACCAACCCTCAGGCGTTTATCGCTCTCTTTGCAGATCTCACACTTGGTGATCCATGCATTCACCTCCATATCCATACCTGGCCACCACCAATTCGCTCTCAACCTCTGTTTAGTTCTTGTTTGACCTAGATGTCCTTCATGAGCTAGCATGATCAAACTATTCCTCAAGGAAATTGGAGGAACAAATAAATCACCCCGCATGATCACAGTATCATCATACACAGAGAGTTCGTCTAACATTTTAACAAATGGCCTGTTGGTAACTGAAACAGTGCTTTCTCTTTTACACCCTGTAAGTATCAGTTTCTTAAGCTCAGTCATAGAACAGTCCTTAGACATGGCATCAATCCATTCACTCTTAGTTAAGGCCTGAGGTTCACATATACTCAAAACATCTTGCACAAACGCAACAACACCCTCATTCTGTTTCTTCAAGACAGCTAATTCATCAACTGTCTTCCAGTCCAATGACAGTCTCGATAAACAGTCAGCTTGTGTATTTTTCCACCCCTGAATGTACTCAATGTTATAGCAGTACTCTTGAAGGCGAGAAGCTAACCTAGCTAACCTAGCAGAACACTTGGTGTCTCCACCTGGTAACAACACCTTAACAAGAGGTTTATGACCAGATTTCAAGGTAAACCTCGATCCCCACAAATAAGTCCTGAAGTATTCACAGGCCCAAGCAGCAGCCAAGGTCTCACGTTCTATGACCGAGTAATTTTTTTCTGAACTGGTCAAGCTTCTTGATGCAAATGCCACGGTCTTCTCTTGACCATCATGAATTTGTGCTAAGACGGCATCTAGACGTGTAGCACTTGCATCAACAGTGAGTACTGTGTGACATCTAGTGTTAAAAGGTGTGAGGATCCCTGCGTCACAAATGTCTTTTTTTATGTTCTCAAAACAAGACTGCTGTGAAGCACCCCAAGAAAAACTAACACCTTTCTTCATCAGGTCCCTTAAATCAGCTGTCTTTGAAGAAAAATCCTTGACAAACTTTGAATAATATTCTACTAACCCTAAGAAAGACCTAAGCTTGTCTTTATCCGAAGGAACAGGGGCCAACCTAATAGCATCAATTACATTTCTTTTAGGTTTTACTCCCAAATCAGAAATCTCGTACCCCAAATAATCTACTTTGTCTACCAAAAACTTACACTTGTCACGCCTAAGTGTTAACCCTGAATCCTTAATCTTTGACAAAGCCTCACGAAGTGTATAATTGTGTTGAGTAATTGTGTTACCAAATATCAGAATATCATCTTGAAAGAAGACGATATTCCTCACTCCCTTGAAAAGTACATTCATCATCCTTTGAAAGATGCTAGCGGCAGAGCAAAGCCCAAAAGGCATCCTAGTACACTGATATACACCTTCCGTGGTGATAAAGGCAGTAAGGGGTTTAGAGTCTGCATGTAGCTTGATCTGGTGGTAAGCGTTCTTTAAGTCCAACTTTGAGAAAAATTTACCACCACTCAACTCTAAAATAAGCTCGTTAATATTTGGGAGTGGGAAAGTGTCCAACCACATTCGGATTGAGAGACCTGAGGTCAATGCAAAATCTGAATTTGCCGTCCGATTTCTCTGTGATCACCACTGGAGAAACCATGATGAGCTTTCAACCGGCTCAATCACTCCTGAAGTAAGCATCTCCTGAAGCATTTCCTTAACAGCTTCCCTAGCCACTAAAGGTGTCCTTCTTGCTCTATGCTGTATAGGAACAGCATTGGGTTTCAATACTATTTTGTGTACATACCCCTTAAAACACCCTAGTTCATCTCTAAATACCTCCTTGTTCTCTTCTAAAATCTTTTCTAAAGGCAGATCATCTACCACCAGAACCTGGGTTGGAGCTCTGGGATTTATAATAATTGAAAGATCAAATTGGTGCACCCAACCTAAAATAGGTGGACCATCGCTTGCTACATAAACCTTGCCTACAACAGATCTGCCTTTGAATTCTATCACAGACTTCATATAACCAATAATGTTTATCGTTTCACCTTGATATCCCCCTGGATTTATATCTTTAGGTAATAGAGTGCAATTGGGCCACAAGTTATCATAAGTAAGTTTTGGAATAATAGTGTACAATGAGCCACAATCAACCATCAAGTCCACAGAGACATTGTTAATCTTAAAACTAGCTTTGGGTCTATTTTTCCTACCACTTTGATTAACAGGATCATCACTGGGATCATCAACAAGTAAGATTCGGTCAACCTGTAAAGGAATATCGTTAGTAGCACTAGATAAATAAGCATTTTGAGTTATGTTATCATTATCATCATCAATAACTGCTACACGTTGTTTAAGAGATTTCCCACACATATTGGAAAAATGACCTCTGCGTCCACATTTTAAACAATTCCTTTCTAAAGCAGGGCATTTGCGAAAGTCAGCATTGTGGGACGAGTTCCCACACCTAAAGCAAGATCTAACTTGTTGTCTTCCTCTTTGTGAAAATCTTCCTGATCTTGAAACAGCTGCTACATCTGTATCTACACCGGAAACTGAAGAGACGGTTCCATTACCACCTTCTTTCTTATTTAATTCACACATGCAATATTGAGAAAGTTCTAAAACTTTTGCTATGTCTATAGCATCCTTCAAGGAAGGATTTTTCGCAGCCTAAAGTCGTTCCTGTGTTTTCTTACATCTGCATTGTACTATGAGTTGATCTCTCACTAACTCATCTGTCATAGCTCCAAATTTGCACTTGAGGGATAACTCTCTGAGCTTGGATACAAATTCATCTATAGATTGATTTTCCTCCTGCCTGTGGGTGTAAAATTGGTATCGGTTCATAACAATGTTAATCTCTTTCGCAAATCTAACCTCAAGACGTTTTTTAGCTTCAAGATAAACATCTTCAATTGCATTACCAGTTGGTAATGTAGCTACTGGTAAGTACTTAAAGATGCGTTGACCTTCTTTACCTATGTTATTTAAAAGTAAAGCTTTCTTCCTTGCAGCACTAAATTTTGAACCATCTAAAGCATCTAAGTAATTTTCAAACATAGGTAGCCAGTCTTCCCATTCTATTGCCAAAGGTCCAGGAGAAGGTGGAAAGATTGGAGGAGTAATTATTGAGCTTTGACTCTCCATAACATACTGAACAGGAGCAACTGTGGAACTCTGACTGTCCATAATGTACCAAATATGCAGGTAAGTAATGAAAAGTAATCCCAAGTTCGATCTTCAAAGAAAGAATGAAATTAATCGTTCCTTACTGTCAAATGCAGAAACAAAATAAATAAATTGCTCTTTAAAATTCGTAAAATCCTTCGATTGATACCTGTTTATTGATCCTGTTTGAAACTTCGTGAAAGTGAAGATAAAAATGGAGTTCCGATAAAATATTGAAGAAACAAAATGGCCGCCACGTTTTTTGACGTTTGTTTCTTAAGAAAGTTGGCCTTGTTACAGCAGCACGGTGTGCGTGTTGTTTCTAAGGTCAATCGAGCACACTGGATGTGAAGACTGTGACGTAGGAGCACAGGTTCTACATCGCTCGAGACCGCATTATTCGAAACACACACAAGCTGCACTGAGGCAACGGCGAAGCTCCAAACTTGACAGAATACGAATAAATACAGGTAGAATTTACTCACAACGAGTCCATTTTCGTAAATAGAAGTGCTGGTAAGCGCAAAAATAGAAGATAGTATTCCAACAAATGTTGATCGTGTAGGTCTCGCCACTCTTACTCAGGACGATGAAAAAGCTGGCCAAATCGTCGCCAAAAATGTTATGATAAAAATAGAAGGCAGCACAGGTTTCATATGAGTTGCAATGAAGTTTATTCTTGAAAAGATTCCTGAGTAAGAAAATCGTGGCTCTCCCCTCGCCAGTCAGACAGCAACTGCCAGGGTAGAGAACATCTACAGATAACTAGAATATGGAACACTGCAGCACAGAGCTCCATGCTCCATAATGGAAATAGAAGATTATAACACAAAGCTATGGCTACGGGGTCAAGAGTGGCAGAGAAGTAAGCGCATGGGCGTTGCTTTGGGCCAATAGACTGGGTCAAGACAGACAAAGCACATCCCTCCCTTTCGTGAGTGTAGAGGGAGAAGGGCTTCGTGTAATCGGGTGTTCCTAGGACAGGGGCTGAACAAAGGGCATTCCTTAATTCTATGAAGGAGGATTGGCATTCAGGGGTCCACGGGAGTGGGAAAGGGACATCTTTAGCTAGCAGGGAAAGCAGTGGTTTTACAATGAGGCTGAAATTCGGTAACCATTGTCGGCAGAAGGAAGTGAGGCCTAGTAGGGACTTGTTTCTGGGTCTTAGGGACAGGGGTCTCTAGAATGGTTTGGATTCGGTCGGGAGTAAGTTTCCTTCGGTCTTTGGACAAAAGGTGGCCTAGGTAAGTGACCTTGGGTTGGCAGAATTGCAGCTTCTTTTTGGAGACCTTGTGGCCATTTTCCGCAAGGAAGTGCAGGAGTTGGATGGTGGCTGTGACTGCAAGTGGAGTGGTGTCGGCCGCCAAAAGGATGTCATCGACGTATTGCATCAATACCACTCCATCTGGTAACTGGACTGCGTCCAGTTGTCTCTTGAGGGCCTGACTGTAGATGCTGGGACTTTCAGTGTAGCCTTGGGGTACTCGACAGAATCTATATGAGCGGGCTTTTAGGGTGAAGCCAAAGAGGTATCGGCTGTCTGGATGGATGGGGATAGAGAAGAAAGCATTCTTCAGGTCAATAACAGTGAAGGTGGTGGCAGTGGAAGGAATCAAAGTCAGAATAGTGGTGATGTCTGAGACCACGGGGTACTGAGGTACAACTACTTTGTTGACCTCTCGAAGGTCGACGATGAAGTGGTACGCTTTCTCATCTCCCTCTCCTTGTTTCTTTATGATGGGTAGGATAGGGCTGTTGCAAACATTGCTAACCACTTCCTCTACCACTCCTGCGTCTATCAGGGACTGAATAATCTTCACCAATGCCTTCTCGCCCTCTGGCGATATCCGATATTGTGGAAATTTCGGGAGTATTGCGTCCTGTCGAACAGTTATGTGCACTGGGTCAATCATCATGCGTCCTACATCTGAGTCAGTCTTGGCCCAAAGATACGGAGGCAGAGTGTTAAGTAGGGACGAGTCAGCGTCAGTGATGGAAAACATGTGTCGGGAAGGACAATGTCTGAGCAGAGCTGGGTTGTCGTACAGAAAGACTCAAACTCCATCTTGTGAACATCTAATAGTAGCTCGGAAATGTTTCAGCAAGTCAAGTCCCATAATGGCGTCAGGGGTATTGGAAGAAAGCAAAAACGTTGTGTCAGTGGTGTTGTTCTCTAGGTCAAAGGAGATCGGTGTGGACAAAGGGTTAGTGGAGGGCGTTCCATCGAAACCTATCGATGTTACAAGTGAGCCAGACAAGGGTGCCCTTGGAATCAGTCGTTTAGATAACGCACTACGTGTCGCGCCAGTGTCTACCAGAAATGGAGACTTCATACCTAGGACCTTAGGGGTGACATAAGGACCTTGCTGGTCAACATGGAGCTCGACTGGATCCCTCCCTTGCCCTAGGCAGTCCTATGCAAAGTCGTGGGCATCGTCGCAGTCAGACTGTTGGTACTGGTTCTGTCGGGGACGGTCAATGTATTCGGTCTGCCTGATCTGTCGTTATTCGTATCACTCGTGTACCCTCGTTGCTGTCCTCTATTTCTCAGTCCACCCGCTACGTCTTTGGGGTCCCTATTCTTGTTCATCTCCAACAGAACCGGACACTGGGATTTCCAATGGCCGAATCCCTTGCAGAATGCACACTGGTCCTCGCTAATATCTTTTCGTCCAACATGGGGTGCTGGAGTACGGTCTTTAGGGGGTGCGTTCCTAGGGGCGTTTGTCTGGTAATTCCCTTTGTACTGCTCTCATCCTATAGTCACCCCTTGCAACTGCGCAATCATCATCCTCTCCTTCAAGTCCTTCTTCTTTTTCTCTGTCGCCCTATCGTTTTCGTTTTTCTGATGCTCATAGTATTGGGTCATCTGGAGGATAGCCGCGGGTTTGGAGGCTGCCCAACTACTCTCGCTAGCCTGTAGTTTCTGAGAGACCTCCTGCGACAGACCTTTGACGTAATTCTGGACAAACAGATGGTGTCCGGTTGCAGTGGTCATGTCCTGGCCGCTGTAATTGGAGAACACCGTTTCAAACCGGGAGAAGTATTCCGATACGTCTTCCTGGGGTTTCTGACGACAGGCCGTTACTATCGACCAGTCTACTTTCTTTTCTGGGATCAGGGTTTTCAATTTCTGCACAATTTTGTCTGGGAGTTCTAAAATGGATTTCAAAGGCTTCTGTCCAGGCTCTCGTTGTCTATCTATGCCATCGAGTTGTGACCAGGTATGTCTGAACAGCTGAAGGGGGTCGACTTTCCGGATTTGCTTCCACACATCAGCTGGCAGACATAACCCGAAAAACAAGTCGATGTCAGCCAGGGTCATAATCGTTGAACCTAATGCTGTACCTAATTCAGTGTAGAAGGCAGTGGGGTTTTTACGTAAATCGGGCAGAGATTTCCGGAACGTCAGAATATCCTGCCGATCCCATGGTTGGTAGACCCAGTTATACACTACCCTCCCTCTCGCATCTTGGTGGTTGACGTCATCGTGTGTTCCCAGACCTCGTGGGGGAACCCAGTAGGGGGCAGCCTCTCTTATTGGCATCATGGCGCCAGCTTGCTCTATTCGTGGTTTGGCCACTACAGAAGTCGTAGGTTTAGCTTCCAACCCTTGTTCAGTGAGGTGGCGGAAAACCTCAAGCGTACGCGCAAGGAGGTCCGTCACATCACACTCGCCCTCATCCCCGATATCGACCTTTCTATACAGAGTCGTTAGACTCTCGGGACCTTTGTCTCGATATCGGTCTTCATACGCATTTAGGGCATGGTAACATAATGGTACGACAAAGTGCCATCTGTGGCTCCCAGCATACGAGTTGAACATATCCATGATGTGCTCCTCACTCTCCTTTCGTTCTACTAGTGTCCTGACTACCTTGTCAATCCCTGCTTGCTCATCTTTGCTCAACCTATTCGTTCTTGTGGAATCTGTCTTTCGGGCCTCGGGGTCATCTGATACTGTCGCTTGTGCTGTATCTAGTACAAGGGGCTCCGCCGGCGCGGAGGCCATGGGGACTGAAGCCCTGGCACTACTCTCACCTGCGCTTGGAGGCAACGGGTGCTGTGCTAAAGGTTGGGAAGGGGCATATGGAGGGGGCATGTAGATGATCGGGGGCCCTAACAAAAGATCATTGTTGGCTCGCTGTTTCGAGGGTAATTCAGGGTAGAGCGTAGAGGGTGT
Source organism: Lissotriton vulgaris (assembly GCF_964263255.1). NCBI lineage: Eukaryota > Metazoa > Chordata > Amphibia > Caudata > Salamandridae > Lissotriton > Lissotriton vulgaris. Next base: position 54,316 of record NW_028250077.1, read on the forward strand.
TCTAACAGGACACTGACTCGATGTTTCGGACTCTTGCTTCCGTTTAGCTTCCTCTCTCCTTAATTTCTTCCTCTAATTTCCTAGCAGCTAGGTGGGCTGCCTTTCGTAGCTCTTTCTCTAATCTAATTTCGTTTCTCTTTTTACGTTGTTCCGTTTCTTTGCGCCACATGCCGAGACTATCAAGCATAGTGGGCGTTGTCTTGTTGTTACAAAGGGCTGTTTCTAGCGTGCTTATTTTATCTTCATCGAAGGATCCTATCAGTGGCCACTGACTTTTCTGATCATTTTTCGTATATTTATGCCATAATTTGCTATATGCTATAGCGATCAATCCATGCTTCATGAACATGTCCTTATTAGGGGTGCCTTCCAGTGGAGCCGGATGGTTCATCTCTAATAAGCGGTCCGGGCTGAACCAACTACCAATCAGTGGGGAGAAGATAGGCATGACGGATTACAATGGGGACAAAAGTCTGCACTACCTATCTTATCACTGCTTGCAAAGACTAGACAGAATATTTCTATTCTTCGTTATTTGCAGGCAGAGAATACCTCAAAAGAACCAATATCGAACAGTCAATGTTCGGTCAATCAAACAATCAATGGGGAGAAAGAATAGGCACGACGGATTACAACGGGGACAAAAGTCTGCGTTACCTACCCCTCACTATCTGCAAAGGAAGAGAGAATATGTCTATTCTTCCTCGTTTGTAGACAGAGAGAATTTCAAGAGAACAATCCTCGAACAACAATGTTCGGGTCAAACAATCAATCAGTGGGGGAGAAAGATAGGCACGACGGGTTACAACGGGGACAAAAGTCTGCGTTACCTACCCTTCACTACCTGCAAAGGAAGAGAGAATCTATTCTTCTCCATTTGCAGACAGCGAATCTCCAAAAGAACCAACAATTCGAAGAGTAATACTAGTATTTTCCAAACAATCAAACAATCATTTCGCAATTTGTCGTGTTACACGACCTTACCCGCACCGCATGGACAGTTTCTTGTCTTCCGAATCCAGCGCCCGATCGTCCTCTATTCTTCGTGACTGTCGCGGCACTCCTGATGGTTCCCAGTCAGGACCGTAGATCACTCGAGAGAGGTCTGTTCGGAACCAGTGAAGTTCGGATGATCGGCTGTCAGACGAGGGTCTATCGGACAGGAGCTCTCCCGATCGTTGCAGTCGTTCACTCTGTCATCAGGACCTCTCCCACTGGATCCACGAGTCACTGATGGGCCCCACGTTTGGGACGCCAATTGTAGAAAAAGGTAGGGTCGATGAACCTTTTTAAGTATTGCCCGGCGCTAACCGCCTCTCATACCACTTGAATCTTTCAAACAAAGAGGCAGGCGCTGGAGACTGGAAGGCAAGAAACAGAAGTTTATTCTGACGGAGCAGAACACGTCAACTCAGACAACAGGGTATCTTCTCGAGGTGCTCTAACCCCATCTCTGAGGCCGGGCCTCTTATATACAGGTTTATGGTCTTTATTACAGTTTATTACATGTGGCACATTCTTGCAAATACTTTGAAGTACGGAAAGACATCCTCGGAATCCCCGCTTCAAGCCCGTTCCCACACACATTTACAGTAGAAGTCCCCACCCCGGTCACAACAGGTGACGACTGTCGTGCAGCTGGGCATTCCGCCAATTCCCGGAATGCATGTGGTCGATCGGATCTCATGGGGTGGGGGCTTTGATCAGTTTGTGGATCCTTTGATGGGAGAAGCTTCCTACTGTATGGGGGCAATAAACAGCATCCGCAGGGCCAGGTGGCCGCCTGGGAACAAGTAGGACAATCGGGCACAGAGGAAAGGGGGGTTTTATCAAAGGATACGGGATCATGAAAGGAATGGAGGGAGGTGTTGAGCTGGGAACAGGATGGGGTTCCGAGGCAGGGTTGCGCTGAAGAGGGTTTTATGGCCCAAGCATGTGAGAGCGGGGGCTGTCAGCGTGCGGGGGATGCCTGCGAGGTTAGGAGAGAGTGAGAGAGAGACGCGTTGGCTATCGGTAGTGGGCAGAGAGGCCATGGCATTCAAAATGGCTGCCGCTTACGCGCACGAATGAGCCTAAAAAGGGACAAGATGGCGCCGATAATGTTGAAGCTGCAAACTAGATTTTAACACCTCCACCTAGGAGTGGCACTGCTAGACACCGAAACTAGTGGGGGCCTGACTACAGACAACCCCGCTCACCAAAACAGGAAGAACCACCTCAAAGAACGGTCCAACAGGACAGACTAGGCTCCCTACCTGGTGTTCCCTCATGGAACCAACCAGTCCTGGAGACCGAGGGTGGGTTCAAAATACGACCCAGCCTCACACTGCCAGCGAGTTCGGGCATGAGGCCACACATCCTCCTCATAATAAGGGTACCTAGCTGAGCTACTCTGAACCATCTCCAGCCGCGAGGGCGTGGAGATACCTGCACCACTCTTCTAGGGTCACTCCCCCTTACAAGCTTCAAAGACTCAAAGAGAAATTACACCCTCAAACAGGTGTTAGTACTATTCCGGAAAACATACACTGGCCAGGCTCTCTCTGACAACACAGAGTGAAAAGCCCTTTAACACCATTTAACACCAAATCGTCCAGTGCAACACAACATTCATCCACACTCCCCCCAAAACTGGTGAGACAGCATCTTACTGCCCCTGAAACACAACCTGTACCCCTCACTGGCAACCAGGTACCATACTCTGGGAACTGGGAATGGGACTTCTTGCACTGGATTACAAATTGCTGCCACCACTGGATCCCACCCTACTGGGGATGCCATAACACTAAATCAAAAAACTGCACTTAGGGGATAATCTACCCTCCCGAGCTAGTTACTCCATGCCAATAAAGTTTCCACTGTAGGCCAACCCAAGAAATAGTAGACAGTACAGGGGCAGTCACTCCTTCAGATTCTCTGGATTCTGTCCTTGGCAGGACACCTAATTTACAGTGCAACATAAACCATATTTCAACAAAAATGACAATCAAAAAAATGTAAATTGATACTTGTATAGCGCACTACTCACCCGCAAGGGTCTCAAGGCGCTTGTACGAATACCGCTGTGGAACCCATCCTGGCTTTCCCTGTGAGGCGTCCACTCCTGGGCACCCCCAAGGTGGAGGCCAGGCATCCTTTAGCGTTGTGGGGGCCGTTGTGGAGATTAAGCAAGCTATTGCCCAGAGTTGCAGAGTGGGACTCCATGATTGGAATAGGCACTGAGGCGAGAATTATCAGGTCAGTGGAATTTTGAGCCCAAGACCCGCCGAGGCGGGGAATTGAACCCTGGTCCCGGGCCAGACCTCTGCATCAGGGTCTGCCGCTCTAACCATTGAGCCACACTTCTCCACTAACAACCTCAACAAACAAACAAACTCAAAGACAATAATCCCCATACATGTGACTATCTGAAATGCAGAGTATGTAGTGCAGCCAGTTGTCACTGCGGTATTGAGAAAAATGCAAGTCCTATCCTCATCACTGACCACCAATGTTAGAAATGGGGATCCCTGGTTGGCTAAGGATTGCGCCAAAGCCAGACAGAGACCACCATTCTAGTCAGGGAAAGGGAGTTACACGCCAAAGATAACCCCTGCTCACCTCCTTGGTAGCTTGGCACGAGCAGTCAGGCTTATCCCGGTGGCGATGTGTAAAGCATTTGCACAACACACACAGTAACAACAGACTAGGCACACCACAAAAGGAACTCCACACAAGGTTATATATAAAAATAGCCTTTGTATTATCATAAAACACATTAGATGGTAAACACACAATATACACTGTGCCAACTGGCACTGGGCAATATTTACAGGGGATTATTTACACATGACAGGGCCACGGGGCCACTGTCAGAATCATCACTTGGTAAAAATAGTAAAAGTCAGTAAATATCATAATCTCAGAACACAACCAGTAATCACTGGCAGACACCATCCTCAGCGCCAACCTATAACATAACTCATAACATGCACAGGGTCAAATAAGGCGAGAACTCTATTCTGCGCCAACCTCATAAACTAAAACATGGTAGACCATAATCTCCTACATATAACTTGCATTAGGAAAGGAACTTAATAACATAACCTGTAGTAGGGAATAAATCCAACCTAGACCATAGTAGAGAATCAAATGAAAGATAAGACAGTAGATAAAACTAATAGGCATAAAAGCACATCTATAAACATCAATGAAAGTGCGTAAATCATACTACAAACATTACATTTCCTAGCACCTATGAAAAATCACACTAGGGCCTTGCGCCCTATACACCTAATAGGCCCCTGGCCAATTGGCCATCTCTACGGGGCTCAAATGCCCTCTGTCAAAAGTAAGGGTGTGCTGCCTGTGCAGCTACAGTCAAGGGGGTGCACTTGGCGCAAACCTAAACGTGGCAGCTGCCCACTACTTGATGGGCAGCTGGGAGTCCCAAATGAAGGCCTAAACGTAGCAGCTGGCACTAAGTGCTGCGCAGGTGTGCAGGCAGAGTTGGGGCACTCCTGGATTAAAACCTGTCCCCTAAAACGCAAAAAGACCTAAACGGTGCAGCTGCCCACTACTTGCTGGGCAGCTGTAAAAGTTAGAATGCGGCATGGGCTCTCACTGGCCCTTTAACAGATGTGCCCCCTTTGTAGGAGCTGCGGGGCTCTGTAGAAAAAATTACGCCCCCCTAATAAGGCTGGGGCTCCTCTGGGCCTGGACAAAGAATGAGCGCCAAATGTTTGAAACAATCCAGGCTCTGGGAATCAAGTATGCCCCTAAGCGATAAAGTTTGAGCCCCTCTGGGATTTGGGTAGATCACGATCGACTAATGGTGTGAGCCATCACCGTTGGAGCGGCCCGCTGCCAAGTGGGGCCGGTCGAGAAGCAAACAGGGTCAACCCCGAGCCCCCTCCTTACCGGGTTGCTCTCTCTCCGCCAGTGCTGTCTCCTCTCTAGGGACAGTGGCGAGACTCTGCCTCCGGGGCTCCCCTCACTCCAGGGAACCCTTGCAAAACCTCACCGGGCGCTGGGCTGGGGCGCATCTTCACCCGGTCCCCCGTCTCGGGACCTGGACTTTGGAAATAGAGGCAGCGGGGATCTGTGCGGCTTCTCTGGCGGCGGTGGCGTGCGCGGGACTTCCTTCTCAAAATCGGAAGTCCAGCTCGCCGTCAGGCATCTCCCTGCCTGACTTCCGCCCTGTCCGGGACTCGGGCCGCCGCAGTGATCTTTCTGGGAGCAAAACGAGGGGTAGGCTCCCTCGAGAATAAAAATAAATGTAGCATGTGGGTGGGCTACCGCTAGGTCTCCAATAAGCGGGGTGGGCACCCGCAGTAATTATGCAATAAATACGAAGACACGGGGGGCACCTGCGCACTGGGCATAGTCAATTATAAAACAAGCAGGCAAAAGGCAGGATGGCATGACAGCTAGTGTATTGTTTACCATCTGATTACCATCTGATTACTTCCTGTTTGGGCGCCAGGATACCCGTAGGGTGACAGTTGCGCGTTACAAATAACTAAATACAATAAATACAATACCTGCAAGTGATTATTAAAATAAGCGGGGTGGGCACCCACAATGTGCCCAAGGAGGGGAGGAATCCCTATGCTGGGGATTCCCTCTAAAAAGGGGCTGCAGCATCAGCGCTGCGCTGCCCTCCCGCTTTTTTGGGGAGGGGGAGATAAAATATTGCAGCCCAGCGCTCCCAGGGCGCAATGGGGGCTGCCAAAGTCTCTTTAGGGTCCTGGCATCCAGACCAGGAAGAAGGGTCCCAATGGAGGAAGTCCTCCAGGCACCCAGGGGCAGGGCAGGGCCATGGGAGGCAAGCCTTCCTCTTAGCCCTAAGCAGCACGCCCCTGGTAGATTCAAGTCCACAAACAAGAACATCGTCATGGGGTCACAGCCCCTCCTTTTATACAGCTAAATCCTTTGTTTTCAAAGGTGCAGGCAAGGGGAGAACCATATACAACTGGTTCTGGAGCACTTTGTTTTGCTCAGCTCCTCTCCTATTCACAGAACAGGCCTGGTACATCGGACACACCACAGAGGGTGGAGCCAGCATTGTGGAGGGAAGGCCCAGCCCTATTCATGTCCCAGGTGCAACTCCTCCCGCCCATCTACATGAAGATCTCCCTATTCACCACCGTACAGACCCATCCTGGCTCCTGGAGCCAACCACACCAGCCAGCCCCTGTCACTCACAAGCCAGACAGGCAAGTCACATCTCACAGCACACAAAAATGCCAACTTCTAAAAGTGGCACTTCTCCACTAGACTTACTAAATCTGCGCACAACATTGCGCATTATTTATCCTCACGAGTTCGCACATACCAAACTTGACCCTGCACTCCCCACATATCAGGAACTACCATGGAGAAACATATCCCCCATGCATTGCTATGGGAGGGAAGGCCATCTCACCACATGCACTCAGAGTGCGCACGCACTTTACACTGGGCCACAGTGCTAAAGTGCGCAGATGCCTAAAATCACTACCACCATGCCAGAGGCTAAAGGCAAAAAGTCTAGGGGTGAACCTGCCAAAAAGGCCAAAGTCCAACAAACAGCAAACAGTTTTTTTCCATGGGGTTGAAGTGGGTCCTGTCAGCATCGCTCTCACATCCTCTGGGTCCAGACCACGGTGAAATCTGATCAGAACCAAGTTCAAAACAGGGCGAGCCTGATGGCAGCCTGCGCCACAGCAATCATTAACGCCATCATAGTAGGGTGCATGCAATGTGCAGTCTCTGTGCGCCAGCAGACATCTGAACCCAAGGCGATAAGGACAGTGGGCAAACGGGCACGTTATGGCAAGGGGCAAATGAAGACAAGTGAGCAGAGTGGGGGGGTCAAAAACTCTGATGACTATTAGAGGGGCCCACAGCGGCTCTCTATACATTTCACACGCAGTGGAGAACCAACCATTGATTACTGCACGGTGGCACAACACCCCGCCCAGTCTAATGGACGCACATGCACCTAAACATAGGAAAATAAAAGAAGATTTTTTTCTGTACAAATAATTAAGCTTCCCCATGTGTTTGCATTTTATGAACATGTTTAATAACGGAATAAACTACAAAAGGTGTGCGAAACCTTGCTTTATTGGGGTGCAGAGGGGAGGACATTGACAACTTGAGTCACAATTGCCAAAGTACCTCTTCCAGTTACGGTGGTCTTCCTTCATACTTCTATACGGAGCGGGGCATAACCTTGCAGGGGCTCTGCATAACGAGACTGAGGGTGTACTGTATTGTTACCGTGCAACTCCCCCCACCACCCCCACCCCCACCGCCCCACTCCAGCGGACGGGTTGCACGGTGCGTGCAGTTACATGCAGTTACAGCAGTGCTTCGGTACAGAGGGAAAGTGCGAAAACATGATCACGTATAGATATAAATGTGAAAAGAAAGTTTTTATTTCAATACAAACTTTTGAAAATGACTTCAATATTTTCTGGCTATCGAGGGAACCATACAATTGCTTTTTAAAAAGTGAAGTGCATTACAATGTTCTTTTCACACTTCTGTGTGCCATCATGCTTACAAAAGGGTCTTTAAATAATAAGGTTAATGGACAAAGGAACTCAGCCCCGATTTAAAGGCACAGGCAAACATTAAAGGTTCCGAGAGAGAAAGAAATCAACACAACATTTAAACAAAAGTTCTCCATTTAAACAGACTTGTTCTCATGAACAATAAATAAAGATTGTAACTGTACTTTGCTAGTGCTCTGCAGCCTCTACCGGAAGTGACCTTTTGGCTGAATGAAGGAGGCAGCAAAGAAGAGCGAAGCCCGGGGGGGCCTAGGGTAAGCAGTGGGTGGGAAAAAATGGTTTTACAGATCACAAAAGGTATTGCAGTCCACGCATGCGCGCTGCCTAAAACCGTATATTTGCATTTCTGACATCCGACCCTGCAGCATCACACTTACGGTCCCCATGACAACAGACCCGAGTCAGGCCTCAATTGAAGTCAATGGAAGAAATAGATTCTCCCAAAGTATTTATTTCAAGTCTCACTCTTTTCTCTAAAATGTTGGCATGAATGCTATTGTTATAGGGATCAAGTTTCTTTGCGTCCCTTAAAACCCGTGGCACTATCAGCGTTACCACGTCACTGCCCATCCAGTTCTACCGGTGTAAAGCAGCCAGTAAAAACCTTACAGGTCCTGTGGGCGTATGAGGAAGTGCAGACAGGCCCCGTCTGATGTCAGACTAATGAGAAACAAATCTACACTTGTTTCACCCCGGCAGGATCAGGGCTGCAGCAAACTAGCTCCAAGGTCTGGAGGAGGAGGTCATGTGCCCCAACTGTCTGGAATCTTTTACTGACCCTGTGTCATTGGAGTGTGGGCATGTCTTCTGTCTGTCATGTGTCGCTTTAGGATGGGTGTATTTTGGGACACACTTCACCTGTCTTGTGTGCAGAAAAACCTTTGAGAACAAAACCTCGAGACCCAACAGACATTTGGGAAACATAGTGAGACTGTTGAAACAGCTTTTCACTCTGAGGGCAACCTCCCAGGATGAGAGCCGGTGCCGAGAACACGAAGTGAAACTGTTCTGTGAAGATGACCAGGAGACCATCTGTCTGATCTGTAGAGAGGCCGAGGATCACAAGCAGCACACGGTGCGCCCCATTCGCGAGGCTGCCCAGGAGTACAAGGTGAGCATGCAACACACCATGTAATACGGGCGGGTCTATGTGCTCCCCATTCCAGAGGCTGCCCAGGAGTACAAGGGGAGTCTTCCATAGTTCTGTGATATGGGTGTTATCTTTTGAGTGCGCACCATTCGGGAGGCTGCCCAGGAGTACAAGGTGAGCCTGCAACACACCATGTAATACGGGCGGGTCTATGCGCTTCCCATTCCAGAGGCTGTCCAGGAGTACAGGGTGAGTATGCCTCGGTGCTGTGATATGGGTGGGGTCTCACACTGTGCTCTCTAGTCCAGAGGTCGCCCAGGAGTACAAGGTGAGAATGCCTCGGTGCTGTGATATGGGTGGGGTCTCACGCTGTGCTCTCTAGTCCAGAGGCTGCCCACGAGTACAAGGTGAGTATGCCTCGGTGCTGTGATACGGGTGGGGTCTGACGCTGTGCTCTCTAGTCCAGAGGTCGCCCAGGAGTACAAGGTGAGAATGCCTCGGTGCTGTGATATGGGTGGGGGCTCACATTGTGCTCTGTAGTCCAGAGGCTGCCCAGGAGTACAAGGTGAGCATGCCTCGGTGCTGTGATATGGCTGGGGTCTCACACTGTGCTCTCTAGTCCAGAGGCTGCCCAGGAGTACAAGGTGAGTATGCCTCGGTGCTGTGATATGGGTGGGGTCTCACACTGTGCTCTCTAGTCCAGAGGCTGCCCAGGAGTACAAGGTGAGTATGCCTCGGTGCTGTGATATGGGTGGGGTCTCACACTGTGCTCTCTAGTCCAGAGGTCGCCCAGGAGTACAAGGTGAGAATGCCTCGGTGCTGTGATATGGGTGGGGTCTCACGCTGTGCTCTCTAGTCCAGAGGCTGCCCACGAGTACAAGGTGAGTATGCCTCGGTGCTGTGATACGGGTGGGGTCTGACGCTGTGCTCTCTAGTCCAGAGGTCGCCCAGGAGTACAAGGTGAGAATGCCTCGGTGCTGTGATATGGGTGGGGGCTCACATTGTGCTCTGTAGTCCAGAGGCTGCCCAGGAGTACAAGGTGAGCATGCCTCGGTGCTGTGATATGGCTGGGGTCTCACACTGTGCTCTCTAGTCCAGAGGCTGCCCAGGAGTACAAGGTGAGTATGCCTCGGTGCTGTGATATGGGTGGGGTCTCACACTGTGCTCTCTAGTCCAGAGGCTGCCCAGGAGTACAAGGTGAGTATGCCTCGGTGCTGTGATATGGGTGGGGTCTCACGCTGTGCTCTCTAGTCCAGAGGCTGCCCAGGAGTACAAGGTGAGCATGCCTCGGTGCTGTGATACGGGTGGGGTCTCACACTGTGCTCTCTAGTCCAGAGGCTGCCCAGGAGTACAAGGTGAGCATGCCTCGGTGCTGTGATATGGGTGAGGTCTCACGCTGTGCTCTCTAGTCCAGAGGCTGCCCAGGAGTACAAGGTGAGTATGCCTCGGTGCTGTGATATGGGTGGGGTCTCACGCTGTGCTCTCTAGTCCAGAAGCTGCCCAGGAGTACAGGGTGAGTATGCCTCGGTGCTGTGATATGGGTGGGGTCTCACATTGTGCTCTGTAGTCCAGAGGTTGCCCAGGAGTACAAGGTGAGTATGCCTCGGTGCTGTGATATGGCTGGGGTCTCACACTGTGCTCTCTAGTCCACAGGCTGCCCAGGAGTACAAGGTGAGTATGCCTCGGTGCTGTGATATGGCTGGGGTCTCACACTGTGCTCTCTAGTCCACAGGCTGCCCAGGAGTACAAGGTGAGTATGCCTCAGTGCTGTGATATGGGTGGGGTCTGACGCTGTGCTCTCTAGTCCAGAGGCTGCCCAGGAGTACAAGGTGAGCATGCCTTGGTGCTGTGATATGGGTGGGGTCTGACGCTGTGCTCTCTAGTCCAGAGGCTGCCCAGGAGTACAGGGTGAGTATGCCTCGGTGCTGTGATATGGGTGGGGTCTGACGCTGTGCTCTCTAGTCCAGAGGCTGCCCAGGAGTACAGGGTGAGTATGCCTCAGTGCTGTGATATGGGTGGGGTCTGACGCTGTGCTCTCTAGTCCAGAGGCTGCCCAGGAGTACAAGGTGAGCATGCCTTGGTGCTGTGATATGGGTGGGGTCTGACGCTGTGCTCTCTAGTCCAAAAGCTGCCCAGGAGTACAGGGTGAGTATGCCTCGGTGCTGTGATATGGGTGGGGTCTCACGCTGTGCTCTCTAGTCCAGAGGCTGCCCAGGAGTACAAGGTGAGTATGCCTCGGTGCTGTGATACGGGTGGGGTCTCACGCTGTGCTCTCTAGTCCAGAGGCTGCCCAGGAGTACAAGGTGAGTATGCCTCGGTGCTGTGATACGGGTGGGGTCTGACGCTGTGCTCTCTAGTCCAGAGGTCGCCCAGGAGTACAAGGTGAGTATGCCTCGGTGCTGTGATATGGGTGGGGTCTGACGCTGTGCTCTCTAGTCCAGAGGCTGCCCAGGAGTACAAGGTGAGTATGCCTCGGTGCTGTGATACGGGTGGGGTCTCACGCTGTGCTCTCTAGTCCAGAGGCTGCCCAGGAGTACAAGGTGAGTATGCCTCGGTGCTGTGATACGGGTGGGGTCTGACGCTGTGCTCTCTAGTCCAGAGGTCGCCCAGGAGTACAAGGTGAGAATGCCTCGGTGCTGTGATATGGGTGGGGTCTCACGCTGTGCTCTCTAGTCCAGAAGCTGCCCGGGAGTACAAGGTGAGTATGCCTCGGTGCTGTGATATGGGTGGGGCTCACACTGTGCTCTCTAGTCCAGAAGCTGCCCGGGAGTACAAGGTGAGCATGCCTCGGTGCTGTGACATGGGTGGGGTCTCACGCTGTGCTCTCTAGTCCAGAAGCTGCCCAGGAGTACAGGGTGAGTATGCCTCGGTGCTGTGATATGGGTGGGGTCTCACATTGTGCTCTGTAGTCCAGAGGCTGCCCAGGAGTACAAGGTGAGTATGCCTCGGTGCTGTGATACGGGTGGGGTCTGACGCTGTGCTCTCTAGTCCAGAGGTCGCCCAGGAGTACAAGGTGAGTATGCCTCGGTGCTGTGATATGGGTGGGGTCTCACACTGTGCTCTCTAGTCCAGAAGCTGCCCAGGAGTACAAGGTGAGTATGCCTCGGTGCTGTGATATGGGTGGGGTCTCACACTGTGCTCTCTAGTCCAGAAACTTCCCAGGAGTACAAGGTGAGCATGCCTCGGTGCTGTGATATGGGTGGGGGCTCACATTGTGCTCTGTAGTCCAGAAGCTGCCCAGGAGTACAAGGTGAGCATGCCTCGGTGCTGTGATATGGGTGGGGTCTCACGCTGTGCTCTCTAGTCCAGAGGCTGCCCAGGAGTACAAGGCGAGTATGCCTCGGTGCTGTGATATGGGTGGGGTTTCACACTGTGCTCTCAAGTCCAGAAGCTGCCCAGGAGTACAAGGTGAGTATGCCTCGGTGCTGTGATATGGGTGGGGTCTGACGCTGTGCTCTCTAGTCCAGAGGCTGCCCAGGAGTACAAGGTGAGCATGCCTCGGTGCTGTGATATGGGTGGGGTCTCACATTGTGCTCTATAGTCCAGTGGCTTCCCAGGAGTACAAGGTGAGCATGCCCCGGTGCTGTGATATGGGTGGGGTCTCACGCTGTGCTCTCTAGTCCAGAGGCTGCCCAGGAGTACAAGGTGAGTATGCCTCGGTGCTGTGATATAGGTGGGGTCTCACGCTGTGCTCTCTAGTCCAGAGGCTGCCCAGGAGTACAAGGTGAGTATGCCTCGGTGCTGTGATACGGGTGGGGTCTCACGCTGTGCTCTCTAGTCCAGAGGCTGCCCAGGAGTACAAGGTGAGTATGCCTCGGTGCTGTGATACGGGTGGGGTCTCACGCTGTGCTCTCTAGTCCAGAGGCTGCCCAGGAGTACAAGGTGAGTATGCCTCAGTGCTGTGATATGGGTGGGGTCTGACGCTGTGCTCTCTAGTCCAGAAGCTGCCCGGGAGTACAAGGTGAGTATGCCTCGGTGCTGTGATATGGGTGGGGTCTCACATTGTGCTCTGTAGTCCAGAGGTCGCCCAGGAGTACAAGGTGAGCATGCCTCGGTGCTGTGATATGGGTGGGGCTCACGCTGTGCTCTCTAGTTCAGAAGCTGCCCAGGAGTATAAGGTGAGTAGGCACACCTGAACAAGGTTGGGGTAGCACAAAGGATCAGAGTTGAATTTTGCATTTTTTTTGTCGGTATGTTTCTTCTTCAGCCGTTAAAAAGTCGACGTTTGATTCAAATAAACTCTGGACGAACGAGTCCACTTAGGTCAGTTCCAGGAATCACAAGTATGCGGACACTGATAGTTTTCCTTCAGTTGTGGTAAACCCTGATACATGTTCACCATTTGTTTGAGGAATAGTTAATGGGCCGCCTCACATGGAAAGAAATGCGTTATCACCATAGTGAGCAAGCACAGCAAAACTAGCGCAAAATGCAATGCTGCTCTTGATGTGAAACTGCCCTACCATCCGCACCCGTGCAGTGCACAACGATTAAGATTCACATCCGAAAAATACGATGTTCCAAGTTTCAAATGTAATTTTTTTGGTGTAATAAACAATAAACGTAAATCGTAGGCAGACACGGATTTCCAATTCGGGCGCCTGCCCAGGAGCACACAGTGTGTCACTGTTGCACTCTGCGTGCTCTTGTGCATATTGAGATGTTCCACCCGCGACCAGCACTTGCTCTTGGACACCAGCAGCCTCCTGCCCTGGAAGCAATGGCCCAGGCCCAAGCGTCACTAACACCTTGTACTCTTGGAAGCCTCGGGGGCCTTATTTATGAAGGACTTGCGCCGCCGGTGCGTCACTTTTAACATGGGAAAAAGTGACGCACCGGCGGCGCAAGTCCTTCATAAATAAGGCCCCTGGGAGGAGAGGAACAGGAGAGCCCGCCCCTGGAGGTCCTACAGCCTGAGAGACTCTTCGAAGGGAGCGCTGGCTGACTGATGACCATCCATTGCATCTTCCCTTCTGGTTCTTCCTTCGCGTTGTACCCGGCTAGGAGCAGGTGGGTGTTCACCGGTCCTGGGAGGGGCGGACATCTGCGTGTAGCACCAGTGGAACAAGGAAGTAGGCGGCTCACCTTGAACAAGGGTGTACCCCCTGCCCAGCCCTTCATCCGGGATATTCCCCCTTTGGCTGGGCTGATGGTGTCATCTCACCTCAGATCAGACCTCCCTCAGGGAAGCAGCACTGGATATCATGAAGATCTCCAAGGGAACATTTGGGGGCTTCCGTGGTAGGTTCAGTGCTGGACTAGGACAGATATTAGGCCTGAGCACTAAAATAAAAGTGTTGGACAGGCCACATGAAGGGCTCGTTCCCTCCCCGCACGACAGGGCCCGGGCAACGGCTCTCCATGTGCTACCCACAGAAGCAACTCGCAAACCGTCCCCTACGGGACCCCTGCTCCCGGACATCTCTGTATTACCGGCCCGGGCCACCGTCAGCACCATTGCCCGGCCCGGCCGCCATCTTAGACACTGCACCACGAGGCCGCGTGGCCGCAGCTCGACCCCAACCCTGGGCCTGGCCAGGCCCCAACAGCCCGGCACCACCATCCACCCAGGAGGTGAATGGACCACTTGGCAGGTCAATGGGAGGAAGAAGTGTCGATGGCTCTCCCCCGCCAGGTGCCGATCGCACACAGCCTCCCCGGGCGCTGGCTCCACCCCCCTGCTGGGTGTCTGGACTCCCTCATCCCAGACCTCCCGACCTCCAAGTGCGAGGGTCCGGACATCAAAGGGCGCCAGACCTATAACTGGGGCAGCTCCAGAGCAGGAAGGCAGTTGTATCCTGGAGTCGAGAGACACCTTGAAGAACTCATCCTTGACGGACTGCTGGCGCTGCCGCAGCCCTGCCTTGTGAACTGTCGTCCTGCCGCTGGCCCTGCCGCTAGGCATGAGCGGATTTTGCGGATTGGCAATCCGCGAATTTGCGGATTTGCGAACTCGCAATCCGCAAAATCCGCGAATTCCCGCGAATTTGCGGATTTTTTTTTTTTTTGTGTTCGCCCGTGTTTCTGCCAGTTCGCGAGGGTTTTTACAATTTCGCAATTTGCGAACTTACCTGTCGGGTCGCAAGTTTTGCGAACTTGTTGTTTCTACGTGTCCAACCTGTTTGGGACACTCTTCTTCATCACTGCCACTCTCTGTCACCACTGCCACTCTCTGACTACTCATGCCACCCTCTGGCCCACCCATGCCACCCTCTGTTTCATCACCACACCCTCTGGTTGTCCAGTGTACATTATTTTCGGCAAAGCAAAGCACACCTTCCCTGCCTCAAGTGACCTGAATTAATTTGGGGCTGATTAATGTGTCACAGAATATTTTTTTAGCTGGCACCTGCTTCCTTAGTGCGCCCTGATTAGTGATCTTTTGCACTTGCTAAGTGCTTTCATTGTTGCAAAATTAGTTACAACACCTGCCCTGCCCCAACTGACAATAATGAATTAGGGGCTGATTAATGGATTTTAACTTCCAGCCTGGCTCCTGCTTGTCTCCCTTAGCTGTAATTCATGACCTTTGTGGCATATGTGTAACTATTCTGAGGTTCAGAGCAGGGTCACATAATAGTTTCAACTGGCAACTGAACTCTGGAGGGGCCCCTCAGGAAGCACTACAGGAAATGGCTACTAATGATGTGCCTGAACTTTTGAACCTGGTAAGTAGTTACTTTCAGTTTTGCTTAGATCATATTTCTGCAATTTCGCACTTATTCGCGGGGCGCGAACTCACGCGAACAGTGCGAGCAGTGCGAGCAAAATCCGCTGCTCGCGGATTTGCGGATTTTGCAGGAAATTCGCAAATCTCGCGGATTGCGGATTTCCCGAAAATCCGCAAAATCCGCGAGCGGAACGGATTTTCCGCCCATGCCTACCTGCCGCGGCCCTCTGCAATCCACCATCTTCGTTGGGACCTGCTGGCGCTGCCGCGACCCGTTGTAACTACCATCTTCGTTGGGACCTGCTGGCGCGGCCGCGACCCGTTGTAACTACCATCTTCGTCGGGACCTGCTGGCGCTGCCGCGGACCGTTGCCACCTTCGACCACTCCGGGATCTGCTGGCGCTGCCGCAACCCGTCCTTCAAGAACGCCGAGCTCGAGGATTGTGAGCTACCCACCATCTCATCGTAACTACCAGATTGGTAATAAGACTGTCCCGCTACCCCTTTCCCATCCAAGAGACTAGAATCGAGGGGACCCCTGAGTCCAGACCTCCTTGTACCATCCTACCATACTTCAAGATTACTTATAAAGAACGTTAAATCTTATCCTTGTGTGGTGCCTATTCTGTGGGGGGGAAGTTACTTGTCTGTACGATCGCTGGAGACGGCTCTCCCCGGAGACCTCTCCCCTTGTCCTCGGCCGACCCTCCAGGTCCCGTCTAACAAAAAGTGACCCGCATTAGTGGATTAAGGCCCAGATATACAACCCTAAATTGCGGTCGCAAACAGGCAATCAGGCAGTTTGCAGATGCAATTTTGGGCATGGCCATGTACACTCCTTATTTTACGAATTGATACACATTACTGATTCGCAAAATGATTTTTGTGACTCACTATTAGGAAGGGGCGTGCTGAGGGCACCCCATCCTAAGAGTGACTCACATTTGTATGTGTGAATGTTTTCCACCAACTGCAATTGCAGCGGACCGCTTCCCCTTTGTGAATGGGTAAAAAAAAAAAAAAAAGAAATTAAAGGCAGGCAGTGGTTTGAGGGCCCACTGCCTACCCTTAAAAATGAAAAGGTTCATTTTTAAATGCAAAACGGGCTGCATTAGAACAAAAAGCTGCTTTATTGAAAAGCAGTCCAGACATGGTGGTCTGCTGACCCCAGCAGGCCACCATCCCTGTGAGTGCTACCCATTCCTAATGGGGTCGTAAATTGTGCCTGCCTCATTAATATTAATGAGGCATGCAATTTGCTACCCCATTAGGAATCGCTAACAGTGTCTGATACACTGTTGTACATCCCAATTTGCAAGTCGCAAATTGGTGGGTTGAACATCTGGCCCTAAATACCCCAAACGTGGCCTCTGTTTGGGGCAGTTTTGAACTTGTAAAGACACATTGTATAAATGTTTGGCTAGGTGTGGAAGACTGCATGGATCTGAGCTTGCTGCAGGCTATGTTTGCGGTCATATCAGGAAAATCAACAGTAAAATTCGGCCCAGCAGACCAAAAAAGCAGACCACAAGCAGCCAAAAAACCAGCCCATATACTGCCCGGTCAGACCAGCCCATTGGACACTGCCTGATTGCCCCATTGGCCAGACCGACCCTGGGCAGAATCTGTGCTGCAGGTCTGGTTTGACATAACAGGCTTCGAGTAGATGACAATGTGTGTACTAGTGGTGTGGTAACAAACGTAATGAGTACCGCCACCCCCTCTCCCCAAGTTACAGTATGGAGGCTCCCCTCACATGCATATTGCTAGAAATGGGGTTTCTGGTTGGCTAGGGTATGCACCCAAGCCATGCAGAACCCAGCACTCTAGTCTGGGTAAGGCAGTTACACACCCAAGATAACTCCTGCTCGCCGCCTTGGTAGCTTGGCAGAGCAGTCAGGCTTATCCCAGAGGCAATGTGTAAAGCGTTTGCGCAACACACTCACACACCAGTGACACACTAGTCACACCACAAAAAGAGACCCCACACAAGGGTATATAAAAATATCCTTTGTAATATATATAACACACATTAGACCACAATCACATAAATCACTGTGCCACTAGGCAATTGTCATAAAAATACAAATAAAACACAGTCCAATACTGTTAGACGGGGACCGGGAGGGTCGGCCGAGGACAAGGGGAGAGGCCTCCGGTGAGGGCCGTCTCCAGCGATCGTACAGACAAGTAACTTCCCCCCCACAGATGGACACCACACAAGGATAAGGTTAACGTTCTTTATAGGCAATTCTTGAAGTACGGTAGTACGGTACAATGAGATCAGGACACGAGGATCCTCTCAATTCTAGTCTCTGAAAGGGGAAGGGGTAGCGGGACAGTCTTTGTTACCAATCTGGTACTGCGATGAGACGATGGTAGCTCACAATCCTCGAGCTCGGCGTTCGAGAAGGACGGGCCGCGGCAGCGCCAGCAGGTCCCGAGGTGGTCGTAGATAGGAACGGGCCGCGGCAGCGCCAGCAGGTCCCGACGAGGACGAAGGTTGCAAGAAGGCCGCGGCAGCGCCAGCAGGTCCAACGAGGATGAAGGTTGCAGAAGGCCGCGGCAGCGCCAGCAGGCAGGACGACAGTTCACAAGGCAGGGCTGCGGCAGCGCCAGCAGTCCGTCAAGGATGAGTTCTTCACGGTGTCTCTTGACTCCAGGATACAACCGCCTTCCTGCTCTGGAGCTGCCCCAGTTATAGGTCTGGCGCCCTTTGATGTCCGGACCCTCGCACTTGGAGGTCGGGAGGTCCGGGATGAGGGAGTCCAGACACCCAGCAGGGGGGTGGAGCCAGCGCCCGGGGAGGCTGGGGGTGATCGGCACCTGGCGGGGGAGAGCCATCGACACTCCATTCTCCCATTGACCTGCCAAGTGGTCCGTTCACCTCCTGGGTGGATGGTGGTGCCGGGATGTCGGGGCCTGGCCAGGCCCAGGGTTAGGGTCGAGCTGAGGCCACGCGGCCTCGTGGTGCAGTGTCCAAGATGGCGGCCGGGCCGGGCAATGGTGCTGACAGGGGCCCGGGCCAGTGATACAGAGATGTCTGGGAGCAGGAGTCCCGTAGGGGACGGTTTGCGGGTTGCTTCTGTGGGTAGCACCTGGAGAGCCGGTGTCCGGGCCCTGTCATGCGGGGAGGGAGCGAGCCCTTCATGTGGCCTGTCCAACAAATACATCCTCGTAAGTCTTCCTTGCCACATGAATAACGAAGTGAGCTTCAGCTCCACAAAAGACGCCCCTCAAAGCAAAAGTTAGCCTCCCATGCCCCCCAAGATCCCCAAGACCATCTTCAGGACGGTATTGTTGCACATCCAAACCTAATACAATAAAAAATACATACTTAGCATCCCTGTATTTACAAGAGGTATCGTCTGCTCCACACTTAAAACAACAATGGTGATCCACACCCAGGGTGTCATCCCAAAACACTTGAAAACCAAAAAACATGCTACCGCACACACGTGTACATAGCCTTGACTCTGTGATTAAACAAACAGTACCAACACTCTATATTTATAGATAGCCAGTTAATTGACCAACTCACTTCTCAAAATACTTCAAAAGAATGTCCCAAAATAGACTTCCCCTCTTGTCTTCTCAATCCAATATGTCTAAAAGTTGCGTAAAATGTATCCATATATTATTGCTCAATCGAGCGGACTCCATTGGTGTACCCAGTAATCTAAAAGGTCATATCCAATACTTACATGTCTTCGATAAGAGTTCAAACATATCAAAAACCTACAAAACAAAAAGCAAAACAATATATCTAGTTAGCCCCATGGTAAAACCATTCTCCTCTCAACACTGCTACTCCATTCCAACACTACAAAGTGTCAGTACGTGCTGAAATACTCACAATCCTTCAACTTTGACAAAGCGTATATTCGCCTGAAACATAACATGAACCTCATGTTAGTGAAAAATAGGGTTACAAGTTCACAGCATAAAGCAAAACCTCACAATTGTAAGCTCGATCAAAGCCTTGAAACTTACTTTTTCGCAGAACCAGCCCCGCTTGGTCCTCATATGTTCGACTCAAAGGACCGAGTACGGAGCGTAGTTGTTAGCGTGTATAAAAAAAAAACGTGTGATGACATCACTGCGTCCCGACTATAGCGGCCATCTTGGAGTGTGTATACCGGCCATGCAGCCTATTTACAAAATGTAATTACAAAATTGCAGAAATGACACTGACTTGTAGTAGTCCTCTCTCAGTTGTGACCTGGATCACAGTCTTGAAACTTACTTAAGGGCAGAACCAACCTAGATTAGTCCTCGTACGCCCGACTCTACAGACCGAGTACGGAGCGTAGTTGCGTCTGAAACGAAATGCGAGATGACATCAATGCGTCCGGACTATAGCGGCCATCTTTGAGTATCTAATCAGGCCATGAAGCCTATTTACAAATGTAGTCATGTAATTTCAAAACTAACTAGTAACAGTTAACTTTTAATAAATATTAATCAAGGTAAATTAGCGAGTTGGTCATCAAAATGTAAAACCCAACCCTCGCGGACATGAATGTAAATATAAAACTTTATTTATCCTACAGATGACAAAGGTGCCTTCATGCATAATAGTCTGCCTATGGACACAATAAAGATAAACTACAATGTAGCAAGCCTGCTACATCTATCTAATCTCATGACAGATAGCAATCCAAAAGCACTATGATATTGGGACTACAAGAACTCCTTAGTTCATGTCCTGGTTAGCATTTACACCACATACAAACCTCTACAGTGTTGCTTATGTATGCCACTCCATAAAAGATTTCAATCCTTTCTCAACTATATCACAGGACCAGATCCATTTGTTTTCTTTCAGTGTGAGCAGCCGATCGAAATTCTGTCGCCTCTTAAAATGTTTTAAAACTTCAAGTACAAACCACTTCAGGTCTGATGCATTATGCAACTCTTTTTGATAGTGTTCCACCAAAGGAGCAGTAATAACATTGCACCATATGCATGACTGGTGTTGCATAATACGTTTTTTATCTTCTTGAGTTGGTTTGCCAATGTATACTAGAGAGCACGGACATTGTATACAGTATGTAAAATTTTTAGTTATTTAGTTAGACAATTGGAATGCTGTCGTAATTTCCATTCTCTACCATTCAAAATGCAACTCTTCAAAGTACTGGTAGTCGCACATGCTGCACAATTACCACTTGGGTAATGTCCTGTCACTGGCATCAGACCCCATATATTTTGTATGGTGGATGGGACCTGTTCGTTATAAGCCCTAATTAAGTGATCTCGTACATTTCTAGCCCTCTTGAAGGCAAAACGTGGTCATTTTAGCTGGGGCTCAACCTTCTGAATGATGTGCCAGTTTTGCTTGATTATTTTCTTTATATAGTTAGATTCAGTGCCAAAAGTCATTACACACGTTACTGGTTGCCATTTGTTCTCATTCCATATTCCTTGATCATTTTTTTGTAGCAGTGCCTGTCGGTCGTAATACCATGCCCACTTCATCGCATGTTTCACCAGTCTATATGGGTAGCTTCTCATAATTATTTAGACTGGAGAATCTTAGCTTCTTTGAAATGATCTTCCATCTTGGTACAGTTACGTTTGATTCGTAAAAACGGCCCAAAAGGGAGATTATCCCTCAAATTGCGAGGATGATGGCTGTTATATTTTAATAACGTATTCCTGGAAGTAGGTTTTGTATATAGACTCATAGATAACTCACCCTCATCATTCTAGATTGTGAGGTCAAGAAAGCTAATTGACCATTGATTACTTTCTAGTGTGAACTGTAAATTCTGATCCTGTTGGTTTAGCCATAAGTGGAAGCTCTGTAGTTCGTCTTGTGATCCCTCCCAAATTATGCAAACATTGTTGATGTATTGTAAATATTTCTTTAGGTGAGATCTAAAAGGATTATTATTGTAGATAACCCTTTCTTCAAAGGCGGCCACAAACAGGTTGGCTATATCTGGGGCAAAAATAGCCCCCATGGCCACGCCTTTCACTTGGCCATAAAATTCAGTGTTGAATAAGAAGAACTTTCGTTCGAGAGCAATCTTAGCACCTTCTGCAATGAAATTTGTTGGAACCTGGTGGGGACGTATTCGATCTTCTAACATCTCACCAATGACTTTAAGAGCTTTCACCTGGGGTATGCTTGTATACAAGCTTTCTATGTCATTGTGACAATAATATTTTGTTGTGGGTCATATGGTTCTCCTTCCAATTTTACGATAACATCTCTGCTATCTTCTGTGTATGATCTAGTTGTGGGGACAAAAAGTTTTAGAAAATGGTCCACGTATTCTGCCAGTGGTTGTAACACCGATTGTCAACCAGCAACAATAGGTCTTCCCAGTGGGTGTTGGCTGTATTTTAGGTAGCGTATAAAACGCTGGAATCATATAATCCTTTTTGTTCAGAGGTTTCCTGTTTATGCATGCTGTCGGCTTTGGTTGTGTTGTCTCGGCGTTCCGTGTGCAGCCGACCATGTTGTTCAGTGAGCTAAGGGCTTACTGCTGAGGTCTGCCTCTGATATGCAGTACAATTGTTGTTGCCCTAGAAGGGGAGTCCCAGCCTGTTATCCTTTTAAGAAGTGCTTACACTGGCCTCCCTCTTTGGGGCCGGGTTTTCATCGTGTCTGCTTGTTTCTGTGTTTCTGGAGCTCTTTCGCTATCGCCTTGCACTTCCTCCTCCCTTTCCTTTGCCGGGGTTTGGTGGCCGGTCGCGCATAGCTAGGTTGTGGTGTCAGTATGTAGTCCCACAATGTGTTACTTTACTTTCATATGTTGGTGTAACTAGGCCTGCGAGTGGCCATCTTATGCGTGGCTTCCCTGTCTAGGTGGGGGCAAAGAATGCCGTCTAAGGTCTATGACGTCGTATACTTCTAAATCGGCGTTCTGGGCATTTCATGTCATTGGTTGCCTATATGTTGGCAAGTTTGATGTTTAGTGGTCACAGTTATACACCTTTCAGTTTCTGTCCCTCTGTTTCTGGGTGCGACACCAGTGTACCTTCCTACCACCTTGTTGGGCGCTGTCTGTCCTCTAGGGCTTTATGGGACTGTTTTTGGACACGGGTCTCGGTGTTTGCTTTGGGTCGGCGAGAGCACCCCCACAGTGTGGCTTCCTGGTGTTGCGGGATGTCTCAGTGGAGTTGAGTTGTTGCACGTGTTTTTCCTTGGGGCTTGCTCCTTTTGGCTTCCCCTATGCTGCACTGTTGTCGCCGGCACCCCCCTCTCGACCTCTGGCTGTCCGTCTCTCTAGCCATGCATACAGCACCCAGAGCCTGTTCCTCCGTCCATGGTGTGTGCCTGTGGGACCCTGGGGTGCTGCCTGTGAGGTCCCGATGCCCTATGGGTTTCTGGGGGCGGGGAGGTTTGGTTTTCCAACGGGCTTGGGTTTGCAGTTCCTTGTTTCTGTCTCCTGTCTTCGGTCTTGCATCCTTGTGTGGCCTTGTTGGCTGACATTCGGGCTCCTTTTGAGCATGGCCTTGTGTCCAGTTCCTGTTTGTATGTCTCCCTGTTCTGGCTTGTGCCTCTAGTGGCATGGGCTCTCGTGGAACAAGGGTTCGGAGATATGCTAAGGGGCCCCTACAGGTCAGTGGTCTTTGTGCCTGTGGCCATATCTCCCTGTTCGTGTCCAATCTCATCTCCCGCTTGGGCTTTCAATGTGTCACATGGTGGTAGTTGTTCGTGCAGTGCTTTTGGGGCTCGGTTGGGGGGCTGTCTTTTGACTATCCTCACATCCTAGGTGGACTCTGTCTTGAGGTTGTGGCTCCTGTCTACTACCTTACTGCCCTGCTGCCGCCTGTTTTCAGTTTAGGGGCTCGCCTGCTCGTGCCTGGTGGCGGTTGATTGTTGGTTGGGCTGCTGCTTTTTGGTGGCGCCGGCTGTGTTGGGGATTTGGCTCTCGCCTTTGCTACGGTTGTTTGCTTTGCCTCTGCTTGCTGTGGAGCTGTTAGCTGTCTTTCGGGTCCTCCCATGTTCGGCTCATTGTCTCTACCTGTTTCGGTGTGGACGTGAGAAGTTGGTCTGGTATATGCTGTCCACTAGTTATAGTGGGCACCTTGCACCAGTCCAAACAACCCCTTATTGATGGTAGGTTAAAGACAACCTTTATTGAAAGCTATTCTAGTAGTAGCTATGGCGAGCAGCCTTCAGGCTAATTCTTGAAGGAGTGTAAAGCAGCTTGTTTTATCAGTCTATAATCTCTTGAGTGACCAAATGAAAGGAGAACCACACCAGGTATATATAAAATATATGTATTTATTCTCAAACACACCCCACTAGTCTCTTTATGAGGCTAGTGATCGAAGTACACCAGTTACAAGCAACATATCCACAGTAAATAGCACAATATATGTTAGACCCGAGGGGCGTACCAAACCATATATCGATAAAGTGGTATAAGAACCACAACTTTGCTAGACACAAGGCCTAGAGCCTGTAGAAACGCTGGGACCGCAAGGAACCACCCAAGGTAGAGACACAGGGGACCCATGGGGGACGCGTGCAGTGTAAGAACACAACTGCGAATCACTTTTAACTTCAATGGGGAAAGTCGCAGTTAGAAATGTAAAGAAAAGGGACACTTAGGAGCAGACTTGGGGCAAACTCTCTTACACTTAAGGGGCTTTAGGGCCAACACCCACGGGGGCACCGGAGTACTCGACTTACCTCACCCAGGGAAGTCGGGTGCATAGGTGTCTTTTGGTGTCGGGAATCGTCGTTGATTTCAATGTCAATCTGCTTCAAAGTGCTGCTGCCGTCAAAGTGGAAACTGTCCGGCGTGATCCAAGCCTGGATCGAAGATGAGAAGAACCTGTAAGCATAGGGGACAGAATCTGGTTCACTAGCTAGTGACCAGGGGCACGATAGACACATGCCCACCGATGTTGGGTGATTTCAAGTTGAATAGGTGAAGCTTGACTCTGCAGCCACGAGGACCAGGAGGTGTCGAAGACAATCAGGAGCTGGATTCAAATTTTCCCATAAAGGATGTCGAGTGCTGCAGTGTTGGTGCCCGGATTGGACCCAACAAGCCTTGGCAACAGCAACCCATGCAGAAAAAGAAGAAATGCTTTGGTGCGGACCAGCAAGGTACGAGGGACTCACCAAGTGGTGGAAAGTCAGGGCATATCTGGAGCAACCAGGGACAGACACAGAAAATCAGAGTTGCCTTTGAAGGGACCCACCAGTTGATGGACCAGGGGCCGCAAAGGGGCCTCAAGCCTACGCACTTAGAACTGGCTCACGGAACACTTGTGAAGTGTAGGCCCGCAATCTTCAGTGCAGATGGTGCTCAGGACTTGGGCGACACAAAGCCCAAAGCACAGCCTCAAGAAACGTCGAGAATCTGATGCCCTTGCAAATGTGTCACGTGACTAGGAGTTCCGGTTCCACGTTACTCACGAGGGCTGTGGGTCTCAGCTTTGCTGGGGACTCGGGTCGGCCTCTAAGAAGTCTGGAAATCCACCTCCTGGGCTGCAAATACTTCGGAGTCCGTCAGGAGCTTCGAAGATGCAGACCAGAAAATGCTTTGTTGGTGCCTGCCAAGCAGGGGAGTAACTCCTTTACTCCAAGGGAGATCCTTCAGCCATCTAGTCAGGTAGATAAAGTCAAAGTTCTGGGATTTCTGTAGCAGAGTTTTGTCCAGGGATAATCTGAAATCCTAAGGACCAGGGTTCCTACTTTATACCCAAGGAAGGGGTTGGACTAACTCTGTGGACCCACCTGTGGGTGGGTTTGCAATAAGGTGTGGCTAAACCCATTTCCTTTGTCCAGTTTCACAGCAGAGCAGGGGCTTGTAGCCCCTGTGACCGGTTTGAACTGGACAATGCATAGGAACACCAAATGTGCTCTCAGTGCAGATTTTAAAGCAATCTTAGAGTGCACCCAGCCAGCCCCAATACTCTAAAGCCTGTCTGTGAGGTGGTTACACCTCCCTGTGACACAACACTTATTGTCCAGGCCTCCCCTGCCGTAGTTTCTGCCAGCAGCATGAGGCCAGACTCATATCTATGGCTGTAGCATCCATTTTGTGATGCCAGGGCTCTTGAAAGTCGGTACCGGGTATACCGGTGATGTCATGTCTTTCGCTCTAGAAGGGTGGGATCATACTCCCACACCAGTTACTAGTGTCGGGGTATGATTCCAAGGTGTTTGACACCAAACATGACATGTTTCCTTTCAGCCATTCCAAAGTTAGCATTTAATGGAAGGTTATAATGCACTTAAGAGTATATGGTCTGGCTGCACCACATACAGCCTCAGAGAATAGATTCCAAGAGCTGCAGAGGGGCTCTGCTAATGCATGGGCACCCTCTCATGATAAAACCAAGCACCCTGCCTTCAGGATTGTTAAGGCCTGCCATATGAGTGACTTATAGGTTTATATGTGTGTGTATGTGAAGTGATACAGGTACTCAATACACAAAAAAGTCCTAAAGTCTATCCACAGAGGAATGTTCATCAATGTATGAGCAATCCAGATCCCAGGTACTCAGAACTGTAGTACAGAATATCAACAAGGAAAGGTCTTTTGATTAGTTAGAGATGCAGAAAAACACAGGCCAACAAATGGATGGCCTCAAAGATGGAAAGAGGAAAGAAAAACCAGAAACAAACAGGAAAAACTCTGCCGCGGATCATTGGTGTCCCATCATTACACTTTGCGTGTCCAGTGTCATCATCTGGGTTACCAAATAACTATACTTCACCATACCTCCAACCAGGAGGAGGATGGACAAAGGATATAGTTATACCCTCTTTGTAGAGTTTTTACAAGAGAGCAGCATGAGAGAACGAGACTCCCTTGAAAGATTAGTGGAATGTAAAGAAAAAAAGAGGTGATTTAAAAAGGATACACATCGGAGACACCAATGGTACTAAGTCGGAATAGGTTGCCTCAAGGATGTCTTCCTGTCTAAAAACTGTGAAAGAGATAAATCAAGAGCAGTTGAAGTAGAGTGTAGGATAATTTTTTTCATTTGCTCTGCTTTCATGGTCTCAGCTTCATCTACAGCATTGATAGTTAACAAAATAGTCTTCCACCCTAACTATTTCATAGCCAGTTCAGCTCCCGATGCATGAAATGAACGGAGTGGGGGGACTAATTGTAAAATTCTGTGGAGCCACATTACATCCGCAGTCTCACTATCCCAAAGTACTAGTACTTTTGTAAGAATCAAGCAAGCTTCCCACACCCAAGTCTTGTAGCCTCCTTGAGCTACATCAGGGTACTATAAAACCCTCTCCTCTGTCCTGTTAGTGTGCGAGGCGATCATCTATCTTCTTTAAAATGTTACTCCCCTCGGAGAACACATCTATTCGTTGAGGTTGTACTAACAAATAAATAATATAGCCAGCAACCTCCTCTCAACAATGTGATGCTCACAAAATAGCCGCCTCACAACTTCATGTTGCATGACCTGATGCGTCGTGATGTCCAGCGAGGCCTTACGTGATCCAGCAATGACGTTGCTCTTCCGAATGATGCTGAGGCTCGAACACTGCCATAGCTTGAAAAATTTGACCAAACAGATACTTAACCGTTACCAATTAGAATCCTTTTCCCTTTAGTAATAAACTTCCCTTTTCTGTTGCTTCCCTTTTAAGCATGCTAGGTTACGATTCTTCTTGCAATTCTTCTTTATAAGCTGCCCCAAGACATGAATCAAGGACTTATAAAGTGCGACTACTCACCCGTTAGGGTCTCAAGGGGCTGAGACTGCGGTTCAGTGAAGAGCCAGGTCTTGAAGTCCTTCCTGAATTGTGGCAGCGATGGCGATTGCCTCTGGTTGACATGTAGCCAGTGAAGGTCTCTCAGGTGGCTAGTGATGTGGTTGAGGCATGGGATGTTCAGGATGAGTCTGAGGGAGGCATTCTGGGTGGTCTAAATTTTGTTTTGGAGTTTCTGGGTGATTTATTTATTTATAAAGTTTTATATAGCGCGAACATGACCCACAGGGGTATTTACAGTACATAATTATCACATTTTATACATATAATTGGGAAACGCATATAATACAAATGAGGTAGACATTGCTGTTTGAGTAAAATCTGTGGCAAGTAAAAGGTTTAGGAAGTTAATTTGTTCATGAGAAACATTTTCGCTTCTTTTGTGAAGGCAGCAAAAGTAGAGATTCTGCGTACGTCTGGGGGAAGGTTGTTCCAAATCTTCGATGCGATACCTGAGAAAGCTCTGCATCCAGTTCTCTTTTTGTGGAAGGATTGAGGTTTTAGTAGTAGTGAGCTCGCGCTTCGTGAATGTCTACAGCCTCCCGACCTCTCTAGCTTTTGTGCTAAATAGCTGGGGGTGTTGCGATGTAGGGCTTTGTGTGTCATGCAGGCGATCTTTAGTTGTATTCTCGACTCGTAAGGTAGCCAGTTCAAAGCCTTCAGGGCCCGGGGTGATGTGTTATTTCTTTTTATTCCGGAGACCAGCCTAGCCGCAGTGTTAAGCGATGCCCTGATCGGAGCTAGCTTGTATTTTGGAAGACCGCATAGAGTGGTGCTTTCATAGTCCAGTCTTGGAATTTCTAGAGTTTGGACCGCCATTTTTAAATCTGTCTGTGGGAGAAAGGGTTTAAGTTTCCTTAAGATACTCAGCTGAAAGTTGGCTCCCTTGGTGGCATTGTAGATTTGTTCCTGCATATTTAAATGTTTGTCCAGGGTAACTCCCAGGGATTTTGGGGAGTCAATGATATGTGGGGCGCAATCAAAGGAGGTAAGATGCTTCAGCCATAAGTCTATCTTGGGTGTGTGATTGGAAGGGCAGATGAGGAAAAACTCAGTTTTCTTGGTATTAAGCATGAGGTTGTTGTCATTGAGCCAATTTTGGGTATTATGAAGAATGGCGTTGAGGGAGACAAAGTCATCTGGTGAGGAGATTTTCATATTTAGTTGAGTACCGTTCGCGTATAGGTAATATAGGATGTTTGCAGAACTAAGCGCATGAGCAAGTGGTTCCGTGAGTAGATTAAAAAGTATGGGTGATAGTGCTGATCACTGTGGAACTCCTAGTGTGACCATGGAGGTTTGAGAGAATGATTGCTTCAGCTTGATTCTTTGGGTTCTGTTGCTTCGGAAGGAGGTAAACCATTGCAACACTGGACCGGTTAAGCCCATCCTTCATTCAAGTAGGGACAGCAGCTTGTCGTGTTTAACCCTGTCGAAAGCGAAAGATAGGTCAAGAAGTATCAATAGGCAGGATTCGTTATGATCTAACATTTTAGAGTGTAGAGTGCACTGCCGTAGTTGAGTCTGCTTCTGACGAGTGGCTTGGCAACCATTTTCTTGGACTCAGTGGGGATCCACTTGAAGATCTTATGAAGGAGGCAGAGTGTGTGGAAGCAGGTGCATGTGACAGCGCTGATTTGGCAATTCGGTGAGAGTGAGGAGTACAGGATGATGCTGAGGTTTTGTGCCTGGTCCATGGGTGTGGGGGGGATTGCTAGTTCTACAGGCCACCAAGAGTCACCCCAGGTGGAGGGATAGGAGCCCAGGATGCAGACTACGTTTTTGCCTGAATTAAGATGGCGACTGCTTTCATCCCATCGTGGAAGTTGCTCTTGGCAGATGTGGGTTCATCTGCGAGGGAGAGGATCAGCTCGGTGTCATCGGCTTAGGAAACAATGTTCAGTCTTTGGATTCAGACAATGGCAGTAGATATTGAAGACTGTGGGGCTCAGGGGGGATACCAGAGGCACTTCACAGCTGATCTCTGTGGGTTCTGATTCGACCAATGAAAATCAGACTCTGCGTTCAGCTGGTGAGGAAGGAGCGCTCCATTCGTTGGCTTTGTCACGGGTGCCGGTGTTGTGGAGTCTTGCTCAAAGGGTGTCGAGATGGTGTCGAAGGCAGCTGAAAGGTCCAGGAGGATGGGGGCTGCAGTCTTGCCTCTGTCAAGGAGCGTGCAGATGTCATCTGTTGCGGTGAGGGGAGTGTTCTCAGTGCTGTGGTTGCTTCTGAAGCCTTATTGAGAAAGGTCCAGGATGTTTTTTGTTTTGGCAAACTCAGAGAGGTGGTTGCTGATGGCTTTCTCGATAACTCTTACTGGGAAGGGGAGCAGAGAGATGGGTCTGTAGTTCTTGAGTTCCGTCTGGTCGTTAGAAGGTTTCTTTAGCAGGATGTTGATCTCTGCATGCTTCCACTCTTTCAGGAAAGTTGCGGACTTGAGGGAGAAGTTGATGGTGTGGCAGAGTTTGGGAGAGATGGAGGTGCCAGCCTTGTTTAAGATCTGGTGAGGGCAGTGGCCTTAGGGGCCTCTGGAATGGAAGCTATTCGTGATCCTAAGGGTGGCATGGTGCCATATGTTGGGTTTGTCCAGTGTGGCTCTGTAGTGTTGTTGGTGGAGGTGTTGTTGGTTACAGAGAAGATGGGGTCGAGCGTGTGCCCTGATGGATGGGTTGGCATTGTGATCAGCTTTTTGAGTCCGATGGTGGCGACATTCTCTAGTAGGGATGAGTTATTGTGGAGTTCGAGGTGGTCCAGGTGGAAATTGAGGTCACGGAGGAGGATTTAGTCCATAGAGGCGAGAGTGTGGTCAGCAATGACTTTGGCTATGGAATCGCTGTAGGGGGGCAGGGTCCAGAAGGTCTGTAGACAAGGGTGGTGTCCCGTGATTGGTCGTCAGAGCTGGTGAGGCGGGGGATGCCTTTGTGTACAATGGCGATGCCTATTCTCGTCGGTTGATGCGGTGCTTGTGGATAATTTTGTATCCATCAAGGATGGCGGTTACGATGTCTGGGCCTGAGGTTATCCAGGTATCTGAGAAGAAGTCAACGTCAGGGGAGGTGGAGTCAAGCAGGTCCCAGATCTCAACAGCGTGTATTTTGATGGAGCGTGTGATGAGTAGGATGCATATAAGGAGGTCGGGTATGGTTTTTGAGGGTTGTGCAGTCGGTAGGTCTGGTGTGAGGAGGCTGGTGAACGTGCAGTTGCAGCTGCAGAAGGTGAACAGGCCTAGGGTGTTCTTCAGTGATGCAAGGTGGCAGGTGGGGTGGTGTCTGATGTTGAGAGTGTGGAGGTTGATGCTGTTGTAGTGGTGGATTGCCTGAGGCCAAGGGTCCCTGGCGCTGCATGCGGTCCAGGCACAGGCAGGGGCAGATGGGCTTGCCTTTGGAGCACCTTCAGTGACGCAGCTGCCATTATGTAGTGTGAGTTTGAGGGCTAGACAGCTGGGAGGCAGGAAAAGTGGGAAGCAGGGCTGTAGGGAGGTGAGGCCACGGGGGACGATCAGAGGCGGGGACACAGGGAGGAAAAGGGCAAAAGTGAAGATGTGCAGAAAGCGACAGAAAAGAGCAGAAAGTGAAAGAAAAGATGAAAGGAAGAAAAAAGAGATCAGACGCAGAAAGCAGAGAGACAGAGGGCAGAGCAGCAACAGAGCAGAGATGCTCCCCAGTGGACCACCAGGGATGAGGCGCAGGCAGGTGCCTGTAAGTGGAGGAGGGCCTTGAATTCAGGACCTAGAAGGATCAGGGGACAACATCTACCTGGTGGAGCTGTGTAGCGAGGGAAGCTACCTACTGGCAAGTAAGTAAGTAAGGTCAGTAAAGATATAGACAGCAATTTCCCAACAATGTCCTCGTGTTTCCTCAAGTGGCTCTGCACCAATTGTGGTGGGTTGATACTCCGTAATGACACCATGTTAGACCTGACACCATTGGCATGATTCTCCCTTCCATTTTTTTCTTATTGCCTCCTCTGTTTTTCGATGTTTTGGCTATGGTAAATTGAAGTATTGTTTAGTGTCTGAATGATTGGATTGTTTGGTTTACTGTCAGACCCTCATATTGTGCACCGCGTGTGCCCGGGCCTGTAGATCGAATGCTGCTGGTGGGCTTGCGGTACAGAAGGGGGTGGTGATGGACGGAGCATCTGAATCAATCAAAGACTCACACCCAGTCAAAAGATCTGGGTTTAATCCATCACCGTTCTTTAGCCCACTCTGCCACCCCAGTTCAGACATGGCTATGTCCATCACCACCCCCTTTTGTACAGCTTTTGGCCGCCATAAGTGTGGCAGGGTATGCTCAGACGTGAGTCCCTTGCTCACTTTGCCACTGGATTCAAGCAAACCAGGCTGAAGACGGCTGGAATCCCAGAAACCGGTCCTCGGAAGCTTGTTTCCGGTCCAGGGAAGACATGGCTTGGCAGTTCGGGCTGGACTGTTCCCATGAGGCACAGGGTCAGACTGATTTGCATATAGCCATGTCTGAACTGGGGTGGCAGAGTGGGCTAAAGAACAGTGATGGATTAAACCCAGATCTTTTGACTGGGTGTGAGTGTTTGATTGATTCAGATGCTCCGTCCATCACCACCCCCTTTTGTACCGCTTTTGGCCACCATAAGTGTGGCAAGGTATGCTCAGACGTGAGTCCCTTGCTCACTTTGCCACTGGATTCAAGCAAGCCGGGCTGAAGACGGCTGGAATGCCGAAAACTGGTCCTCGGAAGCTTGTTTCCGGTCCAGGGAAGACATGGCTTGGCAGTTCGGGCTGGACTGTTCCCATGAGGCACAGGGTCAGACTGATTTACATATAGCCATGTCTGAACTGGGGTTGGCAGAGTGGGCTAAAGAACGGTGATGGATTAAACCCAGATCTTTTGACTGGGTGTGAGTGTTTGATTGATTCAGATGCTCCGTCCATCACCACCCCCTTTTGTACCGCTGGTGGGCTTGCAGCACTTGTTGTGCCACCCACCAGAGCAGCGCAGAAAGTGTGTCTCAGGCCTGCCATTGCAGCACCTGCATGCAGTCTAGTACTGCTGTGTTGGCTTGGGAAGTGCACCCACTTTCCAGTCTTCGAACCTTCCCTTTTCAGCATATCAGTCACCCCTACGGCTGGCCCACGGGCAGGGTGGGTTGTATGTAAAAGGATGTCCATAGCCTGACCTGGTAGCAAATTACAACCTAATTCATTTTTCACTATTGTAAGGCTTTCTGTCCCCATAGGCCAGAACGGGTGGTTTGATTATAACATCTTATAATCCTAAGTGACCCAGGGGACAAGGTAAAGAGTTGAGTTTAGTATGCCTGAACTCAGAATGATAAAACACATTTTTTTAGTGTAGTTGGTT
Organism: Lissotriton vulgaris; assembly: GCF_964263255.1. Lineage (NCBI taxonomy): Eukaryota > Metazoa > Chordata > Amphibia > Caudata > Salamandridae > Lissotriton > Lissotriton vulgaris. Next base: position 86,679 of record NW_028250077.1, read on the forward strand.
TTAACATTCTGTGTTTGAAAATACCACTTTTAGAAAGTAGGTATTTTCTTGCCTATCCATCCAGCCTGCTTCTGCTAGTTTGTGTATTGTGTGTCTGGGTTTGTGAGTGACAGGGCTAGGGAGACTCCAGGAGACAGGGAGCGTCAGCAGCACTAGGCGGATCGGCTTGAGAGTGGTGGGAGGAATAGCACCTGGGTCTGAATAGAGCTGAGCCATCTCCCACAAGGTTGGCTCCACTTCCTGTGGAGAGTCTGAAGACCCTGGCCCACCCCGACAAAAGAAGAAGGTGTGCACTGGCAGAAGGCACCCAAAACTGGTTTGGACTAGGTACAGGACCCTCTGTCATTAGAGGACAAAGGATTTATGGGCATAAATACTGGGGCCTAGACCCCAGAACTTTAGATCACTTCTGGGAACACAAGACAAACCTCTGCCAATGTGTAGCGTGGAAGGAAGCTGCAGGAGTTGTACTGCCCCTCTGCCAGTGTGCTGTAGTGGGTTGGCCTGCAGTGGTGTCTTCATTGCCGAAGAGAGGAGAAAGGACCATCTAAGAGGAACTTCAATCATCTTGCAGAATATTCTCCAAGGGCTTAAATCGAGCTTGCCTCTTGTCTGAAGACGCAGGGATACCAAAGACTTCACTCCTTCTGTTTGCGTGCTGCTGGAACTTGCTGTTTCCACCGCTACAAAGGAACTCTGCAACTAACGCCAGCAAGCGTCACCGCCATCTGCACCAAAGTCCTGAGCGCTGCTCCGACTTGAACCGTAGACCGACGCCTGCTGCTGTGCCCTATCGACTCTGTCATCTGTCCGGAGCTGAGCATCGACAAAGGTGGCGAAGAATCCATCGACCTAGCGACATGGTAAAGACCTGTGGTGCAGGCGCTGCCGCAACGTCACATCCTCTCCGGTAAGGACCGCCACCAACCCTGCCTGCTCACGCATCCAGAACAGTGACCCATTGCTTTCCCCTGAAGCAAGAAACCGACCCTGCAAAGCACCAACAACATTGCAACTCCCCGACACCGTAAACGGCTTTTGTGTACTTTCTTGAGGTACTATTCTGTGGGGGGTCTATTTTTGACTCTGGGCCCGACGCTGCGCACCTCACAGGTCATGCCATACCCTGATAACACTTTTTGCTTAGTTGTTGCGATAACTCGCGTTGGGGTTTTCTGTTGCTCGAGACTATTTGAATTGAAGAGTATATTTTATTTTTTTTAAACTGTTTATTAATATTAAAACAATCATCGGAAAGACAGTGTGCAGTTATGAATACTAGAGTTACAATAATTAGCAGGCCAGCGATACAAAACATCTCAACATCTCCCGCCCCTCCCACCTTTATCAGAAAACAAACCCATTTACACATCGCCCCATTCCATCTCAGCGGTCATCCCCGGACTCATCATCTGAGCTGTCATCATCATGAAGAGTCCATTTTTGAATTACTTCTACCATCGTGAAGTATCATCGTCAATTATTGTTTTGTGGATTTTTTTGTTTGTGGTCTTGGGATAAGTCTATATAAAAAATACTTATTTTTATACATCCTGGTATGGTGTCCGTGTGTAGTGTTTTTACTGTGTTACTGTATGTGCTCACAAATGCTTAACACACTGCCTCTGAGATAAGCGTGTCTGCTCGTGCCAAGCTACCAAGGGGGTGAACAGGGGTTATCCAGTTGTGTAATCCCCTTTCCCTGATGTAGACGATTGGTCCCTACTTGGGCAAATATGTATACCATTGCCAACTAGAGACCCCGAGTTGTAACAAACCACCAGAAGGTTAATACTGATGTAACATTTATTCGAGCACCGCATAACAGGAAAAAGGTCAGCTCGGCTCCACCATGTCAGCAACTCTGACATAGAATCCTGTACAGTGGAACCTTGCCCATGTAACGCTACTCAGGCATTCCATGTCTCTTGCCACATTACACGTGCATATAAAATGTTAAACCACAACAACAGCATAGCTCGAACATTCTGGCCAGTAATTGCCTCTTTATGTTTCCGAGCTCTGCTGTCAACAAAATATGTACTAACGCAGAGGTATTTCAAGTAAGGGTGGGCGTAAAATCCGTTTCGCGGGCGGATTTTCCGCGATTTCGCGATCCGCTAATCTCGCGAAATCGCGGTAAAATCCGCAAATCAGCGGGACGAATTTTCAGCCAAGCAAGGGTTACAGCAGCAGGTGCAAAAGTTGAACCTAATTTCTTTGTAACCTTTTACAAAAGGGTTACAAACAAATTAACTTCAACTTGGACACCTGCTGCTAATTGCTTCCTGGCGCCTCCTTGCCTACTTGCAACTATTCTCTGACCCTGCTCTGACCCTTGAAGCAGGGTCAGAGAATAGTTACAAGTAGGCAAAAAGGCACCTGTCAAAGGAATTAAACCTCATCAGGAAGCACTTACAGATATAAAAAACAGGAAGAAGGGAGAGGATGGGAAATACACCCATTTTGAGTTGTCAGGAGGGGTTAAACTAAAAGAGACCTTTACAGCACAATTTTCATATGCATTTTGCTAAAAATAAAAAGCTGTATGTTCTGTAGGGGCAACTCAGGAATCTGGCCCTTCAGAGATCCGGCCTCTCTTTCTTTCTCTCGTTCTCTCTCTCCCTCTCTCTTTCCCTCTCTTTCTCTCTCTTTCTATCTATCTATCTATACATCTCTCTCTCCCTCTCCCATAAACGACTGCATGGGTAACTTCGCTATGCAAGCGGCTCGCGAAGACGCAAAAATCCCCGCGAACACGCAAAACATCCCCGCGAACACGCAAAAAACCCGCGAACACGCAAAAAAACAAAAATCCGCAAATTCGCACAAATTCGCGAATTTTGCGGATCGCGAATTCGCAAATCCGCAAATTCGCGGATCGCGAATTCGCAAAATTCACCCATGCCTAATTTCAAGTTAATGTATGCACTCGTGACTCCACAGATCCCTTCTTCACCAGCACTGAAAAGAGGACCTTGGTATAAGCCTTTGACGACCTTTAAAGACTGATCAATCAAAAAATAATTTTATTTGATTTAATTAAAATCATAAAAAGGTGGATCTACCACCATGTTTCATAAAACTAAAAATCAACGTTTTAAAGCTGGAAGGTAAATAGAGACAAGAGTTGTAGGAGGGTGAAAAGACAAAAGAGGTTTGAAGCTAAATTGTGTCAACAGGCGGTAAATTAGGAAATTAAAACATTTTTATGCTTCCTTTTTCCAAGAGTTTGTAACATAATGAAGCCGTCCTGGACAGTTAGCTGCTAATACGATAAAAAATTATATGATCAGGGCAGATAAATAGCTGCGTACAATTATTTCCAAGCTGCTTATGTTAAATCGCTACTTTTGTCCAGTTCTTTTGCTGCCATTTTCCAAAAGTTTATGGCTCTACAGGATAATTGAATAGACGTGCCTCTGAGGCATTTTATAACTGCCGCTCTGCATGTCCTTATTTGTGCGTTTCTTAGTGCCTCTCGCAAAACAGATTTCCTGATTAATAGTAGTGCGGGGAAGATACATAGGAGGTGCAACAAAGACTCGTCCCCCTGTCCACATAGTCGTCATGCTTTAGTTGGCCATGTGTGGTTCCATTTAGGGGTGAGATCCTTCGTAGGGTATACCCCCAACCTCAACAATGTCAAATAATGCTTTTTGTAATATGAGAGATGTGCAGACAGGTACTGTTGTGGTTTAAGAATCTGGTATGATTGTATCACTGCCCAAGCGTGATTTTTTTTTTTGCGATAGCAATTTTATTGGTTAGTAGGGATGTTCTTATTATCGTATTATTCATGATTTTTTTAAATCCATAAAACGTTGTGATGGTCAACCAAGCATCCTTAACTGTAGTGCCTGGAGCGAGTTTTTTAACACTGATAGTTTGCATTTCAATCTCTACCCAACAGCGATGTGCTACAGTGTTCTCTTCGGCAGCTCTCATCCTCCAGTAATATTTAACTAGTGCGCCTTGTCTGGCTGGTTGCTGTTTTTTTAATCCATGTTCCAGTCGGATTTGGGCTTGCGAGATATATCGGGGAATTGAGAACAACCGTTTGAAAAGGGTGGATTGTGCCATATTTAGTGCTGTGGCGTCTTTGGTATTCAATATTTCTGAGCCGTACACGATGGAGGGTAGAAATTTAGCAGCCACTACTTAGAGCAAGTGCCCTGCTGAGCAACCTGAAAGCTTTTGGTGCAGACTTTTAAATGCAAAGAGCAGTTGTTTTGGTTTCAATCGGCCTTGGCCCAGATGTTGTGTGTAGTTGAGGTGGCAATCCAGTTGGAAGCCTAAGTATTTATATGAAGACACCCTGATCAATGGTTTCTCTTCCAGATAAATTTATTTTTTTTACTTGTGGAATGGTGTTTGGTGAAGCACATCACCTTAGTTTTTTTATGGTTGATAGTGAGTTGAACTGAAGTGACGTAGGCTCCAAGTTTGGAGGGGCACAGCTTACCGAATTATGACAACATAGATGATCTAGTGCTGCCTTGGACATAATTATGGGACTGTTTACTTTGTTAGTAAACACAACCGGGAACAAAAGGGTCAGAGGGAGAATATTTATAGACCTGCCCAGGGTGGGGTCCCCCAACCAGTAAATGCAAGAAACTAAAGACACACACTGGGGGTCTACAACTGGGCCTATTATGCTCCAGAGAACAAACTGACAAACAGACTGCTCAACAAGTCAGTGGATGTTTTGCCAATGCTGTGTAGCAGAAGAGTTTACGGTGTATTTGCAACAATGACCTGTGCAGAGGGATTCACTTCAAATATAGACCAGACCCATACAGAGAGAAGTAGGATGTCCATCAACGTCAGATGTAGATCATGTATTCTCATTTGGCCATCCATATAGGAATGGTGTGTCCCATGATCATTGGGACTAAGCCATAACCTAAAGTTGTCCGGGTCTTGTCTCCAGATGCAGTGAAGACCATATGAGTGAAAAGATCGTGATGGGATCCAGTGCAGTGCAAAGAAAATGTGTAGCGAGGTTAAAAAAGGGTAGTGAATCAATACCACAACTTTAATATCACTTGATCACTCCTTTAGTAAAAACAACAAGAACAGTGCAAAAATGCAGTTTAAACAAATAACTGCATATATACGACCAACATGTTTCAGCCTTAGGGGAACCAAATCCCGGGGCTTTCTTCAGGGCCACAGTCCTTAACGTTTGCTACTGCGTTACAAAAAACAGTGAAAAGTAACTAAATTAATTAAAGGATACAACTGTGTCGTGATAGGTATCTCTCAAACATCTATATCAACCAGTGTCTGTTTTATCTGTTGATGGAAGCAAAACAAACATATTTTGTATGAATCCCAACAACAATTGCTTACAGGTCATTATTCTGTACTTAAAAGTACTGTAGTTTGATAACCACTTAGGGCCAGATGTAGGTAGGCGAATACCGGTCGGTAACGGCCCAAAATCTGTAAAATCGGCCGTTACCGACCAGTATCTAGAAAACGAGATGTAGGTGTCAAAAATGTACCGAATCGGAAAATATGAATCGGTAAAATACCGAATTTGTATTTACCGATTACATATTTTCCGAATCGGTATTTACCGATACCTTATTTACCGAGTCCTTATTAACCGAATCGGTAAATAAGAAATCGGAAAAATGGCCATCGAGATGTAGGAAAGGATAAAAATACTGAATTCAATAAAATTCGGTATTTAAGAGTCGGTATTTACCATGAACTGAAAGCAGGTGGTAACTAGGTGCAGGCTATAAAAAAGGGACCAAAATTCAACAGTGTTGGCAAAATGGCGGCACTCTATGTGATTGCGAGGAGGCGAAGGCTACAGGCTGCAGGTCTGAGGGAATGGCAAAGGGAGGAGCAGGTGTACAGGCAGAGGATCACTCTGTTTAAATTGACTGAGCTTGAGATACTCCAGAGATACAGGCTGCACCCCACAACCATCATGGACCTAATCAGGGACCTCCACCCATACCTGGATCACCCAACACCCAGGGCCCACACCATCCCACCCCATGTCCAGGTGCTGTGCAGCATACACCTGCTTGCCTCTGGGAGTTACCAGAGTGTGATAGCTGCTGTAGGAGGTGTATCCCAGAGCTGTCTGTCCCGTTTTTTCCGGAAGTTCCTGGATGTCATGACTCAGAGAATGGGACATTACATACAGTTCCCTGACACACCAGCGGAACTTGCCAAAACTAAAATTCTTCTATGGACTCGCACACTTCCCGCATGTGATAGGCTGCATTGATGGCACCCACATTCCCCTATGCCCACCTGCAGCCACCGAACACATTTACAGAAACTGTAAGTCTACGCACTCCATCAATGTGCAGGTGATATGCAATGCAGGGAACATCATCACCGACAAAGTTGCCAAATTCCCAGGGAGCACGCACGACTCCTACATATTCCAGAACAGTGGAATACACACACGGCTACTGAATGGAGATTTTGGAGATGGATATCTGCTAGGTAAAAAAGTTGTACACACCCTCAAATGGATCTCAGCTAAATGTGCAATGTGAATGTAACTCATGTACCACTCGTTCTCTCCCAGGTGACAGTGCATATGCCCTGTGTTCCTTTGTGCTGACACCGTACCTCAACCCAACCAACAGAGCCGAAAGGCGATACAATGTGAAGGACTGGGTTCTTTAAGACCCAGCGGTGCCAGGGGACAACACCTGAAACCTTCGTGGGTTACCTGCTCCGGCGTACGAATGACAGAGACACGGGACACTTCCTTCGGCGTCAAAGATTCAAGGTTTATTTACTGCAGGGAACACAGAAGTCACGACAAGTACAACACGTGCAACTTGGGGAGACTGCTTCAAATTGGTTCTGTGGATCGCTCCTTTTATACATGATTTTCCCATAGGTTTGCATAGCACACAAAAGTTTATGGCCCGGTTCCCACAATTATCCCCCAGAGGGGTCGCTTTGGTCACTTAAAAACATACAAGGTCCGGAACATAAGTGCGGAAACATTTGGCGATTCCCAACTGTAAAATCCCATCTTCCCACCATTAGTACATTCCAATCAGCAGTAAAACAGATCGAAATAGGAACAAGGACAGGTGCAGAGGAAGATGGAGACAGTGGGGAGATTGGAAAGGGTGTAAAAAGGGAGGTATCGGGAAACACGAGATACAGGCATCAAAGGGACGTGCCTAATGAGATGCACGGCTGAGACAATACATTGGCACGGCTAGATGAGCCTCGAGCGGGGCCATCTGTCTTACAGTATCATCCCCCTCGTCATAAAGACACTTACAAAAGACATGTGTCTTCCGCAAAATATCTTGGGAGTCCCAGGGTCGCGAAGCGGACAACGTCCGTTCGCTGGCTACTTGAGGGCAAGAGACAAAATGGATGCCGTATCTAAGATGGAACCCGTGGGTACAGATGAAAAACCCACATAACAAACGAACGGTTTAAGTTAGCGCAGCGAAACTGCGCACACTTACTAAACTCGTCATTTGCGGTTCATAGATACCAGACTCGACCATATTCGTGCGAGTCGAAAACACCACTTACAATTGTCACGGAACCTCAGACGCTCCTTTTGCCCTCATGTAGGCAAGCACTAGTCGGAATCATACTCGATATTCATCAGACCATCTAGATGTTGCTGTAGCATAGCTCTGTCCAACCGAGTTCCATTGGTAACAGGCGGCTGTCTCATACACGTTGTAGCACAAAGGCCACATAAGGCAGGACCGCACTGCACACAAAGGCAACACGTGAACAGGAACGCTACAACAACTCCGATAATCATCAGAATCTTCCAACCCCAAGTCGACATCAAGCCCCAGAACCACCCAAGTAGCGTCCAATCCCCTACATCCACGTGTATGGATTCAGAGATCTTATGCAACTTTGAGATGGCTTGATAAACAGTCGGAGCGTTATCAGGAATGAAAATACAGCAGCTCGAATGGATCACCTTACATACCCCACCTCGATCTGCTAAGATCACGTCTAAAACCATACGGTTTTGTAACGTCATAAGCCTATCCGCCTGAAGTTCTGTGGTGATATTACCAAGGGCACTGGCAGTAATATTAGCTGTCGATTCTACCACTCAAGTCAACTGTCTCAGGTTCCTACTATTAACCATAGGTCCCCAAAACGGGAGGAAACCCTTGAAAAAGTCTCCTGCCTCTTGACCGGCAGTATCCTCTTCGCTAATTACGCCTCTCACAACTCTAGTCTTGTGATAATCTGCATCTACAGTGAACGTCGGGGGCAACAAGTTTGCGATAAAACATGAGCCCATGAAGTCAGAGGGCAACCATGCATACGCACGATCATGACAGATAAAGTATGTACCCTTGGCAGCCAGAAACACAGGGGACGAGACCATCGGCAGAATGTAATTTTCAGTGCAAGCACTCTCTCCAAGTCGGGCTTTCGATCTTCGGCCACGACCCATTAGACAAAAATTACCAATGTGGGGTACGACCCATATCGGACGCGAGCTTTTAAGCTGTTTTTCACTAGTGAACACACTATACTCGCCTCTACTCAGGACCCTATAGGCTTGTACCTCTTCTTCTGGAATAAGCGAGGGATCATAGATATCACTATCTAAGTCTTCAATCGCTATAGACAAAGGTTTTTGATACGAGCTAGGGCCAGAGTAGGGGGAACGTGGTTCTCGAATGGGGTGGAAACCTAGTGCGCTTCGAAACATTGTTTGAAATGCTCGAGCGGACCCTTGGGAACTATACGGTAACACCAGATATGGAATTCCCTTATCCGTGGTATGTGGCATCAACCCACACACCCAACAATTAGTAGTGTTAACCACTAACTGATGCTGATGAAGGAGCTGAATAAAGGAATTGTTGCGGAATTCTGCACGTCTAGCCTGCTCGTGTTCAGGTAAGATATGAAAAGAATGAGGAGAAGCAGTGGAGGTAAGTTTAGGGTCAGGGGCAGGAGTAGGCATGGCAGAAGGTAAGAAGTAAGACATCGTGTTATACACCCCACCCGCCAATAATGCAGAAACAGTCAAAAACAATACAAATATTTGGAACATAAAACATTTGGTACGACTGAGTTGTTGTAACTTGAACCTTTGCGCCTGAGTTTCTTCCAAGTCCATCAGCTTCGAAAATGCCATCCCCTACGACCGTCCGCAACGTTTCTTGACGCACTTCGTTCTGTGTAGCAGTAGTCGATCCCTAGGAGTTCCCAGGAGCCGACGGTCTTTAACCTAGTGTCAAGACCTACTAACCAGAAGGAAGTACACGCGCGGCCCTACGGCCTTTATTTCACAAGTATATATATGCGAAAAATGTCTCTTCAGCTGTGGAAGCAAAAATATGAGGAACGAAACTCAATGTATATATACAAAATAATTACAATGATACGAGTGCTCAAACTGATCGTGGAAAACGGGATAATGCAGTTGTCAAGGGACAGAACAGGATCTTTTATTAGTCTTTAGTGCTGGATCGCAAAAAGTATCGAGTTTTCCCAGGACGTGTCTGTTCGCCAAACAAAGGATCCGTCGAAGGGACAGCGTCCTGTTGATCAGCTGAATGTTCTGGTCTTGAGTCTTTTGATGACAAATGTTCAACAGTGTCTTTTTGCTGCACTGAGGATTCTCCGACAGGTTGTGCGTCACTAAAAGGTACAAACGCCGGCAATCCTTCGGTTTCAGTTGATGCAATGCCTCTCCTCACCCACGAGTCTGCCGGCAACGGAATAGGGACCTTTTTGGTGTGGGTGGCGTGCACCCAATTCTTCCGACCCTCAAGACGAACAGCAGTTCTCGTGGCAAGGAGGACCTGGTAGGGTCCAGTGAACCTTGGCTCCAAGTTCTTCTTGCGCGAAAAGTTGCGCGTCACCACCCAATCTCCGGGCTGGAGCTGGTGGCCTGGACCCTCCGTCTGCGTCGGCAATGCTTCGTAAACCTGTTGGTGAATTAACCTCAGTTTAGCAGTCAAGTCATGAAGATAATCGATCAACATTGGATACTCAAGATCACAGAACGCACCTGGTCTAGGGACCCCCCAAACATTTGCAGGACGACCAAACACTATTTCATAGGGACTAAGCCCTACTCGGGAGTGTACAGTTGCCCTTGTTGACAGTAATGCTAAGGGTAAAGCGTCAGGCCACGAGAGACCAGTCGTAGCCTGAATCTTCGCTAGCTTCAGTTTAAGGGTGCCGTTATACCCTTCAACCAAACCAGCTGACTGGGGATGATTGGCGCTATGGAATTTCTGATTAATTCCAAGGCCCTTGCACACACTCTTCATCACACTCCCCACAAACTCACTTCCGTTATCTGACCACACAACTCTAGGCATTCCGTACCGAGGAAAGTATTCCTTCAGTAGTATTTTCGCAGTGGACAAAGCAGTATTGTCTTTGAGAGGATAGGCCTCAATCCATCGGGAGAATGCGCAAACCACAACTAAAACGTATTTCAGGTTATTGCATCGCTCCATATGGATGAAGTCCAATTGAATCACCTCAAAGGGACATGAAGGGGGAGCAAAACTACCAGGAGGAGTTGGGGTTCCCTTACCAGGATTGTACAACATGCATACCATACAGTTCTTAACCAAGCGTTCAGCACATTTCGTGATACCATCATTCTTCCACACAGGAGACAACAACTTACAAATACCTTTCACGCTAATATGTGCTAACCCATGTGCCATTGTCACAACAGCTAGCACATATGCATCCGGTAACATCCATCTCTTATGTTCCGACAAATCAATCCAACAACCATTCGCATCCAACTTTCCCGTACTTTCTTTCCACTTCATCTTTTCAGTCTCAGTGGCCTCATTCTGAATTGCTTTCACACTCTCGATAGTGTCCTCACACATACTCGATTCCGTAGGCCACCTAACCGAACTCGTCACATACATTCGAGTGCTAAGGTTTCGAGCAGTCTCCTTAGCAGTCTCATCCGCAAAAGCATTACCACGACCAACATCATCCGTCACCTTACGATGCGCACTACATTTAACAATCGCTACCTGCTTAGGCAACGTAAGTGCATCCAAGAGATCATTCACAAGCTGACCATGCTGAATCTTCGTACCATGCGATGTCAGAAAACCTCTCTCTCTCCACAACCGTCCAAAGCTATGCGCGACGCCAAATGCATATTGGCTGTCGGTAAACACATTCACACGTTTCCCTTTTGCTAACACACACGCTCTAGTGAGAGCGATCAGTTCTGCAGCTTGGGCAGAATTCTGACTCAATCTTGCAGCCTCGACAACAATATTCAACGTTACAACAGCATACGCAGTAGTCACATCGCCATTCGGCAGTTTAAAACATGAACCATCCACATACAATGTTCCATCTGGATCTTCTAAAGGAGTGTTTTTAAGGTCCACTCGACCTTTTGTTTCTTCCTCTGTTCTCAAATAACAGTCGTGTTCTGTTATTTCATCTGACTCTGAACTAATTGGTAACAAAGTCGCCGGATTCAGAACATTGCAACGCTTTATCTGAATGTGGCTTGCCAACAGCGTCAACTCGTACCCAGACAACCTCGCACTCGTCAAGTGCTGAGTTTTCGTACGATTTAAAAGAGTATCGACTGCATGCGGAACCATCACCGTAAGCATATTATCCATGACCAGTCCTGCTGATTGTCGGATGGAGACCGCGGCTGCCGCCGTTGCTCTTAAACAACTCGGCAATGCTCTAGCTACCGGGTCCAAGGTCGAGGAAAAATATGCACATGGACGCTGCTTACCACCAAAAGGTTGCGTTAAAACACTCAGCGCACAACCTTCCCTTTCGTGAACATATAATGTAAACGGTTTACTGTAATCAGGAGTACCTAACACAGGGGCCGAACACAATGAATCACGCAATTCAGAAAAACTTTTCTGACATTCTTCCGTCCATGGTAAAGGAGTTGAAACATCCTTACACGTAAGAGCCACCAATGGTTTCGCTAGCAATGAAAAATTAGGAATCCATTGCCTGCAGTTGGACGTGATACCTAGAACGGCACGCACATCTCTTTGGGTTGTTGGCACAGTCATTCGCGCAATCGCTGCAATTCTCTCTGGGGTCAACCGCCTTCCCTCCTTTGACAATAAGTGACCTAGGTAGGTTACTTCTTGACAACAATATTGGAGTTTAGAAGGTGACACCTTGTGATTTAACTCGCAGAGATGTTGCAGCAGCGACACCGTAGCAATTTTGCAAATGTCCTGAGTATCTGCAGCCACCAATAGATCATCAACGTATTGGATTAGGGCCGCACCAGCCGGCAACGTAAACGCATCTAGTTGACTCTTCAAGGCTTGACTGTAAATCGATGGACTTTCACAGTAGCCCTGAGGAGCGCGTTTGAACCGGAAGCTGCGTCCACCAAGAGAGAAACCGAAGAGGTCTCTGCTCTCTTCTGCAATCGGAATGCTGAAGAACGCATTCTTCAAATCAATCACCGAAAACCACGATGCAGAAGCTGGAATCAGAGTCAGTAGCGCCGTGATGTCAGGCACAACGGGGAACTGAGGAATCACAATTTTATTCACCTCCCGTAAATCGATAACAAAACGATAAACAGGTGGTTTCGAAGGATCAGTACGTTTAAGAATGGGCAGTACAGGGCTGTTGCACACGTTTCCCCGCGTCTCCTCAATAACGTCTTTCTCGATCAGATCATAGATGATCGCTAACAGTGCTCGTTCACCATCAAGAGAGATACGATACTGGGGAATACGTGGCAGCCGCACATTAGATTTCAACTGAACAACATAAGGGGAGATGTCAAGCAGGCCCACATCATTGGGACCTGTTGCCCACAAAGACGCAGGAAGAGAACTCAATTCCGGTGGAAGCTTATCGAGAGACAAGTACATAGGAGAGACAACCCTCTCTCCCAGAGTAAGCGTTACACCCGCAGGAGAACAATACAGAGTTGCATACAAACGTTTAAGCAAATCCAGGCCCAAAAGATTTTCACCACAGCCAGTAGTCAAAATCAACGGAGCTTGGAGCTCACGAGGCCCAATTGTAAGGGGCAAAGGGCGCGAAACTGGATTGCTAACGGGGGCGCCAGAGAATCCAACGGAAACATTTGTTAAACCAGACAAAGGTGCGCCAGGGAGTTTTGAATGCCTTATGGAACTTTTCGCTGCACCAGTGTCCAACAGAAAAGGCTCAACGACGCCCGATGTAGCAACTGCGACGTAAGGCCTTCTCTGATCAACCGGAACTGATACCACTCCCTCTCCTTGTCTATGGCTGTCCTAGTAATTACTGTCGTCAGTTCCCTGATCGACGTAGTAATCGTCTACATTGTACTGCGCAGATCGTCCTTGCGACGATCCACGTTGATCGAAACAATTATCGGAATTTGATGAGTTATCTGATCGGTCATTTTGAACACCACGACCTCTACCGCGTGATGTCTGTTGAGAACCACCACGACCTCCTCTAGATGAATTACCACTATTACGATCGCTCAGAGCAGGGCAATTGAATTTGATATGCCCCTCCTGTCTACAATAAGCACATTGATTGTACCCTAACGACGATCTTTGGGAAGAGGAGTCATTACGAGGTTGTGATCGGTTCGAGTGCGACTGTGATCTATTCTGTTGGGGAGCATTCTGATTCGAACGTGGAGGAAACGCTTGTTGTAGCAACACTTTGGTTTTAAGCTCTTTCGTCTTTTTATCAGCGCGGTCGTTCTCTTCTTTCTCTCTATTCTCATAATATTGTGCCGTGGCCAATATCTGAGCCGAGGTAGAAACGGCCCACGCACTTTCTGAATTCTTCAATTTATTGCTCAAATCGGGCAATAGGTTAGAGACAAATTTATCCACGAACAACCGTTGACCACCCTCAGTGCTCATATCCTGCCCACTATGATCGATGAATGCCTCCTCAAACCTCGTAAAGAAGTCGGAGACACTCTCGTCCTTCTTCTGTCTACAAGCTGACAATTTGTCCCAATTTACCCTCATAGCTGGCATAAGAGTTTTCATTAACGTTATTATTCTTTGTGGGATAGCAGTAATCAATTGCTCGGGTTTAGCACCACCAGTTTGTCGGCCATCCGCCGCTACAATGGCAGCCCAATCACCACCTAATTCATTGGGATGATTTTCCTGACGAATCTTAGCCCATACCGGTTGCGGTACGACATTGCCGAACAACATATCAATATCGGCAAGATTCATTATCGTAGCATCTACGAGCTGCGATAATTCTTTGTAGTACCCTGTAGGATTTTTGCGAGGGTCAGGCAAGGATTGTTTCACCTGTAGCACTTCTGATCGTTTCCATGGGAGATGTATCCACACTCTCTGGAAATGCGGCAGGATGATAGGAATAGCATTAGCATCACCTGGCATCCATACCGGTGGAACTTCTCGCATGGGAAACTGACCAGACTCATCTGGCTGTCTTTCGACATCCTCAACAAACAAGGCTTGCGGTATAGGAGTGGGACGAAAAGATAGCAACCGTTCAACAGCACGTCGAACATTGGTATCCACTATCAGTCCAGTCGAGAACTGAAGCTGTAGATCAGACAAAGCGGTCAGCACCTCGTCAGGTGCATCAGCCGATATCTGATCGCGAAGGACCTTACACATTTCCTCGAACACAAATCTCTGGGTTGGTATATTGAATTGACAAAATGTGTCGAGTACAACACGGGGTGGATTTCTAAGAGGATGTGTCATCCAACCCATCGCCATATTATATAGCGAAGCGCGTTCTCTGTTACCAGGAAGCTGACTACGTCTCTGAGGACCATCTGAACCAGCGGACCCAAGAACAGGTCCGAGAGAATGAAAGAAGCTAGCCGCAAGAGGAGAAGTACGACTACGAGTAGAGGGAGAAGTATAGGACACAGGACTAACAAGTGAAGGGGTAGAGACAGAAACAACAGCAGGAGTTAACAGAGCAGGAGCAGTAGCGGGAGCAGGAGTATGTGGAAGTGGAGGAGCAGTAGGGATAGCAACAGGCAAAGGAGCAGGAACAGTCGGAAGAACGGGTGCAGGTTGAGGAACAGGCAGAGGAAGAATAGGTGCAGGAACAGGTACAGGGGGAACCACAGGAGATGCGTCACCCTGTACATACGGAGGTGGCGACTTCATAAGATAAGACATTAAAGGATCCTCAACTGCTTCTTCCTTCTTTTCCGACTCCGTAGGCAAAGCAGGATAGCATTTATCTATAGTCATACGCTGTAACCTATCAAACACTTCCTTTTCCTTAACCTCCTTATCACGCTGAAACTGCTCTGCTTTCTTTACGATAGTAGCAACACCATCTCTCTGATTTCGTTTAGTCTGTCTGATTTCTTTCTGTCGGGCTTCTTTGCGCCACAACCGAAAGGCATCAAACATGGCCGGCCTTGACTTTTTCTCGAACAATTTAGCCTCTAGGTTATCTAAGATCGAGGTCTCAAAGCTACCGTGAGGTGGCCAACTAAGGACACCATCCTTCTTTGTATAACGAATCCAATAATCATTAAAGGTAATCGGGCCTAGCCCATGTTTACTGTACAGTTCATAAGTCGGAGTTCCAACCGGAGGTATCGGACACGAGTCCTCCAGTCGGGAATCCACACCACAAGGTCTGAAACAACTAAACAAAGTACTACGACCAGGCATCTTGCACACTAGCCGAGTTTCACAAACTTCAAGGGTTACGGGATTTACCAAGTCCCAGCAAAGAGCAAAAACCCTCGGTTTTTGGCGGCTGCAGTCGTCAAACAACACAACAAAGTACCAAGAACCACAGATGCAATGGAACCATGCAACCACTAAGCAACCACAACCAAGAACTCTGGGAGCGACCCACAAATACTTAACTCAAAGATCGATGGCGTCACCAGGAAGGCCCGTCAATCGTCTCGCTCTACCAAGGTCTACGCCAGGCGCCAAAACAGGTCTACAGTCAGGGCAGCAGTCCGTCGCAGCCGTCAGGAGGCGGGAATCTTCGCGGGAAAAGTCTTCGGGCCACTTATTTCGACAACAGGATCGATGAAGCGGAGTGCACCTTCCCTCGGAGATTTCACACGAAGTTCCTCACGATCGTCGGGCTTGGACCGGTACCACTGATGCAGCCCCACGTTGGGCGCCAACTGAAGGACTGGGTTCTTTAAGACCCAGCGGTGCCAGGGGACAACACCTGAAACCTTCGTGGGTTACCTGCTCCGGCGTACGAATGACAGAGACACGGGACACTTCCTTCGGCGTCAAAGATTCAAGGTTTATTTACTGCAGGGAACACAGAAGTCACGACAAGTACAACACGTGCAACTTGGGGAGACTGCTTCAAATTGGATCTGTGGATCGCTCCTTTTATACATGATTTTCCCATAGGTTTGCATAGCACACAAAATTTTATGGCCCGGTTCCCACAATTATCCCCCAGAGGGGTCGCTTTGGTCACTTAAAAACATACAAGGTCCGGAACATAAGTGCGGAAACATTTGGCGATTCCCAACTGTAAAATCCCATCTTCCCACCATTAGTACATTCCAATCAGCAGTAAAACAGATCGAAATAGGAACAAGGACAGGTGCAGAGGAAGATGGAGACAGTGGGGAGATCGGAAAGGGTGTAAAAAGGGAGGTATCGGGAAACACGAGATACAGGCATCAAAGGGACGTGCCTAATGAGATGCACGGCTGAGACAATACATTGGCACGGCTAGATGAGCCTCGAGCGGGGCCATCTGTCTTACAGTATCATCCCCCTCGTCATAAAGACACTTACAAAAGACATGTGTCTTCCGCAAAATATCTTGGGAGTCCCAGGGTCGCGAAGCGGACAACGTCCGTTCGCTGGCTACTTGAGGGCAAGAGACAAAATGGATGCCGTATCTAAGATGGAACCCGTGGGTACAGATGAAAAACCCACATAACAAACGAACGGTTTAAGTTAGCGCAGCGAAACTGCGCACACTTACTAAACTCGTCATTTGCGGTTCATAGATACCAGACTCGACCATATTCGTGCGAGTCGAAAACACCACTTACAATTGTCACGGAACCTCAAATGTGGCACACAGGTCCACCCGCAACGTAGTGGAGCGAACTTTTGGACTCCTGAAGAGCAGGTTCCGTTGCCTCCACAAAAGTGGAGGTGCACGACAGTACACCCCCATCCTGTGTTGCAAAATAATAGTGACCTGTGCCATTTTGCATAATCTTGCTACCAAGGAAGGCACAGAGGTGGAGTTGACCCATCATGAGAACATAGATGACGACCAAGAACGTGCAGAGCCCCAGGCAACAGGACCAGCAGCACTAGATGGTAGATTGAGACGGACAAAAATAACACAATGCTATTTCTAGGTAAAGTATGACACATACACAGGTTTACTTCATGACATGTGTAGTTTAATCAGCACTACATCATCATTGTCACATCTGAAGAGGATCCATGAATGTACGTCAATGTCACTGGCTGCACCTTCTCAGTTTTTGTCACTGTGTGCAGTTGAGTCAATCTCCTGCATAGGTTAGTGCTTGCGTCCTCTCACTACATTGCAGGATTTTGCTGCCTGTCCTTCAAATTCCCTGCTGGTGCCTGACTCAGCATGGCTGTGCCTGCCGCTCCTGCGCACCTCCGGTACAGGTGTACTAGAGCCACTCCTGCTGGTTGACCCCTCAGTCTCCTCCACACCTGTGTCACCAGCATTGACTGTGTTGGAGTTCAGCATCTGCTCCATCGCAGAGGTCACTCTACCCATGCCCCGTGTTAAGTCTGTGCAGCAGTGCACTATTGCTTCCTGCATAGAAATTGAGCGTCTGCAGAGGAGTGCTGTATTGGTTGCAAACCTATTCATGGCCTTAGTTTGTTGGCGCATGTACTGTTGTTCCTTAGCACGCTGGAGATGGTCCCTGTCTAACTTGTCCGACAGGACTCCCAGGTATGTTGAAATGTCTGTGATCCCTTGTGCCATTTGCTCCAGGCTAGATGCCATTTGGTTTATGCCCTTGTCCATGTTGGACATTTTGGTGTTCATACAGCGGACCTGCCTATGCATGGCTTGCAGTGATTTGGCCTGCTGGCGCTGTACTTTTACCATTGTGCCCTCCAGGCCACAGAAGATTCTCTCCCCTTCCTGGCCCTCCCCACCCTCGTGTGCCCTCCTGCCAAGGACACTGGTGCGCGCTGCGCCTGCTGCAATTAGTGGTCTTGGCCTGTCAGCCACTGGTGCACTCTTTTGGGGGACATCTTCCTCATCATCTGATTCAGAGGTCTGCAGGATCCTCTGTGGGGGCTCCGCATGCCTACTTTCCCCTCTGGACGTTGCTATGGGTGCGTTTGTGAGGTCAGGAGATCCGAACAACAGAGGGAACAGTGGGACAGGTGATGTGTCACGGTCAGGAGATGATGGCTCCTGGGTGGGATCATTTCCTCCTTCAACTGCGCTCTCACAACTTTTCCTCTTTTCTTTCTCCCCTCTCTTAGTTGGTGCTGCCCTCTCCTCCCTCGGTGGTACTGAACTGCGTGACGACTCTCCTGTGGAAACAAATTGACATAGGGTCAATGTTGTTGTTCAACTGTGTGTGGTTCTTAATAAAATAGTCTGCAGACCTTTGCACAGTGCACATTGCTTGTTTGGTCATGTGTGTTGCATGCCTTGCAGAGTCATGTGTGGTTTACTTTGCATCTATGTATACATGACTACGTCTACCATGATGCATTGCTGTCAGTAAGTATGAGCTCTTCTGCAGTGTGATGTGTGTACACAGTGGGGTACAGGGTTGGGTTGGTGAGGGTGGATGTGGGAACATGCCTCTTACCTTGTTTCTTGGTTGCTTTCGCTGTGCTATCCAGGTCTCCTATCCCATGGATGCATTCTGGCTCCAGGGTGCTTTCCACTAGCTCCTCTTTCGGTGTCAGTTTGGGTGCTTTGCTCCTGCCACCTCCAGTCACACCAGCATCCTTTTTCTGCCCAGCAATTTTTTTCTTCATCACGATGCGCAGGTCATACCACCTCTTTTTTATGTCCTTGATATCCCGGTGGGTGACACCAATGGCATTGACTTTGCCCTGAATTGCAATCCAAGTGTTCCTTTTCACAGTCTCTGCAACATGCAGAGACTGCCTCCCAAATATTTTGCTGTAGTGGCTTACTATTTCTTCCACAGCCACCTGTAGTTCCTCTGGGCTGAACTTTATCTTCCTTTTTCGGTCAC
This sequence comes from Lissotriton vulgaris, assembly GCF_964263255.1. NCBI lineage: Eukaryota > Metazoa > Chordata > Amphibia > Caudata > Salamandridae > Lissotriton > Lissotriton vulgaris. The sequence continues at coordinate 105,862 of NW_028250077.1, forward strand.
CACCTTCCTTTTGGCCTTCCTGTGCCTCCATTCTGTCACTCTGCTTGCCTCTGGATGCTCTGCTCCTCTCACCTCTGAAGAAATGTTTGTTCTGTTGGTTTCCACCTGCATGGGTGTGGCCACACCCAGGTACTGGGGTGGGGTGCTTCACTCTCATTGGTTGGATTCACAGGGCCTTGGTTGTGGGGTGTGTAGGCTGTCCCTGATTAGTTGGCAGGCTCACATGGCGTGTTTCAAACTCCAGATTCGGTAAATACCGATTCGGTAATTACCGATTCGGTAATTGCCTAATCGGATTTCTCCGAATCGGTGACTCCCATTAATTCCTATGGGCCATGTGGCCCATAGGGGTGCATGCGTATCTCCGACTCGGTATTTACTTCGATTCGGTAATTACCGATTTGGGTTACCGACTCATACCGAGGCGGTATCTTTTACCGACTTTTTACCTACATACCATTTACCGATTCGGGAATATCGATTCGGTATGAGTCGGTATTTATGAATCGGTAAATGGAATTTACCTACATCTGGCCCTTAGTACTAACCTGTGTTGTACAGAGAGTAAACCTCACCTCTCCTGGAACCTGGCTCAGGATAATGTGAGGCCTCGCTTTAGAAAAGGTGAAAAAAGGGGATGAGGGAATAGTATAGGGTAACACTGGTGTATCTCCTAACTATCTAAAATGACATCCCTTTAGACTTTACACCTTCTCGAGCAAAAACTCAATCTCAGGCTGGTGAACGAAACAGGCCCCTCCTCAACATATCCGGCAAGAAACCTCTCCAGCTCTTCACTACTGTCTTAAATATTGGCCAATATATTTTCAAGTATATTTCATTTGGTTATTCTACTAACCAGGATGTCTTTAGTCTGAGAGTGAGACAGAAGCCCCGTTCTCTGTGTATTGAAGGACATCTTGTAGATAAGAAATCCCTTAAAAATATCTGTTGTCTCATGTTGGAAGAAGTAATCAGCGCGGAAGAAATGCAAAAGAAAAGGCAGTACGCTGCTGTATTTAACTTTGGAACAGCTATTGCCCCTGCTTATCGTGCTGACCAGTGGGTCTTAGATAGGAGGGTGATGGTACAGACTCCTCCTGGTATTCTAAAAGAGGGAAAGTTCTCTGTAATTAAACGGATGACTAAACCTCCCCTTGTCTGTCTTAGCAAGGTATATAGCAGCCAAAGGGGGATAGGGGGATAGGGATGCGAAAAGAGCTCACAGGCTTACCTGTCCGTCGTTGCCTCAAAGCTTCCAACTGAGCTTAGAGGGAGGCAACGAGGGCAGGGAATGTCACCGCTAAAAAAGTGTTTGAGTATGGGCGGGGCTTGCCGCCGAGGCTGCATGACTGTATGACTTCAGGTTGTTACATACTGTAAAGTAACACACAGTGAATACTTGAAGAAGTTACTTTATTGATAGTTAATACGACACATCGAGCAGCGCTCTGATCACTGGCTCAAACTCATTGACAGCTGCAACTGTCACTTTAACTGGATTAACTGTCAGATAAGCCTACACGCCATCTCACGTAAAGTATGCTAATGGGGTCGCGCGGCAGGGACGGAAACATGAAAGGGACAATACAAGAGGGAAGGGTACCTACGTCACTAGTATGCAAATGTAGTGCCGCGCGGGAGGGACAGGAACAGGAAGGGTGAAAGCAGATTAGTAAGAGTGTCACCGTAACACATCTCCTTCCGAAGGAAGAGAAAGAAGAGAAATTAGAAACACATATAACAGTTGTGAACAAGGTTCTAGCACTACAAAAGTCTGTTCATAATGCGGCCAAGTCATCACGGATGAATGATTATCCCACGTAGTCATAATCTGCGTTTAATCCAAACACAAAACATGTGGTTCTCACTAATTACCAATTCACAAGAAGTTGTCACTGCTAAGAAGTTGGTTTGTTCATGTGTGCCAACCAAGTTTAAACATTACCCAACGTGGATGAATGAACTACATAACGTATGTGGTTGAGTCAACTAAAACACAAACTTGTGCTCAAATGAACTTCCAAAATGTAAATAGTCACTCCCTAAGTATGCTTCCTCATGTGAGCATCGCATGGATTTGGATGCCTTGTCACTCTCTTCCTCTAATTCCAAAGTGTGCCACTAGCCTCTGCAATACGTTTCTCTATTGTTCTCTAGTCCACAGTTACATGTTCTCCTTCTTTTCTTAGGAGTGTGGCAACAGCCTTAGGATCCTTTTTCTTGGGAAATTTCCTGAACCATGTTGCACTGTGTCTTCCCCTACTGATACGACCAGTTTCCTTCTCACCATCCTGATAAGCATTGGGTCTAACATCCATTCTCTTGTTGTACTCTGTACCAGAATTTTTTGTAGATTCAACTTTACTTGCCTCAACAAAGACTGGTCTTACTTCTGATTCCTCCAAGCGAGTTCTACTGGAGAATGTGGTTGAGTCTTCTGTGTCCCCGAACACATATTTTCTCCTGCCTTCTGTAAGCAACCTGTTCCTTCCTAAAGGAACTTCGGAATGCGAACATGGTGGGCTATTCTGCGCCTTCTCTCTTTCCTTATCAAACACCTCGCTATATAACCAGTCCCAGTACTCTCCATACTTATTACACTTTGACTCCATCTGACTCTGGCTATCTACTCCTACTAAGTCAATGTCATCAACACATTCCTCCCTTGTCATTGGTTTGGGCTCAGCCAGTGCAGTAGAGCGCCCCGCCTTCTCATCCTTGAGGCGAGTAGACTTACAAAAGGCCTTCTCTGCCCTCGTGGTTAGTGTTTCCACACTTGTTCCCTTACAAACCAGTTCGTCAATTTCCACACCATCATCCTCACTTGTCTTATCACTGAAACTTTTACTTATATTTTCTTCAACATCTTTTCCAAAGGATGTTTTTAGATTCCATTGGAATTTGTCAACTTCTGCCTCTCTGATCCACTCATTCCTCTCAACAGCCCTTGTCCATCCGACACATGCCATAGATGGTAGAGTTCTCTTCTTTAACTTCTCCATTTTTGTAAATTGTCTACTGTTGTCAATTGACAGCCTAACCGTGGAGTTTGTTTTTGAGGGTTTTTGTGCCAATCCTAATTTCATTTGTTCGTTCCATCCTAGTACGGAGAACTCTTCTTCTGAAATATATACTTTACTCCATGTACTTCTCTTCTTGTAACTCAATTTCATCTCTCTACATCCAATCAAGATAATGCTCTCACCAGTGTATGTTTCCAGGGCCGTGTCTGCTACTTCCCAGTTTTTCCCTAGAGTTACAGCCAATTTATTCTTCCATATGCCTTTGCTTACCACTGTATATTGTGACCCAGAGTCAACTTTAATGTCAATATCTACTCCACCCATATTGATGGTATACTCATGTTTATTTTCATTTTTGTTCACTTCCAATTTGATATCACCATCTTCTTTGTATATCATGTTCTTTTTTGCATATCCCTTCCTAACTTGTTTAAAATATTCATCTAAAACGTGTATGACATTTTCAAATACATTTCCGTCTGTTTCCTTATAGAATTTGTTTTTTAAATGATTGTACACTTTCCGACCTCCGGCTCCTAAACTGTGTAACAATATTCCTACCTTCTTCTCTGGTTTTAAAGGTTCTTCCTCCTCATCAAAAATGGATATGTAATTGCTAAAATATTCCTTCCACTCCTCCCATTCTGCAGAATAAGCACCATCTCCTTTCATAAATGGCTCAAGTGGCGGTAAATTATTCATCATGTTTTTTTCCATTATCAGTCCAGTATTTTCCTACTGTTTGCAGATGTTTAACTTAAAGGATACAGTCTTAGTACTCTTTCCGCTGTTCCACTCGATTTAAATTATTCTTTTTTTTTATTTAGGTTTTCTATTTTAAGGATGCAATTGCGGCACTCAACAATAAGGTGGCGCTATTACGTGGTGAGCGTCACTTTCCCCTTGGCGCCAAAGAGCTGAGGGAAGTGCAACACACGTTGAGCGCCGCCAGAAACTTCTAGCTTTATTTACCTCACGTTTCTGAATCCGCTGCTTAAAGGTAAAATAATTATACTTTTTTTTTTTATTTGATGTATTTCAGTTTCTACGCTTAGCGCTGAGGAGGGTCAGGCTTTTTTCTTTCTGGCTGTTTACATGTACGTGGGTTTCCGCCGCTCTAAATTCTTCTCACTTTCACTAAAACACAGCTAACTTGTCATCTGCTGCTCAATTCTTAAGATTACATAAATTCACACATAGACGATGCGTAAAATCTCACTTACTATGCGTTATGATGTTATCTTTGGCTGCACACTAGAGATGTGAGGAGAATTTTACTTCACACGTTGTTTGCGCGCAAATTTACCTCAAATTCAAGATGCGGTCCTTATCATTTCTCGTTTCTTCTCATGGCTCAATCATTTAGTTGCTCTTTCTTTATGTTCTCCTTCACTTCAAAATGTATTCAAATATTTGTCACCATTGGCACGCTTATTCCTCCGCTTGCTGTTCACTTTTAAATTAGTCTTTTATTACTTCCTTTAGTTTTTTCCAAAAAGCGGCAGTAAGATACCACGATTTCTCTTTGGTATGCGCTGTGGATCCGAAGAGAATCACACTTAACTCGCTTTGCATGCAGCTTAAATCAATTTCAAACGCGGTTTTAGAGATTTTCGGCTTTGTTCTCTGCTTCCACTCACATCTCCACCCAGTCACCAGGCTCGCCTCATGAACTTTCGCAGACTCTGTGTCCACCTACTTCGGGTCTTACTATTCTTTAATTATTTATTTTACAAGAACGCCCAAAGTCGAATTAGTATTCACTTGTACGGCAGTAAGATCACATTTGCTCCTGGGTTTTCGCTGTGGGTCTGAGGAGAATTACACTTCACACGCCTTGCGTTAAGATATTATTATTGGTTGCACTCAGGGGATCTGAGGAGGATTTCACTTCCAACGCTGTTTGCGCGCTGATGTACTTCAAATTCAAGTTGCGGTTGCAGTGACCATATGTCCACTGTTACGCTCACTTCTCCTCAAATCAGTCACCTTGGCTCTTCACATAAGTCTTGCGCAGATTCCAGCATTAAGCAACTAGGGTTCACTTTTCAACTTCAAAATTGCGGTGACAGCGATTAAAATCGTTCCCTGCTCCGCTCAAATCACCTTATTCTTCTTAAACTGCTCACCTCATGAACTTGCGCAGATTCCAGTTTTCTTAACTTGGGTCTTACTTTTCTTCAGTATTTTTAAAATTCACAAAACACCCATATTTCATTCAGAATCCACTGGTCAAATCACTTCGCAATAAGTCCAAGGGAATTATTTCACTTCACTCAAATTTCAAAATGTGCCGGTAATCACGGAGGCTGCTTTTTTTCTTCAACTCATACACGTTTCAAGATGACTTCATTTTTTTTTTTTATTTTCTCACGTGGTGGGTTCTCCGGCGTGCCGTCCTCGTCGCCAAATTTGTAAAGTAACACACAGTGAATACTTGAAGAAGTTACTTTTTTGATAGTTAATACGACACACCGGGCAGCGCTCCGGTCACTGGCTCAAACTCATTGACAGCAGCAACTGTCACTTTAACTGGATTAACTGTCAGATAAGCCTACACGCCATCTCACGTAAAGTATGCTAATGGGGTCGCGCGGCAGGGACGGAAACATGAAAGGGACAATACAAGAGGGAAGGGTACCTACGTCACTAGTATGCAAATGTAGTGCCGCGCGGAAGGGACAGGAACAGGAAGGGTGAAAGCAGATTAGTAAGAGTGTCACCATAACACATACTGCGGCGAGAAACATGTCTTGCTAAGACAATAATACAATAATACATCTTAGGTTACTATTCTTAGTCGTTAGTTATTAATTGCAGCTCACCTCTGAAGCGCTGTGATGTTATGCTCGTCTCAAGTGCTATCAGTTGCGTCGGATCCGTTCTCTCGCGAGAGCCACGCATAAGAATTACAGAAACGCGTCATAGCAAAAAAAGATGTAGTTCGTGCTTCATGCTGCTGGTAATAGCGCTATAATGGATCAAGCGTGTGTGAAGGCGTAGTCATAAGCTTACCTATTTTGAATTAGAGATTTGTTCTGTGGGACCAGTTAATAATACTTAAATATCCCCAATAATGGAAACAGAAAGAATCTACAAAAACCCGTCTGAGCACCGGGAGTTGTAGTTCTTCAATCGTGCTTGTGTCTAGATACTTAGGTAAAACATGTGTATCATGAAGTAAATTTAAAGTACTCCCTTATAATTGTTTATATTGCTCAGTGAGGCCAATGTTATGATGATTAAACATGCGTGTTCTCCAACTAGGAAATAGCTCTCATAATGCTGTGGATCAAAGCAAAAGTCTTTTATAATGGAAGGCACGAGAGGCAGAGTGAAGCAGAATTTATAAAAATAACAATACAAATAAGGCACCTAGGATGTACCTTGTACATTCTATCTGCTCCCAATAATTATCGGAACGCAGTATTATTTACTGTCTTGTCTGTTAAGTTCAAATACACTCACGCCTAAAAGAGACTGTGAATATATAAATAACTTGCTCTATAAGGTGCCAGACAGGACTGTTTACTTTGTTACCACCTTTAGGGCGCTCTATGGTGATAGAAGCCAGATTGAAACACGAGGTGGCTATAGTGTGATCAAATCCAATTTACAACATTCAAAATCCAAGGTTTGCAACAAACACCATCACCAGATGTCCTATGGATTATTGTGGCATTGCTAAATAGAGCTACAAACATCCACATTTAGACACATTGTAACAGATAATGTAACCATGCTTGCTCTGTTTAATTAAGGACAGATGTTGGTTTGAATGGAAGGGATTGAATAACACAATTCTGTGGACTGCGTTTTAGAAATCACTGTTGGACCTTGCTGAGCGACTAGAGAAGGAGCTGGAGGACCTGAAGACATGGAGAGCTGAACAAATCAGGACAGCGTCAGAGCTGGAGGTGAGAGGAGCCTGATGGTGGTGCTCTTGTGATGTAAGCTGTAGCAGGGCAATGAATCGAGAGACATGGCGGTATTCCTGAGAGTCAGAACTAGGGGTGAGGGAAGCCCTGATGGTGTTTACGTAAACTGTAACAGGAGACACCCCTGGGGTTCCCCCCAGGAGAATCAGAACTAGGGGTGAGGGAAGCCCTGATGGTGTTTACGTAAACTGCAACAGGAGACACCCCGGGGGGTACACCCATGAGAGTCAGAACTAGGGGCAAGGGAAGCTCTGATGATGTTTACGTAAACGGTAACAGGAGACACCCCTGGGGGTACACCCATGAGAGTCAGAACTAGGGGCGAGGGAAGCCCTGATGGTGTTTACGTAAACTGTAACAGGACACACCCCTGGGGGTACACCCATGAGAGTCAGAACTAGGGGTGAGGGAAGCCCTGATGGTGTTTACGTAAACTGTAACAGGAGACACCCCTGGGGGTACACCCATGAGAGTCAGAACTAGGGGCGAGGGAAGCCCTGATGGTGTTTACGTAAACTGTAACAGGAGAAACCCCTGGGGGTACACCCATGAGAGTCAGAACTAGGGGCGAGGGAAGCCCTGATGGTGTTTACGTAAACTGTAACAGGAGACATCCCTGGGGGTACACCCAGGAGAGTCAGAACTAGGGGTGAGGGAAGCCCTGATGGTGTTTACGTAAACTGTAACAGGAGACACCCCTGGGGGTACACCCATGAGAGTCAGAACTAGGGGTGAGGGAAGCCCTGATGGTGTTTACGTAAACTGTAACAGGAGACACCCCTGGGGGTACACCCAGGAGAGTCAGAACTAGGGGCGAGGGAAGCCTTGATGGTGTTTACGTAAACTGTAACAGGAGACACCCCTGGGGGTACACCCAGGAGAGTCAGAACTAGGGGTGAGGGAAGCCTTGATGGTGTTTACGTAAACTGTAACAGGAGACACCCCTGGGGGTACACCCATGAGAGTCAGAACTAGGGGTGAGGGAAGCCCTGATGGTGTTTACGTAAACTGTAACAGGAGACACCCCTGGGGGTACACCCAGGAGAGTCAGAACTAGGGGCGAGGGAAGCCTTGATGGTGTTTACGTAAACTGTAACAGGAGACACCCCTGGGGGTACACCCAGGAGAGTCAGAACTAGGGGTGAGGGAAGCCTTGATGGTGTTTACGTAAACTGTAACAGGAGACACCCCAGGGGGTACACCCAGGAGAGTCAGAACTAGGGGTGAGGGAAGCCTTGATGGTGTTTACGTAAACTGTAACAGGAGACACCCCTGGGGGTACACCCAGGAGAGTCAGAACTAGGGGTGAGGGAAGCCTTGATGGTGTTTACGTAAACTGTAACAGGAGACACCCCTGGGGGTACACCCATGAGAGTCAATGTTTAGGTAAACCGAGGCAGAGCAATGAGGTGAGAGACACAGGGGGTACCCCCGACGGTCATATCTAGAAGTGAAGGGAGCCTACTTGTATTTGTGTAAACTGTGCCATGGCAGTGTAGAGAGAGACACAGGGGTACCTCCAAAAGTCAGAGCGAGAGAGGACGGTGGCCCACCTGTATTTAGGTCAACTATGACAGGGCTGTGAAGTGAGAGGCTTGGGGGTACGTCTCACAGTCAGGTTTGGAGGTTAAAAGGAGTCCTGCCAGTATTTGTGTGAACTGCATCAGGACAGAGAGGTGAGGGACCTGGTGCTGACAGTCAGATCTGCTGCTGAGGAGCTCTCCTTCCTTGCGGTTTGCAGTAACCGGGCATGAGCTGGGACATTTGCCGCGACAATCCTAGGGTTCTCTTGACCGCCAAGCAGCAGAGCTAAATGAAAATAGGAGTATGTTGGCGGATGGGCTCAAGGGAGATTCCTTCACCATAATGTGCTTCCGATTCCCATATGGAGCTGTTCCTCAGTGACTCCTTCTATTACAGCCTCAATTAGTTGCTCACTTTAGTGTAATCGGTGTCTGCAAAGTTGTAGGATTACTATGAACTTTGCAAATCCCGCTGCTTTATGAATTAATTTTTTATTGTGTGTATGTACACTCTATTTCAATGATAGCGCCCATTGGTTTATATCCTAATGTTTACATTTGAAGCAATTTGTTTCCATTGTTTCCATTGAGGGTCTTTGTAGAGAGCCTGGTTGCTTCTTAGACGGGTATAGCATATGCTTACAGCGTCCTCCTCAACCTTCCTTCTTCCATGTCCACTTCAAACCAATAATATTCACATGGAACCGGTTAGACCAGGCGTCTTGTCCTTTGGTGGGGGGTGTCGCTGTTGTTTAGATATTTTTGATGGATGGGGGATTTGTAGTAAAATGTGGATGAGTTGGTGCTGGGTTTACTACAACATTTACTTACTCTGTTACGAAAGCTAAAACACAGTCTGACATAATTTAAATAAGAATTGGCAAACTTTAATGTGCTAGACGTGCAGAATATTCTTTGTATCAACCCCACACTCATATGCCGTGGTAGTGCTTGCTTAAATTAGCACAATCCAAGATCAAAATATATGTTTATTATCAGCAATGCTCTAAATAAAGTAAATAGAGACATTTATACCAGTACCAAGGATATAGCCGGCAAAGCAGATAATCCCAGGAGGTGATGCCAGAGAGTGACAATGGCTACGTATTTCATACATGACAATAGACCCGGTTAATGTACACAGAAAAAACACCTGGATTCCCACTTTTGATTTTTAAATCAACCACACTATATTCTTTTTGTGATTGGGGTTATTTATTTAACCTCTTGTGTTTTTTTTTTCAACACTTCTTTTGAATAGGAAACCTCTTCTTTCTCAGAAAGACATATAATTTACACCACAAATGCACATTAAATATAACAACATATATACATGGCTTTGGACAAAATTAATTAGACCAAATGAACAAACATATAATCACAAATTGCTCCAGAATTACAACATACATTACACCACATCGCATTTGATTTATGCGTATGTATTCATGCTACTTGATACAACTCATCCAAGAAGCAAAATAACAGATAATTGCCAATTTCTAAAATACTCTGCTAGAGCTTTATCAGTTCATTCAATTAAGAATAGACCCGATTAAGGCAGTGAGACTCCTGAGTTTTTAAGCCATAAGATTTATTTATTTGGGATATCTCCCGCCAGATATTGTCTTTCCTTCAATAGATGTCAATGGGAGAATTACATTCTCCGAACTATGGGGGCATTTACGATGACGGACGGAAGGCCATCCATGCTGGTGGTGGAAACCTGTCATGTCCTCCGCCCCATGTGCAGACATTGCGACCAACAAACCACAATGGACGCATAGAGGCTATTTTCCATCCACCGCAGCCTGTCAGGCTCCGCACGTTTTTTGCACACGAAAGGGTGACGGACGGAACCAACAGGGAAGGTCCAATGTGCGAAACACTTTCCGTCCGCCAAGCACATCACGATGTTGCAGACAGCCCTTCCCACAACCGCGTAAAAAGTGGCATGTAGCGGATGGTGGAAATACAACATTGGAGAGGAAGAGCCGTTACTGTACCCAACCAAACCCCCGGACCCGCCATGGATCCTGCAGCACAGGCCTTCCCGCTGCACCACGCCACTCTCAACAGCAGAGGTACGTACCAGACATCTCCTTGCATGCAACCCCTGAACAACTACAACTCCCAGCAAGCATGGCGGCACAGCGATGAATGTGGCAAACTGCCATATGCAAAGTGTGAGGCTCACCTTATCCCCATGAGTGACCCTTGGTGCCCCAGAAGTCAATTGGAGCCAATGACGAGCCCCCCAGTTGCAGAGCGTGTACACCGCAACATCTAAACATGTACACCGAAGACACCCATTGACTTATCCGCATTGTGTGTGCCACACCCTGGTGGCCGGAAGCTGCGACTGCAACACTGCAACGTTCAAGTGGGGACAATGCGAATGCCAGCTCCCACGCATGCGAACACATTAGTATTGGAGCCTGACTATTACATCACACATTACAACTCTTTTGCCTAAAGTGACTGGTGCACCCCATTGGCAATGTTGTGGGGCACGAGACCCATGCATATCGAGTTACCTCGCAGACACCGTACATGCATATACACTGTGAATGTACAAGGAAAGGAGAGTGAAATTACATACATAGCCATGCCTCGTGGCCAGCAGGACTTAGATGAGGGAAGGAGTAAAAAAGGGCAAAGGTCTCCTGCAGGGTAATGAAACATCCAACCTATGAAGCATGCCTGAACATCCCTTGACATGTGACTGGTGTTTCCTGGTCAGGGGTCGAATTGTGAACGGTCACTGGCGTAGGCAGACAATCAGAGGTGTCCATTGTCTGCCAATCAGCCAATCAGACATACGTGTAATCCCAGCACACCCAACACACGTACTGGTGTTCTGTGCAGTGTGCCTAGCTGCCACTGCCTGTAAATGTCTCCACATACGTCCTGAGTCAGTGCCTCGCCAGACCAAACACCCTCAAAAATCCTGCCCACCAGTATGGATGACATGTGATTATCACATCTTGAAATCCTCATTGGCTCACGTGACATTCCCTGTTGACTGATGTACTTACACACTTGCATGACTGATTGTCTCTGCACAATGTGTGTGTGTGATGTAAAGCACTTTCACACCCCACACTTATATCAGTAGCACCATACAATAAATGAGAAGCACACGAGCGAGCGGACATGGAGAGATGAGGGGCGATGGACAAGGGTGGTAGAGAGGTAATCTGGGAGGAGGGCATGAGTGAGAGGATGAGAAGTGTCACTTGCCTGATACTCCCACCTCAGGAAGCCTCAGCCTCCCTTCAGTAGGTCCCTTCTAGGAAAAAACACACTTCTTGAGTGTGACAACATCTATGAAGAAAATCTAGAAGGAATAAATGCGTCTCCCTGGCCCTTGTGAAACAGAGAAGAGACAAAGTGGGGCCCTGAAACAGGCCTGGCTAGAGACATAAGTGACAACTCGGGCATACAGTGGCCCACCTGAATGCATTGTTGAACCACACAAATAAAGATTCCTGGAGCCGGCCTTGCCTGGGAGGCATCCCAAATTTTGATGGCATCCATTGATGGCACACACATTGGCCTCGTACCACCACAGGCAAGTGAGCCCGTCTCTAGGAACCGTAAACCCTACCACTCCATCAACGTGCCAGTGGTATGACAGGCGTAGCAGATCATCTCACACGTGTGTGTAGAGTAACCGGGGCCAGCACATGACAGCTACATCAGGCGGAACAGCACCATCAACTCCGCACCCAACCCACACATGCCCTGTGATGATGACAGTGGTGAGTAAGGAGGCCTTTACCAGTGACTACAGCTCATCGTCAACTACTCCCATTGAGTGTGATGCAACAATGAGTGACCATGACTGTGTGTGTTTACCTTGCTGCTGTCTCACAGACTCAGACTAATTTCCCTGAGAATTGGTGCACAATCCAGACAATGCGCCGGAGTTGAAAATACATGCATGCCGGGACTGAGCATCCAGAAGCACCACTACGCACTGGACACCATTGCCATACTGCCTCAATTGCTCCCCTACTCACTCTGAGGCTTCTAAGCGCATGTAAAGAAGCAGACACTTTGAAACACAAGAAACATTTACAAATGTGAAGTTTTTACTAGAGTGTCAAAGCATGCTAAATACGTGCCACAACAGGTTGAAAATGTATGAGTACTGAGCCAGTAACCACAGTGACACATCCATTTCACATGAAGAAAGATGTGGCATCAATAACCCCTCTGGACGTCGAATCATGAGCATAACCCCCCACCCCTTGCAGGAAGGAGCCGTATGGGATGTCTCTGGTCTTTAGCCTTTGTCAACAGAACCCATTACCCAGACTATATATGGTGAGATTACACAACATTGGCAATGTCGCACTCATAACTGGATGGATGACCCTGCGAGTGTTGGCCATCTGGCCCGCATTCCCATGTCAATCAAAGGATATCCGTGTCCTCCAGCAGTTGTGAGCCCTTGTTGATTTAGGGTGCTATGGCCTGTACAGAACAGAATGACAAGGGGCAGGCTTCTGCGACAACAGACAGAATGTTCAGACAGTAATCCCGGACCGCGAAGTGAACAAGCTCTGCGGACACCTCCCATGTGACAGACATGTACTAAGGTTCCCATAAGAATGATGCAGGCACAAATACTTAACAATGAAGTGGGGGGACTGACCAAGTAAGACAAAAACTCACCTGACCTCACAACTCCCCGACATAGCTCTATGAAAGAAGGAAAATCGTGGGACTAACATGATTTGTGCAAATACTGGGACAGACGAACCCATCTGACAGTCTTACAGTGTTAGCATATATATACAGGGACATAACAGAGACAAAAGCATGCCTCCTTTAAGTACCTGTGTAGAGATGGCAAGCTGTGTTCCTATGTTTCCCTCTGTGGCATCTACATTCATATGTAAGGTACAAGGTGGACCCCATTCAGCATGTACAAACAAAGGGATGCCTGATAGCCCCTTTACTCAGGCCAGGCTGGAGGTGAAACAAGGCACACTCACTGCATGCACATTGCTGCTGGGAATGGACTGCAGACAACATGCAGGTGCTGCAGAACATTTACGGGTATCTGGATGGTACACCAGGACAAGTTAAGCATATCCATGTGGGGACCTACGGCCTTGCAGGGGGGACGGCATCAAACCCGCTCAAAGAGGGGGGCACCATGTACCTGTGTGTACCCACGACTTGAGCCCTTCATACTTGCAAAACAACAGCGCCATGTCTTCTTCGTGTGCTACAGCTGCATAATGGAAGCCGGGCTCATGCCAGATGACTAAGTCCACGACAGTCAGATGCCAGCATCCACTCGCCCTGGTCTGTGGTACCAAGCACAATTGACAGCAGAACACAGCTCAGTGCAATCCAATGCAGACAGGGCCATAGTCAGAGAGCTGGTTGTCACATCTTGCCAGGTGGCGTGCAGAAGGGGAAACAATGATTGATTTAGTCACCAACAGTTCCTGTTGCTGTAAAGTAGTTACAAATCCAAGAAGGCACAGGCTGATTTGAAGGCAATCAATTCCAAGAGACGATCCAGTTCATCTCCACGAAGAGGACCACCATCCAATCCAGCAGTATGAAGGAACAGATGTGCTCCTCGCACCTCGAGGTTGCAAGGGGTATCCCATCACAACCTGGCAGAGGTTCGATGTAGGCATGACACAGGCGCCATTGTGCAAACGCACAGACACAGCTGTCAGCCTGCCTGACACATTGAAACCCATGAATGTGTCTCACCAAAGCAGTCTGGCACATGTACTAACAAATGAGTCACCCACAGCTCATGATCCAGGTCAGCAAGGTATGTGATTGAAAGGCAGACATCCATGGCCCACTGAGACAGACATCTTCTGCTGGAAAAGACGGGTTGCACACTGGTGAAGTAGGCATAGCGGAACATTAGCCTGTAGCTGCTGTCCAGCACAGCCAGTGGGACACATCCAAAGAGAAGCTGCATGCGGGCACGGTACAGTTACAACAGACCGGGCTTGGCCTGACCCACTGGACGGTCATCATTCTTATGGGAACAGGATGCACTCCTTCTATATCATGCTCTCCAAAACTTGTCCAATTTAAACAGCGAATGCGCGCAAACTGCTTTGCATGCCAAACCCATTGGCACTGGACGGTCAGACATGGCGTGAGAGCAATCTCAGACCCAGCACTCAGCTGTACAGCCAAAGTAATGGTCAAAAAGAGCAAAATGCAGTGTGCAAATTGGGGTACTTCCGGAAGAGCATGGAAGGGAGGGATAAGGCCAGAACCCACAAGTCTGATAAAAAGTGTGCAACAGCCTTCAGTATCAGACGCTATCAATACTCTGTGTGTCAGTTCACCGCGAAAATACTGGAAGAGCCATTTTCAGCACTGACTGAATCGCACAAGATGGTCAAGACACCTGGTATCAGAAGGTCTTTGGACTGGTGTTGGTGCGACTACGTGTCTACATAGAGGCTCATTGAACCTGCACATTCATTTGAAGTATGCTTTCACTGTGGGAATGTGAGGCCACAATTAACTATCCGCAATCACTTATTGGGGAGTTAGCAGAACATTGGCACAGAAAGGACATGTGCAACTGTTACCATATGCAGAATGCTTGGTCTGTGCACACTGGAGGGGTGATGTAGGTCCTCATCACCTGAACTGACCAGGGACCCTGCATCCAAGGCTTCACCTGCTGGCCGGGGGTCTGGCTGGGCTTGTCCATGGCATGCTCGCCTTCTGTTGTCATCTTTTGGAGTTAGGTCACTTTTGTCAGCATGTTCTGCACACAGCACAACTTAGCTGTTCATGTTTGCCACATTTGAATTGAGGTGAAAGGACTTTTGCCTTGGCTTTACTAGGCATTCATTTCAGAATGTCATCAGTCGCACATGATGTTGAGGGCTTTGAGTGAGTCTCATCCGTGCTGGGCATGGTAATTTTTATAATGGGGCCTCGGTATGGGTTTCTTTCGTGCTCTGTTTGGTGCCCTGCCACAGGCCGTCTGTTCTCTGAGCTGAAATGCATTGACAGCAGGCACATCGATGTGCGCATGGTCACACTCCTCACTTCTCACTGGTGGAGTAGTTATGGCATGACGTCATGCCAAGTGAGCGTTGTGGGGAAATAAAGTCCTTTGTGGATTAATTTGTCCCGGGAAATCACTCCTTTGCAGACTCATGAGCAGCAACAACCTTGTGGGGGTCATTTGGGTCCATTCTGTTTGTGAGGGGAGACAGGGAGCCATGTGGGAGTTGTGGTGTTGCGGTCAGGGCTCAACATCCCCCTCCCCAGTGAGATGGCTAGCTACCTGTTGGTAGGCTTAGTCAACAGTGTTAGCTGCCACATGGCTGTGGGGTGGGGAGGGTGATACATGCTGTTCAAGAGTTTGGCCAGGGTGCATGAGCTGCCACCTACCTGTGAGGTTGAGCTGATTAAGTAGAGGCTGTCCTTGTGATCCATTTATGTTGTAAGTGTGCATTCCACATGAGTTTGATGTCGTAGGGCTATTGGGGCTCACTTGTTGTGCACAATGGTGTATTGTAGTGTGATGTGATCATTTTGTTGGTACTTACCAGCCTCCAAGCCCCCCGGTTCCTGTGAGACTCTGTGGATGCATTATGGCAGGCCGCGTTGTCCCTCTGGGCCGGATGCTTGTCCCGGCCCTTGGGGTTGCACCACCGCTTTCTGATATCATGCACAGAGTGGTCCTTGTGGCATGGACTTTGCTGTGGATTTATGCCCACATCTGAATGTTGCGCACAAGTGGGGTGTGTTGGACCAGGTGCCCAGACAAATGTGGTTCTGCCCTGATTGTCTCGTGTGGCATCACATTCAACTGTGAGTCGATGATGTTGGACATGTTCTTGAGGGGCATGGTACAAATGAATGAGGGGTGCAGGGTACATGGTAATGGTGGAGATATGTGTGGTGTGGGATGTGTTAAAGTTAAAGTTAAAGGATTCATAAAGCGCTCGTAGACCAAACGGTTTCTTGGTGCTGAGGACGGAGGTACAGGGGTGGAGGAGGCAAAGGTGGCGCTTATTCAGCAAATGCTTGTGAGAAAAGCTGAGTCTTCAGGGCCCTACAGAAGTCCATATAGGAGGCACTTGTCCTAATGCTGAGGGGTAGAGTCTTCCAAAGAGAAGGGGAGAGAAAAGAAAAACTCATGCCACCGTGTTTTTTCCTTCTGAAACGGGGGACGCACAGAAGGTGCTTAGAGGTGGATCGCAGGTCCCGATTAGGAACATAGGCTTTAAGTTTTGAAGTAATAAAGGCAGGCGCTGTACCAGCAAGGGCCTTGAAAATCAAACAACCCAATTTCAAAAGGGAACGTTCAGAGAGCGGGAGCCAATGTAATGTTTTTAACAACGGGGTGACATGGGAGTGCTTGGGAAGTTTAAAGACTATCCTAGCAGCCTGGTTCTGGATAAGTTGGAGACGGCGGAGCTCGTTTGCAGGAATACCAACATACACAGCATTTCCGTAGTCCAAACAAGATATGACCATGGCTAGTAGGATGAGTTTCAATGCTGTAGTAGAGAAAAAACGAGAAACTTTACGTATGATACGTAACTTAAGAAAGCAGGATGACACCACCGCACTAATTTGAGAGTGCATAGAGAGAACACTGCTGACTCTAACACCAAGAGTTTTGACAGAAGCAGGAGGAGAAGGAGGGGAACCTAGGGACAAGGGCCAAAAGGCAGAAGACCAGGGACTGGAGACACCACCAGTAAGCACCAACTCGGTCTTATCAGGGCTAAGCTTAAGGTGGTTAAAATTCATCCAGTCACTGATGAAAGTCATGATTGATTGAAAAAGAACAGAAGAGGGAAGAGAAGAAATATTAAAGATGAGTTGAAGGTCATCGGCGTAATTAAACACTGTGAAATCCAATTTCTGCAGGGCGGAAATAAGAGGAAAGATATAGAGATTAAAAAGAAGAGGAGAAAGAGATGACCCTTGGGGGACACCGCAAGTGATGAGGTGCGGGGCAGCAGAGAAACCTGCCAGCTGGACCGCCTGCTGACGGTTCTCCAAAAACGAAGTGATCCATACCAAGGCAGATCCCCGAATGCCCGTGCCCTTGACACGATCGATCAAGATGGTATGATCGACCGTGTCAAAGGCGGCGGACAAATCCAGGAGAACTAGGGCCTGAGAAGAGTTGGTATCAGCACCACCTCTAAGCTCGTTCAGCACAGAAAGAATGACAGACTCTGTAGAGTGCGCCGGATGAAAGCCTGCTTGATGGGGGGTCTAAAAAGTGCGAATTCACAATAAAGGAGCTAAGGCATGTAGTAAGATGGCTCTCCAAGATTTTCCCCAAAAAAGGGAGCAGGGAAATATGGCGAAAATTAGAGAGGGAGGACGGATCAGCCCCAGCCTTCTTCAAAATAGGAATAATTTTTGCAGATTTGAAGAGGTCTGGGACCGTCCCCTGTGAGAGGGCTTTATTGAGGAGTAGTAACGGGGCGTCGGGACAGACAGAGAAAATCTCTTTCAGTAAGTGTACAGGACAACTGTCAGAAGGGGACCCAGATTTAACTTCGGTAAGTAAGAAGGAGAACATTTCCCCGGAGATAAGGGGGAGCTGCTCCAGAAAGTGGGGATTCAAGGGAGGCTCAGGGCAGAAAAAGTTGGGTAAAGGAGGGGGAATGTTAATTTTAATTGTAGTAATTTTATCAATAAAATAGTAATTTAAGGAATTACAAAGGGTTTGCGAAGGGAATGGCTTAAGAGTAACTCTATCAGAGGTGGACAAGTCGTGAACAATAGAAAAGATGTCTTTCGGTTTATTGGCAGAGAGGAGAATTTTAGAAGTGAAGTAGTCCGATTTAGCCTGCAAGATAGATTTTTTATAGTCATGTAGCAAGGTGAGGTACTCCGATTTTAAGGTCGGGCAATATCTCAACCTCCAGTGTCGCTCAGCCTGCCTAAGAGCCAGCTTTTTAGATTTTAGCTCGGCGGTAAACCAGCTGTTGGAGTCATGAGGACGACGCGTCCTGAGGCATTTTAAGGGGGCCAACTGATCACAGGCTGAGGAGAGGCAGCTGTTGATGGCAACAGCTTGGGAGTGGGGAGAGAGCTCAAGTAAATTGGGAGGTGAAGATCATAGGGAGGAGCAGCGGTATGTCCACTCGGCCCCAGTTTCGGGCCCAAGTGTTGGATGGAAGCGGAGATTTGCTAGCCTGCCCTAGGTCAAAGGAAAAATGAAATGAAAAAGTGGCCAGACCAGGGGCAAGGACTAATACAGGAGTCGGAATGTGCAGATTAATTGACCAGACCTGGTCCAAGATATGGCCGTGAATGTGAGTCGGGGAATGAACATGCTGACAGAGATTCAGATTGCATTCTTTAGAAAGAGGGTCCTCCCGAGGAACGGAGGGCCAAAAGTTAAAGTCGCCCAACACCAGGACTCGAGAGTTGTTTACCACCAGCGTGGCCAATAGTTCCTGGGCTGTCTGAAGAAAAAGAGACATAGACTGCGGCGGGCGATAAAAAAGAACACAAGTTAAAGGGGCCATGGTAGAAGTAGAACGGATGACAAGATAATCAACCGCCGCAATAGTAGGGAAGGACAAAGGCAAGAACTGAAAATTAGAATGGACAATTATTGCAACACCACCTCCGACCTTCCCCTCCGGGCGGTTGGAGCGAAGAATGTAATAAGGCTCAGGTATTGCTGCTAATATATCTGGCGAGGAATTGGATGAGAACCATGTTTCAGTGAGAAACAGTATGTCGGGTTTAATAGTGCCCAGAAATGTGAAAAGTTCGAGCTGATGTTTTACTGCAGAGCGAGTGTTAAGTAGATAGGCTGACAGGGTCGTCGAGATATGCTGAACTGGGGAGAGCTGGGGACCATATCTGCTGTGACGTAGGGCGAGGCGTGGTTTTGGCTGGCCTAAGTGAAATGAAAAGGGGGGCGCGGGGCTGGGATTTAAAATGCCCAAATCTTTGATGAGTAGGAGCGTAGAATCTGGAAGAATCCAGCTGCCCCAAAGAGCAGCTAGTTCTTGGGGAGCATACCTAAGAAAATGGGCATAGTGCCCGGCCCCTAGCCCCGGCTGGCCGCGGACGGGTGCAGATGGGCTTGCCTTTGGCTGCGCGTGTCAGCTGCGCGTTCGCATGAGCAGAGAATTAAATAGGTCAGGTCGCGCATAGGCTAGAACGCCGACCTGCCAGGAAGTGAGTCTAACCTCCCCGGAAGCCCTCCGATCAATCGGCACACAGCTGCGTCGGACCGGGTCTAGGGGGTTAAAACAAGTAAGTGCCAAGAAAATAGTGTTTTAAAACATTGGTTGCTCACACACAAGATCGTAAGACCATCCTGAACATCCACAAACACAACTAGCGTCAGCCCACTGCCACCGGGTACTGATCGTGTCTGCCGCGCGTGCGCAAATGCAGGGAATTAAATAGGTCAGTTTGCGCATAGGCTAGATCACCGACCTGCCAGGAAGTGAGTCTAACCTCCCCGGAAGCCCTCCGATCAATCGGCACACAGCCACGTCGGACCGGGGCTAGGGGGATAAAACAAGTAAGTGCCAAGAAAATAGAGTTTTAAAACATTGGTTGCTCACACACAAGATCGTAAGACCGTCCTGAACATCCACAAGCACAACGAGCGTCCGCCCACTGCCACCGGGTACTGATCGTGTCCGCAACGCGTGCGCAAATGCACGGAATTAAATAGATCAGGTCGCGCATAGGCTAGAGCGCCGACCTGCCAGGAAGTGAGTCTAACCTCCCCGGAAGCCCTTTGATCAATCGGCACACAGCCGCGTCGGACAAGGGCTAGGGGATTAAAACAAGTAAGTGCCAAGAAAATAGGGTTTTAAAACATTGGTTGCTCACACACAAGATCGTAAGACCGTCCTGAACATCCACAAGCACAACTAGCGTCAGCCCACTGCCACTGGGTACTGATCACATCCGCCGTGCGTGCGCAAATGCAGGGAATTAAATAGGTCAGGTCGCGCATAGGCCAGAGCGCCGACCTGCCAGGAAGTGAGTCGAACCTCCCCGGAAGCCCTCCGATCAATCGGCACACAGCCGCGTCGGACCGGGGCTAGTGGGTTAAAACAAGTAAGTGCCAAGAAAATAGGGTAACATTGGTTGCTCACACACAAGATCGTAAGACCGTCCTGAACATCCACAAGCACAACTTGCGTCAGCCCACTGCCACCGGGTACTGATCGCGTCGGACTGGGATGTGTGTGGGTGTTAGTGATGTTGTCTGGAAAATGAGATAGGTGGGTATGTTGTTGTGCAGTGTGAGTCAATGGTGTCCTGTGTCTTGTGTCTCTGTCTCGGCTTGTGGTGTGCAAGGGCTGCTGGCCCAGGTAGGTGTTGGTTCCCATCTGTGGTATGTGGGTGTATCCACATGGGTGATGACCTCCAGGTGTCTCTTCAATGTTTCGCATGGCTTTCCCTACCAGGAGCAGGTTGGGGTGTGGCATTGCATAGTGTGTGTTGTGATTGAGGGCGGCAGGGAGTACAGGCACACTTCGGAGTTATTGTGGGGTTGATTCTGTCCGCCATTCATTTGGCCTATGTGCGTGCGTGGTGGTCGAATGCAGTGCTCGTTCCGTCAGCTCTGCGTTCTCATCGTAATTGGCTGTGCGGTCATGCCACAGCAGGAGCGGTCTTTTAGAGTTGTTGTACAGCTTTCCACATCCACTGCGGTCCACTTTTGCAGCTTTTCCGACTGTGGAAGACCGTGTTTTGTGACATCCATGTGCCAGTCTGATTTTGCCTACGTTGCATCATAATTTGACCGACGGAAATACCGCAGCCCATGTGGGGGGATTTTATCGACACCATGGCGGTCGGAGGGCTTTTCCGTCCATCATCGTAATGGGCCCCTATATTTTGAAAATCTTCAACTTGCCTCTTCTAAAATGGTGGCATATTTGGTGTTTACCCACTCTTTAGTGGTTGTGAATGGGCGTACGGAGAGGCTGCTGAAAATAGTGGTAGTAATCAATTAAAATATTTACACAAATCTGTCTCAAACCAGAAGAAGAAGGGGGAAGGAATGCAGAGCCCAAAATATCTGTTGCAAAGTGTGCCTGCATGGTCTGTGAAAATGCGCTTTGTTTCTTCACCTCACAACTTCGGCTGGCTATTTGGGGTCAAACTATAATAATGTGTAAATAACGACCCCCTGTAACTAATAAAAGTTCCTAGGACAGGCAAAATACAATTGGCAATAGAAAATCACTAGGCAACACGCAGGTCACTCAGAAATTGTAGGAGACCTCAATTTAAACATTGATGAAAGTAAACTCAATGTACTAATCTATACTACTATTATAAAGAGAGAACTTGCACCTTTTGGCAAGGTAAACTCGGGAACCACAGGGCCAATCCACACACCCAATACATTGTTGTAATCCTCAGGGTGTGTAAATGGACATAGGCTGCATAAAATAAAAAAAAACGTAAATTAAAAAATGTAATTTTAAAAACAAAGTAGTCCCCAAAACTAGCACCGGCCGCGACGTACAGCTGACCACGACCTACACCTGCGTGATGACGACAGGCGGGGAGGAGCGGTGAGGAGTGGCGAGTCAAGTCAAGTCAAGTCATAGAATTTGTATAGCGCACTACATACCCAGAGGGTTTCAAGGCGCTTAGGAAGGGGAGGAGGATTACTTGTCAAATATCCACGTTTTAAGTTGCTTTCTGAACGCTAGGTGGTTCTGGGTAAGGCGAAGGTAAGCGGGGAGTGAGTTCCATGTTTTAGCAGCCAGGTATGAAAAGGATCTGCCTCCCATGGTGGTCTTGTTGATGCGAGGTACAGTGGCGAGGGCTTGGCTGGAAGAACGTAGTTGGCGGGAGGGGGTGTAGAAGGACAGTCGTGAGTTGAGGCAATCTGGTCCGATGTCGTAGAGTGATTTGTGTGCGTGGGTAAGCAGTCGGAAAGTGATCCTCTTATTGACGGGTAGCCAGTGGAGGTCTTTAAGGTGACCAGAGATGTGTTCGTTGCGTGGGATGTCTAATATGAGCCTGGCTGAGGCGTTTTGGATTCGTTGGAGTTTCTTCTGGTGTTTTGCGGTAGTACCCGCGTAGAGGGTGTTTCCGTAGTCCAGTCGGCTCGTGACCAGAGCATGGGTGACTGTTTTCCTTGTATCGGAGGGGATCCAGCGAAATGTTTTTCTGAGCATGCGAAGAATGTTGAAGCAGGAAGAGGATACGGCGCTGACTTGTCTGTTCATTGAGAGTGAAGAATACAGGATGACGCCTAGGTTCCGTGCGTGGTCTGTCGGGATGGGTGCTTTTCCGAGGGCTTCCGGCCACCAGGAGTCGTCCCATGCAGAGGGGGATGTACCTAAGATGAGGACTTCTGTTTTGTCTGAGTTCAGTTTCAGACGGCTTTGTTTCATCCATTCGGCAACTTCTTTCATTCCTTCGTGTAGGTTAGTTTTGGCGGTGCTGGGGTCATTGGTGAGAGAAAGGATCAGTTGAGTGTCGTCCGCGTAAGAGATGATGTTGAGGTTGTGTTGGCGTGCGATGGCCGCGAGGGGGCTCATGTATACGTTGAAGAGGGTGGGACTGAGTGAGGATCCTTGTGGTACGCCGCAGATGACTTCAGAGGCCTCGGATTTGAATGGAGGAAGGCGGACTCTCTGGGTTCTTCCGGTGAGGAACGAGGTGATCCATTCAAGTGCTTTTCCTTGGATGCCGATGTTATTGAGGCGTTGTAAAAGGGTGCTGTGGCAGACTGTGTCGAAGGCTGCAGAGAGGTCGAGGAGGATGAGGGCGACTGTGTCTCCATTGTCTAGTAGAGTTCGAATGTCGTCTGTTGCTGCGATGAGGGCGGTCTCAGTGCTGTGTTTTGCTCGGAAGCCAGATTGTGAGGGGTCGAGGGATTTGTTGGCTTTGAGGAAGGCGGCGAGCTGGTTGTTGACAGCTTTCTCGATGACTTTGGCCGGGAATGGGAGGAGCGAGATGGGGCGGTAATTTTTGAGTTCGGTGGGGTCCGCTGTTGGTTTTTTCAGAAGGGCGGTGAGTTCAGCGTGTTTCCAGTCTTCCGGGAAGGTGGCGGAGTTGAAGGAGCAGTTGATGACGTCTCGGAGGTGCGGTGCTATGACGGAGTCTGCTTTGTTGAAGATGTGATGAGGGCATGGGTCTGTGGGGGATCCTGAGTGGATGGAATTCATCAGGCGGATGGTGTCCTCAGTGGAGATTGGGTTCCAGTCGTTGAGGGTGTTCACGGGGGGAAGATGATCAGCAAATGGTAGGGTGGGTTGGTTTCCGGGTTGGTTGTCAAAGCTGTTGTGGATGTCTGCAATCTTGTTGTGGAAAAATGATGCTAGGGAGTCGCAGAGGGTTTGAGAGGGGGTGATGTCGTTGGAGTTGGCTGAGGGATTGGAAAATTCCTTGACGATGTTGGAAAGTTCCTTGCTGTTGTGGGCGTTGTTGTCAAGTCGATCCTTGAGTGCTGTTTTCTTGGCTTTTCGGATCAGTTGGTGGTGAGTGCGGGTGGCGCTTTTGAAGGCGTCCTTGGTGCTGTTGGTTGGGTCTTTTTTCCAGGCCTTTTCAAGGGAGCGGCAGAGTTTCTTGGACTTCTTGAGATCATCGTTGAACCATGAGGCCTTCTTGCTGCCAGGTTTGCTTTGACGTTTTTTCAGTGGTGCTAAGGTGTCGGCGGTGTTGGATAACCATAGGGTGAGGTTGGCGGCGGCTTCGTTAGCGTTAGAAGAGAGGGCTGGGGAGTTTCGAAGGAGCGATGCGGAGATTTGGTCCGTGGTGATTTTGTTCCAGTTTCTTTGCAGGGTAGGTTGGAGGTGGATGTTGGGTTTTGGTTTGTTGTAGGTGAAGTGAACGCAGCTGTGGTCAGTCCAGAGGAGGTCCGTGGTGTGGCTGAAGGAGACAAGATTGCTGGATGTGAAGATGGGGTCGAGTGTGTGACCTGCGATGTGGGTGGGGGAAGTGACTAGTTGTTTAAGTCCGAGGTTGGCGAGGTTGTCCACGAGGGTGGCGGTGTTGCGGTCGTTGATCTTTTCAAGGTGAAAGTTGAGGTCTCCCAGAAGGATGTATTCTTTGGAGGGGAGCGCGTGTGGAGTGATGAAGTCCGTGATGTCTTCACTGAATTTTGCGCGGGGTCCTGGTGGTCTGTAGAGGAGAGTGCCTCTGAGTGTGGTTTTGGGGTCGATGTGGATCTGGAAGTGAAGGTGTTCGGAGTTGGCGAGGTTGGCGTCAGAGCTGGTTGAGATGCGGATTGATTTCTTATGGACGATAGCGATTCCTCCTCCTGTGTGGCTGGTGCGGGCTTTGCGAGTGATCTTATAGTCTTCAGGGATGGCAATGGTGATGTCTGGTGCGGAGGAAGCGTTCATCCATGTTTCCGTAAGGAAGGCGATGTACGGAGAAATGGTGTCTAGTAGATTCCATAGGTCAATGGCGTGCCTGTGGACCGATCGGGTGTTGAGAAGGATGCATTGTAAGTGGTTGGGGTCGGGAGTCTGATGTGTGGTCTTAGCGGAGATGTTGTTGGTGCCGCTGAATTTGCAGGAGTAGCATGAGAAAGGTCCATGGGTGCGTCCAGGAGCGGCTTGGACGCAGTTGGGGGCGCGACCGGGGTTAAGGGCTAGGAGGGAGGCGGCATCGTAGGTAATGCGGGAGGGCTGGGAGGCGCGAGGGACAGGGGGTCTGGTGCTGGGCGCGGTCCAGGCGCGGACGGGCGTAGACGGGCTTACCTTTGGCGCACCTTCGGCGCGGATTGGGCGCGGTCGCTGCGCGTGAACGCTGCGCGTAGGGATCTTGGTCATATATGGATAGTGGAGGGGGAGGGGCGAGGGCGGAGCAGCGAGGCGGGGTGGATATCCGGGGAGGGAAGTCTAAATAACAACAACAACAGACTAAACAAGATGGCAGTCGGCCAAATCCAATGCAGAGATGGGGGCACAAAGTATTAAAGACACGCTCAAACTAACAAACAAATTCGGGCACAGACAATCAAATCAGATTATTGAGAGACAAGGCAATGCAGACAGTGCTCAGCGTTTCAGCCCGGTAAGGATGCTAGCGCTGTGTAATAATGCTAATTGGTGCAAGTGGGACAAGCGCTACGCTGTGAAACTAACTGCGCAACTACTGAGGTATTGGAGCGCTATGGGGATGATTATTTAAGATGGAATCGGGCGCTCACGACAAATTAAGGCAGGGAATAATAATTAAATAATATCGGCCGCTATGCAGGTCAATAGCTGAGATCGGGCTCTGTGGGAGTGAATAAAAGCGATCGGGTGCAGCTCAGAGCAGGTTACAATACCGCACTTAGGTCGGGGAGGCAGCTTGAGGTGGAGCGGCCGCGTCTGACGAGTCAGGGCGGTCACAGAGGTCTCGTGGAGAGACCGAACCTGGTGAACTGTGGGAGGGCGGAGCAGCTGGGAGGCGGGGTGGATATCCGGGGAGGGAAGTCTAAATAACAACAACAACAGACTAAACAAGATGGCAGTCGGCCAAATCCAATGCAGAGATGGGGGCACAAAGTATTAAAGACACGCTCAAACTAACAAACAAATTCGGGCACAGACAATCAAATCAGATTATTGAGAGACAAGGCAATGCAGACAGTGCTCAGCGTTTCAGCCCGGTAAGGATGCTAGCGCTGTGTAATAATGCTAATTGGTGCAAGTGGGACAAGCGCTACGCTGTGAAACTAACTGCGCAACTACTGAGGTATTGGAGCGCTATGGGGATGATTATTTAAGATGGAATCGGGCGCTCACGACAAATTAAGGCAGGGAATAATAATTAAATAATATCGGCCGCTATGCAGGTCAATAGCTGAGATCGGGCTCTGTGGGAGTGAATAAAAGCGATCGGGTGCAGCTCAGAGCAGGTTACAATACCGCACTTAGGTCGGGGAGGCAGCTTGAGGTGGAGCGGCCGCGTCTGACGAGTCAGGGCGGTCACAGAGGTCTCGTGGAGAGACCGAACCTGGTGAACTGTGGGAGGGCGGAGCAGCTGGGAGGCGGGGTGGATATCCGGGGAGGGAAGTCTAAATAACAACAACAACAGACTAAACAAGATGGCAGTCGGCCAAATCCAATGCAGAGATGGGGGCACAAAGTATTAAAGACACGCTCAAACTAACAAACAAATTCGGGCACAGACAATCAAATCAGATTATTGAGAGACAAGGCAATGCAGACAGTGCTCAGCGTTTCAGCCCGGTAAGGATGCTAGCGCTGTGTAATAATGCTAATTGGTGCAAGTGGGACAAGCGCTACGCTGTGAAACTAACTGCACAACTACTGAGGTATTGGAGCGCTATGGGGATGATTATTTAAGATGGAATCGGGCGCTCACGACAAATTAAGGCAGGGAATAATAATTAAATAATATCGGCCGCTATGCAGGTCAATAGCTGAGATCGGGCTCTGTGGGAGTGAATAAAAGCGATCGGGTGCAGCTCAGAGCAGGTTACAATACCGCACTTAGGTCGGGGAGGCAGCTTGAGGTGGAGCGGCCGCGTCTGACGAGTCAGGGCGGTCACAGAGGTCTCGTGGAGAGACCGAACCTGGTGAACTGTGGGAGGGCGGAGCAGCTGGGAGGCGGGGTGGATATCCGGGGAGGGAAGTCTAAATAACAACAACAACAGACTAAACAAGATGGCAGTCGGCCAAATCCAATGCAGAGATGGGGGCACAAAGTATTAAAGACACGCTCAAACTAACAAACAAATTCGGGCACAGACAATCAAATCAGATTATTGAGAGACAAGGCAATGCAGACAGTGCTCAGCGTTTCAGCCCGGTAAGGATGCTAGCGCTGTGTAATAATGCTAATTGGTGCAAGTGGGACAAGCGCTACGCTGTGAAACTAACTGCGCAACTACTGAGGTATTGGAGCGCTATGGGGATGATTATTTAAGATGGAATCGGGCGCTCACGACAAATTAAGGCAGGGAATAATAATTAAATAATATCGGCCGCTATGCAGGTCAATAGCTGAGATCGGGCTCTGTGGGAGTGAATAAAAGCGATTGGGTGCAGCTCAGAGCAGGTTACAATACCGCACTTAGGTCGGGGAGGCAGCTTGAGGTGGAGCGGCCGCGTCTGACGAGTCAGGGCGGTCACAGAGGTCTCGTGGAGAGACCGAACCTGGTGAACTGTGGGAGGGCGGAGCAGCTGGGAGGCGGGGTGGATATCCGGGGAGGGAAGTCTAAATAACAACAACAACAGACTAAACAAGATGGCAGTCGGCCAAATCCAATGCAGAGATGGGGGCACAAAGTATTAAAGACACGCTCAAACTAACAAACAAATTCGGGCACAGACAATCAAATCAGATTATTGAGAGACAAGGCAATGCAGACAGTGCTCAGCGTTTCAGCCCGGTAAGGATGCTAGCGCTGTGTAATAATGCTAATTGGTGCAAGTGGGACAAGCGCTACGCTGTGAAACTAACTGCGCAACTACTGAAGTATTGGAGCGCTATGGGGATGATTATTTAAGATGGAATCGGGCGCTCACGACAAATTAAGGCAGGGAATAATAATTAAATAATATCGGCCGCTATGCAGGTCAATAGCTGAGATCGGGCTCTGTGGGAGTGAATAAAAGCGATCGGGTGCAGCTCAGAGCAGGTTACAATACCGCACTTAGGTCGGGGAGGCAGCTTGAGGTGGAGCGGCCGCGTCTGACGAGTCAGGGCGGTCACAGAGGTCTCGTGGAGAGACCGAACCTGGTGAACTGTGGGAGGGCGGAGCAGCTGGGAGGCGGGGTGGATATCCGGGGAGGGAAGTCTAAATAACAACAACAACAGACTAAACAAGATGGCAGTCGGCCAAATCCAATGCAGAGATGGGGGCACAAAGTATTAAAGACACGCTCAAACTAACAAACAAATTCGGGCACAGACAATCAAATCAGATTATTGAGAGACAAGGCAATGCAGACAGTGCTCAGCGTTTCAGCCCGGTAAGGATGCTAGCGCTGTGTAATAATGCTAATTGGTGCAAGTGGGACAAGCGCTACGCTGTGAAACTAACTGCGCAACTACTGAGGTATTGGAGCGCTATGGGGATGATTATTTAAGATGGAATCGGGCGCTCACGACAAATTAAGGCAGGGAATAATAATTAAATAATATCGGCCGCTATGCAGGTCAATAGCTGAGATCGGGCTCTGTGGGAGTGAATAAAAGCGATCGGGTGCAGCTCACAGCAGGTTACAATACCGCACTTAGGTCGGGGAGGCAGCTTGAGGTGGAGCGGCCGCGTCTGACGAGTCAGGGCGGTCACAGAGGTCTCGTGGAGAGACCGAGCCTGGTGAACTGTGGGAGGGCGGAGCAGCTGGGAGGCGGGAGGCGGGGTGGATATCCGGGGAGGGAAGTCTAAATAACAACAACAACAGACTAAACAAGATGGCAGTCGGCCAAATCCAATGCAGAGATGGGGGCACAAAGTATTAAAGACACGCTCAAACTAACAAACAAATTCGGGCACAGACAATCAAATCAGATTATTGAGAGACAAGGCAATGCAGACAGTGCTCAGCGTTTCAGCCCGGTAAGGATGCTAGCGCTGTGTAATAATGCTAATTGGTGCAAGTGGGACAAGCGCTACGCTGTGAAACTAACTGCGCAACTACTGAGGTATTGGAGCGCTATGGGGATGATTATTTAAGATGGAATCGGGCGCTCACGACAAATTAAGGCAGGGAATAATAATTAAATAATATCGGCCGCTATGCAGGTCAATAGCTGAGATCGGGCTCTGTGGGAGTGAATAAAAGCGATCGGGTGCAGCTCAGAGCAGGTTACAATACCGCACTTAGGTCGGGGAGGCAGCTTGAGGTGGAGCGGCCGCGTCTGACGAGTCAGGGCGGTCACAGAGGTCTCGTGGAGAGACCGAACCTGGTGAACTGTGGGAGGGCGGAGCAGCTGGGAGGCGGGGTGGATATCCGGGGAGGGAAGTCTAAATAACAACAACAACAGACTAAACAAGATGGCAGTCGGCCAATCCAATGCAGAGATGGGGGCACAAAGTATTAAAGACACGCTCAAACTAACAAACAAATTCGGGCACAGACAATCAAATCAGATTATTGAGAGACAAGGCAATGCAGACAGTGCTCAGCGTTTCAGCCCGGTAAGGATGCTAGCGCTGTGTAATAATGCTAATTGGTGCAAGTGGGACAAGCGCTACGCTGTGAAACTAACTGCGCAACTACTGAGGTATTGGAGCGCTATGGGGATGATTATTTAAGATGGAATCGGGCGCTCACGACAAATTAAGGCAGGGAATAATAATTAAATAATATCGGCCGCTATGCAGGTCAATAGCTGAGATCGGGCTCTGTGGGAGTGAATAAAAGCGATCGGGTGCAGCTCAGAGCAGGTTACAATACCGCACTTAGGTCGGGGAGGCAGCTTGAGGTGGAGCGGCCGCGTCTGACGAGTCAGGGCGGTCACAGAGGTCTCGTGGAGAGACCGACCCTGGTGAACTGTGGGAGGGCGGAGCAGCTGGGAGGCGGGGTGGATATCCGGGGAGGGAAGTCTAAATAACAACAACAACAGACTAAACAAGATGGCAGTCGGCCAAATCCAATGCAGAGATGGGGGCACAAAGTATTAAAGACACGCTCAAACTAACAAACAAATTCGGGCACAGACAATCAAATCAGATTATTGAGAGACAAGGCAATGCAGACAGTGCTCAGCGTTTCAGCCCGGTAAGGATGCTAGCGCTGTGTAATAATGCTAATTGGTGCAAGTGGGACAAGCGCTACGCTGTGAAACTAACTGCGCAACTACTGAGGTATTGGAGCGCTATGGGGATGATTATTTAAGATGGAATCGGGCGCTCACGACAAATTAAGGCAGGGAATAATAATTAAATAATATCGGCCGCTATGCAGGTCAATAGCTGAGATCGGGCTCTGTGGGAGTGAATAAAAGCGATCGGGTGCAGCTCAGAGCAGGTTACAATACCGCACTTAGGTCGGGGAGGCAGCTTGAGGTGGAGCGGCCGCGTCTGACGAGTCAGGGCGGTCACAGAGGTCTCGTGGAGAGACCGAGCCTGGTGAACTGTGGGAGGGCGGAGCAGCTGGGAGGCGGGAGGCGGGGTGGATATCCGGGGAGGGAAGTCTAAATAACAACAACAACAGACTAAACAAGATGGCAGTCGGCCAAATCCAATGCAGAGATGGGGGCACAAAGTATTAAAGACACGCTCAAACTAACAAACAAATTCGGGCACAGACAATCAAATCAGATTATTGAGAGACAAGGCAATGCAGACAGTGCTCAGCGTTTCAGCCCGGTAAGGATGCTAGCGCTGTGTAATAATGCTAATTGGTGCAAGTGGGACAAGCGCTACGCTGTGAAACTAACTGCGCAACTACTGAGGTATTGGAGCGCTATGGGGATGATTATTTAAGATGGAATCGGGCGCTCACGACAAATTAAGGCAGGGAATAATAATTAAATAATATCGGCCGCTATGCAGGTCAATAGCTGAGATCGGGCTCTGTGGGAGTGAATAAAAGCGATCGGGTGCAGCTCAGAGCAGGTTACAATACCGCACTTAGGTCGGGGAGGCAGCTTGAGGTGGAGCGGCCGCGTCTGACGAGTCAGGGCGGTCACAGAGGTCTCGTGGAGAGACCGAACCTGGTGAACTGTGGGAGGGCGGAGCAGCTGGGAGGCGGGGTGGATATCCGGGGAGGGAAGTCTAAATAACAACAACAACAGACTAAACAAGATGGCAGTCGGCCAAATCCAATGCAGAGATGGGGGCACAAAGTATTAAAGACACGCTCAAACTAACAAACAAATTCGGGCACAGACAATCAAATCAGATTATTGAGAGACAAGGCAATGCAGACAGTGCTCAGCGTTTCAGCCCGGTAAGGATGCTAGCGCTGTGTAATAATGCTAATTGGTGCAAGTGGGACAAGCGCTACGCTGTGAAACTAACTGCGCAACTACTGAGGTATTGGAGCGCTATGGGGATGATTATTTAAGATGGAATCGGGCGCTCACGACAAATTAAGGCAGGGAATAATAATTAAATAATATCGGCCGCTATGCAGGTCAATAGCTGAGATCGGGCTCTGTGGGAGTGAATAAAAGCGATCGGGTGCAGCTCACAGCAGGTTACAATACCGCACTTAGGTCGGGGAGGCAGCTTGAGGTGGAGCGGCCGCGTCTGACGAGTCAGGGCGGTCACAGAGGTCTCGTGGAGAGACCGAGCCTGGTGAACTGTGGGAGGGCGGAGCAGCTGGGAGGCGGGAGGCGGGGTGGATATCCGGGGAGGGAAGTCTAAATAACAACAACAACAGACTAAACAAGATGGCAGTCGGCCAAATCCAATGCAGAGATGGGGGCACAAAGTATTAAAGACACGCTCAAACTAACAAACAAATTCGGGCACAGACAATCAAATCAGATTATTGAGAGACAAGGCAATGCAGACAGTGCTCAGCGTTTCAGCCCGGTAAGGATGCTAGCGCTGTGTAATAATGCTAATTGGTGCAAGTGGGACAAGCGCTACGCTGTGAAACTAACTGCGCAACTACTGAGGTATTGGAGCGCTATGGGGATGATTATTTAAGATGGAATCGGGCGCTCACGACAAATTAAGGCAGGGAATAATAATTAAATAATATCGGCCGCTATGCAGGTCAATAGCTGAGATCGGGCTCTGTGGGAGTGAATAAAAGCGATCGGGTGCAGCTCAGAGCAGGTTACAATACCGCACTTAGGTCGGGGAGGCAGCTTGAGGTGGAGCGGCCGCGTCTGACGAGTCAGGGCGGTCACAGAGGTCTCGTGGAGAGACCGAACCTGGTGAACTGTGGGAGGGCGGAGCAGCTGGGAGGCGGGGTGGATATCCGGGGAGGGAAGTCTAAATAACAACAACAACAGACTAAACAAGATGGCAGTCGGCCAATCCAATGCAGAGATGGGGGCACAAAGTATTAAAGACACGCTCAAACTAACAAACAAATTCGGGCACAGACAATCAAATCAGATTATTGAGAGACAAGGCAATGCAGACAGTGCTCAGCGTTTCAGCCCGGTAAGGATGCTAGCGCTGTGTAATAATGCTAATTGGTGCAAGTGGGACAAGCGCTACGCTGTGAAACTAACTGCGCAACTACTGAGGTATTGGAGCGCTATGGGGATGATTATTTAAGATGGAATCGGGCGCTCACGACAAATTAAGGCAGGGAATAATAATTAAATAATATCGGCCGCTATGCAGGTCAATAGCTGAGATCGGGCTCTGTGGGAGTGAATAAAAGCGATCGGGTGCAGCTCAGAGCAGGTTACAATACCGCACTTAGGTCGGGGAGGCAGCTTGAGGTGGAGCGGCCGCGTCTGACGAGTCAGGGCGGTCACAGAGGTCTCGTGGAGAGACCGAACCTGGTGAACTGTGGGAGGGCGGAGCAGCTGGGAGGCGGGGTGGATATCCGGGGAGGGAAGTCTAAATAACAACAACAACAGACTAAACAAGATGGCAGTCGGCCAAATCCAATGCAGAGATGGGGGCACAAAGTATTAAAGACACGCTCAAACTAACAAACAAATTCGGGCACAGACAATCAAATCAGATTATTGAGAGACAAGGCAATGCAGACAGTGCTCAGCGTTTCAGCCCGGTAAGGATGCTAGCGCTGTGTAATAATGCTAATTGGTGCAAGTGGGACAAGCGCTACGCTGTGAAACTAACTGCGCAACTACTGAGGTATTGGAGCGCTATGGGGATGATTATTTAAGATGGAATCGGGCGCTCACGACAAATTAAGGCAGGGAATAATAATTAAATAATATCGGCCGCTATGCAGGTCAATAGCTGAGATCGGGCTCTGTGGGAGTGAATAAAAGCGATCGGGTGCAGCTCAGAGCAGGTTACAATACCGCACTTAGGTCGGGGAGGCAGCTTGAGGTGGAGCGGCCGCGTCTGACGAGTCAGGGCGGTCACAGAGGTCTCGTGGAGAGACCGAGCCTGGTGAACTGTGGGAGGGCGGAGCAGCTGGGAGGCGGGAGGCGGGGTGGATATCCGGGGAGGGAAGTCTAAATAACAACAACAACAGACTAAACAAGATGGCAGTCGGCCAAATCCAATGCAGAGATGGGGGCACAAAGTATTAAAGACACGCTCAAACTAACAAACAAATTCGGGCACAGACAATCAAATCAGATTATTGAGAGACAAGGCAATGCAGACAGTGCTCAG
Organism: Lissotriton vulgaris; assembly: GCF_964263255.1. Taxonomy (NCBI): domain Eukaryota; kingdom Metazoa; phylum Chordata; class Amphibia; order Caudata; family Salamandridae; genus Lissotriton; species Lissotriton vulgaris. Next base: position 139,544 of record NW_028250077.1, read on the forward strand.
CGTTTCAGCCCGGTAAGGATGCTAGCGCTGTGTAATAATGCTAATTGGTGCAAGTGGGACAAGCGCTACGCTGTGAAACTAACTGCGCAACTACTGAGGTATTGGAGCGCTATGGGGATGATTATTTAAGATGGAATCGGGCGCTCACGACAAATTAAGGCAGGGAATAATAATTAAATAATATCGGCCGCTATGCAGGTCAATAGCTGAGATCGGGCTCTGTGGGAGTGAATAAAAGCGATCGGGTGCAGCTCAGAGCCGGTTACAATACCGCACTTAGGTCGGGGAGGCAGCTTGAGGCGGAGCGGCCGCGTCTGACGAGTCAGGGCGGTCACAGAGGTCTCGTGGAGAGACCGAACCTGGTGAACTGTGGGAGGGCGGAGCAGCTGGGAGGCGGGGTGGATATCCGGGGAGGGAAGTCTAAATAACAACAACAACAGACTAAACAAGATGGCAGTCGGCCAAATCCAATGCAGAGATGGGGGCACAAAGTATTAAAGACACGCTCAAACTAACAAACAAATTCGGGCACAGACAATCAAATCAGATTATTGAGAGACAAGGCAATGCAGACAGTGCTCAGCGTTTCAGCCCGGTAAGGATGCTAGCGCTGTGTAATAATGCTAATTGGTGCAAGTGGGACAAGCGCTACGCTGTGAAACTAACTGCGCAACTACTGAGGTATTGGAGCGCTATGGGGATGATTATTTAAGATGGAATCGGGCGCTCACGACAAATTAAGGCAGGGAATAATAATTAAATAATATCGGCCGCTATGCAGGTCAATAGCTGAGATCGGGCTCTGTGGGAGTGAATAAAAGCGATCGGGTGCAGCTCAGAGCAGGTTACAATACCGCACTTAGGTCGGGGAGGCAGCTTGAGGTGGAGCGGCCGCGTCTGACGAGTCAGGGCGGTCACAGAGGTCTCGTGGAGAGACCGAACCTGGTGAACTGTGGGAGGGCGGAGCAGCTGGGAGGCGGGGTGGATATCCGGGGAGGGAAGTCTAAATAACAACAACAACAGACTAAACAAGATGGCAGTCGGCCAAATCCAATGCAGAGATGGGGGCACAAAGTATTAAAGACACGCTCAAACTAACAAACAAATTCGGGCACAGACAATCAAATCAGATTATTGAGAGACAAGGCAATGCAGACAGTGCTCAGCGTTTCAGCCCGGTAAGGATGCTAGCGCTGTGTAATAATGCTAATTGGTGCAAGTGGGACAAGCGCTACGCTGTGAAACTAACTGCGCAACTACTGAGGTATTGGAGCGCTATGGGGATGATTATTTAAGATGGAATCGGGCGCTCACGACAAATTAAGGCAGGGAATAATAATTAAATAATATCGGCCGCTATGCAGGTCAATAGCTGAGATCGGGCTCTGTGGGAGTGAATAAAAGCGATCGGGTGCAGCTCAGAGCAGGTTACAATACCGCACTTAGGTCGGGGAGGCAGCTTGAGGCGGAGCGGCCGCGTCTGACGAGTCAGGGCGGTCACAGAGGTCTCGTGGAGAGACCGAACCTGGTGAACTGTGGGAGGGCGGAGCAGCTGGGAGGCGGGGTGGATATCCGGGGAGGGAAGTCTAAATAACAACAACAACAGACTAAACAAGATGGCAGTCGGCCAAATCCAATGCAGAGATGGGGGCACAAAGTATTAAAGACACGCTCAAACTAACAAACAAATTCGGGCACAGACAATCAAATCAGATTATTGAGAGACAAGGCAATGCAGACAGTGCTCAGCGTTTCAGCCCGGTAAGGATGCTAGCGCTGTGTAATAATGCTAATTGGTGCAAGTGGGACAAGCGCTACGCTGTGAAACTAACTGCGCAACTACTGAGGTATTGGAGCGCTATGGGGATGATTATTTAAGATGGAATCGGGCGCTCACGACAAATTAAGGCAGGGAATAATAATTAAATAATATCGGCCGCTATGCAGGTCAATAGCTGAGATCGGGCTCTGTGGGAGTGAATAAAAGCGATCGGGTGCAGCTCAGAGCAGGTTACAATACCGCACTTAGGTCGGGGAGGCAGCTTGAGGTGGAGCGGCCGCGTCTGACGAGTCAGGGCGGTCACAGAGGTCTCGTGGAGAGACCGAACCTGGTGAACTGTGGGAGGGCGGAGCAGCTGGGAGGCGGGGTGGATATCCGGGGAGGGAAGTCTAAATAACAACAACAACAGACTAAACAAGATGGCAGTCGGCCAAATCCAATGCAGAGATGGGGGCACAAAGTATTAAAGACACGCTCAAACTAACAAACAAATTCGGGCACAGACAATCAAATCAGATTATTGAGAGACAAGGCAATGCAGACAGTGCTCAGCGTTTCAGCCCGGTAAGGATGCTAGCGCTGTGTAATAATGCTAATTGGTGCAAGTGGGACAAGCGCTACGCTGTGAAACTAACTGCGCAACTACTGAGGTATTGGAGCGCTATGGGGATGATTATTTAAGATGGAATCGGGCGCTCACGACAAATTAAGGCAGGGAATAATAATTAAATAATATCGGCCGCTATGCAGGTCAATAGCTGAGATCGGGCTCTGTGGGAGTGAATAAAAGCGATCGGGTGCAGCTCAGAGCAGGTTACAATACCGCACTTAGGTCGGGGAGGCAGCTTGAGGTGGAGCGGCCGCGTCTGACGAGTCAGGGCGGTCACAGAGGTCTCGTGGAGAGACCGAACCTGGTGAACTGTGGGAGGGCGGAGCAGCTGGGAGGCGGGGTGGATATCCGGGGAGGGAAGTCTAAATAACAACAACAACAGACTAAACAAGATGGCAGTCGGCCAAATCCAATGCAGAGATGGGGGCACAAAGTATTAAAGACACGCTCAAACTAACAAACAAATTCGGGCACAGACAATCAAATCAGATTATTGAGAGACAAGGCAATGCAGACAGTGCTCAGCGTTTCAGCCCGGTAAGGATGCTAGCGCTGTGTAATAATGCTAATTGGTGCAAGTGGGACAAGCGCTACGCTGTGAAACTAACTGCGCAACTACTGAGGTATTGGAGCGCTATGGGGATGATTATTTAAGATGGAATCGGGCGCTCACGACAAATTAAGGCAGGGAATAATAATTAAATAATATCGGCCGCTATGCAGGTCAATAGCTGAGATCGGGCTCTGTGGGAGTGAATAAAAGCGATCGGGTGCAGCTCAGAGCAGGTTACAATACCGCACTTAGGTCGGGGAGGCAGCTTGAGGTGGAGCGGCCGCGTCTGACGAGTCAGGGCGGTCACAGAGGTCTCGTGGAGAGACCGAACCTGGTGAACTGTGGGAGGGCGGAGCAGCTGGGAGGCGGGGTGGATATCCGGGGAGGGAAGTCTAAATAACAACAACAACAGACTAAACAAGATGGCAGTCGGCCAAATCCAATGCAGAGATGGGGGCACAAAGTATTAAAGACACGCTCAAACTAACAAACAAATTCGGGCACAGACAATCAAATCAGATTATTGAGAGACAAGGCAATGCAGACAGTGCTCAGCGTTTCAGCCCGGTAAGGATGCTAGCGCTGTGTAATAATGCTAATTGGTGCAAGTGGGACAAGCGCTACGCTGTGAAACTAACTGCGCAACTACTGAGGTATTGGAGCGCTATGGGGATGATTATTTAAGATGGAATCGGGCGCTCACGACAAATTAAGGCAGGGAATAATAATTAAATAATATCGGCCGCTATGCAGGTCAATAGCTGAGATCGGGCTCTGTGGGAGTGAATAAAAGCGATCGGGTGCAGCTCAGAGCAGGTTACAATACCGCACTTAGGTCGGGGAGGCAGCTTGAGGTGGAGCGGCCGCGTCTGACGAGTCAGGGCGGTCACAGAGGTCTCGTGGAGAGACCGAGCCTGGTGAACTGTGGGAGGGCGGAGCAGCTGGGAGGCGGGAGGCGGGGTGGATATCCGGGGAGGGAAGTCTAAATAACAACAACAACAGACTAAACAAGATGGCAGTCGGCCAAATCCAATGCAGAGATGGGGGCACAAAGTATTAAAGACACGCTCAAACTAACAAACAAATTCGGGCACAGACAATCAAATCAGATTATTGAGAGACAAGGCAATGCAGACAGTGCTCAGCGTTTCAGCCCGGTAAGGATGCTAGCGCTGTGTAATAATGCTAATTGGTGCAAGTGGGACAAGCGCTACGCTGTGAAACTAACTGCGCAACTACTGAGGTATTGGAGCGCTAGGGGGATGATTATTTAAGATGGAATCGGGCGCTCACGACAAATTAAGGCAGGGAATAATAATTAAATAATATCGGCCGCTATGCAGGTCAATAGCTGAGATCGGGCTCTGTGGGAGTGAATAAAAGCGATCGGGTGCAGCTCAGAGCAGGTTACAATACCGCACTTAGGTCGGGGAGGCAGCTTGAGGTGGAGCGGCCGCGTCTGACGAGTCAGGGCGGTCACAGAGGTCTCGTGGAGAGACCGACCCTGGTGAACTGTGGGAGGGCGGAGCAGCTGGGAGGCGGGGTGGATATCCGGGGAGGGAAGTCTAAATAACAACAACAACAGATTAAACAAGATGGCAGTCGGCCAAATCCAATGCAGAGATGGGGGCACAAAGTATTAAAGACACGCTCAAACTAACAAACAAATTCGGGCACAGACAATCAAATCAGATTATTGAGAGACAAGGCAATGCAGACAGTGCTCAGCGTTTCAGCCCGGTAAGGATGCTAGCGCTGTGTAATAATGCTAATTGGTGCAAGTGGGACCAGCGCTACGCTGTGAAACTAACTGCGCAACTACTGAGGTATTGGAGCGCTATGGGGATGATTATTTAAGATGGAATCGGGCGCTCACGACAAATTAAGGCAGGGAATAATAATTAAATAATATCGGCCGCTATGCAGGTCAATAGCTGAGATCGGGCTCTGTGGGAGTGAATAAAAGCGATCGGGTGCAGCTCAGAGCAGGTTACAATACCGCACTTAGGTCGGGGAGGCAGCTTGAGGTGGAGCGGCCGCGTCTGACGAGTCAGGGCGGTCACAGAGGTCTCGTGGAGAGACCGAACCTGGTGAACTGTGGGAGGGCGGAGCAGCTGGGAGGCGGGGTGGATATCCGGGGAGGGAAGTCTAAATAACAACAACAACAGACTAAACAAGATGGCAGTCGGCCAAATCCAATGCAGAGATGGGGGCACAAAGTATTAAAGACACGCTCAAACTAACAAACAAATTCGGGCACAGACAATCAAATCAGATTATTGAGAGACAAGGCAATGCAGACAGTGCTCAGCGTTTCAGCCCGGTAAGGATGCTAGCGCTGTGTAATAATGCTAATTGGTGCAAGTGGGACAAGCGCTACGCTGTGAAACTAACTGCGCAACTACTGAGGTATTGGAGCGCTATGGGGATGATTATTTAAGATGGAATCGGGCGCTCACGACAAATTAAGGCAGGGAATAATAATTAAATAATATCGGCCGCTATGCAGGTCAATAGCTGAGATCGGGCTCTGTGGGAGTGAATAAAAGCGATCGGGTGCAGCTCAGAGCAGGTTACAATACCGCACTTAGGTCGGGGAGGCAGCTTGAGGTGGAGCGGCCGCGTCTGACGAGTCAGGGCGGTCACAGAGGTCTCGTGGAGAGACCGAGCCTGGTGAACTGTGGGAGGGCGGAGCAGCTGGGAGGCGGGAGGCGGGGTGGATATCCGGGGAGGGAAGTCTAAATAACAACAACAACAGACTAAACAAGATGGCAGTCGGCCAAATCCAATGCAGAGATGGGGGCACAAAGTATTAAAGACACGCTCAAACTAACAAACAAATTCGGGCACAGACAATCAAATCAGATTATTGAGAGACAAGGCAATGCAGACAGTGCTCAGCGTTTCAGCCCGGTAAGGATGCTAGCGCTGTGTAATAATGCTAATTGGTGCAAGTGGGACAAGCGCTACGCTGTGAAACTAACTGCGCAACTACTGAGGTATTGGAGCGCTATGGGGATGATTATTTAAGATGGAATCGGGCGCTCACGACAAATTAAGGCAGGGAATAATAATTAAATAATATCGGCCGCTATGCAGGTCAATAGCTGAGATCGGGCTCTGTGGGAGTGAATAAAAGCGATCGGGTGCAGCTCAGAGCAGGTTACAATACCGCACTTAGGTCGGGGAGGCAGCTTGAGGTGGAGCGGCCGCGTCTGACGAGTCAGGGCGGTCACAGAGGTCTCGTGGAGAGACCGAACCTGGTGAACTGTGGGAGGGCGGAGCAGCTGGGAGGCGGGGTGGATATCCGGGGAGGGAAGTCTAAATAACAACAACAACAGACTAAACAAGATGGCAGTCGGCCAATCCAATGCAGAGATGGGGGCACAAAGTATTAAAGACACGCTCAAACTAACAAACAAATTCGGGCACAGACAATCAAATCAGATTATTGAGAGACAAGGCAATGCAGACAGTGCTCAGCGTTTCAGCCCGGTAAGGATGCTAGCGCTGTGTAATAATGCTAATTGGTGCAAGTGGGACAAGCGCTACGCTGTGAAACTAACTGCGCAACTACTGAGGTATTGGAGCGCTATGGGGATGATTATTTAAGATGGAATCGGGCGCTCACGACAAATTAAGGCAGGGAATAATAATTAAATAATATCGGCCGCTATGCAGGTCAATAGCTGAGATCGGGCTCTGTGGGAGTGAATAAAAGCGATCGGGTGCAGCTCAGAGCAGGTTACAATACCGCACTTAGGTCGGGGAGGCAGCTTGAGGTGGAGCGGCCGCGTCTGACGAGTCAGGGCGGTCACAGAGGTCTCGTGGAGAGACCGAGCCTGGTGAACTGTGGGAGGGCGGAGCAGCTGGGAGGCGGGAGGCGGGGTGGATATCCGGGGAGGGAAGTCTAAATAACAACAACAACAGACTAAACAAGATGGCAGTCGGCCAAATCCAATGCAGAGATGGGGGCACAAAGTATTAAAGACACGCTCAAACTAACAAACAAATTCGGGCACAGACAATCAAATCAGATTATTGAGAGACAAGGCAATGCAGACAGTGCTCAGCGTTTCAGCCCGGTAAGGATGCTAGCGCTGTGTAATAATGCTAATTGGTGCAAGTGGGACAAGCGCTACGCTGTGAAACTAACTGCGCAACTACTGAGGTATTGGAGCGCTATGGGGATGATTATTTAAGATGGAATCGGGCGCTCACGACAAATTAAGGCAGGGAATAATAATTAAATAATATCGGCCGCTATGCAGGTCAATAGCTGAGATCGGGCTCTGTGGGAGTGAATAAAAGCGATCGGGTGCAGCTCAGAGCAGGTTACAATACCGCACTTAGGTCGGGGAGGCAGCTTGAGGTGGAGCGGCCGCGTCTGACGAGTCAGGGCGGTCACAGAGGTCTCGTGGAGAGACCGAACCTGGTGAACTGTGGGAGGGCGGAGCAGCTGGGAGGCGGGGTGGATATCCGGGGAGGGAAGTCTAAATAACAACAACAACAGACTAAACAAGATGGCAGTCGGCCAAATCCAATGCAGAGATGGGGGCACAAAGTATTAAAGACACGCTCAAACTAACAAACAAATTCGGGCACAGACAATCAAATCAGATTATTGAGAGACAAGGCAATGCAGACAGTGCTCAGCGTTTCAGCCCGGTAAGGATGCTAGCGCTGTGTAATAATGCTAATTGGTGCAAGTGGGACAAGCGCTACGCTGTGAAACTAACTGCGCAACTACTGAGGTATTGGAGCGCTATGGGGATGATTATTTAAGATGGAATCGGGCGCTCACGACAAATTAAGGCAGGGAATAATAATTAAATAATATCGGCCGCTATGCAGGTCAATAGCTGAGATCGGGCTCTGTGGGAGTGAATAAAAGCGATCGGGTGCAGCTCAGAGCAGGTTACAATACCGCACTTAGGTCGGGGAGGCAGCTTGAGGTGGAGCGGCCGCGTCTGACGAGTCAGGGCGGTCACAGAGGTCTCGTGGAGAGACCGAACCTGGTGAACTGTGGGAGGGCGGAGCAGCTGGGAGGCGGGGTGGATATCCGGGGAGGGAAGTCTAAATAACAACAACAACAGACTAAACAAGATGGCAGTCGGCCAAATCCAATGCAGAGATGGGGGCACAAAGTATTAAAGACACGCTCAAACTAACAAACAAATTCGGGCACAGACAATCAAATCAGATTATTGAGAGACAAGGCAATGCAGACAGTGCTCAGCGTTTCAGCCCGGTAAGGATGCTTGCGCTGTGTAATAATGCTAATTGGTGCAAGTGGGACAAGCGCTACGCTGTGAAACTAACTGCGCAACTACTGAGGTATTGGAGCGCTATGGGGATGATTATTTAAGATGGAATCGGGCGCTCACGACAAATTAAGGCAGGGAATAATAATTAAATAATATCGGCCGCTATGCAGGTCAATAGCTGAGATCGGGCTCTGTGGGAGTGAATAAAAGCGATCGGGTGCAGCTCAGAGCAGGTTACAATACCGCACTTAGGTCGGGGAGGCAGCTTGAGGTGGAGCGGCCGCGTCTGACGAGTCAGGGCGGTCACAGAGGTCTCGTGGAGAGACCGAACCTGGTGAACTGTGGGAGGGCGGAGCAGCTGGGAGGCGGGGTGGATATCCGGGGAGGGAAGTCTAAATAACAACAACAACAGACTAAACAAGATGGCAGTCGGCCAAATCCAATGCAGAGATGGGGGCACAAAGTATTAAAGACACGCTCAAACTAACAAACAAATTCGGGCACAGACAATCAAATCAGATTATTGAGAGACAAGGCAATGCAGACAGTGCTCAGCGTTTCAGCCCGGTAAGGATGCTAGCGCTGTGTAATAATGCTAATTGGTGCAAGTGGGACAAGCGCTACGCTGTGAAACTAACTGCGCAACTACTGAGGTATTGGAGCGCTATGGGGATGATTATTTAAGATGGAATCGGGCGCTCACGACAAATTAAGGCAGGGAATAATAATTAAATAATATCGGCCGCTATGCAGGTCAATAGCTGAGATCGGGCTCTGTGGGAGTGAATAAAAGCGATCGGGTGCAGCTCAGAGCAGGTTACAATACTGCACTTAGGTCGGGGAGGCAGCTTGAGGTGGAGCGGCCGCGTCTGACGAGTCAGGGCGGTCACAGAGGTCTCGTGGAGAGACCGAACCTGGTGAACTGTGGGAGGGCGGAGCAGCTGGGAGGCGGGGTGGATATCCGGGGAGGGAAGTCTAAATAACAACAACAACAGACTAAACAAGATGGCAGTCGGCCAAATCCAATGCAGAGATGGGGGCACAAAGTATTAAAGACACGCTCAAACTAACAAACAAATTCGGGCACAGACAATCAAATCAGATTATTGAGAGACAAGGCAATGCAGACAGTGCTCAGCGTTTCAGCCCGGTAAGGATGCTAGCGCTGTGTAATAATGCTAATTGGTGCAAGTGGGACAAGCGCTACGCTGTGAAACTAACTGCGCAACTACTGAGGTATTGGAGCGCTATGGGGATGATTATTTAAGATGGAATCGGGCGCTCACGACAAATTAAGGCAGGGAATAATAATTAAATAATATCGGCCGCTATGCAGGTCAATAGCTGAGATCGGGCTCTGTGGGAGTGAATAAAAGCGATCGGGTGCAGCTCAGAGCAGGTTACAATACCGCACTTAGGTCGGGGAGGCAGCTTGAGGTGGAGCGGCCGCGTCTGACGAGTCAGGGCGGTCACAGAGGTCTCGTGGAGAGACCGAGCCTGGTGAACTGTGGGAGGGCGGAGCAGCTGGGAGGCGGGAGGCGGGGTGGATATCCGGGGAGGGAAGTCTAAATAACAACAACAACAGACTAAACAAGATGGCAGTCGGCCAAATCCAATGCAGAGATGGGGGCACAAAGTATTAAAGACACGCTCAAACTAACAAACAAATTCGGGCACAGACAATCAAATCAGATTATTGAGAGACAAGGCAATGCAGACAGTGCTCAGCGTTTCAGCCCGGTAAGGATGCTAGCGCTGTGTAATAATGCTAATTGGTGCAAGTGGGACAAGCGCTACGCTGTGAAACTAACTGCGCAACTACTGAGGTATTGGAGCGCTAGGGGGATGATTATTTAAGATGGAATCGGGCGCTCACGACAAATTAAGGCAGGGAATAATAATTAAATAATATCGGCCGCTATGCAGGTCAATAGCTGAGATCGGGCTCTGTGGGAGTGAATAAAAGCGATCGGGTGCAGCTCAGAGCAGGTTACAATACCGCACTTAGGTCGGGGAGGCAGCTTGAGGTGGAGCGGCCGCGTCTGACGAGTCAGGGCGGTCACAGAGGTCTCGTGGAGAGACCGACCCTGGTGAACTGTGGGAGGGCGGAGCAGCTGGGAGGCGGGGTGGATATCCGGGGAGGGAAGTCTAAATAACAACAACAACAGATTAAACAAGATGGCAGTCGGCCAAATCCAATGCAGAGATGGGGGCACAAAGTATTAAAGACACGCTCAAACTAACAAACAAATTCGGGCACAGACAATCAAATCAGATTATTGAGAGACAAGGCAATGCAGACAGTGCTCAGCGTTTCAGCCCGGTAAGGATGCTAGCGCTGTGTAATAATGCTAATTGGTGCAAGTGGGACCAGCGCTACGCTGTGAAACTAACTGCGCAACTACTGAGGTATTGGAGCGCTATGGGGATGATTATTTAAGATGGAATCGGGCGCTCACGACAAATTAAGGCAGGGAATAATAATTAAATAATATCGGCCGCTATGCAGGTCAATAGCTGACATCGGGCTCTGTGGGAGTGAATAAAAGCGATCGGGTGCAGCTCAGAGCAGGTTACAATACCGCACACTATGGTCGGGGAGGCAGCTTGAGGTGGAGCGGCCGCGTCTGACGAGTCAGGGCGGTCACAGAGGTCTCGTGGAGAGACCGAACCTGGTGAACTGTGGGAGGGCGGAGCAGCTGGGAGGCGGGGTGGATATCCGGGGAGGGAAGTCTAAATAACAACAACAACAGACTAAACAAGATGGCAGTCGGCCAAATCCAATGCAGAGATGGGGGCACAAAGTATTAAAGACACGCTCAAACTAACAAACAAATTCGGGCACAGACAATCAAATCAGATTATTGAGAGACAAGGCAATGCAGACAGTGCTCAGCGTTTCAGCCCGGTAAGGATGCTAGCGCTGTGTAATAATGCTAATTGGTGCAAGTGGGACAAGCGCTACGCTGTGAAACTAACTGCGCAACTACTGAGGTATTGGAGCGCTATGGGGATGATTATTTAAGATGGAATCGGGCGCTCACGACAAATTAAGGCAGGGAATAATAATTAAATAATATCGGCCGCTATGCAGGTCAATAGCTGAGATCGGGCTCTGTGGGAGTGAATAAAAGCGATCGGGTGCAGCTCAGAGCAGGTTACAATACCGCACTTAGGTCGGGGAGGCAGCTTGAGGTGGAGCGGCCGCGTCTGACGAGTCAGGGCGGTCAGGAGTGGCGCGGCGGCTCAGCGGCTCAGGTAAGGCGAGGCGGGAGACGGAGGCGGGAGGCGGTCCCGGCAATGTCGGGTCGGGCGGGGGGCCAGGAGTGGCGGTGAGCGCAGCTGAGGTAAGGCAGCGGCGGGAGGCAGGCGGGCGGGAGCAACGCTGCTATAAGTACACCACTACAATCTCCCACAACACAGACCGGCACTCGCACTGCACTGTGCCTGTCTGCTTCTCGAACCTGTTATACACCCTCGCCCACCTCAGTCTGCGGCAAATATGAGTGAATGCCTGCATTCTGATTCGTTGAGTGAATCCAGACGGTGGTTCTAATCTATATCTATAATCTATACTCGGGGCGTTGGAGCCCAAGTCTGGCATGTGACACGTGTCACTCTGTCATGTGGCATATGCCACATCTTATGTGACATATGCCATAGATTTTCTACTTGGTCTTTCATTATTATCAGTTGAGCATTTCCAAAGGACTATGTTTCACTCTGCTTTCACTCTGCTAAAATAAATAAATTGTTTAAAAAAATAAAAATAATATTAAAAAATAATTTCCCGAGGTGGGGTTTGAACCCTTGTCAAAACTCACTCAAAGCCCCTGCACATACACAGTGAGCCACCTACTCTGCTGAAAGTTCCCCAGCCAAAGGTATCTATGTCATAGAATAAGGTTGTCAGTCCTTCCTCTATTTCTATTGTCTTTGGACTGTAGATACAAGAAATCTTCTCTCGATTTACATTCTTTAAATACAAATAGCCCTTCCTTTCATACATTCTGCCACTAGCCCCATGCATTTCCAATTCTTACACAATCATCCCCAAATTCTCATTCCACTAAATAAGTGATTTCTTTCATAGCAAACCTGTCCCCCCTATCCACGTGCCACACAGGATGCCATTATCAATCCCTGACATGCACTATGAGTAAGGAGGCCATAGTTCTCCCAGATACTGCTAGGGGGTCATTTACAAAGGCACAGCTTTCATTTGTGGAATTTAGAAATAAAAATAAAAAAATTTAAAAAAACGATTTTCCCCACCTGGGGTTTGAACCTTGGTCAAAACTCACTCAAAGCCCCTGCACATACACAATGAGCCACTTACTCTGCTGAAAGTTTCCCAGCCAAAGTTATCTATGTCATAGAACAAGGTTGTCAGTCCTTCCTCTATTTCAATTGTCTTTGGACTGTAGATACCAGAAATCTTCTCTTGATTTACATTCTTTAAATACAAATAGCCCTTCCTTTCATACAGTCTGCCACTAGCCCCATGCATTTCCAATTCTTACACAATCATCCCCAAATTCTCATTCCACTAAATAAGTGATTTCTTTCATAGCAAACCTGTCCCCCCTATCCACGTGCCACCCAGCATGCCATTATCAATGCCTGACATGCACTATGAGTAAGGAGGCCATAGTTCTCCCAGATACTGCTAGGGGGTCATTTACAAAGGCACAGCTTTCATTTGTGGAATTTAGAAATAAAATTAAAAAAAAAAAATATATCGATTTTCCCCACCTGGGGTTTGAACCCTGGTCAAAACTCACTCAAAGCCCCTCCCATTACACAGTGAGCCACGTACTCTGCTGAAAGTTTCCCGGCCAAAGGTATCTATGTCATAGAATAAGGTTGTCAGTCCTTCCTCTATTTCTATTGTCTTTGGACTGTAGATACCATAAATCTTCTCTCGATTTACATTCTTTAAATACAAATAGCCCTTCCTTTCATACAGTCTGCCACTAGCCCCATGCATTTCCAATTCTTACACAATCATCCCCAAATTCTCATTCCACTAAATAAGTGATTTCTTTCATAGCAAACCTGTCCCCCCTATCCACGTGCCACCCAGCATGCCATTATCAATGCCTGACATGCACTATGAGTAAGGAGGCCATAGTTCTCCTAGATACTGCTAGGGGGTCATTTACAAAGGCAAAGCTTTCATTTGTGGAATTTAGAAATAAAATTTAAAAAAAAAAAAGATTTTCCCCACCTGGGGTTTGAACCCTGGTCAAAACTCACTCAAAGCCCCTGCACATACACAGTGAGCCACCTACTCTGCTGAAAGTTCCCCAGCCAAAGGTATGTATGTCATAGGATAAGGTTGTCAGTCCTTCCTCTATTTCTATTGTCTTTGGACTGTAGATACCAGAAATCTTCTCTCGATTTACATTCTTTAAATACAAATAGCCCTTCCTTTCATACAGTCTGCCACTAGCCCCATGCATTTCCAATTCTTACACAATCATCCCCAAATTCTCATTCCACTAAATAAGTGATTTCTTTCATAGCAAACCTGTCCCCCCTATCCACGTGCCACCCAGCATGCCATTATCAATGCCTGACATGCACTATGAGTAAGGAGGCCATAGTTCTCCCAGATACTGCTAGGGGGTCATTTACAAAGGCACAGCTTTCATTTGTGGAATTTAGAAATAAAAAAAAAAAATTAAAAAAAACGATTTTCCCCACCTGGGGTTTGAACCCTGGTCAAAACTCACTTAAAGCCCCTGCACATACACAGTGAGCCACGCACTCTGCTGAAAGTTCCCAAGCCAAAGGTATCTATGTCATAGAATAAGGCTGTCAGTCCTTCCTCTATTTCTATTGTCTTTGGACTGTAGATACCAGAGTCTTCTCTCGATTTACATTCTTTAAATACAAATAGCCCTTCCTTTCATACAGTCTGCCACTAGCCCCATGCATTTCCAATTCTTACACAATCATCCCCAAATTCTCATTCCACTAAATAAGTGATTTCTTTCATAGCAAACCTGTCCCCCCTATCCACGTGCCACCCAGCATGCCATTATCAATGCCTGACATGCACTATGAGTAAGGAGGCCATAGTTCTCCCAGATACTGCTAGGGGGTCATTTACAAAGGCACAGCTTTCATTTGGGGAATTTAGAAATAAAATTAAAAAAAAAATAAAAAATCGATTTTCCCCACCTGGGGTTTGAACCCTGGTCAAAACTCACTCAAAGCCCCTGCCATTACACAGTGAGCCGCGAACACTGCTGGAAGTTTTCCAGCCAAAGGTATCTATGTCATAGAATAAGGTTGTCAGTCCTTCCTCTATTTCTATTGTCTTTGGACTGTAGATACCAGAAATCTTCTCTCGATTTACATTCTTTAAATACAAATAGCCCTTCCTTTCATACAGTCTGCCACTAGCCCCATGCATTTCCAATTCTTACACAATCATCCCCAAATTCTCATTCCACTAAATAAGTGGTTTCTTTCATAGCAAACCTGTCCCCCCTATCCACGTGCCACCCAGCATGCCATTATCAATGCCTGACATGCACTATGAGTAAGGAGGCCATAGTTCTCCTAGATACTGCTAGGGGGTCATTTACAAAGGCACAGCTTTCATTTGTGGAGTTTAGAAATAAAATTTAAAAAAAAAAAAAAAACGATTTTCCCCACCTGGAGTTTGAACCCTGGTCAAAACTCACTCAAAGCCCCTGCACATAGACAGTGAGCCACATACTCTGCTGAAAATTTGCCAGCCAAAGATATCTATGTAATAGAATAAGGATGTCAGTCCTTCCTCTATTTCTATTGTCTTTGGACTGTAGATACCAGAAATCTTCTCTCGATTTACATTCTTTAAATACAAATAGCCCTTCCTTTCATACAGTCTGCCACTAGCCCCATGCATTTATTATTGTTACACAATCACGGCACAGGGAACCCCAGGTGCCACCCAGATTAGGACCCCCCTGGCATAGGTAGAATAGGATGAATGAAGCATCTGGCCCGCCATTTTTAGGACAGCTTCTGGGCACCCTCTTCGTTCAAGTGGGTCTCCTGGAGGCACGCAATGGAGACGCCATGGCGTCGGAGGAATGAAAGGACCCTGTATCTTTTAGTGCAAGTGCCCAATCCACGCACGTTCCAAGTTAAGAATTTAAACCCCATGACAGGAGATCACGCCCAACCTGGACATATATTACAAACGGCGTGTTCCGCCACCCACGGGCCCAACCAGCATCCAGGCCGGGGGACCTAGCCCATCTGATCAGCCATTCAAATAACAGAAACACAGTACTCTCGATGCCAGCAACAATTTCCCCTCCCAACCCCACCAACCCCCCAAGCCCCCCCAACCCCACAACCCCCCCATAACATCTACCCCCACCCCCACCCACGAGCAAGATGACAGCAACAACAAAACACGCTATCCTGCCCTCCCCCTGCTGGTGCCAGGATGTACACTGCCACCCTATTCGTCCGATCCAATACACACACACACACACACCCAACCAAACACCACCCACCCCCCTTCTAGCTCCCCATGGGACCCAGACGTACAGGAATGAACCTGGGCTTGGCCGCCGGCATCAGTCCCAAAGCAGGGCCCTCCCCAGCCAAAATAAAGACAGACACCGCCACATAAGGTCGTTCCAACGGGATACAGGTCCTACGCTCCTCTCCGTCATTCAAGCTCGAACAGCACGGCTCCCAGGTACCTCATACAAACTCAAGGCCCAGCACTAAAGCCCCCAAAGCAGAGCACAACACTCTTCACTCCAACAGTACCTTACGACAGAGCCGTCCCCTGCAGCAGTTCAGACATTCCAGTCTCTGGGATCACCGGAGCCGTAGAGTCTGTACCTGGCACAATGTCCTGCAGGGTATCTGGAACCAACACATCCCCAGGGGCGGATGCGCCCGAGGACTCTGGACCATCCCTTGCCAAGGAAGGTCCCAACGGCTCCGCCTTCCGCATCGTCGTCTCTGGGGATGGTTCCCCCAGGTCTCACGGGGCCCCCCTCACTCTCCCGTGGGCATGTCGTCACACCTGTATCTCCTGCCACTCCCACACCTCAGCGGGCTATTCGAAGAAATGTGCCCGGCCCTGAGATATCACCTTGACCTTGGCCGGATATAACAGCATATATTGTAGCTTCATCTCCTGGAGCTTCTGCTTGACTCCCAGGTAGGACTTTCGCTGCTCTTGCACCTGTTGGGTGTAATCAGGATAGATGCATATGTGGCTGTTCTCAATGGTGAGAGACTCCGTCTACCTCGCCGCCTTCAGAATGCAATCCCGGACTATATAGTTCAGGATCTTCGCAATCAATGCCCTCGGAGGCTCCCCCGGGTGCGGGGGTACCATGGCCCTATGCGCTCGTTCGATGCCAAATACATTTGATAGCCCATGCGGGCACAGTTGAGTCTGAATCCAGTCCTCCAGGAAGCGCTCGGCATTCCCCGCCTCCAATCGCTCCGGCACACCCAGGACTCTAATGTTGCTGCGGCGCGCCCTACCCTCCGCGTCCTCAGCTTTTCGTTCCAATGCGTGCTTCATAGAGGTGAGTTGCATGACTGTCTTCTGGAGGGAAGCCACCGATACCTTATCCGCCACTTTGCGAAGATCCGTTCGCAGAAGGTTGACATCAAGCGATACAGTCTCTATCTGCCGCTCCAGCGCAGAATGGGAGCCCTGTATGGCCTTCAGCAACTCCGCCCGGGAAGGCTCCGCCGGCACATCCGCGCACTCCTCTTGACCTCTCTGCCCCGTAATCCGTTGCGACGGCAGACGCTGTGTTGTATACTGTGTGATACTATTAGGCTGAGTGGATTTCGACATCCTGTCCTTACGCAGAGCCAGCAGGACACCAGGCACTCAGCGACCACCGCAGGGGAGCACCAAGGATCGTATACGGGTACCTCCGCTCAGTAGCGCGCCTTCTGGTCGCTCTTCAGGTCACTGCCATTCCGCTCCCGATCTGCCATCCAGCAGGACCAGGCTGTAGAAATGGGGTGGCGCACACAAGGATCAAGCACTACCTCAGTGCGCCCCCAGCGAAATTCAAGATTAACAATACTATGTCCACACCAGTTCCTGTAACACTGGGTGTCCCTCAAGGATCCTCCCTCTCCCCTACTCTGTTCAATATACTCATGGAACAACTTACCGCACTACTTCAAGCATCTAATGTTCAATTTCACATGTACGCAGACAATACCCAGCTCTACCTTAAAATACACACCCTTGATGACATCAAAATACTCAACACAACGCTTAGGAACATACAGACTTGGCTGGCAGAGAGTCACCTCAAACTTAACCTTCAAAAAACGGAATTCCTCCTAATAGCGCCTCCCACCAAAGTCCCCCTCACTCAGTCCTGGCTTAACCATCTCATTGCACTCAACGTTCAACCTACTATTGTGGACTCAGCGAAATCTTTAGGCATAACCCTTGACTGCAATCTCAATATGCATCATCACATCAGCAATGCAACGAAGGGAGCTAATTTCAAAATCAACACATTGCGGAAATTGAAAACTTTCCTTCCTCTCAATGACTTCAGAACTGCAGTCCAAGCCCTAGTCATCCCTCGAGTGGATTATGGAAGTGTTGCCCTCTGTGGTCTCCCCATATCGACAACCGCACCAATAAAAGCCTCTATTAATGCTGCAGACAGTCTAATCACGGGCTCAAAAAAACTTTCACACATTTCTCCTGATCTAAAAGCTTTGAACTGGCTGCCTTACGAAGCTAGAATACATCTGAAAATCGCCTGCATGACCCACAAGGTTATACACCATAACTCCCCCAGCTACCTCGCTCAGAAACTGACAATCTCGGGTGGCTCAAGAGTGACAAGAAGTGCAGACAATCTTCTTTTGAAACCTCAGAGATTTCACAAGAAAACACTTATAAATGCTCCTTCTCAGGGATGGCGCCCAGGATCTGGAATGCCCTCCCTCCAGAAATCAGACTTATCTCATCCTTGGCATCCTTCAAAAAAGAAGTAAAATCTCTCCTATTAGCTAAAGTTACCTGAACTTTGACTAATGTAATCTCGTAACTCAGTACTCTTCCTCCTGTGACTATGTATATTGACCACCTATGCACCGTTGCTACCTTACCTTGTTTCTTTTTTTGTAACAATTTGCTCATCTTTGCACAAAATGTTTTGTTTAATTATTACTCCTTGCCTTTTTATCCCATTCTGTATGTAAAGAGCTCTGATACCCGTAAGGATCTTGTTCGCGCTCTATAAAACTTTTAAAATAAATAAAAATAAATTAAATTCACTATCAGGACATGCCACACACACCAGCGCATGTCCTACCTTTCACATACAGTGCACCCTGCCCATGAGGGTACATTGGACCTACCTCGAGGCGACTTACATGTAGAAAAGGGAAGGTTTAGGGACTTGCAAGTGTGTGCACTTGCCAATTCGACATGGCAGCCCTAGGCTGTGGACAGGCTACGCAATGGCAGGCCAGAGTTACACTTTACAGGCTGTTTGCGTGGGTGGCACAATCCAGTGCTGCAGCCCACCAACAGCATTTGATTTATATGCCCTGGCACTCGCAGTGCACTTTACTAGGGACTGACACATGAATCAAATAGCCAATCATGAAAAAACCAATCCATAACACAGTTTACACAGAGAGCATACTTTATCACTGATTTGGAGTGGTTAAGTGCCCATAGTCCTAAAACCAATGCACACAGGTCAGGAAATAATAGGAGGAAAAATCTAAATATTTGGGGATAACCCTGCAAACAGGGCCATTTCCAACAAGCAGTCACACACATGCAAGCACAAACTCCACTCAATAGCAGTCACACACATGCACACTCGACTCACGAGCAGTCGCACACACTCCACTCACAAGCAGTTACACAAATTCAAGCGCAAACTCCACTCACGAGCAGTCGCACACTCCACTCACGAGCAGTCACACTTATGCATGTGCACACTCTACTCACAAGCAGTCGCACATAGGAGCACTCGAGCTCTTCCACTAATGTTATGTGAATGTGATGGCATGCAAACAGCTCCTTCATTCTGCAGGCAGAATGCGTGGTGAGCACAGTGCGGGGGAGACACTCAGAGTGTGAAACTCTCTGATGGATCCTGTCTGGATTTATCTGAAGGGCTCAGGAAACAGAGGAAAACTATGAAACAAAGAAAACAGCAGTGTGGGGACGCCATTTTTTTTCCATATATAATTACAAGCCTGCCAATTTTCAAATGAGCCTGGATAGCTCAGTCGGTAGAGTATCAGGCTTTTAATCTGAGGGACCAGGGTTCAAGTCCCCAGGCTGTTTGTTTATTTTACTTTTTTTAACATCTATGATTTCTATTTTTGTTCTTAAAGGCCAACGCTCCTAGTAGCAATAATCTTTGCAAGCTCTTTAAGCTTGGAATTCGCTAATTGCTCTCCTTTTCGATATTCAATGTTGTCTCCGTAGCGCCACCTCCTGTCTGTCTGTCACTGTGCACCGGTTTCAACGAGTGATAATCGGAAGTGCAGTCGGTGTGCAGCCGGATCCCACTCGGGCTTCCGCTCGTTGACATCTCTGCTCATTATCAGATACTTCTGTTTTGCATCTTATAAATATAACAAACTTACTATATTCTATTCACAAATTTGAAACAACCTTGTGCAAGGGAAATGAGTGTAATCCATTTTTTTTTTTAAATTAATGTCTTCTTGTTGTAAATCGTTTGAAATAAAAGGACGTGAACATTTTCTAAAAGAAGTCACTGTTTGTGCCTTAAACCATCTTCCCTCAACAAGATCTAATTTTTGCCACTTCCAGTGCAATGTGCATAGCTGGTGCGAAAATATAGAGCACGAGCTCTACGTGTACAGACATCTAAACCCTATTGGTAAATGAACTTCCCAGTGGCATGTTGGTCTACGGGTATGATTCTTGCTTTGGGTGTGAGAGGTCCTGGGTCAAATCCCAGACGAGCTATCTTTTGATTTTAAGATTTTTTTGTTTAAAATAGGGGCACTGAAATACACTTCAGAAAGATGAAAAAAAAACCTTTTTCCTTATTTCAAACGCATTGAATAAAAATTAAAAAATTTGAATATGAGATAAATAAGAAGTAAAATGGCCTCATCCAGGCTTTGAACCCGGGACCTCTCACACCCTAAGCAAGAATCATTCCCCTAGACCAACAAGCCACTTTGTATGTTATTGCATCTTTCTCATATTCCAATTCTTAGTGCTCAGAGCTGCCACCAGAGCAGCATAGGGCTTTCAAGTACACTTTTAAAGGGATCGCTCTATTAAAACCCACTCACTGAACAGCAGAGAAGGAATTAACAGCAGAACCAGAAGGACCCATAAGAACACTTCTTACCTCCCACGTCTGTGAGACTTACCGGCAATAGAGCAGGGGCCCCACATGCACAGAGAGCTCTGTATCAGGACGTGTGTTATTTATACTTTGATAAACCTATTTTGTGCAGTCACTTTAAGGGCCATTTTCATCTCTCAGTAATTCTGACCAATATACTCGAATATGCTTCTACGCCAGTGCATTAAATGGCACTATAGAAGTGAAGGTGCTCGCTATTTACAGTATCTGTTATTCTGCTTGCTCCTGAGAAGTGCACTGGCAGCACTGCGGAGAAGTGCACTTACTCACCCTTTCAAATGGAAGAAGTGCAGGTACTCAGTACCGGACAGAGTACTTGCCCATTTAAAGCGATGCCCAATGCCATAAATAGCAAATAAAACCATATATATGATAAAATTAGTGGACACACGTACAAGCTCCGTCATCAGATTTACTCCACACCCCTACTCATCACTCCCACGTTCACCAGTAACTAGACGTAAAAGAATGAGTGATTAAAAGTGTGTGAGGGTGTATTCTAGGTTGCACTCCCCCATCCCATGAACATAGAGTGGGATTATGCACCCACTACTTCTTTCTCCTGAGTACAAGAAGAGCAGTCCAGTCCTTCATGGCTCCTCTCAGGTCAAAGACAGCAGGTCCAGTCCTCTTCAGTTCGTCCTCAGGTCCAGAAAGTGTTCTCAAGTTGCTGCCTGGAGATCAGGGCATAGCTTCAAGGGGGTTGTTTGGGGGTGTGACACCCTCCCAAATTATTGCATTCATTACTTGGCATTTGGGCTCAGGGCCCTGTGTCGGGTCTGCTATCGATGTGTTTTTCTGGTTTTGACCCGAGAATAAAAGACAAAAGATTAACCTTTTATGTGAATTAGTGCCCGAGATATGCAAATGGAGACTGAATTTCAAAATGTGAAACCAGATAAACTTAAATCAATACCTGCTTCCCTGCTTCTTTAAATTGTGTGATCCTAAACAAATCTTTTATTTTGGAGCCTCCTTTTTCTTTATTATCCTACATAGGCACAATTCTAACTACTTCAAGTTGTGCGCTGTAAAACCACCTCTTATGCTTGATTTAATAATCTATAATGTTGTGCCTTCTATAATAAGAATCTAGGACACGTTTAGCATTTAAATGACTACTTTAACAATTGCGATACAAAAGGGGATGATGGACGGAGCGTTTGAGCGAATCAAACACTCACCCCCAGTCAGCTGATCTGGGTTTAATCCATCACCATTCTTTAGCCCACTCTCCCACCCCAGTTCAGACATGGCCATATGCAAATCAGTCTGACCCTGTGCCTCATGGGAACAGTCCAGCCCAAACTGCCAAGCCATGTCTTCCCTGTACCTGAAAAAAACATCCTGGAACTGGTTTCTGGATAATCAGCCATCATCAGCCAGCCTAGCTTGAATCCAGTGGCAAAGTGAGCAAGGGACCCAAGTCTGGGCACACCCTGCCGACTTAGGAAACAAAGCAAAACCAAAGGGGATGATGGACCGAGTGTTGAACGTTGCAAGCACTCACCCCCAGTCAACTGATCTGGGCCTTGATCATCTTACCTGTCCACCCTGCAGCTGACTGCTTTTTTAATTGGGAAATTTGAGCCCCCCCTGAATCTCACTAACTAGGCCAGTCCCCCTGCTGGGGATGCCACATTCATGCCTGGCACGTAATCAGACACCTAAGGGCTTGATTTGCTTGATGCACAGAGTCAAGTTTACTCTTCCTGTGAGTTCATGTCCTCATTACATTAAGGTTGTTGAACTTGTTACTGTGCCTACTACATAATACACTGCAACCTACAAGCTGCAGGCTCTAATCCCTAAAGTATAGTTAAAGGTGACTGAGCCAGCTGCACAGGTCTGCTTGTGATCTCCAGGTTACACATCCCAGTCCAGTTACGGTTACTCAAAGGCTCAGTTTACTGCAGAATAATGTAAATAAACTGTAGATTGCCCTTTTGAATTCACATAGGAGCTACCCAGCCTCTCACTCTTCTAAGGTGGACACAATCTGTACATTTAAATATAATCCTAACATGAAGTAGGACTCAGGTTACTGTGGGTGAGTCTCCAGCACATCTTTCATAATAACCATGTATCTTTCAAAAAACTCCTCTCTTATTACAGTATTGCTGGGGGGACTGGTGATTTACATGGTGAGCTCAGGTCACATTCCCTACTTTCCCCAGTTGGAGCCGTAGGAATTGTAAAGCACATTTTCACCCTGAAAAGTACATTGGTACTGAAAAACAGATGTTCATTGTTCTCTAACTCAATAGTGCTCCTTTTATTAACCACAGAAAGATGAAAGGCTGAGTCAACTTACCAGCCTTTGAACCCGTGACCCTGAAGTCAAACACAGATCTCTGCAGTTAAATGTGTGAGTCCCCAGAGCCACCAACTGAGCAAAAGCAGCAGGTCAAGCAGTGCACTATTGATAGTGTTTGGCTACAGACAGCTGCAGCTGTCTGTTAGCAACTGCTAATGAGTAGGCCTTGGCGGAGTTCGTGGAGTTCCGCATGACTGAAAAACTCTGCTGTGCTGCGCGGACTTTGGCAAGCAGCAGAGTGCGTTACGTTGCACCATTCGCACTGATTTTTAGAACTTGGAGTTTGACCCGTGCTATAAAATCAGTGCAAAAGGTCCCCGCACAGCGCAAGAGGGTGCAGCTTCTTTCTGCTGCTCGAGTTGATGTTCTACTAGAGCAGCAGCTTCCTCAGCGCGAATGGAAGGTTTCTCAACGCAAGCGGTAGCGACCATCCACACTGCCAGCATTGAAAGATATCGCCGGGAGGTGGTCTGGGGTAAAATTCTCCCCGCTTGCAAACTTAATGTTGGTGAGCGCAAGTAAGTAAAAACTCTGCTCTGCGGAGTTTTTCAGAAATCCGCGTGCTACGTGGAGCGTGGAGTGGGAAAAACTCCGCAAAATCAATGAGCGAAGTAGAATTTCATGCTCAGGCCTACAAAAGCGCTCCACACTATCAGGGTCACTGCATATTCATTTTTTTACATTTTGCTGTTGAAAACAATTATATCAAATGTGAAGTGGCTGCCATCTTCTACTTCATAACTTGCAATGCATGAAATAATGGTATTGTTACCTTAGGTATAACAGGCAAACCACTTGTGTTGGCTTTGTCAAATGCTTCTTTCTGTTCTTATCTTTGTGTGTTGCCCGTCACGCCAACACTCCGTGAAAAAGCATTGGCATAGCCAATATGTCGTGCCTTTGGGACCTTATAATTATTTGGCCATGCAGCACATTATCCTGGGTGCTACAGCATCTACTGTTACTTCACGGGATGGGAGGAATGGCACCCTCACAGCTGCCCCATCCCGTAAAGGACAGTGCCCTCACAGCCATTGTTAGAGCACAGTGCTGCTACAGCTGCTCCAATCAGAAAACACACAGCACTCCTGTAGCTGTTGTGAGACGTTGGCTTGGCATATGCTGTCCACTATTCTAGTGGGCACCTAGCACCAGTCCAAATGACCCTCATTGATGGTAGAATGTGCGTGCCCATACTCACACACGCACACACACATACACACACACTCACACACACCCTCCACCCCCACCCACCCCCCCTCTCCCTCACCAACAAACATTGCGTGCTTTTTCTTTCCCTCCCTCCTCCTTCTCTATGGCTGGTCTTCTTCCCTCCCTGCAGCGCTGTTACTGGTAGAATGATGCATGTGCTGTGGCTCCTCTGGGTCCTCGGCTGGGCCAGCATGTACTCACAAAAAGACCCACTGGTCATCTTTGACACCGACAACCGATCTCTCCTTCTTCACCGAGTTCTACGCCTCGCCACTGGGCACGAGTTGCAGGCCACGCCGATGTGCACGGTCACGGCTTGCCTCCAGCGTGCACTGCTCTTTCCCTTTCCCTTGGTTTTCAATCGTGGAGCTCAACGCTGAGACTACAGTGCGGAGTCCTTTCCGGAACCAGGGAAAGCAAACGTAGTAGAAGAGGGTACGTGGCATAGCCCTTGATGAGCAGCTGAGGAAGAAGCCTACCAAGCCTATACCCGATTATGAGTTACAGCTCGACGTCCGGCCCTGAAGACGAGCTATGCAATAGAGACCTACGACAAGCCAAGGAAAAGCATAGCGGCGAGACACTGGGTCCAAGTGCTGCATTAATTAGGTGAGAGCTGCGTGTTTGACGAGGCAGCTTGGAGAGGACGGCGTTGGAGACTGGCCCTTACTAGTTGTCTACAGGATCATTGGGCAGATGCAATTGCATTTTCGTTGCAGAGCGGAAAATCCCCCTGCTCTTTCTAGCAGTTGCTCCTAAGCGATTCCTGCACGCACCAAGTTCATTAATGACTCCTGTCAGGCCGCCTCCAAAATGAAAACGCATTTTCAGAGCTACCTTTCTTTCGAAATCACTCTTTTGTTGACTTATCAGCTTTTTTTGCCTCAGAGTGTCCAGCTGTGTTGAGCTGACACCTTCAGCCGACACACGTACACGCAGGCGGCCTTCATCAGTGAGGTCAGCACCCCCGTCGGGTGTCCCGTGGACCGCTCTCCTCCAGTCTAAAGCCTCATTTCTCATGACAAGGCCCAGTTCTCTTCCAGAGTGAGCCCGTCCAGCACTTACAGTATTCACATCAATTTATACAACGTATGCTTGGCACACAGCGGGGAACCGTGGGAGCCATACCAGTCAAAGCATTTGCAATGCAATAGGTCTCACATTTACACGAGTTTAAGCTAGTGGCATTGTAAATGACAATGCATTTTATTTATGTTTTAAAAAAGAAAACATAAATAAAAGCCAGTTATTTGCAATGTCAATTGCTTAAACTTGCGTAAATGCCAGACCTATTGAATTGCAAATGCTTGTTTAAAATGCCATTGTACTACAAAGTATGGGGCAATCCTGTCATGTGTACGTATACTTCTGGTGCCTCAAAGAATAGCATACGGGATTGGTACACCACCCTCAGCTTGGCTAGATACAGCAATGCATAGGGAAGTTTCTGCTCACCTAGTTGGGCCTTGTCTGCCATAAATTACTGTTGCTTCTGCTGGACTAGTCTTGTGTACTCATGACATTTGAGGATGCAAGTTTTTTTGAACATCAGGTGTTCTTTGTCTGGATTGATTTCAAATCATGTCTCCGCTGTTGTGCTTATTCAAAATCTTTGCAATGAAAGGACTTGGTCTGGCTTCCCGGGGCGACTTCTGCATCATGGCCCTGTGTGCCCTTTCTACAACAAAATAATAGGACAACAACTATGGAAGTAGCCAGCCGGTGAGCCACTTAGTCAGGAACTCTTCCATGTTCCCAATTCATTTTGCATAAGCTTTATTCGATAGCAATTATCATAAAAGCATTTCACAGTCACATAAAAGTATATAAAATGAATATTTCATATAGTAAAAACAAGTTTTTAAAACCTGGCTATACCGTCCACTCTAAATTTACGCTTAATATCTTAATTGGCATTTGCTCATTAGGTTTAAAATTACAGATTAGCTAAAACACATGTCCCATACAAAACAGTTAATCTTCAGTACTTTGCAAATAATTCCTATGTGTAAATTATCTCTCAGATCCACAGATTAGATGGTATTTATTTGCACATTACTCCTTAATTGTGCCCTTATACGGATAATCCACAGGTACTTTGTAACACCACATACTAGCGAGGACCTACTTGAGTCACTTCTCATGATTCGTAGAGCATCAAGGAGGTTTCTAGTGCCCAAATATAATACATATAGGCTTGATTCATTTGGCCCTTGCTTGCTTGTAGGCTGGGCAAGCAAAGACTACATGGTCTACAGTTTCTTGTTGTGCATCACAGCAGGGGCAGTTATATAGGTTGGATGTTGTTGGGTCCCATTTTGCCAGTTTGGTATTTAGCCTTACTGACCCTAATGTAAACTGCATATATAGTGCCCTGTCTCTGTGTTTCCTGATAAAATCTAGATAACGTTCCAGGGATCAAACTGATTTATGCTGGATGAACTCTTCAAATAGTCAGACAAGCATTGGTTTATGTAAGACCTGGTGATTTACCCAGTTCCAGTAATTCTTTTTTAACTCTCTCTTAGTCGGAGTGACCTGCTTGGCCCAAGCTTTGGCTAAGCCCAGCTTGGTCAGTAATTCCTTTAGATCTTTAAGCCACTTAACACCTTTGTTGTTATCAAGGGTAATTAGCTCAGAAAGGACCGTCGCATAGCTATGGAGTTCTGGGGTGCGTCTTAGTCTTATCAAGTATAGAATAGGGCAAAGTATATCCACCTCGCTAAAAGTGTGTCTGGCCATGTCAGAGAGTATGGGCTTGAGTGGTGTATTAGTAGGGACGGATACCAGATCTCTAAAGAATTTACTCTTTGATCGTCCAATCTCATTAGTTTTTTCGAAGCCCCAAAGTTCAGCGCCATAAATTCTTGACCTCACAGCTTTACCTTTATAGACTACTAGTGAAGGAGCTACCAGTCTACTTGACGTTAACCTTTGGTCCCTACCAATGGCATCCACCACCCTCTTATGGTTCAGTAACATTTTGTTCATGTGAGTCCCCCATTGCATTTTATTTGATAACCTAATACCCAGATAATCAAAGGAATGGACTCTCCCTAAGGGGTAAACCATTGTTAGTGAGAGTGTTATTAAAATGTTTGCCCACATTGAAAGCCATAAACGTAGTCTTTGTGATGTTTATCATTAGGCCCCTTTGTGTACAGGAAAAATTGAAAGTGGGTGTGGAGTTCCCGGAGGCCCATTGGGGTTTTCGATATTAAAATAGTGTCGTCGGCCAACAGTAGGGTATGGTTTTTTTCCCCTTCAAAAATTGGATCAATTTTATTTTTGAAATTGGCTAAAAAAACTAACCACTCCATTCACATAAAGTGAAAAGAGGGTAGGAGCCATCACACAGCCCTGGCAAACCGCCTGTTGAACTGTATCTTGTCTTTACTTTTCCCATGAGCCCCCATCTAACTCGGGCATAGGTTTCATCATGGAGGCGTATTAAAATATTTAAAAGGTATGAGGGTAAGCCAATTTCCTGGAGCACTGACCATAGCTTCTCTCGCGGCACTAAATCATAATTGGTTTTAAGCTCAATGAACGCAAGTAAAGACTTCCCATGACAATTATGACTACTTTCCAATATAACAAAGTAATGTAAACAGTCCTGTACTGGTACCTTTACTAAAACCTGTTTGATAGGTGGAAAGATCATCTTCCTCCTCCATCCAATTTTGAATCCTATTTACAAGGGCTTTGCCAACCACTTTCTGCATGGTATCTATTAGGGTGATAGCCCTGTATTTGTTAGTGTCCTCGCCGTCTCCCTTTTTATATATAGTTATGACCTCTGCTCCTTTCCTAGATATAGCGACTTCTGCTCCTTTCATTATATTGTTGATTAAAAGCAGGATATATTGGGCCCACTTCTGTAGTTCTAATTACAGCAAGTCACCCAGTATACCATCTGGGGCTGCTGCCTTTGCAGGAATAGTACACTTAATTGCATTCGCAATCTCTTTCATTTGGAAGAGATTGGTATCTTCAATTGTAAGTGGAACCTGAATTCTCTTCAACTGAGAGGTAGGTAGGGCCTCTAGTTCTTCCGTGTCCAGTTGGGAAAAGTCATCCCACCAGGCCTCATCACCAATATGGTTCGTGATTGGGATGTTGTCCCTCCTATTTCTCATCTTGATTAGAGCCCAAAAGGAGGCGTAATCCCTCTTGGGACAGTAAACTTTCATGTCCTCCTAATGTACCTCTTCCCAATCACGTTTTGCTTGCTTTACTGATATGTTGTACTCCATCCTCGCTATTTTTACTATTGTGTGTTTTTTCACCTTTTCCGCAGATATTAGTACTTGCTCCTTTTCTCCCTGCAAGACTCAGTGTACCATGAATTGGAGCTTTTTGTTCGGCTCCTAGTGGGGCCACTGCGTCGTCTTTCAAGGAAGTGTGCACCAATCGGAGCAATTGTCTCGTGGCGTATTATGTGGATATCCCCCCCCCCCCCCCCCCCCGGACATTATCTCAAGCTGCCTTGAGTTCGGCTGTTTTTGACACTAATATTGAGGAGATGTTCTTTTGTTTTTGGTCCTCTCCTGCGACCTTGGCCATCTTAGACGCCTACCACAATTAGATAGAATTAACTCCTTTGTGGATACGAGGTAATTCCAAATGGTATTAGAATTTTTGTTGGGATGGGCCCATTGATTTTTTCAGTTTAATATTAGATGGTTGTGGTTACTGTCAATAGTTAGGCCCAATTCCATGTTCATGACATCGGGCCAGAGGCGTAAGTCGACCAAGATATAATCAATGCTGGAAGGGCAAGCAAGTTTATTGTAAGTATTTTTCCCCCTGATGTTGGATAGGGTTCTGCCATTTGTGTCTCTTATGCCATATGCTAGTATTATAGTATTAACTTGTATTACAATCTCAGACCATCTTTTAACCGGTGGTAAGACTAGGGGGGGGGGCACTGACCATTTGCTATCCTCTTCAATTATCCCTAGGAGATCTTCACTGCTTAGTGGCTCGAATGTGCAGTTAAAGTCACCGGCCGCAATGATTTTATCAAATGAGGGGCACTTGTTTATTTGATTTTCTAGCTGTCTTTCTATGGTCGATTAATTGCCATTTGCTTTCCCTCTTATATAGACTTTAAAGAGCTACAATACCAGCGTTAGAAGTGGGCGGGGACGGAAGGGCACGGCGTGCCCCTACTTCTTAAAATTATGTTAGTCCGTTCCCCTACTTCTTACTTTTGAAAGAGCGTACCGGGGACTGTAACATTGCCATACTTTAAAAGTACACCTTTTTTTCCCCATGAGTGGTGCAACGTGAATATTCAGAAGGCCTCTGCAGTGCGCCGACCTCCTCCCCTTCCCCGCTGTGTCTAATGGGCCTGCAAAGTGAGACTAAAAGGGCCATCAGTGTAGCATGGTGCGAAAACGGCTACTCTGATGACCCTGCGGCCCGTGATTCACACCTCACAATCATTCACTATCCTCGGCTGTTCACCGGTCCTGACCTCTCCCCTTCACTCCATGTTACTGCTTTTCCTCCGTGTTGCCTCTCAGCATCCCTCTGTATTGCTTCGTTGGTGCAAACAAAAAAGCGTTACGATACACAGCCAGCGCTGGGACCGTCATAGCCCTTTTAAAAAAAAAAATTCTCCCCCCCCTGTGTCTTTGTCCAAACACACTGCTTTACAACATAGGTGCGAAACATTGACAAAGCTGCTAGATGTCATAGGTGATGCCTATCGGCTTTGCCAATCATTGAATGCTTGCATTAATGTTGCATTTTTCCTTTTTGGAGGGCCTGCGTGCATCTGTGGTCATTTTATTTTTATGGCGCTTGCAGCACTGGCAAATAATATTTTTTCCATTTGCCAATGCTGAACAGCATCAGCAAAAAGCGTGTCAAAAAGCATAAACATAGTTCAATTACTCCCTTAACAGTATAGTAAAAAAATATTGTGTACATTTAGCAAGGTAGAGGTTTCTTCAATATAGCGCACTAGAATTATGCAGTAATCCAGTTCCAATTTATGTGGCAGCATTGAGTAAGCTATCCACGAAGAAAAGGCATATTACGCAGCATTCTTTGGTGCCATCTGCTGCAGTATTTTTTAGTCTTGTCTTTTCAGCATTCACATATGCCATGTTTCAGTAGTATTGGTGCAGCACCTGAACACTGTTGCAAAGGGTCTGCCTTTGAACCGCACGAGGCCTGGTGCTATTCGGTTTTTAAGTAACCTTTGATCATTTGAGCAAGATGCATCTCTCTGGCTGTTGGAATCAGCACATTATGCAGCAGATGATGGATTATGCGGCACGTGCTTTGTTTATACCTGCTTATGTAGAGAATTACGTGGCTTCAGCACCCCATGTATTCCAGAGTCTCTTGCTATTCCCAATCAGCAGGTGTGCATTGATTGTTGTTTCTCTCCTGAACCAAAAATAGCTTGCATCATGTACACAAGGAAAGGCTTACGAGGGGATTCCCCAGAGTGAAAGGGAAAATGGATTGTATATTGAATATAACAAAGTAAGGCCTTTGAAATTCCACAAGTACCTCGCTGAGGTAAATTGTGGCATAAGATTTGCTTACGATTGTAGTAAGTCTTTGAATATTTTGTTATTTCTTCCCGATGGTGATAGTTTGTCAAAAGACGTGAGAGTGATGCTTGTTATATATGTTAGCTTTTTTATGTTATTCTACATTAGCTGAGTTGTCTGCAGCAGCCCACCGTTGAATGTAGAAAGGATGTTATGTTGTGTGCAGGGCCACTGGAATGATGCGGCAAGAGAGGACCAACTGATGCATCAGAGTTGACTAAATTATGCGAAAAGTAAAGCCAAATTAAGCACCATAATATGCCACTTTTTTGTGATAGTATTACTTCAATGTTTTGTCATTTTCACATGTTAACACTGGGCAAAGGTTTCACCTCACTAGTGCCAGTTTAACATCCAAATTCAGCAATTGACCACATAGCGGTGACCAGTGAGCCTTTGCACAGGGTCTTGCACTGTACAGCAACATCTTTTGCAGTATTTTTAGTATCTTTTCTTCCGTTTGAGTTGGAAATTATTATTGTTGTTAGAATCAGCAGATGATGGATTATGATGGATTATGTAGCAAATGCAGTAAAGACATAGTTATGCAGAAAATGCAGCAGCCACAAAATCTCATAATTCCAGTAGTCCTGGTTTTCTGGCTTTTATAAAACGCCACACTGGCCGTTAACCAAGCCTCTACCTTGACCTTGACCAAACAGCTGTCTCATATCAGGTACAGCCTTCTGATGCATTGGCACTTTCCAATATGGTCGCAACTTCTTGGAGTTTGGATTGCTTCAAACTCACGTTATATGGAATCTCCTCTCCTCTGCACTCTTATACGTGAATTGAGATTATTTGAGATTATTTGGTGTCCACAATTTGTAAGCAGTTCCCGTCCAATCTCAAGTGGGTGTGGCTATGACAGCCACCAAGCAATGGCTGACCGGCCTCATTGCTTTAAGGCGGCGCAATCAGCAGTGTCACTGGAATTATGCAGCAAGGGAGCGTCAAATTATGCAGCAGGTTTGAGTAAATTATGCGGCAAGAAAAGAAAAATTACACCGCTTTACGTGGCCCGTTTTGTGATGATATTACTTCATTGTTTTGTCCTGTTTAGGCTTTTTAACACTGTCTGGGCATTGGTTGTACCCCATTAGTAACAGTTTGAAACCCAAATGTAGCATTATACGTTCTTTTATTTAGTAACGTCACTTCCATCCCGTATGAGACCTAGAGAGCTCACTCCAACTCTCCTGATGCATGCACATTCTCATTCTTATTTTACTTCAATACAGGGATCTTGACTCCATAATAGTGCCGCTAACAGCCATAACCAAAAACATCACTTTCATGATTTAATTAGCACTATCTCCAAGTAATGTCCAGCTTAGCTCTAGTCACAAATTATCAATAAGTGGATGCTTTCCTTGCATAAGTGCTGATTGTAGTTATATGGAGGGCTGCTTACTTTTGAAAATAAAACAAAGCAGGAGGCAAAGTCAAGCCCCATTCTGTGATCAGGCCTCCCATTTCCGGTGCTTAATTTGACAAGGTGGTTGCAGGTGGTGGCCACCAGCACTCGTTTTTGGGGACTAAAACAGTACAACAGAGAAAGGCAGAATATGTGTAAAGAAAGAGGACTGGAAAATAGAGACAAGAGCAGAAAGCAGGGATGAAAAAGAACCTGCAAAAGTAAAATAAAGGCACAGGGAGTGTTTGGTGGTAGCGGACACAACTGTCAAGCCTGCATTCGGAGGCACCGTTAACGAGCTTTTGAGAAAAACTTTGAGCCCCGGCACATATTATTTGACAAATTAAGCACTAATTTCAGCTGCCTGCGGCCTCTGCTTTCAACAGAAGTCAATGAGGGAAATTCATTCTTCCGGTTATTTTAAACAAATCTCCCTCTTTACTCTTCTAAAATGTTGTACTTTTGCTCCACCGAAGGGCATCTATCCCGATCTGCCACTGCACTTTCTGTGCTGCTGGTAGGGGCCCGACAATGCTGTCCCTGCCTATCTCAATCCAGACGTGCAGCTTATTATATATTTAAGTTTATAAAGCGCTCAGATACCCGAAGGTTTCCTGGCGCTAAAACCAACTAATAAAGAGGGGAAATCAGAGGGGAGGAGGCTACATGTTGAATAACCAATTTTTCACCTGTTTGCGAAAGCTAAGGTAGTTGGGCTCTTTTCGTAATTGAAGGGGAAGAGAATTCCATAGTGAAGGCCCTAGCCAGGCAAAAGAGCGGCCTCCCATTCTGGCTTTTCTGATTCTGGGCACTGAGAAAAGGTATTGGCTAGATGAGCGCAGAGTGTGGGTGGGGGGGGCAATGGTGGTGAACCAAGGATGTCAGATAAAGTGGGGCCCGGCCAGTGTTTATTTTGTGCATGAAACAGAGAGCCTTGAAGTTCGTGCGGTTTTCGATGCGGAGCCAGTGTAGTGAGCGAAGGGAATTAGAGGTAGGAGAAGTGTTGGGGAGTTTGCAGAGCAGTCGTGCTGCCATATTCTGGACTGTCTGCAATTTGCGAGACACCTCTTTGCTGGCACCCAGAAGAAGAATGTTGCTGTAGTCAAGCCTAGAAGTGATTAAGGCCTGGACTACAGTTTTGTGGGTGTCCGCAGGCAGCATCCAGATGATCTTGCGCAACCACTTAATGATTGTGATGCAGGTGGAGGAGGTTTTGACCACATGGTTTTTCATTGACAGCTGGTCGTCAAAGATCACGCCTAAGTTGCGTGCTTATTTAGAAGGGGTAGGCAGAGTGCCCATTGAGCTTAACCTGCAATTACAGTGCAGATGCTCTGCTGATGCCCCTCAAGCCTTTTTTATGCCCGCTCGCCCTATGTTCCCCCTGGGCAGTTTGCAGTCTGCTCTGCCTTCCCATGTGATCTGCAGTAAGTCTCCAGAAGTGTAGAGATGGCGGGCCGGGTATACCAGAAGAAGCAAGGTGGGCGAGGGGAGGGCTGGATGCAGGAGTAACGCTTGATAGGAGTAAGTAAAGGTGGCGAGGGAGGGATCGGTTCGTGTTTACTAGAAGCAGGGTAATGAATGATATGCCAGGAAGTGAGGGTGGTGGGGGAGGGCCGTATCTGGGTATACTAGAAGCAGGGTAATGAGAAATACCAGGAAGTGAGGGGGAGCGAGGGGAGGCCCGGATGTGGGTATGCTAGAAACAGGGTAATGAGCATTGCCAGGAAGTGAGGGTGGCAAGGGCGGGCTGGGTCCGGGTATGCTAGAAGCAGGGTAATGATATGTTAGGAATTAAGGGGGAGCAAGGGGGGTGCTGGGTGTAGGTATGCTTGCAATGTGGTACATGCACAATGCAAAGCTCCAAGTCATATTTTAAAAGCCACAGATAAATACCGTGCATTCTTGCCCTTTCCCTGTGATACAGGGCAGTGCAGCAAAGTAACATGCTGATCCAGTAGACATCTTATATGGTGAGGGAGAATGGCAAAACCTTTGTAGCAGGTTGCATGTATTTGATACTAGGCAGTACATCCTTGGTTTCAGAGAGTACAAACAAAATAAAAATTGCATCCCTGAAAGCCTGAAACCATTAGTGCACACTATAAACACCTTTTGTTCCTCAACTGCTGAATGTGAACGGGGCTTTAGTGTAATGAATGATGTGCTCACACCACTGCGGAACAGAATATCAATAAATCGTCTGTCTTCTATAATGTTCATAAACATCGTGGGGCCTCCTGTCATAAAATTTAAACCTGAATTTTATGTTCAGAAATGGTTAGAAAAAGGGAGGAGAAGTGCCAATGAAAGAAACTGCATGGCTCGGAGGCAAATGGCTTTTGATTCCACTTATAAGCGTATTTGGAATATTCCCTTGATTAGAAACATGTTCCACATTGTAAATGAATTAAATATAAACAACTTATATATTAAACCTCAAATAAACATGTGTATCGATTGTTTGAATTAAATAACGTTATAAGCTGTAACTGGTCAGTGAAATGTCAAATGCACTAAAAATTGGTATGTTTTGCTATTTTTAGCCACACCTCCGACTCCGCCCACTAATCCAATCCTCTGCTTATTCCCGCCCCCTGAGTGTCCGCCCACAGTTCCCCTACTTTTTTGTCCCCACTTCGACCACTGTACAATACATCACCACCCTTCTGACCTTTTATTTTAAGCCACATAATGTCGGGACTTCTGGTCTCATGTAGGAGGGATGAGCAGCCCAGATCTAATCTGATCCAAGCTGTTATTCCTCTAGAAGGCCTGCACTTTCCCGTACACACTGCCGGGATATGCAATGTACTTTAGACAGGTTTTTACAGTGCAGTTACACTCCAAACTCTTCTCGTCTTGTCTTCTTTGCTTCATGGAACAGAAGCACACAGGCTCACACAATCCCCTAAGCCAATCACAACTCTGCTGTCACCAGCAATACAGCAGTTTAATTCGATGCTGATGACGAGCTGAGCTCGTCATGTAACGCGGTTTTTAGAAAACAGCCGCACAGCGCAAAAATAACCGCAGCAGCGATGCGGTTAAAGAGTCAATTTCTTTCTGGATTTCCCTTCTCTTTCTGAAACGCAAGAGCAGCAACATTGTGGTAGGGTCAACAATGCTTTAATTGGAAACTTTTTCAATATTATATGTAACAAGCCATAGTTACAGCTTATTTATCCTATGCAACTAATAACCATTGACAAAGCC
Organism: Lissotriton vulgaris; assembly: GCF_964263255.1. Classification (NCBI taxonomy): domain Eukaryota; kingdom Metazoa; phylum Chordata; class Amphibia; order Caudata; family Salamandridae; genus Lissotriton; species Lissotriton vulgaris. Next base: position 174,883 of record NW_028250077.1, read on the forward strand.
AATAGTCCTGACTTATTGTAGGTATGATGTTACTTGTTGTATCACATATCTGGATGCAATGACAGGAACCGCAAAATACAAGTCGGGTATCACATTATGCTAAGCACAGATTTTTAGAGTAAGTGTTTTAAAGCCACGCCCCTAAGTACACTGGCCACGCCCCTTTGAGAGACCCCCCAATTTTTTCATCCTACTTAAAGCCCTGCTTAAACTGTCTGCTGCCGGAGTCCCAGTGCCACAAACGAAACAAAAAGCCCAGTAGCCAAACAAAAACAACGTACGCCACCAGGGCAAGGCCTCGCCGCCTCGGGCTCTATGGATCGAATCAAAGTCACCCCCTACCGGCAGTGGCCCATCCCCCAGGTGTCGCGCAGTCAGTAGAGTACTACTAACGTTAAGTGTAACACACAAGTACATAATTAACGCAGGCTGCAGCGACAAAATTAAAAACACAACAGCCCCTATAAATATAATTAGGAGGTTGTTGTGGGTGGTGGCGGGATCGCTTTCACTTACCAGTGTGTTGTAGTTACCGTGACCTGCCCTGACCTCGACGTTCACTTCTCAAGGCTCCTCGTCAGGCTCCTCGTCTCGACTCAATACCAGGAGGACTGCAGTCAGGGCTCGAGTCAGGGTACCACGCGGGTGGACGGCGTCTCACCACTTATTTTACTGTGTTTTTACCGGGTGGACGCCGTCCCCCCTGCCCAAAAGATGGAACGGGTGCCTGAGTCTGCACCTGCTCGCGAATGAGAGCCTTCTAAATGCACCCAAGCCTCAGACTAATCTCCCCTTCCACCTCACGCCCTCCCCTTGCCAGCATTTCTCAGAGCACAGACGAGGCGCCAAGGCTTCAAGGAGCTGCGCCGTCAACACGCCGAGCATGTCACTTCCAGGGACACCGACAGATGCCCGTAGTGCCGTCTGTAATAACCGTGTAATCTGAGGAATGGGTCTTGTGTATAGTGTGTTCTTGTGTTTTGAGTGACTGCCACTTACTGCAGTATTATACTTCTACATGTATCTTGTATGTATTCACGCATTTCAGACGGAGACAGTAAATTTCGTGGCGTCACTTGCTGTTGTGACGTCAATTCTGGTGACACCACCTAACTTGGTGCGTCCCCCCACTTCTTTTTTTAGGACTTGTGCCCTGACTGCAGTACACAGCATGGCAATAGCAATGATAGCACGCACAAGCCAGCCACGACGAAGCAAGCCAAAAGTAAAACTGGGAAATACTGGAATTTGGTGGTCTTTGGACTCCTCCCCCAGACCCCAGCAAACCAATCACATGCAAAACAACAAACTGTTGCTAGGTCTGGTGGAAGAGGCAATGGCCACTGCCACACCCCCACAAAATCAAAGCCGCCCGGACTGTCCCGCCCCCAGCCATTGAAACTAATGGAGGGCCTCCAACTCCTCCCTGGGCCAAAGGAATAACGCCCAAATATAAATGCTATTCTGGCAGTGAGACACAGGCTGCACGCTCCAGTGTGTCGTCACTGCCCTGCTTTATGGCTCCAGGTCGAAGAAATCTTCGACCAGCCAAAAGCATGTGCAGAACAAAGGCAATCCTCCACCACCCCCTTAAAAAAACAACATTTGAACATGTTTGTTTACCGAGCACAAGCAGCCAGCAAAATGCATTGCTAACTGCTCAGTGTTCCATCATGCATTTTGTTAGTCCCCCACAGTCCCCCACAGGGTGGGAGGGCGACGCCCATCTTGCCCATGTACACCAGCCGCACCTGGGTTTGACATGGTAGGGTTGTAACTTACGCCATTAAGGCAAGTTATATGCAGAGTTACTTTGCATGGATTTCTGTTGCTGGATCTAAGATCCAATAAGGCTGTGTGTTTCATGGCATTGCAGGGTTTGAGACACATCGATGGCCGATCCAAGTCAAGTTAAGTCAAGTTAAAATTTGTATAGCGCTCTCCTGACCCAGAGGGTCTCAAGGCGCTTGAGGAGGGGGTGTTCGCTACTTATCAAACAGCCAAGTTTTGAGTTGTTTTCTGAAGGAGAGTTGTTTCTGTGTGAGGCGGAGGTGGGTGGGGAGAGAATTCCAGGTTTTGGCCGCTAAGTAGGAGAAAGATCCTTCCTCCCATGGTAGTTCTTCAGAAGCGTGGAATCGCGGCGAGTGCTTGATTGGAAGATCGGAGTTGGTGGGTGGGGGTGTAGAAGGTCAGGCGCGAGTTGAGGTATTTAGGTCCTAGGTCGTAGAGAGCCTTGTGTGCGTGGCTGAGGAGACGGAACGTTATTCTCTTGTTTACGGGGAGCCAGTGGAGGTCTCTCAGGTGACCGGATATGTGCTTGTGGCGGGGTATGTTTAGGATGAGTCGGGCGGAGGCGTTCTGAATGCGTTGGAATTCTTTACTGTAATTTGGCTGTGGTTCCGGCGTAGAGGGTGTTTCCGTAGTCCAGTCGGCTTGTGACAAGTGCTTGGGTGACTGTCTTTCTTGTTTCGGTGGGGATCCAAAGGAAGATCTTTTTGAGCATACGTAATATGTTAAAGCATGATGATGAGACGGCATTGACTTGTCTGGTCATCGAGAGGGAGGAGTCTAGAATGAATCCCAGGTCGCGAGCATGGTCCGTTGCTTTGGGTGCGCTGCCCAGTGTCGGTGGCCACCATGAGTTGTCCCATGCGGAGGGGGATGATCCTAGGATGACTTCCGTCTTGTCAGAATTCAGTTTCAATCGGCTGTTCTTCATCCATTCGGCTACGTCTTTAATCCCTTCGTGTAGGTTGGTTTTGGCGACGTTTGGGTCTTTGGTGAGGGAGAGGATCAGCTGTGTGTCGTCAGCGTAGGAGATGATGTTGAGGTTGTGTTGGCGTGCGATGGATGTGAGGGGGCTCATGTAGACGTTGGAGAGGGTGGGGCTGAGCGATGATCCTTGTGGTACGCCGCAGATGACTTCGGTGGCCTCTGACCTGAAAGGGGGAGGCGGACTCTTTGGGTTCTTCCGGCGAGGAAAGAGATGATCCAATCCAATGCTTTTCCTTGTATCGCGGCGTTACTGAGGCGTTGTACTAGGGTGCTATGACAGACCGTGTCAAACGCTGCAGAGAGGTCCAGGAGGATGAGGGCAGCTGTTTCCCCGTTGTCGAGTAGTGTTCTGATGTCGTCTTTGGCTGCGATGAGGGCGGTCTCGGTGCTGTGTTTGGCTCGGAAGCCAGACTGAGAGGGGTCGAGGGAGCCGTTGGACTCGAGGAAGGCGGCGAGCTGACTGTTGACGGTCTTCTCTATGAATTTGGCAGGGAAAGAGAGGAGCGAGATGGTGCGGTAGTTCTTAAGTTCAGTGGGGTCTGCTGTAGGTTTCTTTAGTAGGGCACTGAGTTCGGCATGTTTCCAGCTTTCCTGGAAGGTGGCGGTGTTGAGGGAGCAGTTGATGATATCCCCGAGATGGGGTGCTATGATGGAGTCAGCCTGGTTGAAGATGTGGTGGGGGCATGGGTCGGTTGGTGATCCGGAGTGTATGGAGTTCATCAAGCGGATGGTGTCTTCGGTGCTGATCGGGTTCCAGGTGCAAAGGGTGGTGGTGGGGGGCTTCAGTTCGGTAGTAAGGGGGGTGGACTGGTCGCCGAAGATGTTATGTATGTCAGCGATTTTGCTGTGGAAGAATGCTGCTTGTGAGTCGCAGAGGTCTTGAGAGGGAGTGATGTCGCTGGAGACGGCGCTGGGATTGGTAAACTATTTGACGATGCTGAAGAGTTCCTTGCTGTTGTGGGCGTTGTTGTGGATTCGATCCTGGAATGCTGATTTCTTGGAGGATCGGATCAGCTGGTGGTCTTTGCGGGTGGCGTCCTTGAGGGCGGTCATGTTGTCTGTGGTTGGGTTTTTTCGCCACGTTTTCTCGAGGGTGCGGCAGTTCTTTTTGGAGTTCTTGAGGTCGTCATTGAACAAGGAGGCTTTTTTGCTACCTTTGTTGTTGTGATGGTTTTTCAGGGGTGCTAATTCGTCAGCGCAGTGGGTGATCCATTGTGCGAGATTGACGGCTGCTTATTTTGGGTCCGATGATTTGGCGGGAGGGTTTTGGTTTAGCGATGTGGTGAGTTGGTCGGTGGTAATTATGTTCCAGTTTCTGCGGGGGACTTGTTGTGGGTGGTGGTGGGTCGTGGTCTTTCTAAAGTTGAAGTGGACGCAGCTGTGGTCTGTCCAGTGGAGTCATGTGGCGTGGTTGAAGGAAACGTGCTTGCTGGAGGAGACGATTGGGTCCAGCGTGTGTCCAGCGTGGTGGTGGGGGTGTTTACCAGTTGTTTGAGTCCGAGATTAGCGAGGTTGTCCAGAAGGGTGGTGGTGTTGCTGTCGTTGTTCTTCTACAGGTGGAAGTTGAGGTCCCCTAGGAGAATGTAGTCCTCGGAGGGGAGGGCGTGTGGGCTGATAAAGTCGGTGATGTCTTCGCTGAATTGTGTGCGGGGTCCTGGTGGTCTGTAGATGAGGGTGCCTCTAAGTGTGGTCTTGGGGTCGGTGTGTATCTGGAAGTGAAGGTGTTCGGCAGCTGTGAGGGTGTCGTCGGAGCTGGTCGTGATGCGGATGGAGTTCTTTTGAACGATGGCGATACCTCCTCCTGTTTGGTTGATGCGGTCCTTTCGGATGATCTTGTATCCGTCCGGGATGGCTACGGAGATGTCGGGCGCTGATGAGGCGTTCATCCAGGTTTCTGTAAGAAAGGCAACGTCCGGTGATGTGGTGTTGAGTAGGTTCCATAGTTCAATGGCGTGTTTGGGGACCGAGCGCGTGTTGAGCAGGATCCACTTTAGGTGGTTGTTGTTTGGGCTCTGTTTGGCGGTAGTGGTTGCAGTGTGGGTCCTGATGCAGCAGAACTTGCAGGATTGGCAGGTGAAGGGTCCATGGGTGCGTCCTGGGGCGGCTCGGTGGCAGTCGGGTAGTCGGCCGGTGTTAAGTGCAGAGAGGGTTGCGACATCGTACGTTAGGCGGGTGGAGTGGTTTTTGCGGGGGCCAGGGGGTCTTCCGCTAGGCGCGGTCAAGGCGCGGATGGACGTAGACGGGCTTACCTTTGGCGCGCCTTCGGCACGCTTAGGGCGCGCCCGCTGCGCGTAAATGCATCTGTCATAAGTAGATAGTGGCGAGGGCGTATCGAGGGAGGAGGAGCTGGGAGGCGGGAGCGGGGTGGCGAGTGGGGAGGGGATTGTACGGCGATGCTGTATATAATAAGACAGGTGCTAATTTCGAGCTACATGCAATGGCAGCGGGGCCAGAGCCTTCAACGACTCCAGGATACTGACACAGTCTAAAGTGATATTTTTTGTTCACAAACCCAGGTCTTCCTCCAGGCGGATAGCAGCACTCTCTGACCCGCTTCATTACACCACTACCCCATGGCAGCCATGAAGCTGTGGGGGACCAGCCGACCTCCACCTCATCATAATGGATTGCTTAGTCAGGAGTAGAGGCAAGTCTGTAAACCGAAGTTGTTCTTTCTGCGCCTTATGGAGCCGCATCAATCCCAAAAGGAATACTGCAGGAGTACGCGGAATGGGGACACCAACCATAGCTGATATCAGTGATAACAATTCTAACCAGTAAGACATAATCACGGTGCATTGACATAACATACATAGCAGGTTAGCATCTTATATTTTACATCTAGGACAGCAGTGCTGTGTGGCTGGGAAGATACGCTGCAGAAGGTGCAGGGTGAGATATGCCCTCTGTAAAAAAATGTATTGAATGAAGTTGAATTTGGCATGCCGTGGGATTCTCAAAGGGTATGCTAAGGACCTGCTCCAGTCCCCATACATCATGTCTGTACCCAAGTCTTCGGTGCATTTGTTGCTTAAAACATTCTGTGAAATTCTAGTTTGGTTAGTTATGCATCTGTAAAGCCAGTTGGTGAGGTGTCGGCCATTCACTATCAGGTAGGTTATGAAGACCATTTCATGGTGGGGAGGTTTCTCCCTGTGGGGGGACGAATGTTTCTTTACATATTGCAGAAGTGTGGCATGTAGTAAATCTAATGCATCCGTGACTCCTTTGCTCCAGACAAAATTGTCGTGTTCCATAAATGTGCTGTTGTGAAATAGGTCTCCCACTCTAGCTAAACCGCCTTCAGCCCAGGGGAGCATTCTCAGTTTAGTGAGGAGGCCATTTGGGGTCAGGATCCCAAGTAGTGGTATGGTGTCAGAGTAAGGGAGGCAGCCACGTGTGTAGTGTGTGGATTATTTATAATAAATGAGAGCTGTGCGTAAAAGCAGCGAGCATCGGTCGGAATTTTAGCCTCTGGTAGGATCAGAGTATGAACCCATCCGCGATCCACATCGGCAGGTGAATAATTTAATTTAATGTAAGTTACGCCCTGACAGCCAATCTGAGAGCCACTGTAACCTAGTCCCCTTTATCAGTGTCCAGCTGCAGCTTTTCAGTCCTACTCTGCGGTGGCCACTTCCCCAAATCAAAAAAGAAAGAGTGATGTTCATAGTTAAGCAGCAGGGTCGGGATCACAACCGGCAAATTGGTTAAGAAATACAGTAGCAAGGGGAGGGCTAGCATTTTCGAAATTGCCACTCGGCACATCTATGATAGCAGTAGGGAGGACCAGAAGGTTACATGTGAGTGTAGCGAGCGCATAGCCTTACCTAGGTTAACGTCAATGAGGTTTGGTGTTGAGCGATAAATCTGTATACCCAGATATTTTAAAGTATGTGCTGGGACTTTTAAAGAATGAGGGCCAAACTGAACCGTCTCTGGGCAATCCCCTTGCAGGGAAAAAAGGCATAATACATACTGACATTAATTCTGATGCCCGAAAGCAACGCAAAAGCATAAAAAATGCCTGTGGCCAGTGATAGAGAGGTGAGGTCTTAAGCATACAGAATGATGTCATCCGTGTATGCGGAGATAATGTGTGTTGTTTGGCCGATACGTATGGCCGGTTGTACAGCCGATAACCGTACCCTAAGGGCTAAGGCTCCAGGGCCAGCACAAACAACAGAGGAGACAGTGTGCAACCCTGCCGTGTGCCTTTTCAAACCGGGTACTCCTCCGAGATATGTCGCCCTGTACGGGCCCTTGCCCTGGGGTCCTTGTACAGGAACCTGACCCACATTAAATAACCCGGCGGGATGCCAAATAGTTCAAGTGCAGGGAATATGTAGTCCAATATGAGCATATTGAATGCCTGTCTCAGATTCAAGGTGATAAAACCTGCGTGGGCTCTCTCCTTGGGGGTTGCAGTCATAACATGGTAAAACCTGCTGATGTTAAGTGAAGTGCACTGCACTGGTACAAACCCACATTGATCTGGTTGGATTAGGTTGTGTAAATATGGAAGTAGGCAGCCAGCCAGTACTTTACTGAATAGATTGTAGTCTGTAGTGATTAGAGATAGTTGGGGGGAACTCTGAAAGATACATTGCCTGGCGTGCTGGTTTGGAGAGAGACATTAAGAGTGCCTGTCTCATGGTGGGTGGCAATGACCCCGAGAACAGCGCAGCATTACACAGTTTCTCTAGTTGTGGCACAAGAGTATCCGCAAACGTGGCATTGAATTCGGACGGGAGGCCGTCCAGACCTGGGTCCTTGTTTTGAGGGAGGCTCCTGATGGCTGCCATGATTTCAGACCTTGTGATAGTGCCAGATAGAGCGTCTTGCGCTGTTTTTTCAAATTGTGGGAACTGTGCGCCTGTTCAAAATGGCATCAAGGGGTCTTCCACCAATGGTGGGGGGGGGGGAACTGTTACAAGTCTTGGCAATATTCACAAAATGCTGCATTTATATCCCATTGTATATTAAGGGTATCCCCAGCGCTAGTGGTTATCTCATGGATCAGGGGATGTGGGGGGTAATCTCTGAGAATACGTGCTAATAGCGGGCCAGCCTTATCAGCATCAGGCGGAGGACTGGCTGGAAACCTTCACCAATGTGGGGCCTCGGGACATGGCCACAACAACAAGGCTACCGAAACTGAAAGGCCCTTTTCGCAACTGGCGGAGAGAGTAACGTTATACGAGAATATTGACACCGCCTTTGCCACTTGTGGGTCCACGCTCGGAGCTGATCCTGAGCTGACAGCAAGACACCATGCAGGCAGTTGCAGAGATCAGGGGTTCCCCGATGAAGAGAATGCATCTAAATCCAGCCAATGAGACATGTCTAGTGATGACGAACAGATATATGGCCTACAGAATTCGCAGGATTCAGTAGGAAAAGTGGATGTCAACCAGCAGACGGCGTACTTGATTGCATAAACGCTGCAAGCTCCTGCATTTGTATGGACTATAAATTGAGGTATTGGGGTGTATTTGTGGGGGAATGCTGTTGCTAGACGCGTAGACACCTGGGATGCACGCTGTTACTAATCCACAGTATTTTCTCAATACTGTGTTGAACACTGAAATACATGAGGGAACCGGTACGACTGAAACGTATATTTTATTGCTGATTTGTGAAATATTGCTGAGTTAACATATGAAGTTTGCCCCAACTATATTGTAAGTTGCCTGCGCATCTTGAAGCCCCTGAGACGCTAGAAACGAGGACTGTACTCTAAAGTATAGCAGTTTGCAGCGCACCACCCAGGATTGTTTTGAATGTTATCTCAGATTGGGAGTTTGGAGGATTGCTGGTTACATTATCGGATTTTTGGAATTATTAAAGCATATATCTTTTTGTGAGACGTCAACTGTTAAGAGTAGATTCATACAGTGTACCATGCTGCGAGTCATGGAGCAAAGAACGGTATGTAATGATGAGCTGTGTTTAATTAACACAGCTGTTGGGCTGCCACGTACACAATTTCACCTGAATGCGTTGGAGGGTTAATGTCTTCAGTTAAGATTGGTACATGGGGAAAAGCTTCGCGAGCATCCGAGATGGCCGCGTGAGCTAAGAGCTCCCGAGACCCTCGCTGCCTCCTACATATATACTGAAACGAATCCGGATTATTCGGATGGAATATTGAAGTGCAGACCCGGCAGAGGCACTAGCTGCTTTCCAAAATCGATTTGGACATTGGGAAAATGAATTACACCGATCGCAACTTTCTGGCCCACAGGGGTGGAAGGGCATGGAGCTCAAGTGGCACCAATACCCAGGCAGTAGTTGAAGAACAACGGCTAGCTGCAGTGGGATCGATGCCCCTGGTCAACTTTCGATTTCGTTTTTGAGACCTCACTGGTGAGCGAGGGTGTTATCGACAGATTGATCATCGGCCTCCGCTGGGCGCTTCACTCTGCAGTGTATCTACCGCAAGTACTTGGTGCGGACCGGGAGAAACCCTTTCTCAACCTGAACATTTGAATTCTAGTGGGCTACGAAGTGCGGATATTGACACCAGGTCGCACAGGGCCCTCCGGGGCACAGAACCCAATATGGCGGGCAAGCAAGACGGAGACCGGCAGAAGACCAAGATCACCGGCAGGGGCAGTGTGACGCAGGCGGATAGTATCGAACGATTCACCCAGCCGAGGGGATCACCCGGTACCATCCCTAAAACTACCAGAGGGGCGAATGTGACTTTTGAAGACCCAGAGGAATTGAGCCTCCAAGTCGTCATGGGCGCCATTGCTGGCATGAAAACTTCAATCGGACAACAATACGAGGCTCTGGCTTTAAAGTTGGATACCGTGGCTGTGAATGTCACCTTAATCAGGGCGGACCTCTACAAAACGAACGAGAAGGTAAAATCCCTAGATTTGGCCACAGCCAGTCTCACTACCGACGTTTCTGACTTGCAAACGGAGGTCCGTAATTTGCAAACTGCCAACGAACAGTTTGCTCGCCGATTGGAGGATTCCGAAAGGCGTGCAAGGCGGAATAACATACGCATTATTGGTATTCCTGAAAAATCAGAAGAAACCGCAACGGATCTTTTTGTGGAAGATCTGGCCCTCAATCATCTTGCCCCCAAAGGCTTGAGTAAATTCTTCGTGGTGGAACGGGCGCACAGAGTACCGGGCGGGAGGCCGAAGCCGGGTGCCCCACCAAGTCCTATTATCGCTAGGATTTTCAACTTCCGCGATAGAGACGCTATTTTGCAGGCCTCGAGAGTGGGTGGACCCGTCAAGTTTGAGAATACTACAGTGAGCTTCTACCCGGACGTCACTCAATCTGTCCAAAAACAACGATTGGCCTTTCAAGGAGTAAAAAGGCGGATGCGAGACATGGATTTGAAGTACGCTATGCTCTTCCCTGCACGGTTGCGGGTCGAATATGAGGACAAGGCCTTTTTCTTTGACCGCCCAGATGTGGATAGTGACTGGCTTGACACTCTGCCCATGAGAAGAGATCCGGCAGACCGCTCTGGGGGTACGGAAGACGGCGGATCGGCGCAAGAATAAGGAATATTGACTAGGTTCACTGAACTATTGCATAGTGTACTGCTGGGGGTCGCATATCGTATGTATAAATATGTTTTGCTGCTTCTACGAGGTGGCGGGAGGGACAGGGACTCGTCCTCCTCTGGGGTTTCTTTTTGTAGACTAGTTAGTGAATGGGGCGACAGGCACACTGCAAGTTGGGGTGGCTGATGGGTCAGACGCAGAATGCAGGGAGGGGGGTAGATGCTTGGTTTTCTGGTTGGGGGGCGGGGGTTGGGTGTTGGGGTTTGATTTGGTTTAACACAAGGTGCCGTATCGTTTGCTTATTGTCCGCTGGTGATGCGTCTTTCTCTGGGATGGGGTGGTGGGCACTATTGGGATGGGGGATAGGGGGTTGAGACTAATGTCATGGAATGTCAATGGTCTAGGGGAAAGAATTAAAAGATGGGTGGTTCTCCAACTACTCAAGAGAATGTCACCAGATATGGTCCTGCTACAAGAGACACACCTTATAGAAAATTCCTGCTCATCCATGAGCAGACGAGGTTATCGTCTTGTCACTCATTCGGGCTTCACCTCCGGGTCTCGGGGTGGGGGTAATGATCAGAGCCTCCCTCCCCTTGGAAATTGACGAGGTGATTTATGATGACAGGGGACGTTATGCAGTAATAGTGGGCAGATGGGAGGTAAAGACCATACTTCTAATGTCTGTTTATGTCCCACCTGGTCTGCAATAGTCCACATTTGAAGATATCGGTAAAGTATTTCTGAATCTCCCGGAAGGATTCCTGATAGTGGGTGGTGACTTTATTTCGGTTGTTTGTGGGAGGGAAGATCGATATCCACCTAGGGACCTGCCGGGATCAAAGGCTTGGCTGAGTAGGCTTATGGACACTTTGGGATTAGTAGATTGTCGGCGCTTGCTACACCCTGGGCAGACACAATACACCTTCCACTCCGGGGCACATGGCAGCCTCTCTAGGCTTGATTATGTACTGATGCCAGCGGCGCAGGCCATGATGGTTAAGGAGGTTAGACATCTGCCTCGTGGCATTTCAGATCACTACCCGCTACTCATGGTGTTGGATACTGGTGTTGGAGCAGAAGGGAGGTTAGCTCCCATAAACCCATGGTACCTCCGCAACCCTAGGACCCGTGCAGCATTGGTTAAGTCTATAGAGCACTATTTACTTGAAAACTTGGGGTCAGTGTCTTCTGCTGTTTCACTTTGGGAGGCTTTCAAAACAGTTATCGGTGGGCAGGCTTTGTCGTTGATTTCCTGTGCCAAGAGGAGTAAACATGAAGAAGTAATCCGACTTGAATCCGAAATAGACGAGTTGGAAGAAGATTTGGAACATGATGTTACTCAGGAGAAATTTCATGCTCTTAGTCTCAAACAGAGTGATTATGAAGCACTGGTCACTGACGCTGCCAGATCCATGAGTAGAGAGCAGCAGGGGCGTTTGTATGATGTTGGGGATAAGGCAGGTAAATTGATTGCATGGCTGGACAAGAAGGAGAGAGCGAGTCGGGTGGTTCCGGTGATTGAAAGTCAGAGTGGTATGAGAGTTACTGACCCAGTGAAAATAGTGGAACGCTTCGCAGAATATTTTCAGGGGGTTTATTCTCCCGTATCGGACAGACCCGAAGAGGACTCGCATTTGCCGCTCATTTGCTTAAACTCTACTTGCCAACAAGGAGGATACCTGAACGCTGAACTCGGAGGGCGCTTTGCAACACCTAATCTGCACAGGAAAGGTTGCGCCGCTGGTGGGAGCTTCTCCGCAATCGGCGGACAGCCTGCACGCTCCCAGCGTGCACTAGACCTTGAGGCTACCTGTTGGCTCCACCGGGGGACTGCGAGGACCAGCAGCCTCTACACCTAACAGCTGGTGCCTCTTCCCCCGGCGGCCACGCCCCCTAACTAGCTCACCAAAAATTGAACAGACCCAAACGCACCGCGGGACGCGCGCGGGGCGAAGCGCGGGCGAAGCCCGGGCCAAAGGCGGGCCCGTTTAAGCCCGTTCAAGACCGGGCAGGACTGGACTGGGCCACCCTATTTTCAGTTTGCTTTTATATTTTGCCACTGACAAAACATCTATTTAGGTCCCGCCAGTTTTTGCTATTTGGCCTTAGAAGTTCCATTGTACCTTACTACTGTTACGATCCTTATGGTACAATGTGTCCGAGAACCACCAGGAATACTGTTAAAAAGCAGGCTCAATCTGCAGCTGAGGTCATTGGGCCAATAGACCAATTTATAACGAAAGCTAACGATGCCATTGAGCAGGGTATCATTCTATTGGACCGGAGGATCTCACAGGACCTGATGATTGACAGACGCTCTTCAATGGGCTTACTGGCCACTGCAAAAACCCCACTTCGTCCTGTTGATCTGCCCCCTCCAGTGACAGCACATGCAGAAATGCACACCGTCCCCCGCACAGTGGACCTATCTGCATCCCTAGATCTTTCCGAATCCCATTTCTCTCTTGAAAAATCTCCAGTTATTTTTGTTACCCAACCAGATAATCCCCCCTCCTCCCCAATAGCCAGGGGTATACGAGAAGGAGCAATTCCCAAAAAATTGAAGAAGAAGGCAACTACTAAGTCCCACCACTCCACCATTCCTTCTTCTACAACTATCCTTGCAACTCCTTCTGTCTCTGATCCTCCCCCACAAATCTTTAACCCTTCAACCCCCCACCATTCTCCTTCACTGTCAAGTGCACAAGCAGTGGATCCTATCTCTGTTAACCCGAATATCAGCTGTACTAGCTCCAGTAGCTATGACAGTGGAGGAGACATGGAAAATGGTAACCTTACAACTAACACATGTAGCAACGATAGCTTACTGCTTACCAGAATTGGAGATTTATTTAAATCCCACTTGGAACCAATTGAAAAGGCTCTACACTTGGTTCAGTCCCAACTAACTCAACTGTCTCTAGGACTAAACCAAAGTAAGGGAAACAAGAAGGATTCCAACTTGGCACAAGGTAGGCCCACTACTTGAAACGTAAAAACATCAAAGCCTATAACCTCTGCGCAGAATCCCAACACCAACAAACAAAAAGCCCCAGAGAAGCCTACTCAAAAACATTCTTTAACACCTACAAACAAGCCGCAACCACCTCCCAAATCCACTAATACCTTACCGTCACATTCTGCAACCAATCCCAACCCAACATCATCTACCCATTTAAATCCTCTTTCTTCCCTTTCTACCACCGCAGTCCCCACTCCTGCCCCCACCCATCCCAAAAACTCTACTGGATTCAATACCATTCCGAAAAACCGTAAGAGAAGGACTCCCCCTATTCATCTCCCACCCGAGGCTTCTCCATATGTAGTAATAATGACTGGTGTTCCGGAACTCTCCCCAAACCAAGACGAACCGGTATGGTCTTTAAAAAACAAAGTAATATAATGGTTGTCCAGCAACAGACCTCTTCCAATCTTTATGGACAACAGAGTTACTACAGTGCGCAGAGTGCCTTGGCTAGGCAACAAACCGAAAAACATCCAGGGCGACTGCGTTATAGTAAACTTTGCAGATCCCAATACAGTTGAGCATATCTGCTCCTGGGGTGATCATACCTCTACTGAAGGGATAGCCACTCACAATCTGTCGTACTTCTATCCCCCGACTACACGACGTAACGCTGGTCCTCCGTGGTCCTGGACGAGGGTAGGGAACTGGGGTGGGATTAGAGATCGAGACCAGTGGTCTGGGTACGGTTTTAGCAATCCACCACCAGGCCACTTTAACAACTTTAACAACTGGAGAGGCCCACCATTATCCAATAGATATGACTGTTTGGATATGGTGGACTGACCACCAACTCTACCCATCTCAGACAGTGGCCCCAACAATGTTCCGCCCAACCCCAAACACTCCTGTAAGAGCACTCGGACGGTCGGCTCTATTTTGCCACCCCTGTCTGGTACCCAGCCCGAGTCTTGTCCTCCCCAGCAACCCTTTACCCAACAGCCGTCAACTTCTACTCACCAGGATTTGTGTCACACTTTGTCAGCTACCCCAGTTGACTCACCTCTGAGCCAACAACCTATTATTCTTCAACTCAGTGATCCAAAATCTACCCTCTCCCTTTCCGTCCCAACCACTCAGTCCTTGTCCCAACCCCCACACTCCTCTGCTGAACCTCAGTTTTCAAACCCTATTTTTTCATCAACCCAGGATCTTCCAGTCATGTACTGGAACGTAGCTGGCCTTAGATCCAAAATCCATCTCCAGTCCTGGCTAGAAGTGACCAATAAATATAAGCTAATCTGCCTTCAAGAAACCTGGGCAATTGATCCTATTCACATCCAGGGCTACAAAACATTCCATCTTCCGGCCATACCGTCCACTCATGGAAGACCCAAGGGTGGCTTAGCCATTTACATTTCCAACTTAATTCCTTTTACGACCACGGAAGTCCCGTTAGTCTTTCCAATCTTTCAAATTCTCAAATTAGTTCCAGACAATAGTTCTTGTTATTATTTCATCAATATGTACAATAATTCCACGCCTGGTGACTGTGTAAAATCTTTGTTGGAAATCACTTTATATTTACAAGATCAGAAAGCCAAGAACCAACAGCTACAATGCCGTGTTGTGTGGGGTGGGGATTTCAATGTTTATTTGTGTAACAACAATAACAAAGGTATTTGTGGGCTCCAAGACGAGCACGACGCCCCCCTGGCCCACTTTGCCCACAGTAGTGTTGGTGACGCTTTAAATAACTGTATTTTTGCTCTAGAACTTGAATTCGTGAACATTTTAGTGAGTCCTGCTGTTGAGTTCAAGACGACTTTTCACGGTAGAGGATTTAGCACAATTATTGATTTTATCTTATGTTCCCAATCCTTAAACAACCGATTGAAACACTTTACAACTGGTACCGATCCCTCAAGCGATCACTACTCAAACAGCACCACTATAGTATTAAATACCCCATCCTCAGCCTGTCCAAAAACAAGCCTCTTAACGCAGCATTCCCTGTAGATGAGTAAAATTAATGGCTATACTCTCAAATGGTCGATGATCAATCCCTCAGAGGCCACTAGCAAGATCATCCAAAGAACCCTTCCCTTAATCTATCACTGTTTGGAGATGTCATCATCCCCTCAGCTGATCCTCTCTAGCTTCGTTAAAATCTTAGAAGCCATCAGACAAGAGCTTACTCGCCAACATAAGACTCACAATAACGATAAGGATTCCAGTGGGTGGTTTGATTCCCATTGCCGTAAAGCCCAGCGTGCACTAAAAAACGCTCTACACAATCAAGTCAAGGACCAGCCCCTAATTGCGTCTTTAAGAAAAAACTATAAGATGGCACAAAAATCCCGTAAACGGGAAATAAAAAATAATCTCTGGGCCCAACTACACCAGAGCACACTAAGCAAGTACTGTACCCTCTTTTGGAGAACAGTTAAGGCCCCTTTCCTAGCTGATGCAACTGCTGTACGGCATCTTGACGTGGCAGTACCCGCTGATAAATGGGTAGCACACTACTCGCAGATCTTCGGGGACCCCACCTTGACAACTGAGGCTCCTAGACTAGAGGCGGCAGCTGTCACTAGTAGCAATATCTACCCTATTGACCTCCACTTCGATCTAGTGGAGGTGACCGCGGCGCTGACCTCCTCAAAGACCGGTAAAGCGCCCGTTCCTGATGGGGTCCCCTTAGACATCTTTGTTAGCAACATAGACTTATGGTCCCCAATTGTTACGCAGGTCATGTCCGCAGTGACTCAGATCGGCCTTATTAATTCTTGGTCCACTTCTGTGCTCCTACCCATATTTAAAAAGGTAGAACGGGACAACCCAGCCTGCTACAGGCCCATCTCCCTCTTGGATTCTCTGGGCAAGGTCGCCGGCAGATTAATTCTGGAACGACTACGGGACTGGGCCACAGAGAATAAGATCTTAACCGACTTACAGTTTGGTTTCCAGGAGGGTCTGGGCACTGTAGAACAGGCCTTAAAACTAACTCTGCTTATGGGTAAATACGCCTGGGCCAAAGGCGGTAATCTTTACCTAGTCTATGTGGACTTGAGTTCCGCATTCGACTGCGTAATTCATTCCAAGCTATGGGCGATCTTGAGTAATCTGGGCATAGATCTTGTACTGCTGAATTTCCTCCGAGAGTTATACTCGGATGCAAAAGCTTGTGTGAGATACGGCATCAAAGGGGAGCTTTCTGAATCCTTTAACATTGCAAAAGGCGTTAGGCAGGGTTGCGTCCTTATTCCATTCTTATTTAACATCTACACTAATGGACTGGAGCAAGCAATGCTAGTTGATAGTAAAGATCTCCCCTGCATAAACACCCGCCCAATCCTTGCATTATTATATGCAGACGATTCTGTCATCCTAGCAAGGACACCTAACCAACGACAGATTCAACTAGATAAATACTGCCAATTCATGCTTTCTCTTGGACTTAAAGTTAATAAGTCCAAGACTTTTGTTATGAATATTGGCAAGAAAGCCCAAAAATGCAAATCTCCTTTTATTGAGAAGACCAGGTTAGAAACTGCTAACACCTACCCTTATCTAGGTATTCTCATTGATAAGCATCTGTCCTGGAAACCTGCCATTTCCAGCAAGAAATTGCAGTTTCAACGCACAACATCGGCGTTGACTTCATTCTCAAGGAAACTGGGCAAGCCCGCCCCTGCTGTGATTTTGAAGATCTACCAAGCTAAATGCATGAGCGTGGCCACATACGGGGCTGGTGTATGGGGCTATACGCCCGCAGATGAGCTTCAAATTATCGAAAATGACTTTTTGAAATATATATTAGCCCTTCCCCGAAGTGCTCCTACTTACGGCACCCATATGGAGCTCGGCTGGGAGTATCTAACTGACATCATTAGGTACCAGCCGATTCTCCTATGGCACCGTATATGGACTCAGGAGCAATGTCATCTTACTAGGTCACTAATATCTGACTGTCTCACACTGACCTATTGGAAAAAGATTCCCTGGCTGTTATATGTTTTTACATTTTTGAATGATCTGAATTGCCCTGCATATTTCACTGACCCTGAATCTCTATTGGCTATACCTAGAAAAACTTTGAAAAAACTATGTGTCGCCCATTTAAGCAATTTACGTTTGTGTTCAGAACTTGGTAAAAAGTCAAATGTTCATTTAACGATGATTCAATCCTCCTATGGCATTCAACCTTATCTGTCTTTTTTTTTGTCTGATTATGAGAGATATGTTTTAACCAGATTTCGGTTTGATGTATTTTATCGCCTTGTATCACTGCCTGTGCCCTCTGATTGGTCACGTGAAATAGCTAACTGTCCATGTGATGGTCATACTCGCCAGTCAACCCTGCATGTAACCTTCTTCTGCAGTCTTTATGAGACCCCGCGGAAACGTTGGCTGGTCCCACTTCTCCGGCACTTAGGATTGAGAAGATGCAGACCGGCTCTTTTGGCACTTCAATACTTAGACACCCCGTATGTTGCCAAAACTGTAGCCTGCTACCTCAAAACCTGCTTGAAAATCCATTCCCAATTACTAACCACTGCTCCTTAAGACTTTATTTCCGCGCAAATGACTACTGTGATAATATATTTGTGCATAGAGTGTCAGTGATTAGTTGAACTTGAACGATTTCTTATTGTTTTGAAGCAATAGCACTCCGCTTTCTTTAGTAATTAATGAGCAAATGGAATTTTTTATACTGTTGTAAATATTCGTTTTTAAATGCACTTTTTATGATTGTAAATTCAATCGAAATAAAGTTACTTTTGACTGACTCGCACTTGTTGTTGCGAGACATAGCTTTACCCCGCATAGCTGATGAAGACAGGGAATTGATCGATGCTGTACTGACTGCTGATGAGATTGTGCTGGCGATCCGTTCAGTGCGTTCAGTCAAAGTGATGGGACCAAACGGGCTCCCTATTGAACTGTACAAACTAAGACCCGACAAGATAGCGCAATAACGCCGGGCTATGTTTCTTGAATCGCATGATGCGGGCCTCCTCCTCCGTGATCAAAGGCTCGCAACCATTGCAGTTATCCACAAAGAGGGAAAGCCGCGAGAACATTGTACATCCTATAGGCCCATTTCACTTTTGAACGCCGAGCCTAAGATTCTGGCTAAGGTTCTGGTGAATCGCCTGATAACAGTCATTGGTGATTTAGTCCATCCTGATGAGTCCGGCTTTATTCCACATCGCAATACCACACTGAACCTGCGGCGTCTCCATGGAGTCCTCGCGAGAGTGGCGTCCATACGTGAGCCGGCCATCTTGGCATCCCTGGATGAAATGATGGCCTTCGATACGGTGGAGTGGCAATACCTTTGGGCCGCGCTGGCAAAGTTTAGTTTCGGCCTGGGATTTATCAGATGGGTAAAACTGTTATACAAGGAGCGGCTGGCCCAGGTAGTGGTGAATGGCAAAGTCTCTGGCCCCTTTGTACTGGGGAGAGGCACGCGACAGGGATGCCCGTTGTCCCCTCTCCTCTTTGCTCTGGCCTTGGAACCGCTCGCTGCCTGGCTGCGTTGGCAGCCCTCGATGAGTGGTATCAGCTGGACCCCGGAGTTTGAGGATCGCATTTCGCTCTAAGCTGACGACATCCTTTTATATCTTTGTAAATCACCCCCTAGCAGTGTCTGGGAGAACTATGGCCTCCTTAGTCATAGTGCATGTGAGGCATTGATGATGCCATGCTGTGTGGCATGTGGATAGGGGGGACAGGTTTGCTATGAAAGAAATCACTTATTTAGTGGAATGAGAATTTGGGGATGATTGTGTAAGAATTGGAAATGCATGGGGCTAGTGGCAGACTGTATGAAAGGAAGGGCTATTTGTATTTAAAGAATGTAAATCGAGAGAAGATTTCTGGTATCTACAGTCCTAAGACAGTAGAAATAGAGGAAGGACTGACAACCTTATTCTATGATATAGATACCTTTGGCTGGAAACTTCCAGCAGAGTAGGTGGCTCACTGTGTATGTGCAGGGGCTTTGAGTGAGTTTTGACCAGAGTTCAAACCCCAGGTAGGGAAAATAATTTTTTTTTATTTTTTTTATTTTATTTCTAAATTCCACAAATGAAAGCTGTGCCTTTGTAAATGAGCCCCTAGCAGTATCTGGGAGAACTATGGCCTCCTTACTCATAGTGCATGTCAGGCATTGATAATGGCATCCTGTGTGGCACGTGGATAGGGGGGACAGGTTGGCTATGAAAGAAATCACTTATTTAGTGGAATGAGAATTTAGGGATGATTGTGTAAGAATTGGAAATGCATGGGGCTAGTGGCAGACTGTATGAAAGGAAGGGCTATTTGTATTTAAAGAATGTAAATCGAGAGAAGATTTCTGGTATCTACAGTCCAAAGACAATAGAAATAGAGGAAGGATTGACAACCTTATTCTATGACATAGATACCTTTGGCTAGGGAACTTTCAGCAGAGTAAGTGGCTCACTGTGTACGTGCAGGGGCTTTGAGTGGGTTTTGACCAGGGTTCAAACCCCAGGTGGGGAAAATCGATTTTTTTTTTTTTAAATTTTATTTCTAAATTCCACAAATGAAAGCTGTGCCTTTGTAAATGACCCCCTAGCAGTATCTGGGAGAACTATGGCCTCCTTACTCATAGTGCATGTCAGGCATTGATAATGGCATGCTGGGTGGCACGTGGATAGGGGGGACAGGTTTGCTATGAAAGAAATCACTTATTTAGTGGAATGAGAATTTGGGGATGATTGTGTAAGAATTGGAAATGCATGGGGCTAGTGGCAGACTGTATGAAAGGAAGGGCTATTTGTATTTAAAGAATGTAAATCGAGAGAAGATTTCTGGTATCTACAGTCCAAAGACAATAGAAATAGAGGAAGGACTGACAACCTTATCCATTGACATACATACCTTTGGCTGGGGAACTTTCAGCAGAGTAGGTGGCTCACTGTGTATGTGCAGGGGCTTTGAGTGAGTTTTGACCAGGGTTCAAACCCCAGGTGGGGAAAATCTTTTTTTTATTTTTTATTTTTTATTTTATTTCTAAATTCCACAAATGAAAGCTTTGCCTTTGTAAATGACCCCCTAGCAGTATCTAGGAGAACTATGGCCTCCTTACTCATAGTGCATGTCAGGCATTGATAATGGCATGCTGGGTGGCACGTGGATAGGGGGGACAGGTTTGCTATGAAAGAAATCACTTATTTAGTGGAATGAGAATTTGGGGATGATTGTGTAAGAATTGGAAATGCATGGGGCTAGTGGCAGACTGTATGAAAGGAAGGGCTATTTGTATTTAAAGAATGTAAATCGAGAGAAGATTTATGGTATCTACAGTCCAAAGACAATAGAAATAGAGGAAGGACTGACAACCTTATTTTATGACATAGATACCTTTGGCTGGGAAACTTTCAGCAGAGTACGTGGCTCACTGTGTAATGGGAGGGGCTTTGAGGGAGTTTTGACCAGGGTTCAAACCCCAGGTGGGGAAAATCGATTTTTTTTTTTTTTTTAATTTTATTTCTAAATTCCACAAATGAAAGCTGTGCCTTTGTAAATGACCCCCTAGCAGTATCTGGGAGAACTATGGCCTCCTTACTCATAGTGCATGTCAGGCATTGATAATGGCATGCTGGGTGGCACGTGGATAGGGGGGACAGGTTTGCTATGAAAGAAATCACTTATTTAGTGGAATGAGAATTTGGGGATGATTGTGTAAGAATTGGAAATGCATGGGGCTAGTGGCAGACTGTATGAAAGGAAGGGCTATTTGTATTTAAAGAATGTAAATCGAGAGAAGATTTCTGGTATCTACAGTCCAAAGACAATAGAAATAGAGGAAGGACTGACAACCTTATCCTATGACATACATACCTTTGGCTGGGGAACTTTCAGCAGAGTAGGTGGCTCACTGTGTATGTGCAGGGGCTTTGAGTGAGTTTTGACCAGGGTTCAAACCCCAGGTGGGGAAAATCGATTTTTTTTTTTTTTAAATTTTATTTCTAAATTCCACAAATGAAAGCTGTGCCTTTGTAAATGACCCCCTAGCAGTATCTGGGAGAACTATGGCCTCCTTACTCATAGTGCATGTCAGGCATTGATAATGGCATGCTGGGTGGCACGTGGATAGGGGGGACAGGTTTGCTATGAAAGAAATCACTTATTTAGTGGAATGAGAATTTGGGGATGATTGTGTAAGAATTGGAAATGCATGGGGCTAGTGGCAGACTGTATGAAAGGAAGGGCTATTTGTATTTAAAGAATGTAAATCGAGAGAAGATTTATGGTATCTACAGTCCAAAGACAATAGAAATAGAGGAAGGACTGACAACCTTATTTTATGACATAGATACCTTTGGCTGGGAAACTTTCAGCAGAGTACGTGGCTCACTGTGTAATGGGAGGGGCTTTGAGGGAGTTTTGACCAGGGTTCAAACCCCAGGTGGGGAAAATCGATTTTTTTTTTTTTTTTAATTTTATTTCTAAATTCCACAAATGAAAGCTGTGCCTTTGTAAATGACCCCCTAGCAGTATCTGGGAGAACTATGGCCTCCTTACTCATAGTGCATGTCAGGCATTGATAATGGCATGCTGGGTGGCACGTGGATAGGGGGGACAGGTTTGCTATGAAAGAAATCACTTATTTAGTGGAATGAGAATTTGGGGATGATTGTGTAAGAATTGGAAATGCATGGGGCTAGTGGCAGACTGTATGAAAGGAAGGGCTATTTGTATTTAAAGAATGTAAATCGAGAGAAGATTTCTGGTATCTACAGTCCAAAGACAATAGAAATAGAGGAAGGACTGACAACCTTATCCTATGACATACATACCTTTGGCTGGGGAACTTTCAGCAGAGTAGGTGGCTCACTGTGTATGTGCAGGGGCTTTGGGTGAGTTTTGACCAGGGTTCAAACCCCAGGTGGGGAAAATCTTTTTTTTTTTAAATTTTATTTCTAAATTCCACAAATGAAAGCTTTGCCTTTGTAAATGACCCCCTAGCAGTATCTAGGAGAACTATGGCCTCCTTACTCATAGTGCATGTCAGGCATTGATAATGGCATGCTGGGTGGCACGTGGATAGGGGGGACAGGTTTGCTATGAAAGAAATCACTTATTTAGTGGAATGAGAATTTGGGGATGATTGTGTAAGAATTGGAAATGCATGGGGCTAGTGGCAGACTGTATGAAAGGAAGGGCTATTTGTATTTAAAGAATGTAAATCGAGAGAAGATTTCTGGTATCTACAGTCCAAAGACAATAGAAATAGAGGAAGGACTGACAACCTTATTCTATGACATAGATACCTTTGGCTGGGAAACTTTCAGCAGAGTACGTGGCTCACTGTGTAATGGGAGGGGCTTTGAGTGAGTTTTGACCAGGGTTCAAACCCCAGGTGGGGAAAATCGATTTTTTTTTTTTTTTTAATTTTATTTCTAAATTCCACAAATGAAAGCTGTGCCTTTGTAAATGACCCCCTAGCAGTATCTGGGAGAACTATGGCCTCCTTACTCATAGTGCATGTCAGGCATTGATAATGGCATGCTGGGTGGCACGTGGATAGGGGGGACAGGTTTGCTATGAAAGAAATCACTTATTTAGTGGAATGAGAATTTGGGGATGATTGTGTAAGAATTGGAAATGCATGGGGCTAGTGGCAGACTGTATGAAAGGAAGGGCTATTTGTATTTAAAGAATGTAAATCGAGAGAAGATTTCTGGTATCTACAGTCCAAAGACAATAGAAATAGAGGAAGGACTGACAACCTTATCCATTGACATACATACCTTTGGCTGGGGAACTTTCAGCAGAGTAGGTGGCTCACTGTGTATGTGCAGGGGCTTTGAGTGAGTTTTGACCAGGGTTCAAACCCCAGGTGGGGAAAATCTTTTTTTTATTTTTTATTTTTTATTTTATTTCTAAATTCCACAAATGAAAGCTTTGCCTTTGTAAATGACCCCCTAGCAGTATCTAGGAGAACTATGGCCTCCTTACTCATAGTGCATGTCAGGCATTGATAATGGCATGCTGGGTGGCACGTGGATAGGGGGGACAGGTTTGCTATGAAAGAAATCACTTATTTAGTGGAATGAGAATTTGGGGATGATTGTGTAAGAATTGGAAATGCATGGGGCTAGTGGCAGACTGTATGAAAGGAAGGGCTATTTGTATTTAAAGAATGTAAATCGAGAGAAGATTTATGGTATCTACAGTCCAAAGACAATAGAAATAGAGGAAGGACTGACAACCTTATTTTATGACATAGATACCTTTGGCTGGGAAACTTTCAGCAGAGTACGTGGCTCACTGTGTAATGGGAGGGGCTTTGAGGGAGTTTTGACCAGGGTTCAAACCCCAGGTGGGGAAAATCGATTTTTTTTTTTTTTTTAATTTTATTTCTAAATTCCACAAATGAAAGCTGTGCCTTTGTAAATGACCCCCTAGCAGTATCTGGGAGAACTATGGCCTCCTTACTCATAGTGCATGTCAGGCATTGATAATGGCATGCTGGGTGGCACGTGGATAGGGGGGAC
The DNA here is from genome assembly GCF_964263255.1 of Lissotriton vulgaris. Lineage (NCBI taxonomy): Eukaryota > Metazoa > Chordata > Amphibia > Caudata > Salamandridae > Lissotriton > Lissotriton vulgaris. The sequence goes on from NW_028250077.1 coordinate 198,696, forward strand.
AGGTTTGCTATGAAAGAAATCACTTATTTAGTGGAATGAGAATTTGGGGATGATTGTGTAAGAATTGGAAATGCATGGGGCTAGTGGCAGACTGTATGAAAGGAAGGGCTATTTGTATTTAAAGAATGTAAATCGAGAGAAGATTTCTGGTATCTACAGTCCAAAGACAATAGAAATAGAGGAAGGACTGACAACCTTATCCTATGACATACATACCTTTGGCTGGGGAACTTTCAGCAGAGTAGGTGGCTCACTGTGTATGTGCAGGGGCTTTGAGTGAGTTTTGACCAGGGTTCAAACCCCAGGTGGGGAAAATCGATTTTTTTTTTTTTTAAATTTTATTTCTAAATTCCACAAATGAAAGCTGTGCCTTTGTAAATGACCCCCTAGCAGTATCTGGGAGAACTATGGCCTCCTTACTCATAGTGCATGTCAGGCATTGATAATGGCATGCTGGGTGGCACGTGGATAGGGGGGACAGGTTTGCTATGAAAGAAATCACTTATTTAGTGGAATGAGAATTTGGGGATGATTGTGTAAGAATTGGAAATGCATGGGGCTAGTGGCAGACTGTATGAAAGGAAGGGCTATTTGTATTTAAAGAATGTAAATCGAGAGAAGATTTATGGTATCTACAGTCCAAAGACAATAGAAATAGAGGAAGGACTGACAACCTTATTTTATGACATAGATACCTTTGGCTGGGAAACTTTCAGCAGAGTACGTGGCTCACTGTGTAATGGGAGGGGCTTTGAGGGAGTTTTGACCAGGGTTCAAACCCCAGGTGGGGAAAATCGATTTTTTTTTTTTTTTTAATTTTATTTCTAAATTCCACAAATGAAAGCTGTGCCTTTGTAAATGACCCCCTAGCAGTATCTGGGAGAACTATGGCCTCCTTACTCATAGTGCATGTCAGGCATTGATAATGGCATGCTGGGTGGCACGTGGATAGGGGGGACAGGTTTGCTATGAAAGAAATCACTTATTTAGTGGAATGAGAATTTGGGGATGATTGTGTAAGAATTGGAAATGCATGGGGCTAGTGGCAGACTGTATGAAAGGAAGGGCTATTTGTATTTAAAGAATGTAAATCGAGAGAAGATTTCTGGTATCTACAGTCCAAAGACAATAGAAATAGAGGAAGGACTGACAACCTTATCCTATGACATACATACCTTTGGCTGGGGAACTTTCAGCAGAGTAGGTGGCTCACTGTGTATGTGCAGGGGCTTTGGGTGAGTTTTGACCAGGGTTCAAACCCCAGGTGGGGAAAATCTTTTTTTTTTTAAATTTTATTTCTAAATTCCACAAATGAAAGCTTTGCCTTTGTAAATGACCCCCTAGCAGTATCTAGGAGAACTATGGCCTCCTTACTCATAGTGCATGTCAGGCATTGATAATGGCATGCTGGGTGGCACGTGGATAGGGGGGACAGGTTTGCTATGAAAGAAATCACTTATTTAGTGGAATGAGAATTTGGGGATGATTGTGTAAGAATTGGAAATGCATGGGGCTAGTGGCAGACTGTATGAAAGGAAGGGCTATTTGTATTTAAAGAATGTAAATCGAGAGAAGATTTCTGGTATCTACAGTCCAAAGACAATAGAAATAGAGGAAGGACTGACAACCTTATTCTATGACATAGATACCTTTGGCTGGGAAACTTTCAGCAGAGTACGTGGCTCACTGTGTAATGGGAGGGGCTTTGAGTGAGTTTTGACCAGGGTTCAAACCCCAGGTGGGGAAAATCGATTTTTTTTTTTTTTTTAATTTTATTTCTAAATTCCACAAATGAAAGCTGTGCCTTTGTAAATGACCCCCTAGCAGTATCTGGGAGAACTATGGCCTCCTTACTCATAGTGCATGTCAGGCATTGATAATGGCATGCTGGGTGGCACGTGGATAGGGGGGACAGGTTTGCTATGAAAGAAATCACTTATTTAGTGGAATGAGAATTTGGGGATGATTGTGTAAGAATTGGAAATGCATGGGGCTAGTGGCAGACTGTATGAAAGGAAGGGCTATTTGTATTTAAAGAATGTAAATCAAGAGAAGATTTCTGGTATCTACAGTCCAAAGACAATTGAAATAGAGGAAGGACTGACAACCTTGTTCTATGACATAGATAACTTTGGCTGGGAAACTTTCAGCAGAGTAAGTGGCTCATTGTGTATGTGCAGGGGCTTTGAGTGAGTTTTGACCAAGGTTCAAACCCCAGGTGGGGAAAATCGTTTTTTTAAATTTTTTTTTTTTTATTTATAAATTCCACAAATGAAAGCTGTGCCTTTGTAAATGACCCCCTAGCAGTATCTGGGAGAACTATGGCCTCCTTACTCATAGTGCATGTCAGGGATTGATAATGGCATGCTGGGTGGCACGTGGATAGGGGGGACAGGTTTGCTATGAAAGAAATCACTTATTTAGTGGAATGAGAATTTGGGGATGATTGTGTAAGAATTGGAAATGCATGGGGCTAGTGGCAGACTGTATGAAAGGAAGGGCTATTTGTATTTAAAGAATGTAAATCGAGAGAAGACTCTGGTATCTACAGTCCAAAGACAATAGAAATAGAGGAAGGACTGACAGCCTTATTCTATGACATAGATACCTTTGGCTAGGGAACTTTCAGCAGAGTGCGTGGCTCACTGTGTATGTGCGGGGGCTTTAAGTGAGTTTTGACCAGGGTTCAAACCCCAGGTGGGGAAAATCTTTTTTTTTTTTTTTTTTTTAATTTTATTTCTTAATTCCACAAATGAAAGCTGTGCCTTTGTAAATGACCCCCTAGCAGTATCTGGGAGAACTATGGCCTCCTTACTCATAGTGCATGTCAGGCATTGATAATGGCATGCTGGGTGGCACGTGGATAGGGGGGACAGGTTTGCTATGAAAGAAATCACTTATTTAGTGGAATGAGAATTTGGGGATGATTGTGTAAGAATTGGAAATGCATGGGGCTAGTGGCAGACTGTATGAAAGGAAGGGCTATTTGTATTTAAAGAATGTAAATCGAGAGAAGATTTCTGGAATCTATAGTCCAAAACAATAGAAATAGAGGAAGGACTGACAACCTTATTCTATGACATAGATACCTTTGGCTGGGAAACTTTCAGCAGAGTATGTGGCTCACTGTGTAATGGTAGGGGCTTTGAGAGAGTTTTGACCAGGGTTCAAACCCCAGGTGGGGAAAATCGATTTTTTTTTTTTTTAATTTTATTTCTAAATTCCACAAATGAAAGCTGTGCCTTTGTAAATGACCCCCTAGCAGTATCTGGGAGAACTATGGCCTCCTTACTCATAGTGCATGTCAGGCATTGATAATGGCATGCTGGGTGGCACGTGGATAGGGGGGACAGGTTTGCTATGAAAGAAATCACTTATTTAGTGGAATGAGAATTTGGGGATGATTGTGTAAGAATTGGAAATGCATGGGGCTAGTGGCAGACTGTATGAAAGGAAGGGCTATTTGTATTTAAAGAATGTAAATCGAGAGAAGATTTCTGGTATCTACAGTCCAAAGACAATAGAAATAGAGGAAGGACTGACAACCTTATTCTATGACATAGATACCTTTGGCTGGCAAACTTTCAGCAGAGTACGTGGCTCACTGTGTAATGGCAGGGGCTTTGAGTGAGTTTTGACCAGGGTTCAAACCCCAGGTGGGGAAAAGCGATTTTTTTTTTTTTTTTTTATTTTATTTCTAAATTCCACAAATGAAAGCTGTGCCTTTGTAAATGACCCCCTAGCAGTATCTGGGAGAACTATGGCCTCCTTACTCATAGTGCATGTCAGGCATTGATAATGGCATGCTGGGTGGCACGTGGATAGGGGGGACAGGTTTGCTATGAAAGAAATCACTTATTTAGTGGAATGAGAATTTGGGGATGATTGTGTAAGAATTGGAAATGCATGGGGCTAGTGGCAGACTGTATGAAAGGAAGGGCTATTTGTATTTAAAGAATGTAAATCGAGAGAAGACTCTGGTATCTACAGTCCAAAGACAATAGAAATAGAGGAAGGACTGACAGCCTTATTCTATGACATAGATACCTTTGGCTAGGGAACTTTCAGCAGAGTGCGTGGCTCACTGTGTATGTGCAGCGGCTTTCAGTGAGTCTTGACCAGAGTTCAAACCCCAGGTGGGGAAAATCTTTTTTTTTTTTTTTTTTTTAATTTTATTTCTAAATTCCACAAATGAAAGTTGTGCCTTTGTAAATGACCCCCTAGCAGTATATGGGAGAACTATGGCCTCCTTACTCATAGTGCATGTCAGGCATTGATAATGGCATGCTGGGTGGCACGTGGATAGGGGGGACAGGTTTGCTATGAAACAAATCACTTATTTAGTGGAATGAGAATTTGGGGATGATTGTGTAAGAATTGGAAATGCATGGGGCTAGTGGCAGACTGTATGAAAGGAAGGGCTATTTGTATTTAAAGAATGTAAATCGAGAGAAGATTTCTGGTATCTATAGTCCAAAACAATAGAAATAGAGGAAGGACTGACAACCTTATTCTATGACATAGATACCTTTGGCTGGGAAACTTTCAGCAGAGTACGTGGCTCACTGTGTAATGGCAGGGGCTTTGAGTGAGTTTTGACCAGGGTTCAAACCCCAGGTGGGGAAAATCGATTTTTTTTTTTTTTTTTAATTTTATTTCTAAATTCCACAAATGAAAGCTGTGCCTTTGTAAATGACCCCCTAGCAGTATCTGGGAGAACTATGGCCTCCTTACTCATAGTGCATGTCAGGCATTGATAATGGCATGCTGGGTGGCACGTGGATAGGGGGGACAGGTTTGCTATGAAAGAAATCACTTATTTAGTGGAATGAGAATTTGGGGATGATTGTGTAAGAATTGGAAATGCATGGGGCTAGTGGCAGACTGTATGAAAGGAAGGGCTATTTGTATTTAAAGAATGTAAATCGAGAGAAGACTCTGGTATCTACAGTCCAAAGACAATAGAAATAGAGGAAGGACTGACAGCCTTATTCTATGACATAGATACCTTTGGCTAGGGAACTATCAGCAGAGTGCGTGGCTCACTGTGTATGTGCAGGGGCTTTGAGTGAGTTTTGACCAGGGTTCAAACCCCAGGTGGGGAAAAACTTTTTTTTTTTTTTTTTTTTAATTTTATTTCTAAATTCCACAAATGAAAGCTGTGCCTTTGTAAATGACCCCCTAGCAGTATCTGGGAGAACGATGGCCTCCTTACTCATAGTGCATGTCAGGCATTGATAATGGCATGCTGGGTGGCACGTGGATAGGGGGGACAGGTTTGCTATGAAAGAAATCACTTATTTAGTGGAATGAGAATTTGGGGATGATTGTGTAAGAATTGGAAATGCATGGGGCTAGTGGCAGACTGTATGAAAGGAAGGGCTATTTGTATTTAAAGAATGTAAATCGAGAGAAGATTTCTGGTATCTACAGTCCAAAGACAATAGAAATAGAGGAAGGACTGACAACCTTATTCTATGACATAGATACCTTTGGCTGGGGAACTTTCAGCAGAGTAGGTGGCTCACTGTGTATGTGCAGGGGCTTTGAGTGAGTTTTGAACAGGGTTCAAACCCCACCTCGGGAAATTATTTTTTAATATTATTTTTATTTTTTTTAAACAATTTATTTATTTTAGCAGAGTGAAACATAGTCCTTTGGAAATGCTCAAATGATAATAATGAAAGACCAAGTAGAAAATCTATGGCATATGACACATCAGATGTGGCATATGCCACATGACTGAGTGACACGTGTCACATGCCAGGCTTGGGCTCCAACCCCTTCTCCGGGCGGGGGCCGGTATAAGCAATGTCGGGGCGGGAGGGGAGGGGGGGGCGGACGTGCGGGCGGGGGCCCGGCCGGGACTAAAGAAAAGCAGAAAATGCTGCCCCAAGCCCCCTTCTGCCCCCGGGCAACGCCGGGGCGGGCTGACCCTGCGGATGGAGCTGGGCAGGGGGGAGCGGCACTCCGGGTACTACAGGCTGCAGGGGGGTGCCACCTGTCTGTGTGACCCTGCGGGTGGAGCTGGGCAGGGGGAGAGCAGGTACTCCTGGTACTACAGGCTGCAGGAGGGTGCCACCTGTCTGTGTGACCCTGCGGGTGGAGCTGGGCAGGGGGAGAGCAGGTACTCCTGGTACTACAGGCTGCAGGAGGGTGCCACCTGTCTGTGTGACCCTGCGGGTGGAGCTGGGGAGGGGGAGAGCAGGTACTCCTGGTACTACAGGCTGCAGGGGGGTGCCACCTGTCTGTGTGACCCTGCGGGTGGAGCTGGGCAGGGGGGAGCGGCACTCCGGGTACTACAGGCTGCAGGGGGGTGCCACCTGTCTGTGTGACCCTGCGGGTGGAGCTGGGCAGGGGGAGAGCAGGTACTCCTGGTACTACAGGCTGCAGGAGGGTGCCACCTGTCTGTGTGACCCTGCGGGTGGAGCTGGGGAGGGGGAGAGCAGGTACTCCTGGTACTACAGGCTGCAGGAGGGTGCCACCTGTCTGTGTGACCCTGCGGGTGGAGCTGGGCAGGGGGAGAGCGGTACTCCTGGTACTACATGCTGCATGAGGGTGCCAGCTGTCCGTGTGATCCTGGGGATGGAGCTGGGCAGGGGGAGAGCGGCACTCCGAGTACTACAGGCTGCATGAGGGTGCCAGCTGTCTGTGTGATCCTGGGGATGGAGCTGGGCAGGGGACAGGCTGAAGGAGGGTGCCAGCTGTCCGTCTGACCCTGCGGATGGACCTGGGCAGGGGGACAGCGGGTACAACAACCTCCTTACTGCTGGTGCACTGCTGACCTGCATAAGCCCTGTAGGAGCCCTTCTTTCGCCGCTTTAGCAGGAACTGCCCTGGACAGGGAAGAGCGGAAAGCCCCGGCTGCTGCCGCTGAGAGGGGCGGATGCAAGCCCTGCTGCCTCGGGTCTGTGAGAGGGGGGTAGTGAACGAAACTGGGACCACAGACCACCCTCAGTTCATGCGAGCATCCACCGCCTCTGGGGGCTGGGAGGGGATCCCTCTGACCCAGGACCCATCGTTTTCGGAATTCTTGGTGCAAGTGCTTCACTCGAACCTTTTAAAGTCACCTGAGCTATAAGCAAATAGTGCCCCCTTTAATCTGGTCTCTCCCGCATATATACCTGGCAACCTTCGGGAAATGAAGTAAAGCGCTTCCCGTGAGTCCCACGCTTTAAAGCGCCTCCTTCTCACCCAGATATTCTCTCTCCCTTCCATTAAACTACAGTGTTTTTTCTCTTACCCATTGTGTGAATATTAATCCGTTATCAAATAGCGCTTCCGTCAAAGCGCCTTACAAAGAACAAATATACTATGATTAATACCCACTCGAAATTGCAACTGATTGTATAGACCTCGGAAGGATGAATAGCTCTACCTTCCTGTTCCTTTAAACCAGGTTGTGTTTACAGTACACAAGACATCTTTGCATCCAAGTCCATTAAAACACTTTTCCTTCTGTTAAAGCCCTCTCTCCCCTGGCTTAACCCACTGGTTGACCCCCTGTGTACTATCATGTCCTCTGTTCACCCTTCCTTGCCATCCTTATCTCCGCCTCTCCCCCCCTCATCCATTAACCCACTCCGTATCTCTAATAAGATTTAATGCTTACACTCTCCTGCAGGCAGCCACCTGGTTTTCCATCAGCCTCGAGTTAAACCTTGTTCCGTCTCACCTCAAATACCCATCTGTGCACAGAAAAGCTGTTTTCTCTTTCCTCTTGATTTCTGTCTGAGTGTTGAAAGGTGGAGCGTTCGAACCGAGGCCTGGAGGACGCACTCTGTCTGACTCTCGGTAGGCAAACAGTAGTCTCTCCGGTGCGCTGCCACTCGTCGGTGTGCACTGCAGACTTACCTCGAAGGCCGGTACTTGACAGCCTGGGCGCCCACTCTGTAGGCTTGTCCGTCTGTACATGCAACCAAGAGATTTTCGAGGAATCTGTCTGTAAACGCTGACTCCACCACCGACGCACCAGAGCTTCCCAGACCACCAGGCGAGGCTCTGCTCCTTGAACCGCTGTCCTTCCAGCGCCTGAGGCGGAAATATATGGCATGCAGCACTTCACATACACCTATAAATAAAAGTTTGGCGGTACTTCGACCCCCCCACCCCGTCTAGGCGCAGAACAGAGAGTCTCACACATGCATACGCATAACAGCCATTTAGTGCCCGTTACCCGTTCTGTATTATCTGACCCTTGCGCATGCCTTTTTATCGACCTCAGAATGGTGAACAGCAGAGTTGGCCCAGCAGGGAATACAACTGGAGATTTATAGTTTGCATACACATCTTTGGAGCAGGACTTTTTCGGGTATGCTGACACCCTATACCTACACATATATACACACACACCAAGAAGAACTCTTTAAGAAATATATATTTACGAAGCATTATCTATACTACTATTTTAAAGAGAGAACTGTGTCCTTTGAGCCAGGTAAACTCGAAAAGTACACCACCAATTGCAACACCCCTTGCGTTGGAAAGGGGGGGTCCTGTAGATGGACATAGGCTATAAAAATATAAAAATAAAAGTTATTTAAAAAATAAACAATACAAAAACAGTAGTCCCTAAGAAGTAGCACCGGCCGTGTGCGCTAACAACGTGGACGTGCGTGCTGACATCATCTAGCGCGGGGAGGAGCGGTGGACAGCAGCAGTGAAGTCGGGCTGAGATACATGAAGCGCGGGGAGGAGCGGAACGTGTGCGGCTCAGAGAAGCGATGGGAGGAGGCGGAACGAGGAGCGGTGAAGTCGGGCTGATGGGAGGAGGCGGAACGAGGAGCGGTGAAGTCGGGCTGATGGGAGGAGGCGGAACGAGGAGCGGTGAAGTCGGGCTGATGTGAGGAGGCAGAACGAGGAGCGGTAAAGTCGGGCTGAGGTAGGTGTAGCGCGGGAGTGCTGGGAGGAGGCGGAACGTGTGCGGCTGAGTGAAGCACGGGGAGGAGTGGAAATGTCGTGGCGGGCGGGGGCCGGGGCGGGAGTGCAGACAAGCCTGAAATGCTGCCCCCAGCCCCCTTCTGCCCCAGGCAACGCTGGGGCGGGCTGCTAGTCAATTATAAAAACAAATCCATTTTATTAGTACTAAAATATTAAAAAGATGGCTCAAAATTCATGAATCAGTTAATGGGACACATACTAACAATGGTAAACAGTCATAATATCGATTCCAAAATATAGAATGGACATAATATCGAAGTAAAAATATAGAATGGACAAAATATCGAATGGACACAATATAGTGGTTACAAATATCGAATTTAAGGTAAGTAATATCGATTTTCAAAATATAGAAGTCAAAATATCGAAGTATACAATATAGGCATTAAATATATCGATTTTTTAATAATATACATTTTTTTAAAGTGTTTTGTATGTTAGTATATGTGTGAAAAGTGTATATTAATTTTTGTAATGTATGTTTAATGTATTTTAAGTAATGAATTGTATGTTATTTAATTTTTGCGTAATTTAATTCTGTAGCGGGTTGTGGGTTTATAGGGGAATAGGGTGGGAAGTAATTTAATTGTAATTAATTACATATTTTTATTTATTTATTGGTATTCATTTTGAATTTATTGTTATTTTTTAATTGATAAATATTTTTTATTAATTGCCAATTAATTTGTATTAATTAATTAATTGTTAATTATGTTAATTTTCTAAATTTATTTTCTGTAGCGGGTTGTGGGTTTTAATATGGGAATAGGGTGGGAAGTAATTTAATTGTAATAAAGTAAATAATGTTTTTCATTCATTGGTATTGATTTTAAATGTATTGTTAATTAATTTTTAATTGTTAATTAATTTCTATTAATTGGCAATTAATTTTTAATAATTGGTAAATATTTTGTATTAATTAAATATTTGATGATTATGATAATTGTATTAATGTATTTTCTGTAATGGGATGTGTGTTTATAGGGGAATAGGGTGCAAAGTAATGTAATTGTAATTAATTACATGTTAAAAATACTTTTTGTGTATTGATAATTAATTTACTGTTAATTTTTAATTGGTATTAATTTGTAATAATTAGTTCTTGTTATTGAAAATTAATTAGTTGTTAAATAATTATGAATAGGTTATTAATTTTTAATAACTAATATGTAGTTGTATTTCTAATTAATTATTACATAATATTAAATTGGTTATTAATTTCAATTAATGTTTTATTGGGATTGATATTTAATTTATTTTTAATAATATATTAAATCATTACTTTCCCTACTGTTAAAGTCACTGGAGTGGGAATAGTAATTTTCACCCTCCCGCTATACAACGCTTTCCCTACTGTTGCACTCTCTGGAGTGGAAATAGTATTTTTCACCCCTACGCTATCCAACGCTAACCCTACTGTTGCACTCTCTGGAGTGGGAATAGTATTTTTTACCCCTACGCTATCCAAAGCTTTCCCTACTGTTGCACTATCTGGAGTGGGAATAGTAATTTTCACACTTCCGCCATCCAAAGCTTTCCCTACTGCTGCACTCTCTGGAGTGGGAATAGTATTTTTTACCCCTACGCTATCCAACTCTTTCCCTACTGTAGCACTCTCTGGAGTGGGAATGGTAATTTTTACCCCTACGCTATCCAATGCTTTCCCTACTGTTGTACTCTCTGGAGTAGAAATAGTAATTTTTACCCTTCGAATATCCAACGCTTTCCCTACTGTTGCACTCTCTGGAGTGGGAATAGTAATTTTTACCCCTACACTATCCAACGCTTTCCCTACTGTTGCACGCTCTGGAGTTGGAATAGTAATTTTTACCCTCCTGCTACCCAACGCTTTCCCTACTGTTGCACTCTCTGGAGTGGGAATAGTAATTTTTACCCTTATGCTATCCAACGCTTTCCCTACTGTTGCACTCACTGGAGGGGGAATAGTATTTTTTACCCCACGCTATCCAACGCTTTCCCTACTGTTGCACTCTCTGGAGTGGGAATATTAATTTTTACCCCTACGCTATCCAACGCATTCCCTACTGTTGCACTTTCTGGAGTGGGAATAGTATTTTTTACCCCTACGCTATCCAACGCTTTCCCTACTGTTGCACTCACTGGAGTGGGAATAGTATATTTTACCCTCCAGCTATCCAACGCTTTCCCTACTGTTGCACTCTCTGGAGTGCGAATAGTAAATTTTACCCTTACGCTATCCAACGTTTTCCCTACTGTTGCACTCACTGAAGTGGGAATAGTATTTTTTACCCCTACGCTATCCAATGCTTTCCCGACTGTTGCACTCACTAGAGTGGGAATAGTATTTTTTACCCCTACGCTATCCAACGCTTTCCCTACTGTTGCACTCACTGGAGTGGTAATATTAAATGTTACCCTCCTGCTATCCTACGGTAAAATATTGTACATTTTTTATTAATAACTTAAATTAATTATATCTTAATTTTAAGGTTATTTGAGTATTTTTAAGTATGTTTTAGTTAATTATATTTATTATTTCATTAATTTTAAATTACTTTTAAGACATTTAAAAAAATTCGATATTTTGACTGACTATATTTTTTACAGACTATATTTTGGATTCGATATTTTTGTACTTACCTGTTTGTAGATAGGAATTCGATATTTTGGCATTCTATATTTTGGTGACTATATTTTGGTAAGTCTATATTTTGTCATTCTATATTATGTCAGTGATCCACTAACAATGACAAGACATCATGATAACAAAGATTATATGCGTGTTAAGAATAGTGCAACTATAAATCTCGTTAGTACACAATGTATATATGAATAGTCACATAAATGAATGAAACATCACAATGAATGAAGACAGTACATACACTAGAACATATGATGAGTCGCACAAAAGCACAAGAAAACAGAAAGTGGCTAAAATAAATTAATATTGCGCTGGTTCTTCAATGTATTTTAGGTCAGACTATCCTGTTTAATGGAATCAAAATACAAGATGGCTGCCATCATAATGTCAGGCTTGAATTAGAGTCCTGACAAATGCATTATATAAATGCACGCTTCACTGTTAAAAGTTAGAAAAGTATTGATTCACTTTAGAATACGTCTTAATTAAAGGAATGCATGTGATGATTGTTCTTTTCAGATGTAAAATAGTCTATCATGCACTGTAATGTAAGCACTTCCTGTTGTGATTCTCTAAAAGCCATTTGGATGAGGTGAAAGACGTTTTCCTCGTTAAAACCTCCAGTATGCAAATTTGTTCGACATAACACCTGACAGAGAAATGTTTTACTAAGCCAAACTTAAAACACACACCAGTGTTTTTTTTCTGTTCCATAAGTTTATTAGAATTTAAAAGAGTATATAAACATTTGAATAGCATAGAGGTGATACATAAGAGAAAATAAAAAGTATGAATACATCATAAGTTGATATCCGAGATAAAATATAAAATGAAATCTAAAAAACCGGGAACCAAAACAATGGCATCACCATAGGTTATCAAAGAAAGAAAAATATAGAGAAAAAGAAGAAAGCAGAGAGAAAAAGATAGAAAAGGGAAGAAAAGAAGGAGAAACAGAAAGGAGGTTAAAGAAAAAGAGAGGAAGAAGAGTAGGGAAAGAAGAGGAAGAAGAAGAAGGAAAAGATCTTCTGGGGAGCTACATTCATACAGAAGGACAACATTCACACAGCCGAATCAAATGGATATTGAGCAACCAAACCCTTAGAAGAAAGATCCATATATGAGTCTAAAGTTTTCCAGACCCCTTTAGAAATTGAAGGAGAGAGATGAGCATCCTCAACTGAGGTGTGTGCACCTCTTAAGAAAGAGACCCAAGCCCACCAAGTGTGATAAGAGATCGAAGAAAAAGATTTCCATTCCATAAGAATTACTTTCACTGCAATAGTTAATAACAAATCTAGTAGTTGGGAATCTAAGGAATCTAAGGGTAGTGGAGTACGAGATGCAAGTGGACCTGTGGTAAATATTTGATTTACCGTCCTAATTTCTATGCAGGTAAGTACTTAAACAAAAATAACTCAGTCGGAAAGAAAGACGCAGAGTCCGTGGTGTTAGAGTTCTTAGGGGTTTTATTCCTTAAAAAGGAATGGTTCTGGTACCGGATATCGGGTTCCTGACACCACTGGGGTGCAGGAAGGGATAGAGCATATTTTATTGACAAGACATAACTTTTATACTTAAACCATATAATGAATACCAATACAGTAGGCGTAACAGCTGAGAGAAACAAGATAAAAACACACACGTGTTAGCAATACGTAATCAAAAGGCGTGAACATAGGGGTGTGTGCTAGAAACGTCACAGGTAAGTGTCACAAGTAGGTGGGTACATAGCAGAATCTTGCAATGTCAGCAGAAATCTGAGATCTGGATGCGCGCGCAGCTGCATGACGTGTGATTGACGTGGAGCTGGAGTGTGCAGGGGACTTGACATTTACACCAGCGGAAAGAGACAGAAGTCTGGCATGTCAGATCAACTCGTACCTATATCATATCTGATATCTGATGTTTGGGAACCATATTATCTAGAGGGAAAGGTCTCTTGGGCAGAGGCTATTCTATACTGACTGTGAGTGCGTGTATAAGCGTCTACATGTCTGCATGAGATGCGAGGGGGCATGGGCCTACCATGGTAACGGAAGCTATGAATTACTTGCACGGAGACAGTGAGGCCGGGCCCTTTGCTCTGCAGCTGGAAAGATGTTTACTTGAACTAGTAGGCAGGAATGTATGTTTGAGGAGCGGAGCAGATAATTCGAAGGTTGAATACAGTCTTGGCAGACAGCAGGCTGAGCTAAGCGCCGTTAGCCGCGCAGGGAGTAAGGCAGAGGTCACGGGTACAGAGGCAGCCCAGGCTGAGGCGTTCAGAGTCAGAAAGCAGGAAAAAGCTCGATGGCAGAATTCAGAGGCCTACTTCGCCAGAGCTGAAAAACGTGTAAAGTACACCACAAAAAGACGTTGGCATGGCATACTTAGGAACGGAATATTCAACCCGTTCAGGGTGGATCTGAAAGAGGACATGTTAACGTTGGACGCAAATGTATTTGCGTCTTCATAGCTGGCACAGGAGGGAAGTTACATGCACTTTAAGCTCGTACATGGAGTCGGTGGGGTACACGTTAGGGAACATTTCTTGACCATAAAATTTATATTTCCTCATTCCCTCCTTGTTCCCTACGGACCCTTCATGATATATCGATCCTCATAAATCGATCAGTCTGTTCTTGTAACATCATTTGCTCTTCTTTCTTCTTTTCGCGTTTTGAGTGGGAACTTGAATGTGGAATACATGATGTGGCGCACAGACCACAAATCACTGGCCCACACTGTAGGCACAGGCAGCAACTGAATACTATGAGAAGGGCAATGCCTAGGAAGGATAGGATCTTCCATCCCCAAGCGGTCAACGTTGTCCAGAACCAACCGGACCAAGTCCAGGTGCCTGGATTCTGATGTATCAAACTTGCAATTTTATGAAGACGTGTAATAGCTTTATATACTGTTGGCGCGTTTTCTGGAATGAAAACACAGCAACTTGACCCGATGACCTTACAAGCTCCGCCCCTATCTGCTAGGATGACGTCAATAACAAGACGATTTTGGAGAACAACAACCCGCATGGCAGATTGCTCCTCTGTTAAGTTGCCTAGAGCGGAGGTAGTTTCATTCACTACTGCTTCGAGGGTTCTAGTTAATCTTCGTATCAGTTTACTATTAAAGACAGTACCTAAGTAGGGGAAGAAACCTTTATTGAAGTCTGTGTATTGCTCCCATGCCGTTTCAGTATAGTCGACAATCGGGAGATCTCTTCGGAGTCTATTCTTTACTAGATTTGTATTTCTGTGATAATCAGGAGGGGCTAGGAAAACAGGTGGTAGAAGGAATGCAATGTAACAGGTACCATCCCAATCTGGAGGTAAGCGTATGTATGCGGTATGGCCACAAACAAAGTAGGAATGACGAGTAGCTCTAAAAGAGGACTTGCCTTGATCACTGAATTTGACTACAGTAGTACATTTACTATGACCTAAGTGTACTGAACCCTTCTTTCTGACACATAAGTCACCTGTGACTGGTAATACTGACATAGCAGGCAAAACTGGTGCGGCTTCGGATTCAACAGTAAGAATCATGAGGTTAATTGTATAATTACCTAATCCATATACTTCATTTTCTAGATCAGTTCCTATCCTAGTGGGAAGTCCCTTCTTGTCAGGGTAACAGGCGTTAAGCAGAACTAAGTTCAGGTTTCCCCAAACCCAATTTCCTTCGAAAACAGCAATATCAGGATCTAAGGAATTAATTATTCTAAACCATGCTCCACATGAGCCATTGTGAGTGAACGGGTATGGGAAAAGAGGCAGAACTCCCTTGTATTTCTGATAGGGAGGGAGTCGGCCACATATCCAACAGTTCGTAGCATTATTAGTCTGATGGGAGTGATGTAACATACTAATGAATGTGTTGTTGCGTAGCGCAAGTCTGTAAGATAACTCATGAGGGGGTAATTCGCTAAAAGAGTGTTCGGCAGTGACATTGTAAGCAGATTGTTCACGCTTGAAGATAGGATAATATATAGGCAGCAATATACTGGTAGCAATAATCAAAAGACTTAGGAAAAACATAACCAATAATGTCACTATACAGTGACTACGAAGTGATTTACAATATGCACGTTTCTTGAGTTGTCTCTCTCTCTCTCTATCTCGGTCTAGGGGATACATGTCAGAAACTATTTAACCGATTCACCTAGGGGAGGACTTAAACAATTAAACTGTCTGACTTGCTAGACCGTAGTTTCGTTTTATACTCCTCTTGGGGAGTTTTCTCTCTCTTAGAAACTTTAAAGTCACTAGTATCGAGGCAGTCCTTTGAGGGGGTGGAAGAGTCAGTCTCTGGCAACAGTTCATTACATTTTTTAATATGACTCGTGTGGATCCACCCCTTTCGGCCCTCCACTTTAATCGCCGTCCTCGTGGTCAGAAGGACGATCTTCGGCTCCTTCCAGCGGGGTTCCAGCGGGCTTTTCCTGTCGAAGTTGCGAATCAACACAGTGTCACCTTGACGGACATCGTGTGGCTTTACATCAGTGTTGTCGGGAAAGGCTGCGGCAACCTGTAAACGACATGATTGGAGTGCAGAC
Source organism: Lissotriton vulgaris (assembly GCF_964263255.1). Taxonomy (NCBI): domain Eukaryota; kingdom Metazoa; phylum Chordata; class Amphibia; order Caudata; family Salamandridae; genus Lissotriton; species Lissotriton vulgaris. The sequence continues at coordinate 214,802 of NW_028250077.1, forward strand.
ATCAAGGAGGCAAGGTAATCTGTCAGCATATTACAATCAACATCGGTTATTTTCTTAGGCATGGGCGTCCCCCACATATTTGGTGGTCGGCCAAAGACCACCTCATACGGGGATAGTCCTGATCTCGAATGGGGGACCATTCTCATAAAGAACAGTGCAACTGGCAGGGCGACTATCCAGTCGACCCCTTTCTCTTTACATATTTTGGCGAGACGTATTTTCAGTGTCTGGTTATGTCTTTCTACAAGGCCAGCTGCCTCGGGATGTCGGACACAATGGAATTTCCACTGATATCCTAGCAGAAGTGAAACCTGTTTCATGAGCTCGGATGAAAATGGCTGTCCGTTATCTGAGTATACGATACGAGGCAAGCCGTACCGTGGGAAGAATTCTCGAACCAGCTGCCTGGCAGTGGTCGGGGCAGTGTAATCTGGGACTGGATATGCTTCGGTCCAACGGGAAAGTGCACAAACAACTACGAGGACATATTTAAAACCTCGACAACGGTCCATCTGGATATAATCCATCTGGAGGACTTCAAAAGGGTGATCGGGAGGATGAAATCCACCTTGCTCTACAGGGACGCTTTTACCTGGATTGAACTGACAACAGATCATGCAAGTACGCACTTTCTGTTTTGCGGCTGCTCGTAAATGTTTGTTGTACCAGAGATTCTGTAGACTGTCTAACATAGCTTTTTCTCCTAGGTGTGCTGGACTATGTGCTGTATTTATTATGACTTGAACCATAGAGTCGGGGAGAAACCATGTAGATTTTCCCTTCGTCATCCATCCCTGATCTGTCTGGATCCCTCCTAGTTCAGTCCATTTCTTAATTTCATCTGGAGTAGCATGTGTCTGAATATCGATTACATCCAGTGTGGGATCCCTGACTGTCATACAATGTGTCGGCACTATGATCTTTGTTACATCAGTTGTCTGGGTATGAGTTAATGCTGTATGTTTTGCTGTTTGGTCTGCCAGGTCGTTACCCTGGGAAATGGAATCTGTAACTTTAGTATGTGCTTTACACTTCATGATGGAAATGCCTGAAGGCAGATGTATTGCTTCTAACAGTGCTTGAATGAGGGGACCGTGTTGGATCTTGGCACCGTGAGAGGTCAAAAAACCTCGTTCTTGCCATAACACTCCGAAGTCGTGTACGACTCCGAAAGCATAACGTGAATCTGTGCATATGTTAACATTTCTGTTCTTGGCTAGTATACAGGCTCGGGTCAGAGCGATGAACTCTGCTGCTTGGGCGGACAGTGTATCAATACGATGTGTTTCTTTAACTTCAGTTTCAGTGGTCACTGCATACGCGGCCACTAATTCTCCTGTGTTTGTTCTCATACATGAACCATCCACGTAAAGTGTCAGGTCTGGATTTGTCAGAGGAACATCTGTTAAGTCTCGTCGGGGCTTTGTTACTGCATTAATGATTTCTATACAATCGTGCGGGGCTGAGTCTGTCATAATCGAAGGTAACAATGTTGCAGGATTCAGAATGTTACAGCGTCTGATTTCTATGTGTGGCTGGAATAGCGTCAATTCATAACCTGTCAGTCGTGCTATAGTCAAGTGTTGAGTCTGGGTTCGGTTTAGAAGAACCTCTACAGAATGTGGAACTTGTACTGTTAATGGATGTCCTAAGACAATTGAGTCGCTCTGTCTGATTGCTAAGGCTGTCGCTGCAACTGACTTTAAGCACGCAGGGAGTGCCTGGGCTACTGAATCCAATGTACTTGAAAAATAAGCGCAAGGCTTATGTGAACCTGCTTGATCTTGAGTGAGGACAGACAACGCTGTACCATCACGTTCTGTAACAAAAAGTGTAAAAGGTTTGCTGTAACATGGTGTCGCTAAAACTGGTGCTTGACATAAAGTTTTCTTTAATTCCTCAAAGGCCTGTGTATGTTCCTGAGTCCAAGGAAGGGCAGTCGCAGTCGCTGCCTCCTGTGTTGTCAACTGAATGAGTAATTTAGCTAGAAATGCATATTGGGGGATCCATTGTCTGCAGTACGAAGTGAGGCCTATAAAGGCCCGCACTTCCTTTTGTGTCTGGGGTTGTGGCATATTTACAATTAACTGGATGCGGTCAGGAGTGAGCTGTCTCCCCACTTTGGACAGCAAGTGACCTAAGTACACAACTTGCTGAACACAGAATTGTAGCTTCGAAGGAGACACCTTGTGTCCCTTGTCGGCCAGAAAATGTAAAACTGTCAGTGATGCTTGTTCACATTCGGGTTCACTTCGTGCGGTGATCAGCAGATCATCGACGTAATGTAGTAAGGCAGTATTAACTGGCATTTGGATACAGTCAAGTTGTCTTTTCAGTGCTTGGCTATAGATGCTGGGGCTTTCTGTGAATCCTTGAGGTGCGCGTGAAAATTTGAAACTTCGTCCATTTAAACTGAATCCGAAGAGGTATTGGCTCTCTGGATCAATGGGTACACTGAAGAAGGCGTTCTTGAGGTCAATTACAGTAAAGAACGCTGCTTCTGAATCAATAGCAGTCAATAAAGATGAGATGTCGGGAACCACAGGGTACTGTGGAACAATGCATTTATTCAGTTCTCGTAAATCAATCACCAGCCGATACACTGGCGGTGCATTGGGATCAGTACGTTTAAGAATCAGAATGATAGGGGAATTACAGATGTTGGAGTCGGTCTCTACGACCACTCCTTGGGCAATGAGCTCTTCAATGATTTCCAGTAAAGCCACTACAGCATCGGGTGGTAACTTGTATTGTCTGATTCGAGGTAAAACAACTCCTTGTTTGAGTGTAACACGGTAAGGTGTGATGTGCATGCAACCTACATCGGTTGGCCCTTGTGCCCACAGGTGTTTCGGTACATTTTTCAATCTGACATCAAACTCTCGTAATACATAGTGACCCTTAAAGTCACGCAGGAAAAGTCTAACTCCTTCCGGAGAACAACATATCACAGCTCCTAGAGCCTTCAATGTTTTGATACCTAACAAGTTTTCTGGACATGATTTAGTCAGTAGCAAGTCTGTAACACGTGATAATGGACCTACAGCTAGGGGAACTGGTTTCGATACTTCATTCACAATAGGCTGTCCTGAAAAACCAAGGGAAACATTCTGTGAGCCTGAGAGGGGTGCCCCTGGTACTTCATCATGGCTGATTGTTGTGCGGCTTGCCCCTGTGTCTATTAAAAACTTTCTGTCTTTTCCCAATACTTGACTGTGTACATAAGGACCCTCTTGATCTACAGGAATCTCAATAAGAGGCAAGCCAACCTCCCTCTCTAGGCTGTTTCATGTGTATCGCTGATAGTCGGGATAATCAGATTGGGCATACTGGCACATCTGCCGTGAGACTTGCTGCGTCGCGGCAATGGGCTGTGGCTGTGATACCGCTGCGGTCTGTCCTGTATGTGGTGGAGCATGCATAGGTTGTGAATTCTGTGAAATCTGTTGCTGGACCTGGTCTTGTCTAGGCGGATGCGGTCTTTCTTTAGTTTTACCTGTTGCTATATTGTGTTTCAGGACTGGACATTCATGTACGTAGTGACCTGGCTGCTTGCAATAGTTGCATGTCCCTTTAACGGGAGCTGCTGCATTACCGGTCTGGGTCATACCCTTTCTCTGGCCGTCGGCTGGAACCGACTGAGCCACTAACATTTTCATTTTCGTGTCTTTCATACGTCTCTGTTCGTGATCCTGTTCCTCTCTAATTCTGTTCTGGTGGTATTGTAACATTTGTAACATCTGGGATGGCGTATTCACTTGCCATGTACTTTCAACTTTATATACACGGTTCTTAACTGATGTCAGGGAATTCTCGACTAATTTAGTTACAAAAAGATGTGGGTATGACTCGCTACCTGGTTTCAGGCCACTATTAATAATGAAACATTTCTCGAATCTGGAATAGAAGTCACTGGTATCTTCATCGTGTTTCTGTTTACAGGCTGAAATTGCGTCCCAGTCTTCCTTTTTAGTTGTCAATAATCTTGGCAAGACCTGTACTATTAAACCTGGTAATGCTTTTGCTTTATCCCCAAGGCCTAGCCCTGGAGTACGACCTTTTTCCTCGTCTTCTATTTCAGTCCATATAATCTTTTTATCTCCCACCTCCCATTCTTTTTCCTTGAGTTTCTCGTAGATGCCGGTGGGCAGCAGTACTTTTAACAATTTCATAATATCCGTATACGTGTAATCTCCCATGAGTAACATGTCTTTAAGTTCTCGGTGAAAACCTGCAGGGTCTTTATCATGACAGGGTACTAGTTTCTTCATTTCTAACAATTCTAACTTTGTTAAAGGTGTGTACACAAACACCCGTTCCAAGGCATGATTGGCATTCATAACTGGGTGTACTTCTCGTAAAGGGTTCTGCTTGTCAAAATGCTCAAAATGACACATTTTTCTTTCTGGTGGCTGAGCTGAAACATATTGTGGGCCTAAGAAAGCGTTATATTTGCGTCGTTGTTCTAGAATTATTTGAATTAATCTGGTACTTAGGCCTCTCCATCTATTCATAAGTAGTGCTTCTAATGTATCAGGTAAGGGACCTGGATCAGAATGTTGTTGTCTGTATAACGTGATGAGATGCTGAATCATGTACACACCGGCTAATTTCTGCTCGTCTGGGGAAAGGTTCAGAAATGTCTGTGCTACTGTATCATCATTGTATGTGCTAGCATTGTCAGCCCATAGCACTGCTGACCGGGCTAGTTCTTGTTCATCCATAGAATTGAGTACATGGTACCCCATTTGTTCTTGAAGAATTTTATCGGTAACTTGAAACAGATATTCCGGAGAACTTGGTTTTGATATGCCAGAGAGAAAAACTCTCTTGCTTTCTGGACGAATGCCTTTCCTAAGGTAATTTCCCTTACCTACATACGCTATAGTTTCTTTAGGCGTTTCTGGTTCTTCAGTTTCCTCCTCCTCGGAGGAGTTGTCATTTTCTTTTTCTTGTTCTTTTCTGTGTATTTCTATTACTTCTTTTCTGATTTTCTTGTACATGCTTGCTATACAATTCAGTTTATCATGCTTTCCGTCGGGTATATTTTGACCCCACTTGTTTAGTGCTTCCATCTCTTCCTGGTCTACCCCAGGCCTGTCTCGGTCTCTTATTAAGCAATTTATGAAAAAACGTAATATATATGCTTGAGTGTCAACTTTCTGGTGTGCCAGGGCCTCCTTAATACTTTCGGGATTTTCCCCAGTCTGGACAAAATGATATATTCTATCTAGGTGATCAGTCATCCCTGGGAATAACACTAGGTAATCTGTAGCTTATCGCAAGCGTAGTGATGCTATCAACATTCTATCGTCTTTACCGGGTACTGGATCGTATCTGCAAATTGGAAGGGGGTCCTTGAGCATGTCGAGGCGGGGTGATTGGGGTGTATGTTGCTTCAGCAGGTCCCTAAGGTTGAATCTGTGTGTTGCTGGCGGGGTCTGGAGACCTCCTGTCGCACCTCCTGAGGCAGAGGTTTGAGCATTATTTCTCTGTGGAGTCTGTATATGTACCTGAACTTGTCTCTTACTGGGATCAGGCGCAATCGGATTCGGTATATTAATCTTAGGTGTGGGAAGTGGTGGAGGTGGAGGAGCAAGTGGAGCAGGCTGTCGGTCGGGTGAACCTTGTTGCGGCAGTGGCTGGACATTGTCTTGCAGCGGGTTGCCACCTCCGTCACCGTCAGTAGGCGGGACGCGGGCACGTGGATTGGTGTAAGCGGGTGCTACATCGTCTAGATAGGAAGCAAGGAATATGTCTTTGGTGGTCTTGTGATTTACTTTAGTCGGAACCAATGGTGGCGGCAGATCTTTCGGTATTTCTGAAGTGGCTTCAGGCAAACCCTCGGCCACTAAGTACATACCATTTACAAGATTGTTTCGCATGCGGTCTACTTGCTCTGCTTTTACTCGGATCCCTTCATTAACTAATTCGTTTTCTCGGACTCTATCCGACTCTTCTCTATGTCTGTCTTCTTTACGGAGTGCTCTTTCAGCACGTTTATGTGATTCTTTACGCCAAAATTCTATGGCGTCTTTCTGAGATTGTCTGGCTTTCTTTTTCCATAGCGCTTCTTCTACCTTCATGATGCACTCGGCATCCCATGTTCCTGTAACGGGCCATCTGTGTCTCTCGTCTAGGTGCTTAGTATAATCGGCCCATAAATCTAGATACAGTATGGCATCTAAGCCATGCTTATGGTACATAAAATTTCCAGGAGTGTCCCTAGGGGGGATAGGAATTTCTTCCTCTAGCATCCCTTTCCTAGTTCCTATCTGTCTTAGTTTATTGAAAAACGGCATCTTGTTACTTAGTACTGGATACTCGATACTTGTTGCTTACTCTGAACACAGCTAGTTACACAAAAACACAGTAATGTACATCAAACAGTCACTCATACCACGACATTAATCACATGAAAACATTTTGAACATATATCACTACCCTTGATACTAGATGTACTGCTAAACAGCACAGATACACTGTCGAGAACAGTGCAAGAACTTGAATACTTGATATACTGCTAAACAGTACAGATACACTGTCTAAAACAGTGCAGACCGCGTTTGCGTACCCAAACCCGTCTTTACCGGATACATAATAATGCACCCGTCTAGATACATCCCCAGCAATGGTACTCACCGGGAAGCACGGAACGGAAGGCCTCGGAAAACTCGACTGGACTGGACCGGACCGGACTCGACTCGACTCGACACGTGGATACTTCGGAAACTGGTGGGCCTCTTGACACCTCGGACCTTGCTTCTTTCGGCTAGGCTCTGGTCGGGATCCTCCGCACTCCTTACCGCCTCGTCTGGGTGCTGATCGCAGTCTCCATCACCTCCGTGGGCCAGAGGGAGATACAGGAAATCCTGCGGGTACGCGTAATTGTCCGTCTTGACTGATGGCAGGGGGCAAAGGTTGCAACGCACCAACCGGCGCGTAAGGTGGGGGAGGGGTCCCTGTTCGGGCGCCAAAATAATGTGGTAAATATTTGATTTACCGTCCTAATTTCTATGCAGGTAAGTACTTAAACAAAAATAACTCAGTCGGAAAGAAAGACGCAGAGTCCGTGGTGTTAGAGTTCTTAGGGGTTTTATTCCTTAAAAAGGAATGGTTCTGGTACCGGATATCGGGTTCCTGACACCACTGGGGTGCAGGAAGGGATAGAGCATATTTTATTGACAAGACATACCTTTTATACTTAAACCATATAATGAATAACAATACAGTAGGCGTAACAGCTGAGAGAAACAAGATAAAAACACACACGTGTTAGCAATACGTAATCAAAAGGCGTGAACATAGGGGTGTGTGCTAGAAACGTCACAGGTAAGTGTCACAAGTAAGTGGGTACATAGCAGAATCTTGCAATGTCAGCAGAAATCTGAGATCTGGATGCGCGCGCAGCTGCATGACGTGTGATTGACGTGGAGCTGGAGGGTGCAGGGGACTTGACATTTACACCAGCGGAAAGAGACAGAAGTCTGGCATGTCAGATCAACTCGTACCTATATCATATCTGATATCTGATGTTTGGGAACCATATTATCTAGAGGGAAAGGTCTCTTGGGCAGAGGCTATTCTATACTGACTGTGAGTGCGTGTATAAGCGTCTACATGTCTGCATGAGATGCGAGGGGGCATGGGCCTACCATGGTAACGGAAGCTATGAATTACTTGCACGGAGACAGTGAGGCCGGGCCCTTTGCTCTGCAGCTGGAAAGATGTTTACTTGAACTAGTAGGCAGGAATGTATGTTTGAGGAGCGGAGCAGATAATTCGAAGGTTGAATACAGTCTTGGCAGACAGCAGGCTGAGCTAAGCGCCGTTAGCCGCGCAGGGAGTAAGGCAGAGGTCACGGGTACAGAGGCAGCCCAGGCTGAGGCGTTCAGAGTCAGAAAGCAGGAAAAAGCTCGATGGCAGAATTCAGAGGCCTACTTCGCCAGAGCTGAAAAACGTGTAAAGTACACCACAAAAAGACGTTGGCATGGCATACTTAGGAACGGAATATTCAACCCGTTCAGGGTGGATCTGAAAGAGGACATGTTAACGTTGGACGCAAATGTATTTGCGTCTTCATAGCTGGCACAGGAGGGAAGTTACATGCACTTTAAGCTCGTACATGGAGTCGGTGGGATACACGTTAGGGAACATTTCTTGACCATAAAATTTATATTTCCTCAGACCTAACATAATCATGAGGAAAGAAAGCTGAAACCGGAGGTTAAAAATCAATTGAAGATGTTTGTGTATTAAGTCCCAAAAGGGTTTAAGTAGCGAGCATTCAAAAAACATGTGTAGGTAATCACCTGGACATAGACCACAACTCCAACAAAGATCATCATCCTTCAATTGAAGAGAATGTAAACGCACCGGAGTCCAATGGAGCAGGTTAATAGAGAAAAATTTAGATTGGATTAAAGAAGGAGCAACCTTATTCCGAAGAGAGAGCTTCCCAATCAAGCGCCTGTCATCTGCAGAGATATAGGCAATAATATCCTGCTCAAAATGAGATAGCCATTTCTGTTGTGTGACAGTACATTCGGCAGGAGAAGCATCAGAAAGAAATTTATAAATTTTAGAAGCCACATGACCTAAACAAAGCCACATTTGAAATAATTTAATAGAAGAGGTTGGAGTCAGTCGAGTTTTAGCTAACGCCACCTTTATTTTCAGGAAAGTGTAAAAGTCCAAATTATTGAGAGAGAACTGTTGGGATAAGGTAGAAAAAGGAAGTGGATCTCCATTGGAGTCATACAAATGATGCACTAAAGTTATCCCTTTGTTAGCCCAATACAATATCAACCCAGGGTCAATAACAATTTTGATACGAGGATTGTGCCACAGCGAGGACCATCTTGATTTATGAATAGGAGTAGTAACTCGTCTATCAATCTGTTTAATTGCTGCAATGGTATCTAAGATGATAGAGCGTGAGAAAGGGATAGAAAGAGTAGAAGTAGTTAGGAAAGATAAGGGTGGTAAAGGAGAAGCAATACTCTGCTCAATGAAGAGCCAAGAAGGAATATGATCAGGACACGGAGAAAGCCAAAGCGCCCCCTGCGAGGCCAAAAAAGCAGTTTGATACTTTTCCCAATCAGGAAAGTTACAACCACCCAACTCATAAGGCTTCTTCAAGTATTTATTAGCAATTCGAGCCCTCTTTCCATTCCAAAGAAACTTAGACGTAAGGGAGTTTATTGTATGAAAAAAGGAAGAGGAGAGTTTCACAGGGAGCATTGAAGAAACAAAATTAATAATATGGGGAATCATCATTTTTATAGTTTGAAACCGGCCCCACCAAGAAATATATTTAGGAGACCAATTCTCTAAAAGCTGTCGTACTTTATTAATAGTCTGAGCCTCATTATACGCAACAGTATCATAAAGAGTACTGCAGAACCCGATACCCAAGTATTTAAGCTGTTTAGATTACCACTTAAACCCTGCAGAGCCCATATGAGCCGGAAAGCAGTAAGCATTTAAAGGAAACATTTCCGTTTTGTCCCTATTAAGAGTATAGCCTGAAACACCCGAAAAAGGAGAGATGGTATCCGAAATCGCGGGAATGGCCCGTTCAATATCTTCAGAAAAAATAAGAACATCATCTGCATATGCAGCAGTTTTAATACAATGCGAACCAAAAGTGAAACCACTGATGTCTGGATGGATGTCAATCAAGCGAAGCAACGAATCAATAGAAAGTAAAAACAAAAGAGGGGACAAAGGGCAACCTTGCCTGGTGCCTTGGCGAAGATTGAAAAAAGAGGAAGTGGAACCATTGAATCTAATATTTGCTCTAGGCTGGGCATATAGGGACATAACCATATTGATAAACGATTCACCCAAATTGTGTGCACAAAGAACCGCATGTAAAAAAGGCCAAGAGACCTTGTCAAAGGCCTTTTCGGCGTCTAAGGCCAATGCAGCCGCTGGAAGGGAAACGCGTTTGGCAGCACCCAAAACATGACAAAAGGTACGGATATTATCTCTCGCTAGTCGGCCCTTGACAAAACCAGTCTGAGAAGGGTGAACAAGCTTAGAAATAAGGGATTCTAAACGCTTAGCCAAAATTTTGGCAAAGATTTTCGCTTCCATATTAAGGAGAGAAATGGGCCGAAGGTTTTTGGGGTCTGAATGATCCTTGCCTTCCTTAGGAATTACAACAATGGTGGCATCCGCAGCCGACCCCGAGACTGACCCTTGTTGGATGAAAGAGTCAAAGACCACTTTAAGACGAGGGACAACCACAGAAAGAAAGGTTTTATAAAACAGGATAGGAAAACCGTCTGGCCCTGGGGCTTTCCCGGACCTAGTAGCTTTAATGGCCGAAATAATTTCTTCAGAGGTAATCTCGCCACCCAACTTCAGGCTATCATCAGTGGAGATTGATTGAAGAGGAATTGTTTTGAGAAACTCCTGACATTGAACAAAAGATGATTGATTAGTGGGAGTATATAATTTACTGTAGAAGTCCCGAAAGACATCGAGAATGTCTTTGGTGCGAACTTTGGTATCACCAGAGCTGTCAGTAATTGAGGAGATTTGAATGGATTTGAGATTAGAAGACTGATATTTCAACGTCGCCGCCAATACTTTACCTGCACGGTTTTTCAACAATAGGCGCTTGGATTTCTGGGCTTGAACCCCAATGTGAGCCCGCTTCGTAACAATAGTGTTGTAGGAATATTTCAGATTCTTAATAGCTTGTAAGTGGGTTCTATCTTTAGAGCTTCGGAAGAGAATTTCCTGTTGTTTAATTTCGTCCGCTAAAAGTTTAAGCTCTTTTTTGGCAGCAGAATTCCTCCTAGCCATGCATTGAATAATGGAGCCCCGAAGAGAGCATTTAAACGCATCCCATAAAACTACGGGAGAGCTAACCGACCCATCATTATCAGCAAAGAAGTTCTCAATTTCAGTCAATAATACCAGAACCTGGGAGTCATCATAAAGAATTTCTGTGTTTAATCTCCAAGAACCGGGACCTTTTTTCGTAACAAAAGAGGAAAGAGAGAAGGAAACAGCAGCATGGTCAGAAACAAGAATAGGATGAATGAGTGGGGAGGATGAAGCCTGAACAAGAGACGAATGCACTAAGAGGTAGTCAATACGAGAACAGCTAGAGTGTGGAGATGAAAAGAAAGAGAAATCACTACCAGAAGGGTTATGAAGCCGCCAGAGATCTTGAAGCTGAAGAGTGGAGCACATGCTTAACATTTGTTTGTGCGCTCTAGAGGAACGAAACTGAAAGGCAGAATTTCTATCCAACAGAGGGTCCATAGGTAAATTAAAATCACCCCCAACAATTAAATTGCCCTGATGAGGAGAATCTACCAGCTTTTTCGTAGTCGTACGCCAGAACACCGGGTCATCACAATTCGGAGCATAAATATTGAGAACGTATATGTTATTAGTACCCATAAAAAATCTAGATAGTAGCCAGCAGCCCTCAGAGTCATGTTCAGCAGAAACCAACGATAATCCAGAATTTTTAGAGATCAATGTAAACACAACATTCTTTTTACCAGAGGCATCAGAACAAGCAACATCAAGCACCCATTCTTTCCTCAGGCACAAAGCCTCCTTGTAAGAAATTTTCGTTTCCTGTAACAAAACGAGATCAGAAGAAAGAGATTTACAATAATCTAAGATTTTTGATCTCTTTACCGGGTGATTTAATCCTTTACCATTCAGGTACACAACATTCATCTCAGGCATAAGTGTGCATCAACAAAAAATCCAGTAAAAATGGGTAATATAAGGAGAAGTAATAGAAAAAAGCAAAGAGGCGAAGACCACAGTTGAAAAAGGAAAAGGGGAGAGCCGTCCCAGAAGAACCAAAAGGAAAACAAGAGAAGCAGAGAGGGGAAGAGAGAAAGAGAGGAAATAGGACCCACCAGGGGAGGTCTAAAAGAGACCAAATTCATACCAGGGGGAACATGGGAAGGGAAGCAGAAGACCATCGGGAGAGCTTGGATGTTAAAGTTTAGAAACCCTAAAAATAAAATCCACAGTATAGAGAACAAGGCAAAAAAATCATACAATGAATTAACTTGCTAACCAAAATAAAAGAACACCTTTGGAAAAAGTAAGTAGTTAAAAAACAGCCTAAGAGTAATAAGAGGTATCTAAAATAGAAGAAACAGCAAATATTTGCAACCAATTGTGATAACATAGGTATATATTGAATAAAAATTGCAGATCTATATCACTATGAAAGGAATACGCAAGTAAAGGTAAGCAAGATATCATTAACCACATATGTAAAAGGGAAAGAAACCTAATAACTCTTATAATGCTTCAACCATGGTAAAACTTGTAGGGAAATTAGGAATACAATAATAACAATATTGCACTATAGATATTGTATAGATGATGAAAAGAATATACAAGAAAAAAGAAAACCACATCAAGCACATAATTAAACTGGTCAAACATAGAACCATTAATAGAAGGCTACAATACAAATACATAAAATGACCAAAACGTAACAATGTGCAAGAAAAAAAACACAGAACAACGATTGGAAATGAGGAAATGTCAGAGAGATAATGAGCGGAACCCACAAAACAAGAAACCAAATAAAAGCCCAGTGACAAAAACAAAGAATCAAAAAAGAAGAGAAAGGAGAACTCAAGGACACATATTAAACATCACAAAGAACTATCAATGACATAGAGCAATCCAATTAGTGACCAGAGTGCTAACACGAAGATAGATGGATGACAAATTTAAACGAAAAAAATAGAACAAATCAACTATGAGAATCAAAAATATGTATAACAGAGAAACGCAAATGACAGCTAGCAGCATAACCAATAACAGAGAAGACGAGAACATGTCCGAAACGGATAAAAAGTTACAAAAGATAACATATGTGCCAAAGGACCATGACTCAAGATGTCAGGAGTGACGACGTCAAAATATGAGAAGATACGACATCTGAAGAGATAAGAGGAGCCAAACACAACATGTAACACTGAAACAGTGGCACATATCGGAAGAAAGGAGCTAATAAAATACATGAACAAGGAACAAACAGAATCAGGAACCAGAAGGACCAGGAGCAGAAGAAGAATCCATCTGCGATTCGGACTGATTATCCAAAAAATTGGAAAGGCCAGAGGGTTCATCAAAAATTCTAGAGCGACCTTTGAATGTAATTCGAAATTTGGAAGGTCCAGCAAAAGAAAAGGGGATGTTCATGTCTGCAAGACGTTTCCGCAGGTTAAGAAAACCCTTTCGTCGAATCACCGTATCTCTGGCAAAATCCTGAGAAATAGAGATGCGATGGCCCTCCCAAGTCACACACTTGACCTTTCTCATATGAGCCAAAATTTGTTCTGAATGCTGGTGACGTAACGGTTTAAAAATGACCGCTCTTGGACTTGTCACAGATTTAGACCTGAAGAAAGGAACACGATGAGCTCTCTCAATTTCAAAGTCTCTCAAAAATGGAATCTGTAAAATATCAGGAAGCCATTGTGAAATAAAGTCAACCATCGAGGGGGCTGACTTCTCCGCCTCCTCAGGGAGACCAAAAATTCGTAAATTACTTCTTCTGTTACGATCTTCCTGCTCTATGAGTTCTCTCCGTAGAGAAAGCATAGAACGTTCCATCTGTTGAAGAGACCGTGAATGTTGATGGGCAACATCCTCCACACCACTAATCCGAGTTTCTGCAGCATTGACCCTAACAGACAGCGCCTTAAAATCATTTCTGATCGCCGCCACTTCGACTTGTAAGAGATCAGTATTAGTTTTAGTAGATTGGGCGATATCATGAACCACATTGAGGCGCGAGAGAATGGTATCCAAAGTGGTAGTAGGGTCTTTTTGAGAAGCCTCTGGAGTAGGAGATTGTTGTTTGAGCCTCTTGAGGGCACCTTTAGAATCCTTAGCAGGAGGACCCATGTTGTCCGCCATAGGAACCGCCCACGTTGAAAGGTTAAGAGTGAGCTCCAGACTAGGTATGTGGAGAAAATGAAAGCAAAGCAGGTGTAAGAAAAAATGGCAACAAAAAATGATGTACGCAGATTCCGCAAAGAAACCACCGGAGAGATGTCCAATTAGGAAACACTGGCCGTATTAATAGAATTAAAAATGGCCGTCATTAATTTATGAGGAAAAGCACAGACATGGAATAACCTCAAAGAGCCATAGAGAAACAAGACTCCAGGTATCCGACAACCTCGCAATCAGGTTGAACAGACCTCATGCCAAAGCAATCCAAATGCTGAAGCAAAAGAGCAGAGGGAGACCACTGAGGCAATACAAGCAGACTCCCAATGTAAATAGAGTCATAAAAGTGGCAGCATATGAGGAAAAAACGCTGTTAATTGTCAAGACACTGTAGAGAAGACTTGTAAATAAGGTAAATGTCACCTCAAAAACATCCAAAATCCATCTTCCATGAAAGCACCATCATGTGTGAGGTAGAAAACACGAGTGACGCCACACAGGAAAAAAATGGCGGCTGCTCGTGAAATCCAGTGGGGAAAGCTTCAAATCATTGGAAAAGGCTTTCCTGCTGCCTTCAACGATGTCCGCCCATACCACCACGATGCAGGCTCTCTCCGACTGAAAATTGCTGAGTTTGGAAGTGAAGTGGTGCTGAAAGGGACTCCAGAAACGTCCCGATAGCTGCTGCCTCCCTGGAGCTCAAGCGCAGACCGCCATCTCGTAGCGGTGCGCAAGCCACGCCCCCAACACACACCAGTGTTGAGGAACTTTCCATCATAGCAGCCTGTTCAAGGTAACATATACTGTGGCAAACAGCCCAGGGATTGACTTGTCCATGTGGCATGCTCATCAGTAGCAACTGATCCCAAGTGCATCCACTGACTTGTGATGTTAAGCTCCTTCTCGTTCTCTTGCACAACTGATGGCCCGGAAACGGTGTTAATCCCTTATCACATTTTGGTGTCTCTCGCCGGCCTGTGTGTTTGTAAACCACTCTAAATGAAAATTTCAGTTTAGACATGTAGGGGCTCATTGATGAGCCTATGCGTCACTTTTGCGCCGCAAGTGCGTCACTTTTTGTGATGCACCAATGGCATAAAAATGTGCCTTCTTGCGTCATGTTTACAAAGTAACGCATCTAGGTAGATGCTTCACTTTGCAAACGCCTGCGCCACATTATACCTGCGCCAGGTATAATGCAAGTGCGTCACTTTTTGTGATGCACCAATGGCATGAAAATGTGCCTTCTTGCGTCATGTTTACAAAGTGACGCATCTAGGTAGATGCGTCACTTTGCAAACGCCTGCGCCACATTATACCTGCGCCAGGTATAATGTATGCAAGGGGGGCGTTTTGATGCAAGAAAGGGTCATGGAAGTGACGCCGTGAAATCTATAAGTTTTCACTGCACCATTTCTTGGACGCTAATGCGTCAATATCTTACGCCTGCGACATGATGCGTTATACTGTAAATATTACGCATCATTGGTGTCGCAGGGAGGGCGCAGTGAAAAGTGACGCATCATTGTTTTCAAGCAGCAATGCCTCACTTTTCATAAATGAGGCCCATAGTACCCAGTTGGTCCCAAAAGAATGACAAACTGGAAAGGTTCAATCCTTAAATGTTTATTTTCAGATTGTAATGCATACAGATTTCAAATAAATTAGGCAAAATCACGCAAATAATAAATTACAGTGCAAATCTCAGTTAGATTTCAGAGTCAACACAGAATGGAAGGGCAATTCGGTATGGATTCGCTTCCTAAGGGCAATGGAAAAAGCTCCATAGCACATTAAAAAAATGTGTACTTTTAAAGGGTTCTGAACAAAGGGCTTCATACATCAAATACAGTTGTACACGGTTCCCACACAGTCCTGCCAAGTAGCATGCATCAGATGTTAGACCAGCACATTTTAGTGCAGGTGTCCACATCATCATACCAAAATGCATTAGTCACACATTACTAGCTTCTAGCGAGGTGATGAGGCATTGCAGGAAGCACTACGTTGTATTAAAATGGATCAATATCTGATTTAGGCAGCAACAAGCTGTTGAGTCCACCCCTGATGCGTGGTACTTGGCAAGGCTGGGCAAACCTCTGACCACTCACTAACCAATGCGGTAAATGTTGCCAAGGGTGACCCTACCTACTTGTGCAGCACTTCCTGTGTGTTGTATCCCACAGTGCCCCTCTGTACCTAAATCCAACATGGCAGAACTTTTATTTCACTGGTCAGAGCTCCTTGTAACCACCCAGAGGTTGGGCTACGGTAGTGGGCAACTCATCTTGTTGAACTTGGCCCTTTCTGCACGGTCATCCCAAGACTACTTACCTTGATATGATATGATATGATATGATAAAAGAATTTGTACAGCGCACGTTCACCAACGGTTTCTTGGCGCTATTGGATAGGCAGAGGAAAAACTGCAGGACAGAGACATTAATCAGCCAATAATCAATCGAAGCTTGAGAGAACAACCAAGTCTTCAATGCTTTCCTAAAAGAGTGATAAGAGGAGATAGGACGAAGGTCAGAGGGTAAGGAGTTCCAGAAAGCGGGTGCTTGAGAGGCAAATCTTAATCCCCCAAGCCTTTTCCGCTTGAAGGGGCACACGGACAGCAACTTGGAGCTAGTAGAGCGGAGAGCTCGGGAGGGAATATATCGTTGAAGGCGAGAGGAAATGAAGGCCGGGCCCTGGTGGAGAAAGGCCTGGTAGGTCAAACAGCCCACCTTGAAAAGGCTGCGTTGGATCACCGGGAGCCAGTGCAGGCTCCTCAAAAGAGGCTTGGCAGAGCTGGTCCTAGGCTGCCGAAAGACCAGTCTAGCCGCTTGATTTTGGATAAGCTGAAGTTGGCGAGACTGGTAGAGGAGAATACCAATATACAATGAGTTCCCATAGTCAATACGGGAGATAACCAAATCCAGCGTAACTTGGACCAGGGCCTCATGAGTGAGGAATCTGCAAATCTTTCGGATGCGGCGGAGATGAAAGAAGCACGCCGACATCACAGATTTAATTTGGGATTTCATAGTAAGGTCCTCACTGATGGTGACTCCAAGACTCTTGACCGAACTCACCGGGAAGGGGGCACTTCCCAGCGAGTGCGGCCAGAAGCTGGAGTTCCAGGGATTGCCCGGAGGTCCAGTGAGCACAAGCTTGGTCTTTCCTGGATTTAGCTTGAGTTGGTTCGCATTCATCCAATTACTAATGTATGACATGGTAGACTGGAAGTTCTCAATAGAGGCAGGGGAGGAATCGATATTGAAAATTAGCTGGAGGTCATCTGCATAATTAAGGATGACCACTGGTCTCTCACGCAGCCTAGAAATGAGGGGGGAGATATAAAGGTTAAATAATAACGGGGAGAGGGAAGAACCCTGCGGGACCCCACAAGTAAGGCTTTTAGCCTCGACGTGAAGGGGACAAGACGAACAGCTTGCTTACGATCTCGTAAAAAGGAGGAGAGCCACCTAAGCGGGGTGCCCCTGATGCCAGCGTTCTCGACCCGTTGAAGAAGGATGGAATGGTCAACGGTGTTGAACGCCGCCGACACATCAAGGGCCTGGGAGATATTTTGATCAGCCCCTTTTCTGAGTTCGTCATGGACTGCCACCATCACGGATTCTGTAGAATGCTGAGGTCTAAAGCCAGCTTGATGTTGATCTAGAACCTGAGAGCCTTCTACAAAGGATCCAAGGCAGCTGGAGACATAAGCCTCCATAAGTTTGCCCTGGAAGGGGAGCAAGGATATTGGCCGAAAATTACTCAATAACGCCGGGTCTGCCCCAGGTTTCTTAAGGATAGGTAAGACCACGGCAGTTTTAAATATGCCGGGGACCACCCCCCAAAGAAGGGAATAATTGAGCAATGAAAGGGGCACCTCTGGAAGACTGAGGAAAATCTCACGGGCAATGTGAGCAGGGCAGCTATCAGCGGGGGAACCAGAGCGGACCCTGCTAAGGAGAGATACAAACATTTCCCGTGTGATTGGCGGAAAGTCCGAAAATTAGGAGGAGTTGTTGGGGATATTGCCTTTATCAAAACTTGCATCGGGTGTAGGGATACTTGCTTTGATTAAGGCTATTTTTTCAACAAAATAGTTGTTGAGGGAGTCACAAAGATGCTGAGAAAAGGAAGGGGTCATCGCGATTCAGTCAGGTTTGGCCAATTCATCAACTATAGTGAAGATCTCCCTCGATTTATTGGAGGAGTTAAGGATTCTATCCGAGAAGTACTTGGTTTTTTCCCCAAGAATAGCTAATTAATATTCTTTCAATACGGCCAGAAAGGTATGCTTCTTAAGGGGGCAGTAATCCGATCTCCATTTGCGTTTTGTTTGTCGAAGGGCAAGTTTCATGTCTGCTAAGGCCTTACAAAACCAACGCTGTGCATCGTGAGGACGATTATTGCTAAGCTTTTTGAATGGAGCGACAGTGTCCCGAGCGTCTGCAAGCCAGGTATGAATATTATCCGCCTGAATATGAACAGACAGAGGGGAGCCTGCCACGTCCAACGGGGAAGGGGTTGTGGTGGCAAGCGAAAAACAGAGCGAGGGGATGTCTACTTTGCCCAATTCCGAATGAGTTGGTGATTAATGGGGCACACTTTGGTGGATGGGACTCTGGGTATAGTGAAAGAAATAAAAAGAAGTGGTCGGACCAGGCACATGGGGAGATCTGTAGATTTAAAACATCCTGATTTAAAGACCACAATTGGTCCAGGATATGACCCTTGACATGGGTGGCCGTATGGACATGCTGAAGGAAATTTAGACCGGTTAACAGGTCCGTGAACTCCCTAGCGGGGGCGCTTTCCTGCTGAGTGCCGGGCCAATAATTAAAATCCCCTATGATGAGGGTTTTGGCATGATTGATTGCCAGTTCGGCTGCCATACTGCCAAAAGAATGCAGGAAACCAGGCGACTGTCCAGGGGGGGCGATAAAAAAGGACGAAAGTAAGAGGGAAGGTATCTGACTCAAATTTGAATACCTTCAATCTATTTTGGCTGAATGTATTTCTATTGGCCTTCAGACCCTGAACTACTGCAAACCAGTGCTAAAGTGCTTGTACTTTCAACTTAAAATGTGGTAGAATTGTCATATACTCAATTGACATATTTAATTTACTTGTAAGTCCCTAGTAAAATGGCACTACATGTGACAGGGAACTGTAAATTAAATGCTACGAGTGGAACATGAGGGTATATATTCTTAAGGGCTGGTGCCTGACTTTGTTGTAGGAGGCGATATTAACAAGTGGTTTGAGGCTTATGTACTTGCCTTACAGATGCACAAGATCACTGAGGATGATTAGGGGGCTAGTATGTGCAGGAACGTCCATAGCAAGGTGAGGAACACCCTACTGGCCCTAGAGAAGGGGTGCTGGATGAGGTATCCACTCATGATGGAAGCCCCTGCCAGGAAATATTTCCTTATCCCAGAGTACAGGCAGGAGTTCAAAGACATCCAGAAGCTGACTCAGCAGTCCTGAATGGATTTCTTGGATTGCTTTTTCAAGACCCTTGATGGCTGGGTGAAGGGCAGCGAGGTGACCGGTTACAAAGGGCTGTATGATCTATTTGCAGGAGAGCTCATGTTCAGTGATTGTTATCCAGAGCTGTGCCAACACTTGATTCATAGTAAACTCCCTGACCGTAGGGAGCTTGCTAAGGAGTCAGACCACTGGCTCAGCATCAGGGTCCAAGGGAAGGCATCTGGGAGTGACTCCAAGAATGTTGGTTCAGTATCCCCCCTGTAGGGTAAGTGGGAGGTCAAGGGAGGAACAGACATTCCCCAGAATAAGGGGGGAGGAAAGGGTTCCTATGCCCCTTATGAGAAACAGGGAAGATGTTCTGGCGGAGAGTGGCCCGGAGATCACCATTTCCAACCCCGCTGCTTTTCACAGTTAGGGGAGGGCGCTGTCTCTCCAAAGAAACCACGCATTGGTGAGACCTCTACAGTGGAAGCCAATGTGGCTTTAGGTGTACGTAGTCACCAGGGGCTGGTCATAGTCAATGCCATGATCTCCCTTAACTGAAAGATAGGCTCAGATGGCGAGCTGCTGATTCCGGAGGGCGGAAGTCATAATTTATATCAGGTGAAAGTGAATAGGGTTCCAGTCACTGTTCTGCGGGATACCAGGGCTAGCCAGACCATGGTAGTGGAAAGGCTAGTTTCTCCAGGGCAGTAGTGTAGGGTAACTTATGCCTATGGGCAGGACCTTTTTCCTACCTATGGGGTGAGGAGGTGACACATAGGAGGCTCATAGTTAGTCTTTAGAAGCCCATAGACTGCATACTGAGGAATGAGTTGTCACCGGTGTCACGAGAGATGAGGGGGGCAGCCGGCCAGCGTGCCCTGATAGTTACTTTTTCTGGGGTACAGGAGCCCAGATAGAAGGGCAGGGTGAAGGACGACTCACCCTTGACCCCTGTACAGTCCCAGGGCAAAATACCTCAGGCTGTGCGGCTATTCTCAGGATAGCACCTCTGAACTAGTGTGAGATAAAGTGGAAGTATGGGAAAAACACCTAGGGCTACTGCCCCCCACTCTCAGAAACCTCAGAAGTCAGTGAACCCTGGATGGCCTGGGGCCCGGCTCTTGCCACTGACAGCTGCCAGTGGCACCAGTGGGTTACTGTCCGTATGGGCAGAATTTTCTTCAGGTTGGTGACAGAAGTCAGACCCACTGGTGGAATGGTCCACATCACTGATGCTGGCCATGGTGGTAATGTCTGCCTATTGGGATGAAACTGTGAGCAAATTAAGATTAAGTTCTGCACAGAGGGGTCAACAGATGAGGAGATGGACTCCCCATGGGTCAGTTCAGAGTCTTAGGTGAGTATAGACACTGGGATCCAACTAAGCTTAGAGTGGAGTAGAACTAACAAGTGCCCTTGTATAACAGGGTCTTTGCCCATATTCTTTCTGCTAAGCAGGGAAGCCCAAGAAGGTATTGATCAATCTATCCATGCTTTTGGCTGGACAGTGGTCGTGTTGGACTTTGCTCTTACGGCAAAAATCATTCCCAGAATATTTGCCTTCACTCCTCTATTTTTGCTGAATTACTTACATTTATTTTGGCCTTAGGACTCTGTGCAGTTTACTACCAACCAGAGTTAAAGTGTTTGTGCACTCTCCTAAAAAGATGGTAGAATTAGCTTATCCAATGGGCATATTTAATTAACTTGCAAGTCCCTTATAAAGTTGCACTAAATGTGTCCAGGGCCTTTAAAGTCAATGTCACTAACTACTGGCACCCAGATCTGTTTCTTAGGGTGAATGTTTGATTTGTCAGCATTCTGTCCATCATCTGTTCTTTCTGCTTTTGTCACCATATGTGGCAAGGGTATGCCCAGACCTGGGTCCCATGTTCACTATGCCACTGGATTCAAGCTAGCCTGGCTGATGAGAGGTGATACCCTGAAATTGGTCCCAGGACCTTTGTTTCTGGTCCAGGGATGCCCTGCCATAGCAGTTCAGGATGGACTGTTCCCAAGAACAGCAGGGTCTAGACTGATTTGCATTTGATTGGGTTCAAATTGGGATAAAGTGGTCAGCAAAAAAACGATGGATTAAACCCAGATCTGTTTCTGGGGGTTATTATTTGATCAGCATTCCATCCATCATCTGTTATTTTTACTTTTGTCAACCTAAGTGGAATAGAAATCGCCCAGATCTGGGTCCCCTGCTCACTGTGCCACTAGAGCAAGAACACTGAGACATTGTCAGTGAAATTGCTCTCCCTGCCTCGCAGCTCCACCATTAAGTAAGGCTTTCCTCCGAGCCCCTACACTCTAGAGTGTTGGTGTTCGAGGCCCTCCTCCACCAGCAGGTTTTACCTGTGCCTCATCCCTGGTGGTCCAGTGAACCTCTGTCTCCTTTCTCTCGCTCCGCTTTTTCTCTCTGTTTTAACTTGTTTTTCCCTCATTTCAATCTCCCCCTTTCACTCTCCTTCTGTGTCTTTCCTTTTGTGTCTTTCCTCCATTTTCACTTCTTTTTCCCTCATTTCAATCTCCCCCTTTCACTCTTCTTCTGTGTCTTTCCTCCGTTTTCACTTATTTTTCCCTCATTTCAATCTCGCCCTTTCACTCTCCTCCTGTATCTTTCCTCTACTTTTCTTGCGCTTTTCTGCCCTATTCCACTCTTTCCTATTTTTTGGGCCCTTTTACGCCTGTGTTTTCCCTTCCGGCCCATTCCAGTTCACCTCCCCGCTCCCGCCTCCCAGCTGTCCAGCCCTCCCTGACCCCTACTTAATGGCAACTGCTGCGGGGACAGGCGAGCACGACCACTGACTCATTGTCAGTGAAATTGCTCTGCCTCCCTCGCAGCTCCACCATTAAGTGAGGCCTTCCCACGAGCCCCGGCACTCTCGAGAGTTGGTTTGAGGCCCTCCTCCACCCACAGTGTTTACCTGCGCTCATCCCTAGTGGTCCAGTGGACCTCTGTCTCCATTTTTCTTGTTCCGCTTTTTCTCTCCGCTATCATTTGTTTTTCCCTCATTTCAATCTCTCCCTTTCACTCTCCTTCTGTGTCTTTCCTCCGTTTTCCCTTTTTTTCCCAAATTTCAATGTCCCCCTTCCACTCTCCTTCTGGGTCTTTCCTGTTTTCACATGTTTTTCCCTCATTTCAATCTCCCCCTTTTACTCTCCTTCTGTGTCTTTCCTTTTGCGTCTTTCCTCCATTTTCACTGCTTTTACCCTCATTTCAATCTCCCCCTTTCACTCTTCTTCTGTGTCTTTCCTCCGTTTTCACTTATTTTTCCCTCATTTCAATCTCGCCCTTTCACTCTCCTCCTGTGTCTTTCCTCCACTTTTCTTGCGCTTTTCTGCCCTATTCCACTCTTTCCTATTTTTTTGGCCCTTTTACGCCTGTCTTTTCCCTTCCGGCCCATTCCAGTTCACCTCCCCGCTCCCGCCTCCCAGCTGTCCAGCCCTCCCTGACCCCTACTTAATGGCGACCGCTGCGGGGACAGGCGAGCAGGACCACTGACTCATTGTCAGTGAAATTGCTTTGCCTCCCTCGCAGCTCCACCATTAAGTGAGGCCTTCCCACGAGCCCCGGCACTCTCGAGAGTTGGTTTGAGGCCCTCCTCCACCCACAGCTTTTACCTGCGCGTCATCCCTGGTGGTCCACGGGACCTCTGTGTCCATTTTTCTCGTTCCGCTTTTTCTCTCCGCTATCACTCGTTTTTCCCTCATTTCAATCTCTCCCTTTCACTCTCCTTCTGTGTCTTTCCTCCGTTTTCCCTTGTTTTCCCTAATTTCAATGTCCCCCTTCCTCTCTCCTTCTGTGTCTTTCCTTTGTTTTCACATGTTTTTCCCTCATTTTAATCTCCCCCTTTCACTCTCCTTCTGTGTCTTTCCTCAGTTTTCACCCATTTCAACCTCCCCCTTTCAATCTCCTTCTGTGTCTTTCCTCCAATTTTCTTGCACTTTTTCTGTCTTCTTCCACTCTTTCCTCTATTTTTCGGCCCATTCCTACCTATTTTTCCCCCGATGCTCCCCCTATAACTCCTCCCTTCCCACCTCCCAGCTGTCCAGTCCTCCCGACCCCTACTTAATGGCGGCTGCTTAGTACCAAAGGCAAGCTCATCTGTGCCGGTCCGCAATCCGACTGCGACCAGCGCCAGGAACCCTGGACCTACGCACCACCAATGCAACGACCAAGCGGCACTCCATGCACTCAACCCAGGCCTCAACAACAACTGCAAGCTAGCCTCTGCTGGCACCCATACAGCACTGCCAGAAACAAGGACTCAGCATCCCCGCCCACAAGAACACAACCAAACCGAAGACCCTGCAATGCATTCTCCTCAACATCCGATCCCTCCACAAACATGGCACCGAAATCTCAGAACTCCTCAACAGCACCACACCGGTTTAGAGTTCTTCACCGAAACCTGGACCAACACCACCTCGGGACCGGACATTGCCATCGTCATTCCCCATTCCCCAAGGATACAAGATCTTCAGGAGGACTGCCCCACCCACCTGGGAGGAGGAATCGCCATTGTCGACAAATCAACCCTCAGACTGAGCACACTTTTCGACGAGCCCGCAGACCTGATGGAACACCTTCACTTCAAGATACTGGTCAGCCCTACCACCACGCTTCGAGGAACCCTCATCTACCGACCCCCTGGACTCGACAGACCTTTTGCCAACTCCATCACGGCCATCGCATCCACTGCTGGGAGACCTCAACTTCCACCTCGACAACCAACTGGGCCCCCAACACCACATCAATTCTGGACGACCTCCACAAACATCAGACTCTGCCAGATTGGGACCGAACCCACGCACTCAGCAGGACACACCCTCAACCCCCTCCTCACAACAGGAAACTCCATCGCCTTCAGCCATACCACCGAACGTGCATGGACTGACCATCGATGGGTCCACTTCACCTTCAGAACACCCACCATCCACAGACACCAGCACCTGCTCCCATGAAGAAACTGGACCAGAATCACCGACGACCAGCTCACCTCCTCACTCAGCAGCTCCACCCCCTCCTTCGCGGAAGACAGTAACACCAACACCGCAGCCCGAACACTGCACAGCTGGATCTCCGGCAGCGCCAACCCCATAGCCCCCCTCAAGAATAACAACAAAACCCATGCCAAGAAAGCCTGATGGTTTACAACCAAACTTCAAGAATCCTGGAGGAACACCAAATCCACAGAAGCCCACAACAACTTCAGAGCCACCACCAACTCATCAGAAAAACAAGGAAAAAAGTTATTGAAGACAGAATCTCCACACGTGCACAACAGCAAAGAACTCTTCAAGATCATCAAGGAGTTCGCCCAACCCTCCAGCGAGTCTACTGACATCTCTCCCTAACAAGACCTCTACGACAATCTCAGCACTCAGCAGCTCCACCCCCTCCTTCGCGGAAGACAGTAACACCAACACCGCAACCCGAACACTGCACAGCTGGATCTCCGGCAGCGCCAACCCCATAGCCCCCCTCAAGAATAACAACAAAACCCATGCCAAGAAAGCATGATGGTTTACGACCAAACTTCAAGAATCCTGGAGGAACACTAAATCCACAGAAGCCCACAACAACTTCAGAGCCGCCACCATGCCCACCACCAACTCATCAGAAAAACAAGGAAAAAAGTGATTGAAGACAGAATCTCCACACGTGCACAACAGCTAAGAACTCTTCAAGATCATCAAGGAGTTCGCCCAACCCTCCAGCGAGTCTACTGACATCCCTCCCTAACAAGACCTCTACGACAATCTCAGCACCTTTTTCCACCACAAAATCTAGAGCACCTACGACAACTTTGACGAAGACAACCAAACCCTCACCAACCACCCAGGCACCCTGAAGCCCGTGATTGACAACGGACAACCCTCACCACCAAAGACACATTGAGGACAAGTCAATCCACTCTGGGTCCCCCACGGACCACTGCCGCCACCACATCTTCAACAAAGCTGCCGACACCATCGCACCCATGCTCCGCCACACCATCAACCGCTCCCTGGTGAACGCCTCGTTCCCCAATGACTGGAAACACCCTCCTGAAGAAACCCTCAGCGGACTCCACCGACCTCAGGAACTACAGACCCATCTCCCTGCTCCCATTCTCAGCTAAAGTCATTGAGAAAGCCATCAACAACCAACTCGCCACATTCTTCGAAGAGCACAACATCCTCGACTCTTTCCGATCCGGCTTCAGAAAAATACACAGTATAGAAGCTGCCCTCTTCGCCGCAACAGACGACATCCGCACCTTACTGGACAAAAGAGAAACCGTAGTCCTCATCCTCCTCAACCTGTCAGCGTTGTTCAAAACAGTCTCTCACCGCACCCTAATACGCAGACTCCACAATGCAGGGATCCTGGACAAGGCCCTTGACTGGCAGAACGCAGAGGGGCAGACTCCCCCTTTCCTCTCGGACCCTATACCAAACACCTGCGGAGTCCCACAGGGGTCCTCCCTCAGCCCTACGCTCTTCAATGTCTACATGGCTCCACTCGCCCCCATCATCAGATCCTACGGACTCAACCTTGTGTCATACGCAGATGACACCCAACTCATCCTCTCCCTATCCAACGAACCCACCACCGCCAGACACAACTTTCAAGAAGGTATGGAAGCTGTCAACAAATAGATGAAAAACAGCTGCCTACAACTAAACACCAACAACACAGAAGTGCTTCTCATGGGCCCCAGCTCTGACTCCTGGATCGACACCTGGTGGCCCCGCACCCTCTGAAGCTCGCCCACCCCCATGGACCACGCACGCAACTTTGGAATCATGCTGGACTCCAAGCTCAACTCCGTCTCGTCCTCCTGCTTCCACACCCTCCGCCTCCTATGAAAGACCTTCAAATGGATCCCCCTCGAACACAGAAAGACAGTCACTCACGCCCTGGTCACCAGCAAAATCGAGTAAGGCAAAACAATCTACGCCGGAATAAACAAAAACCTCACCTGCAAGCTACAGAACATCCAGAACGCTGCCACAAGACTGGTCCTTAACCTGCCAAGTCACTGCCACTTCTCCCAGCACCTGCGCACACTCCACTGGCTTCCCATTGAGGCTAGAGTCACCTTATAGAGGCTCACCCACGCACCTCAAAGGACCCTACGATCAGCCCAGCTCCCCTACTCTGTGGTTCCCCGACCCGGAAAGACCAGATTGAGAGGCCTCTCCTTCTCCTTCCTCATGGCCAGAGCCTGGAACGCCCTTCCGCTCCACCTCAGACAGACAAGATCGCTCCCCATCTTTGCAAGAAACCTCAAAACCTGCCTCTTCGACAGACCCCCTCCCTGATGGACTCGAACCTGTACCCCCCTGACACCTCCAGTACCTTGAGACCCTTACAGGTGAGCAGTCACACTCAACAAATGCCTGATTGATTGATTTATTGATTCACTGACTGAGTGAATCAAGCAAGCCTGTTGATATTGGGCAATACCCTGAAACCGGTCCCAGTATGCTTGTTTCCGATAAACGGAGGATCTCGCCTGGCAGTTTGGGCAGGACTGTTCTCATGGGGACTTGGGTCAAGACTGATTTACATATGGCTGGTGAAGTAAAGTGCCTCTTTTGGTTGGTAGCCCCCCACACACATTTTGCCTACTTCTAATGTGATTTTGACTGTAAGTGCACTGGGCCCCTGCAAACCAAGTACACAGTGCCAGAACTCTTCCCTTAAACAGTACCACAATTAGCACAACTTCAATTCCTCTTGTAAGTCCCTAGTAAATGGTACTCTTGGTACATGGGCATTGGTCCTGAATAAGGACCATTAGGGCCGCAGCATGTATTGTGCCACATTAGGGTCCCCTCACCAAAACTATGTTCACTGCCATTGCAGGTTGCGTCTTGGTACAGACGAAACTGAAGAGTTGACTTGGCACACATTCCTGTGTGTCATACCCACAAACACTGCATCATATATAGGTGAGTCACCCCTACAGCAGGCCTTTGAGCCTTAAGGCAGGGTGCACTATACCTTATGTGTGAAGGTATCTGCATGAGCAGGTATGACTGTGCAATAACCAAGCCATTCTATGGATATTGTAAGGCACACAGAAGCCATAGAGAGCACATGGGCTGGAGACCAGTCATTAAGAGTTTCCTAGCTCAATGATGGCTTCGCTAATGCCTACGATGTTTGGTACCAAACATGTCATCTTAATAAAGCCTCACTTATGCCAGCGGTGGATTTAATAATGAAATGCACGCAGAGGAACCCTTGGGGGTGTGCTTAGAAAACCTGCAGAATACTAGTGTGTTTCTGACTGTCTCAACCAGCCTGCCACCACTTGACATGTTTCTGGCCCCAGGGGTTAGAGCATTTGCTCAAAGAGGCCAGGAACAATCTCTGTCCTGGGCAGAGGTGATTCACACCCCCTCCAGGTGGGAAAAGCAATCTAGGGTGGGAAGCTTCAAAGGTGACCCAAACCTTCAGATGGCAATCCTCCTTGTCCTTACCCCACTTTTGTTGGGAGGACAGGTGGGAACATGTGTAAGAATAGGAGGTGTGCCCCCATCCAGCCAGCACTACCCGTACGGTGGAGCAAATGCTGTGGACTCCACTTTTCAGTTCCCTCCATGTTGTTTTGGAGAGAAATAGCCTATCAGGGTTAGGGGTATGCCCACTCCCCAATAGGAGGGTTATACAGTGGGTGTAGACACTTTAAAGGTATATAGCCCATAGGCTATTATCTATCACTCTCTTTAATGCCCCTAAATGTAGGATATAGGTGGCATCGCTTGACCCTGAGTTTCCGATTCGAAGGATCAAAGAAGGAAATGGACAATAAAGAGCTGCTGAAAACGAGAAGTGCCTGGGCCTAAAAGTTTGACGGATGTAGAACACAGTTTTGTCCTGCAGCTGCAAGACCTCTAAAAACCACAGGAGATGTATGTATAAATCATTTTATAGCGCGCTCTATTACTTGGGAGTATCCTGGCGCGATGGAGAAAGGCAGAGAAGACAGAGCAGAGACCAGCTTATGCCACACTGGTGAATAAATGGGGTTTCAGACATTTCTTAAACTGGCCCACGCACTGAATGGAGCGCAGGTTGAGGGGAAAGGCATTCCAGCCTGGGCAGCAACCACGGCTTTAGACTGACCCCCTAGTCTGGTTCGCTTGAAGCGAGGAAGAGTCATCTTGAACAGGGAGGACGATCTGAGAGCTCGTGGAGGGGCATAGAAGGTAAACCGTTTCTTCAAATAGGCAGGCCCTTGATCGTGAATTGCTCTAAACGAGAGCACTAGGGATTTGAACAAGATGCGCTGAGACACTGGCAGCCAATGAAGGCTGCGCATGTGAGAGCGAACGCTCTTCCATCTTGGAACACTGAACAAGAGGCGGACAGCGGCGTTCTGGATAACCTGCAAGTGTTTGACCAGATAAGCAGGGATACCGCTAAACAGAGCGTTCGCATAGTCCAGTCTTGCTAAGATGAGAGCTCGGGCAACAGTCTCTTTTGCTTCTCTGGGGAGCAATGGGAAAAATCTTCGTAGTGTTCTCAGAGTAGCAAAGCATGTCCCTGATAGTTTCTTTATGTGGTCCTCAAATCTTAGGTCCTCCCCAAACCATATACCAAGATTTTTTGCAGGGCCACCCATCACCTTGGGACTGGGAATGTTCGGGGGCCACAGTGAATTTTTAAAACTGGAAGGGAAAGAACCGTAGAAGAGGACCTCAGATTTGTCCTCATTACATTTCAGCTGGGCCATAGTCAACCAGCAAGACTGAGGACAAACAGAGCTGGACTGCTGTGGTATCCAGATGTTCGTCCGGCCAGGTGAACAACAATTGTGTATCATCGGCATACCCAATAAACTTAGCCCCGTACTGTTCCGCCAGGTAAACCAGTGGAGTGATGTAAACATTGAACAGTAGGGGACTAAGAGTGGAGCCCTGAGGGACCCCCGTGAGAAGTGGTTTAGGCTCTGAGGCATGGGGCGGCATCCAGACCTGTTGTGTCCTATCTGTTAAGAATGATGACAGCCAGGCCAGGGCGCAACCACCAATGCCAATCGCAGACAGCCTGGCGAAGAGGAGCTCGTAGGGAACGGTGTCAAACGCGGCAGAGAGGTCCAGAAGAATCAGGACCGCTCTGCCGCCACCGTCCAAACACTCCCGGATTGCCTCCGCCATTTCAACCCCCTGAAACCTGATTGAAACCTGATTGAGCTGGATGGAGGGCATTAGAGGTCTCAACAAAGTTCTTGAGTTGGCGAAAAACCACTTTTTCACAGATTTTGGCCATTGCTGGCAAAAGGGATATAGGACGATAGTTCCCTGGCACAGCAGCATCCAGCCCTGGTTTTTTTAAGAGCGGCAAAAGCTTTGCCTGCTTCCAACCTGTGGGAACTATTTCTGAGGATAGAGAAAGATTCACTATCTGGGTGACCTCACTGCAGACTGTACTGGCTACTTCAGAGAGTACCCGGGCAGGGCAAGGATCTGAAGGTGAGATCTCCCGCACTTCACAAAATTGTCTAATAACTCCCTTGAAGTAGAGGAGCTGGATAAGAGTGGATAAGCCCCCATAGTCTCGCTTTGCTCGATGCGCATGCGCATCGACAGGCGAGACCTAAAAAGGCCAGGGGAATAAAAGCACACAGGTAAAGATGATCAAGATATGCAAACGAACAGGCCCGCACCAGCAAACATTACGTTACAAGACAGGAAGGCAAACCTCCCCATCCTTAAGCATGGCAAAGAAGCAAAACATTAGCACCAAGTAATCTGACTCTCACATCTCACAGACATTCATCAAGCTTGGTCGGATGGTGCCTCATGGAGAGCTGGGGGTCTTCCTGCGCCACGGGGGCTGCAGGGGCCTGCGTTACGCCCTGGACTTGTAAACTCCACACAACTCGAAATGTGTGCAGGGGTTGGAAATCTGCTGCACCAAGGGTGTGTTTTTCGTGAATCAGAATTTCTTCAACTCCACACAGAAAAGATATCTAAATTAGAAAAGATTGAAAGTGCAAAGAAGCGTTTTGAAATATTCGATAAGCACATGACTGCCCCATGAACTAAGGGTCTGTCTCTGGATTCGTAACTCTGCACATTATTATTAAAACTACAGGAGCTTCGCGAAATGCAAAGGTCCATAGTGATGATGGGCATCATCACTAGCCTTTGGAGGTAGCAGAAGACGATACCATTGCGACGATAGGTCACTCAGGGCGACATAGGCTCTCCGGCAGGTTGGAAGCCACCTCTGTCTCCTGTTCTAAGCACTCCATCCCCACTGCAGTAAAAGTCAATCTAGCCAGCAGACCCCATCCTCTCTTACCATGAATGGTTGCACATCCCTGTACCATCCAATGCTGCGTCCTGACAGGCACTAGTTACTTTTAATTGCAGGAGGGTGCAGCCTGCTTTCTATGATTTCAACTCCAGAATATTCTGCCAAGAAACAGACACCCTGGGGTCAGCAATAGTCATATTGTTGGTGGGCTGGCGGACCCACTACTCTTTTAGCAAACCAGGCAAACCTGGGACATTTCGCCAGACATCACGGAAGCTGAAATGTCCTCAATTTGCCTGATTCCATGGGAATTATGGTAATTTCACCCAGCCCAAAACTGAACAGGATTTTCTTAATTAAAATAATGCCGTAACCAGCATTATACAACCCAGTAGTATTGCAGCATGGCATGGGATGGGACACTTATGGTCATTAGCCTCAGCAAAGGGCAGGTGCCCTGCTTAATACCTTTAACTGTGGTAAAACACTATTTTCACATTTGATTTGCTATTTAAAGCGAAATTTGAGGTTATAAAGTAAACTCTGGGGCGTCGGTTACGAGTGCCCTGGAATGCTCCCTGTTCCCCATTATAAAATTGCCATTACCGCGCCATTTTGAATGATCCCGCCACTTGTAATCGGGGCCTTTGTGGTGTAACACAATCACTGAAACACGGCACTGCCTCAGACTTTCCAAACCTCGCCAATTGAGGACCAGAGAGTTATTTATGTGCCATGTATAAAGAATATGCACCTCTATTAAACTCCAGATCCCAGACACACATTCGATGATCTTCATTGTGCACATACTAATAAATGAAATTAAAAGCAGGTCTTAATGAACATTTGTTTATGTGCGCTTTCCACGAGGCCTTGGCACCAGGACAGACATCCTCTTTATGGAGCTGCTAGAACGTCTTGCAGAAATTATTTTTCATTAATCCTGCACCTAGATTTTGTTTTCCATTTTATCTGCTTAACAGTTACAATAATTCAAAGACCATTTATGAAAGTTTTAAGTGGCGCTGATACTGCAGTATTATAAGTCGGATAACTTTTCCTTGGCTAACATCAGGATAACCCTACATCTCATTTGTTTCGCAAGACAACGTCACTTTCTCGTGACTGCGATTGAACTGAAGCTTTATATTATCAATGCTATGTAAAAACATTACATCATACCACAATGAGTGGCTCGAACTTCTGAAATTTACATTTCGCAGTGTGAATTTGAATAATTCAAAATATTTTACTTTTTCATGCTGGCAATTTGATAATGTTTTAATTTTGGATCAAATTAAAATAATTTGGCTAAGAACGTGTAAAATATTCGGGCATCTTTTAGGACGGTTCTACATTCTCTCTCACCTCTTATGAATTAGTCAGTCTGAGTCTGAAAGGTTGCGTGCCTGGCTGCAAGACAGTATAATTTAATTTATATTGTACTAGCAGCCCGTCCCAACCTTGTCCGTGTATGAATTGCTGCCGGCCAGTAGTACATAGTTTTGTAGGATTTCGTTTTGATAGCATTTCTTATCTGTGACAGGCCTGTGAAACGCTCCGATTCACAGTGCACTGCTGATGCACTTAAGAGTGCACATTCAGTAGTGTGTGAACTCAAGTTTCCCTACTTTATTTTACCTTGCAATATTATATAGCGCGAACTCGACAACATGGCATGAGCACAATTTACATTACAGAAGAACACATTCATTTGTGGTAGGCACAGGGAGACAAAGCGATTTGCCTGGAATCACAGGATGTTGAGCTGATGCCGAGATTCGAACGTAGCTCCCCAGCTCTAAAGTTCGCAATTGTAGAACTTGTGGTGGGAGGTGTGTCTAAAAGTGTATGTCAGTGCTGGCCATCAATGAGAGAGACCTGTGCATTTTTCAAATCGGTGGTGAAAAAATATGAGTATGCTGCTGGAGATGTGGGCCGCCGTGCCACCAATGTACTTACCGTGGAAGGGTAAACACCCATTATTCCGCAACTTTCTTTCCGCATACCATCACTCCGCATACTTTCATTACGAAAGTACCATGACTCCGCAATGCCATTATAACGCATGGCATTACATTTTATATACTTTTACCACGCATACGTTTACAACAAAATTTGTTGTAAATGCATGAACGGTAAAAGCATGTTTTAATGTTTGGATAAGGTAAGTATGGGTATAGGGGTATATGTTTTGGGGTACTGAGGTATATGTTTTGGGGTGTTTGGATATTTTAAGGGTTCAGATATAGTTTTGGGTTATGGGGTACAGGAGTAGTTTTAGGGTTTAGGGATAGGTATGGGTTTTGGGGTACAGGGGTATTTTTAGGGTTCAGGGGTAGGTTTGGGTTTTGGGGTACAGGGGTATTTTAAGGGTTCAGGGCTAGTTTTGGGTTTTGGGGTACAGGGGTATTTTTAGGGTTCCGGGGTAGGTTGGGATTTTGGGGTACAGGTGTATTTTAGGGTTCAGGGGTATGTTTGTGTTTTGGGGTACAGGGGTATTTTAAGGGTTCAGGGCTAGGTTTGGGTTTTTGGGTACAGGGGTATTTTTAGGGTTCATGGCTAGGTTTTGGTTTTGGGGTACAGTGGCATTTGTAGGGTTCAGGGGTAGGTTTGGGTTTTGGGGTACAGGGGTATTTTAAGAGTTCAGGGCTAGGTTTGGGTTTTGGGGTACAGAAGTATTTTAGGGTTCAGGTGTAGGTTTGGGTTTTGGGGTACAGGGGTATTTTTAGGGTTCAAGGGTAGGTTTGGGTTTTGAGGTACAGGGGTATTTATAGGGTTCAGGGCTAGGTTTGGGCTTTGGGGTACAGGGGTATTTTTAAGGTTTAGGGATAGGTTTTGGTTTTGGGGTATAGGGTATATTCATAGGGTTAAGATGGGTTAGTGTTTAAGGGTGTTGGGGTATTTTAAGGAGTAAGGGTGGGCTATGATTATGGGGTGCAGGGGTATTTAAAGGGAGCAGGGTGGACACCCGGAGCTGGAATGTACAGAACCCGGGAGGAAAAAACAATGAAATATTGAGCACACCGCTTGCTTTTTTCCCGTAATCCCGCGCCCCGCACATGCTCACGCCCCCAGCACACACCCCCAACACGCGATATGAGACATGGCATGAAGGGCGGAACGTACCACACGCCCCCAGCTTTTGTCACGCCCCCAGCACACGCCCCCAGCACAACGCAGACACGCCCACAAGGGACTACTTTGCTGGCACGGTTCTTTTACCTTTTAAATGTATATGGTGGGCGTCTGCATAGCCTATGTCCTTCTGCTGCAACTGCCCTTTCCAACTCTGTATTGAGTGTTGTGATTGGTGCTGTGGTTCCTGAGATTACCCGCCTCAAAGGTTTGGGCTCTCTCTTTATTATATTAGTATAGATA
Organism: Lissotriton vulgaris; assembly: GCF_964263255.1. Taxonomy (NCBI): domain Eukaryota; kingdom Metazoa; phylum Chordata; class Amphibia; order Caudata; family Salamandridae; genus Lissotriton; species Lissotriton vulgaris. Next base: position 248,901 of record NW_028250077.1, read on the forward strand.
GATAAAGCAGGCAAGAAGAATGGTCTCTGACTCCTCCACACGACGAGAAGCGAGCGTAGGGGCGGTGACCGCGTAACGCGTCACTGCTACCGTCGCGAGGTGAGGGCTGTCCAAAAATGTCTTACAGGGCCGTCATTGGTTGTGCTCACGCGCGCCGCGCATGCTACCACTGATTGATGGCCCTGGAGGACTAGTCTGAGCGAGGCGGGGGGGCAACAACGGTCGGAGCGACTCATGCGGCGGGACTTAGGCCACGCTGCACTGCAACCTGCACTGATGCACTCCTGCGGTTACCGTAACTACTGCAGGCACAGCCGCACAGTGCAAACGAGGGACTTTAAATTGCCAAAACTAAGTCTCGCGTTTGTGTGCACTGCATGCAGCGGCAGCCTGCAGGTACCAAAGCTAGTGAAGCAGGTAAGGTCACCTCACGTCACACTGTCACAGAGGCTGCTGCGGCCGCAATGGGCTTCCGGTGCCGGCCCACGCGGCCGCCTCAAAAACGGTGCCGCCTGGGGCGGACTGCACCCCCCACACCCCACCTAGCTATGCCGTTGGTCTGGGCCACAAACAGGTGTCTCATTCCGAAATTATAAATATCACCATCAATCAAGGATTGATTAGCCAGACACTGAAAAGTGTAGTAGAAAATATCACTTATCTACCCTCACATTTGTCAGACCATTCAGCTGTATCGATGGTAATGGCAGGTTTTCCTAAAGCAGCTCCTAGAAGCTGGTCGTTCGATCGTTCACTGCCTTCAACACATGACGAGATCTCTTTCTTGGTAAAGGAAAGTAAGTGCTTTATGAATCTTAATATTGGCTCGGCCGCTCCAGGATATGTCTGGGACTCCTTTAAGGCCTTTCTTAGGGGCCAAATTACTAGCAGGGTCTCCTATGGGAGGAAGATATATAGTGAGGAGGTATCCTCAAGTGAGGCTGAAATAGGCAGGCTTCAAAGGGAAATCGATTTGCAATCAGCCGCCTCGCCTATCCTACTACAAAAACTACAAAACAAATTGGTCCGTGTAAAGGGGGACCTGGACTCTGTGCTGAATGCACGTGTCCTACAAAGGTGGGAAGCCAGTAAAATCGCCCACTTTCAATATGGTGAGCTCGCAGGGAGACTCTTATCTTGGAAATCTAAGACCGACCAGGTCCGGAACAACATTAGTTCAATTACTCACAATAACGTGGTTTACTCCTCAGACGAAGATATCAGAACAATCTTCTGGTTATTTTACCAGGGCATCTATAACGAGGATAAGTGCATTAACCATGATTTAATTGGTGAGTGGCTGAATGAGATATCTTTGCCATCACTGACCTCGGAACAATCAGCTTCTTTAGATCAAGTGATTACACAGGATGAGGTCATAAATGCTAACTTGAACAGTAAGTCTGGGAAGGCGGCGGGCCCAGATGGCCTTCCAGTTGAGATTTATAGGGTCCTGGAGCAGTCGATTGTCTCCTTTTTAACCTCCTTCTTTAACCAGATTCTTCAGGAAGTGTTGTCGCCACCAACTGCTTGGGATAATGCATCAATAACTTTAATTTTAAAACCGGGTAAACCAGCTTCATCTTGTGGGTCATATTGACCAATTTCCATTCTAAACGCTAACTATAAAATCTTTGCCTCTATTTTGGCTAACAGGTTGGGCTCGGTCACAGAAGGCATCCTACACCAAGACCAGAGGGGTTTTGTTAAAGGCCGGCAACTCTTTGAGTTGACTTATGATCTTATAGGGGCTATCGATATTGCATCTTCTGCTTGTTTATCCTTGGCTGTTCTCACGCTTGACACCACCAAGGCCTTCAACAGGGTGAATTGGCCATACCTGTCGGGGGTCTTGGGTAAGTTCAACATTGGAGTTGGATTTTGCCGAGCAGTAAGATTGCTTTATCAGAACCCTTCAGCCTGTCTTCCGGTTAATGGATCACTGACTGATACATTTAACATCACAAGGGGAACACGTCAGGGCTGCCCTCTCTCCCCTCTCCTGTTCGCCCTATATATTGAACCCTTCGCACAACGGCTGAGGGACGATATTTACATCAAGCCTTTTAGGTACAGTGGATGGGAGAATAGGGTGGCCCTGTACGCGGATGACATCTTGATCTTTTCATCAGAATGAAGTACAGTTCTCCCTTCTGTCATCAAATTGGCCCAGAATTTTGGTGAAATCTCTGGATATGAGGTTAACGCCTCAAAAACTGAGATTATGACCTGGAACCATAAGGAGCTAGTCGTAGGGGTCCAGCCCAGCTTAAGAATACGATACCTCGGTATAGAAATCGTTCAAGATGTTAATAAAATTGTTGAGACTAACTTTTCCGTTATAGCGAAAGATTGCCGTAAACTCATGAGATCTTGGTTGTCGCTGCCATGGTCCATCTCCTGGGAAGGGTTAACCTTGTAAAGATGACCATTCTGCCAAAGATCACTTTTTTGTTTAATACTATTCCTCTTCATTTAGAACCTTTATTTTTATTCAAACTACAGAGTGACATTAATTCATTTATCTGGGCTCAGCGTACACCTAGAATCGCTGGAAAAACTAAGGCGCCGAAGAGAAAAGGGAGGGCTAGCAGCCCCGGATCTTCAACTGTATGCTTGGGCATTTCAACTCACCCACTCCTGTATCTATTGAAAACACCTACCAACATCGGGATTGGCTGCATGGTTATGCCTATGCTTAGTGGGGCTAGTTTAGCACAGGAGGGGTTTCTGTTTAAATTTGGAGATCCCAAATTAAAAAATAAAATAAAACTGAAGGTCCTGCAGGGCATGGCTAGAACATGGGCCAAGGTTAGCAGCTCCATAAAATTATACTTCTCAAGTAAGGCTCCTTTGTGGGATTTACCTTGGGGCCCGAGTTGGCTCGAGGATAGCCTTGCCTTGCCCTTGAGAGAGGCTGGGTTGGAAGTTTGGGGTGATCTTTTTGTTGAGGGAGTATTGATACCATGGGAATCTCTGAGCGTTAGAATTGGCCCTAATCTTTCGAGATTTAAATATTTACAGATAGCTAGCTGGGCGCATGCACAATCCACCATCAAGTCTAGATTCTCACTAGGGGGTGGTAACCATCTGGAGTCTCAACTTCTCAATAAAATTCAGGCAAAAAAGGAGATATCATTCTGGTACCACTCAATTTTAGAGGAGATCAACGGCGAATTTCAACTGGCCGAGAAATTTTGGGGGAGCTCCTTTCCAGACCTCGATGTTGAAATCTTTGGCTTATTTCTTTCAAGCTACTATGGGATACTGTTAAACCAGCATGGCTCCAAAGAAACCATCTCTTCTCTCTGCATTGGGCTTATTATTCGCCACAAAGGCTCTCAGAATTTTCCAAAGACCAACCGATTGCCTGTGAGAGGTGTGGGGCAAAAGCTGCCTCGGACTTACATATTTTTTATGAATGTCCATTTCTATGTCGATTTTGGGACTCAATAAGTACTTTACTTTCAACTTCTATGGGTCGCCAGATCAGGATAAATCCTGTATTGGTAATCTTTGGAGTTATGGAGGGGGTTATGGGCCCTTCCAAACATCTTCTTTTTTATTCTATCCTTCTGGCCAGGAGAGAAATTTGTAAAAAATGGAAGGACTCAATACCACCCTCTTTTTCTGACTGGCAGACATCAATATTGCAGGTCTCAAAACTCGACTTATTGAGATTATGAAACCCAAACAAAAGAGCTTTTTGGCACCTTTTGAAGTGGAACCAACTTTGAACCACATGTTTTTTTCCCCCCCTTTTGGTCCAATGAGTATGCTGCCTTCGGTTTTCCTTTTCTCTGTTGGCATACCCAGACTTGTCAGACCTCGACCTGGTTGCAGGTATACCTGTGCAGCAAAATATTGCCCCAATGGTCTCCGATTGTGGGTCTTGAAGATTGTGACATCACTGATCGGTAAGGCCGGTAATAATACTAGCCTTCCTTTCCAGATCTCTGAGGCAGTGTGTCGCTCTCTTTTGACTCTAACAGCTTGTCCAGGGTAGAAAATGAGGACCAAAAAAAAAAAAGCCCTCAGACTTGCCTGCAAGTCCCCTGTGCAGCCTTTTTTTTAGATTTCTCCCCTTCTTCGTCGTGCAGCAGCTACTTGCTCCTCCAGCACCCTGCTCCCAGTTAAATTCCGGACGCTCCTGAAAAACTGCTGGTAGAACTTTGGACCTTGGCTCTCTACTACTCCGACACACGAAGGTGAATCCCCTGAATCCTGCCACACTATTTGCTATTTCATCCTGTGTTTTCTCCCATAGGATAACATTGTGCCTACATTCTCACCACTGTATATCACTTGCTTTACTTTGAACCTTCCTGGAGTATTGAATGTTTAAGTTCTTTGTTTGAAAATATATAGAAACAAAAATATTGTTTTTCTAATCTGGTCTCAAATTTGTTCTTGAGTGTGTGACTCATTGCCTCTATCAGTACAACAAATACTTAACACTACCCTCTGAAAAGCCAAACTGCTCACCCACAAAACCACAAAATAGAGCGTAAGTATTGTCTACTTTTGCCTCTGTAAACCAATAAGAGATTCATTGGACTCTCTACACAGTGTACTTCATTTTAGTGCTCTATATAAATAGACACCCTCCTTCAGCTGGGTCCAAATTGGGGTGGCATGGTGAGAAAAATAAAGATTAATTAAACCCAGATCTGTGACTGAGTATGAATGTTGGATTTGTTCAGCATCCCATTCATCATCTGCTCTTCCTACTAGTGGCGCTGCAGCACTGATTGTGCCACCCGCTTAAGTAGCCCTTAAAACATGCCCCCAGGCCTGCCATTGCAGTCTGTAAGTGTGCAGTTTTAAACTTCCATTTCGACCTGGCATAGTAAACTTTTTGCCAGGTCGAAACCTTCCTTTTTAATTCACACCTAGGGTGTTTCATGGACAGCACAGACGGCAGGGTGCAGTGTATTTAAAAAGTGCTTGCCCAATACTGTGTGGGGCTTTTGGACCTCATGGTATCTCCAAGGGTTAGCAAAATCTATTGGTTTAGTTCCCTCGAGGTCCTCCTGAGGAAATTGGGCTTGGAACCCTATTGGACTGACCTAGAGAGGATGTTCTAGATCACAAGGAACAGGGTCGAAAAGTTTACAGGGAATTCATTGTGGTGGAGAATGTTTCCAATGCTAAGGGATGGCTTACTCAGCAGTTAGTAGTCTTCAAAGCCTTTCCCCATTTTGAAGATCCTATCGATGAGATTGTCCCACCATTGGCGCGGAAATGATTCCTTCAATTTAGACATAAGTCACTCCCCACCAAGGTGTTCTGTAGTAGATGGCGAAGCCAAGCTCGCTTTGACGATGTCTCCAATATACAAATGAGGACCTGAATCCCTGGTCCATTTATATTTTTTTGCCCCCCATACAAACACTTGAGGATCAAGTGGATTATCCCTCTATGCAGGTTAATCAGTCATAGACACTATCTGGAAGTGCGCAGAATACTTAGCACAGACACAAGGAGAACCATGGTTTTTGGTTTAGCTAAATTTCTAATTGCCCTGCGGATCAGACACTCGAAGTGTATTATGTGATATCATTGGATAATTGTCAGTAATGGATGTATGTTCTTTTAGTATTGCCTTGCTCCTTCTTTTTACTGCTCTTTAATTATTTATCTACTTGTAATTACATGAATTGTTTAATTTTGGTACCTTTACATATGTATGTGATTATATGTGTTTAATTGGGCATTGCCCTTTAAAGTAAAGCTGTACCATCTTGTTAGCAGTTTGTTTGCCCCCGAATTAGCAAGAAAGTAACACTGCTATTTTAAATTATACTTTTGTGTTGTTATATGTGTGTGTATGTACTGAGATATACCTTATCTGATCTTTGTGATCAAAAATAAAATTTTATGATGATGATGGTATTTAAAAAGTAAAACATATATTTAAAGTTTTACATATCCTGGTATGGAAAAACTCTTAAAGTTGTCTTCCTTTGGATAACATTGGAATTACCAACTTACATTTTATAGGTATAGTTTCCAAATGGGAACGCATAACCCTTCATGTTTGATGTCTCAGTAATCCCAATTTAAATTTCTAATTTATGTTGAAGTCGGATTTTTAAATGGAATTCTGAAAATTTCACTTTTAGAAAACTGACATTTTCTTATCATAGTCATTTGGTCATTTGACCTGTCTCTGGTCACATGACTGGGTATAGCTGACAGTTGATCCGTATGTATTTCTCCTAGGCAGTCACACAGAATGGGGAGCCTAGGTGTGACTGGATGGGCCTTCACTGGTGAAATGTCTGTCTCTACACAAAAGGCAGCATACCCCCTGTAATTAGTCTAGAGCCAAGGGCAGGATGGCAGGGCATCTGTGCAATTCAAAATAGAAGCTTCTCCCCAATTCAAAGGCACAACTGATTATAAATACTGGACCTCAGAACCAATGTTCCCTCTAATTTGTTTCCTCTGTGTGCGGCAGTGGAGGGTCTCTGTGCGCTGCAACCATTGCTATGTGCGCCAGAAACCACGCTACACGTGTGTGCAGCGCCAAATGTCACTCCAAACGTTTACTTAAAAATGTGAAAAGATGGTGCATTTTCACACATACAGCGCCAAGTTAAGCGCCTTAAGGTCGGTTTGCAAATTGGACAAACACGCCATGACATGAATTGGTTACACAGGCAAGTACACCTCAGGTTTAGAAAAGCACAAGGCTCCAACGGTGGTACCATCATACGATTTTACTAAATATTCTTAACTGGAGCACTGTTAATTGGCTATGGAAATGTTGAGAGCCTATACAATATCACATATACACAATAAGTTACAAAATGACATAACATATTTACAGTTTGTTGTGAAAGCCACTGAGTAATGTTGGGCAATCCCGGCCGGAGATAGGGGCCGATTAGGATGGCGGACGGATCGGCACTGCCATGCAGGCGGTGGCGTTCCGACCGCGATCTTTGCCCGTCCGCCACCAATTTCCACCCCTCCATATTGCAATGGCAGGGGGGACCGCGGCGGACAGAAACACCGTCCGCCACTTTTCTGCCCCGGTCGCCTTGCGGCCAGGGCGGAAAAGGGTTCATACTGCTGGCGGTGTCTTCCAGACACCGCCAGCCATATTATGATGGCCGGATGCAGATGCCTTTTCGTGGTGACAATGCCACCACGGAAAGGCATACAGTCTTTGCTTGGGGGCCCGTTGTGGGCCCCCAGGGTGAAGGGGGGTGGGGGCTGCACATGGGGGGTACCTAGGGTACCCCCTTGCATTTCAAAGTACAACTTGGCAGGCACTGTGCGGTGCCTGTCATGTTGTGCTTTGAAACGTACAACATGCATTTTTGACATTGCGGCGGACAGTGCTTTCAGCACCGCCCGCCGCAATGTTAAAAATGTGGGATGCACCCGCCACTGTGGCGGGTACATCCTAATTCACAGCACGGAACCTCCGCCTTTGTGGTGGACGGTCCCTGCCCCAGACAGGATGGCGGACGGACAAAGTCCGACCACCATCCTAATCGACCCCATAGTTTGTAAAACTCTGACATCCAGGCAAACATGGACTGTGGTAGAGGGCGGTTCAAACACGTCAAGTGGCATCACTAGATTGGTGACAGGGTTGCTTCTCACAGTAATCCTTGCCATTTTTCCAGTGCTGATGAACTCTATTGAGGTCAACTTTCCCATTCACGAGGTAGGCCTTTGTCCTCATCAGCATATCCAAATGCTTCTGCTCTAGTCTATTCCTCAATTTACTCTTGATAGTAGTCATGAGGCTGAATCCTCGTTCACAATCTGCACTAGATTCTTGAAATGTTGCGCAGACATCAACAAGCCAAGACACCACACTATGCTGAGCAGCATTGCGTACAGTGAAATTCACCATTTCTTGAAAGGTGGTAAATACCCTCCCTTTACATGTTCTGCTACTACATATTTATAGTCACTCTATTGTCAAACAACATCTTCTGGTGTTTCACAATCACCCAGGACCAAGACATTGTTATACTTTTCAACAAGTCTTTGTATATTCTCAGTCCCAAAATGAAAATGTGATTGTGTTGCTATTGCCTGGATTTCAAAACCTGTCAATTTTTTCAGTTCATCTTCAGGGAACTTTTTTTGCGTATGCTCACAAAGAAGGGAAACAAAAGATAAAGTAGGCCCACTGATAAACTCTAGCCTTTCCTTGTACAACACCATCCGATCTCTTACATTGCTGCTCCAAAAGACAGTGTCCCCCAAATACTGTTCCTTAATTTGGCCAATCTTTGCTCTTGCATACAGTACAGCTTCAACAGTAGTCAAAACACTTTTTGGCATCAGTTTGCACAGAGATGCAAATTCACTCAGAATGTCATTAAGTACTGCAACGGAAATATGGTAGTTTGAGTCAGATAGCTTTTTGCAACAGTATTTAGCAACTGGATTATTCTCCTAAACTTGCTCATGCTCAAAGTATTTAAGAACAGCCTCGCAGCAACTGCAAAATGCCTTGAAAGCCACCAGACTTCATTTAATGGTCGAAAAAAGACCACTTCACACTCAGTGACCGATGCCATTTCATCCAGCTTGGACTTCCTGGCAGGAGATCTGGGGAACACAGTGTAGATAGTCCTCAATAATGTCTCCATCTCTTTAATCATTGGAACCTTCTTCCAGGCATCCTCAACTCCCAAATCTTCTCGATGAGCGACACAATGCTGTTCAACTATATGGGGAATGGATTGTATAAGGAGCAACAATTGAAATTAGTCACCCCTACAATATCCCCCCTCCTAACCAGGCTGATTAATGCCTCCCTCTCCCAAGGGATAGTTCCCACCAACTGGAAAAGTGCGATAGTACGCGCCCTCCTCAAGAAACCCCACCTAGATCCCACGGACCCCTCCAACTTTAGACCTATTTCCCTCCTTCCAGGCATCAGCAAAGCGGCGGAAAAAATCGTGAATGAACAGCTATCACCTTTTTAGAGACCCACAACCTCATTCGCCACTTCCAGACAGGGTTCAGACCAGGACAGGGGACCGACACCGCCCTCCTGGCCGTGACAGAGGAGACTAGATCCATCTTGGATGCAGGGGGATCAGTGGCAGTGATCCTCCTGGACCTGAGCACCTCCTTTGACACGGTGGACCATACCATCCTCCTCCACCGTCTTCACAAAACTGGAGTCAATGGGACCGCCCTGGCCTGGTTGAAATCGTTCTTAGAGTATAGGACCTTCCAAGTGGCCGATAGTCACGGTCATTCCAAAGCCCTTACCCTTCAATGTGGGGTTCCCCAGGGATCGTCCCTGAGCCCCACGCTCTTTATCGTTTACATGGCCCCTTTAGACGACATAGTCTCACCATTCGGCATAAAGGTGGTCATGTACGCCGACCACACCCTACTAGTCATCTCCATCAATCAGTCCGACCAGTCCATGGAGAATCTGGTCTCCTGCCTGCAGAGCATATCTAAATGGATGGGCGACTCCCGCCTCAAACTCAAGGGCGAGAAGTCGGAGATTATGCTCCTGGGTGACCCGCACAAACTCCCCAAGTCTCTCGCCTGGCCACCCAGCATGGGCTCCCCCCCATACCAAAAAATGAAATCAAGAGCTTAGGCATCTCACTTCACCAGGACCTTAGCTTCAGAGCCCAAGCGAGAAAGACAGCCGGCACATGCTTTGGTATCATGCGAACTGCCCGGAAGATCCTCCCTCTTATCCCCCCCAGTCTACAAAAATTCTTATCCAGGGCCTCATTATCTCTAGATTGGATTACGGGAACGCCCTGTACCTGGGCGCCCCAGTAGCTGTCATCAAAAAACTCCAGCACGCTCAGAATGCCGCAGCAAGACTCCTCACGGGGACGAAATCCAGATGCTCGGCTAAACCCTCCCTCAAAGCTCTCCACTGGCTCCCCATTCAGGAGTGCATTGCCTTTAAAACCCTGTGCATCTCCCACAAAATCCTCCAGGGTAAAGGCCCCTCCATACTAAAACCACTCATCAAACCCCACAAATCCACTAGACAGCTTAGGTCGGATTCCCTTTTCCTTGCCAGTATCCCCAGAATAAGAAGAGCGCGCACGGGTGGGCGCCGATTCGCATACAACGCCCCTAAGCTCTGGAATAGCCTCCCCCTCAGCATCCGTAAAGAAACCAACCTGCTGCCATTCCGCAGGCTACTGAAGACCTGGCTCTTCCCCCAATAATTCCCCCCCAGGAACATTTCATGCTGACACGACAGCGCTGGGATGCCCTTGGGTAGCTACGCGCTTTACAAATCCAAAATCAAATCAATCAAATCAAATCAAATTAAACACCATTATTTTTACCCAGCATCGCAGACGCACCATCGGATGGGAACATGACCATTTTTCTGAGGTCCTGTTCATTGGCAGTGTAGAATTCTTTGACAGAAGTAGTGATAGCCTCAGGATTACAACTAGTCAGCTTCATTATGCCCCCAAACAGTGTTTAGTGCTCTGTTGAGGTTACAGGTCGGATCTTGAAGTACAGGATGAGCATTTTTGTAACAGAAATATCTGTGCTCTCATCAAGTATCAATGTGTGATACAAAGCGTTACAAAGTTCTGCCATACCTTCACAGTGTAAACGCTAGTAATGGCATCAAGGAACTCAAAGGCATAGTTCTTGCTCCTCCAGCTGTCTGGTATCTTCATATACAAAGCTAGGTGGTCATAGATGTCTTGTACAGATAACATTGAAGTATTCATCTTGACAGCCAGCAAAACGTTGTTGATGAGAATCTTTATCTCCTCAGGCCGGGATCTTTGTCATTCAACTACTTCCATTCATTCATTCATTCAATAAACTTTATTTCGGTTTGTTTTAACCATCAAAGTGCATAAAAAATACTACTTCCATTCTATTTGCTTTGTCAGTGGCAGTTTCTTTCAGCATTGCCAGCACTCCAAAACCAAGCCTGGCAGCAGCACTTCTGTTTCTCAATATCACCATAGCAGACTCGTTAACTTTGCTAATTAGATGGCATTTCAGGTAATCCAGTTTCCAGCCATCACTTCATTTCTTTCCTATAGAAAAGTCCCCAACAATCTTGGCTTCAGCACATGCTTTGCAAATCAAGCCCATGTCTAGACTGTATTGAAATAGTTCCACAAGTTGCACGCAAACCTTGCTTTGTGATTCCTGTGTCTCAGCCCCCACAATTTCTTTCATCCACTCTTCCTTGAATACAAGGTAACGTTTCCTCCTTTTTGGTGAAGCATCGCACTATGCAAAAGGTACAGCTTTGTATTTAAACATTTCCGTGCCTGCCGGTTTGAACCTGCTGTGCCACAAAGCCTGCAAAATAAAGGAACATGGCTTACGTTGTTAACTATGCTCATGAATGCAATCTGTTGTTACACAACAATGTACAAGATGCACCACAGTTTAATTCTACCAAACAGTTACCTGTTCTGCTTGAACTCACGTACACCTGTTTAAATGTGTGGGGTACTATCTACAAAACCTGCAACAGAAAAAAACATGGGTAAGTATGTCATACTACAATGTACAAGATGCACCACAGTTTAACTCTACCAAACAATGACCTGTTCTGCTTGTACTCAAGTACACCCGTTTAAATGTGTGGGTTTTGTCTGCGAAACCTGAAACAGAAGAAAACATGGATAAGTATTTTATACTACGGTGTACAAGATGCAGCAGAGTTTAACTCTACAAAACAATTACCTGTTCTGCTTGTACTCACGTACGCCTGTTTAATTGTGTGCAATACTATCTGCAAAACCTGCAACAGAAAGAAACATGGGTAAGTATTTTATACTAGAGTGTACAAGATGCACCACAGTTTAATTCTACCAAACAGTTACCTGTTCTGCTTGAACTCACGTACACCTGTTTAAATGTGTGGGGTACTATCTACAAAACCTGCAACAGAAAAAAACATGGGTAAGTATGTCATACTACAATATACAAGATGCACCACAGTTTAACTCTACCAAACAATGACCTGTTCTGCTTGTACTCAAGTACACCCGTTTAAATGTGTGGGTTTTGTCTGCGAAACCTGAAACAGAAGAAAACATGGATAAGTATTTTATACTACGGTGTACAAGATGCAGCACAGTTTAACTCTACAAAACAATTACCTGTTCTGCTTGTACTCACGTACGGCCGTTTAAATGTGTGGGGTACTATTTGCAGAACATGCAACAGAACGAAACATGAGTAAGTATGTTCTACTACAGTGTACAAGATGCACCACAGTTTAACTCTACCAAACAATTACCTGTTCTGCTTGTACTCATGTATGCCAGTTTAAATGTGTGGGGTACTATCTGCAAAACCTGCAACAGAAGTAACATGGGTAAGTATATTAAACTGTGGTGCATCGTGTACATTGTAGTATAACTCTACCAAACAGTTACCTGTTCTGCTTGTACTCAAGTACACCCATTTAAATGTGCGGAGTACTGTCTGTAAAACCTGGAACAGAAGATGCACCAGATTAACTCTACCAAACAATTACCTGTTTGTTCTGCCTGTACACACGTCTGCCTGTGCAATTGTATTCGTAGTACGGTCTCACAAACCTGCAAAAGAAAAGGGGTGTAGATTGTGAATCTATTTACCCAGCAACCCCCAACCCAACGAGGAACGTAAACAGAATTACCTTGTCTTTGCAGGTACTCGCACCTGACCACTCAATTCCAAATATCTTACAGACTGGAAACCTGGAATTGAAGACAAGATCGTCATCAAATGCTCGAAGAGTTACAAACTATGAATGGGACCGGTCTAGAGACCCAAATAGGAAAACTGACCAAATAATTACCTGGGATTCCAGTATATACCAAACAGGCTCATGCCCATGTGCTTCATTATAAGCATCCATTATCTTAAACTGGCCTATAAATCTGTATTTTGTGTTACACCTTCTGTGATGCAGCTTTTCCCTGGCATTCAAACTGCGCAAATGGTTGAGGTGGGTGAAATTCACAAGGAGGACTGAACAGCACACAAGCCATCAAAATATCCCACATGAAGAGGATGCACCTGCAAAAAATGTGCTAAAGACTTTCTAGCAACTTTCAGGCAACCATAAAAATTTCAAGATAACTCTGAAGTTTGATGGACCTGCTGCAAAGATCGGAGTTTTGTCTAGTGGAAGTTGACTCATCATAAAGTAGCAGAGGAGGTTAAAATGCCAAATCTAAAGAAGGTGGTGTATCATGCAGATCAAAAATAGCATGCAATGTAAAAAAGGTCAGTGCATTACTGCTTCTGTCAGGAAGCCCCTTTTGTTACTTGCAGTTTATAATTTAAAATCCTAATAGACGACAACAGTGAGCTATTAACTATCAAAGAGCTGCATTTCCGTTCACTGCAATGGCGGAAAACCTGCGACAGACCACCCAAGAGTAAGAGTAACATAGCTTTTGATTGTAAGAACATAAGGGTGTTTTTTAACAGTAAATAAAAGAAATCTGCCTTAAATTTAAAAATCGGCATCTTGAGGGATAACCTTCAATCATGTTTTACTTGCAGATAAGTTTAAACAAAACACAGAACAAGGCACAGTAGGGCGGCCTATTCAAGGGAGTTCCTCATATACTAAAATAGATGCCTAAATAACAGCCAAACACTATATGTCTCAAACCACAAAGTGACCAGCTAGAATTCAAGCTCTGCATTTTCGACCCCAGACCTGTAGGTACCACAAGGGAGAGGGGGTGCAGCTTGCACCACACGCACTGCAGCCGCGCAGAGCAACTACATTTAATACAGTTAGTGAGAGTGCGTGTGCCAGAGTAAGGGAGCGCATGCCTGAATGTGTGTGACTGGCGCATTTCCAGTGTAAAGCCGACGCTAGCATAATGTTGATAATTCTGTGCAAGTTAAGGGAATCCATGGTATGATGGTGCCTACTATTTGAATAAAACTATCTCAAGCATAATGGTGCAGCTCCAGGCATCCATGGCACGATGATGCCTAACCCTGGGATAATGCCACACCCTTCTTGCATAATTGTAACCCTCAGGATGTTGTGGGCATCCATAACTTGCAAGGCCTGGACATGCAAGGCAAAATCCAGCACTGGCAGCAGGAAATGGGATTCTTTACCTAATCTCAAACGTGTTTTTGAGTGTCTTCATGTTTACACTTTGCTAACATACAAAAAAACGTTAACTAAGAATATAGGCCTTGCGCTGTTCATCCTATTAATCCAAAAACCCTTCTGGCATACTCTTTATAACATACAATGCATTTCAGCTGGGAGCTAGGAACATTACATAATGCTAATTATTTTATTGATTAATCCTTTTTATTCAAAAAGCCTTTTTTAGTAAAACACAAATAAAAAAAAAGAAGTCCATTAATAAAATCCATGCTTGCATTTGACATATTTCACTACTTCTCTGCAGAGGTATGCTCTGTGTACACAAGTAAACCATGCCAGCTAAATGATCTTAGGGTATTACAATGCCAATAATCTTGGAACTTAACAAAACAATGTATCAATGTGGTTGTGCTAACTCTCTGCTTCTGAGCACCCAGCGAGCCTTTTTTTATGACAAACATTCTCACAAAGCAGAATGTTCCTAACTGCAAATCCCTGACCTGTATGGTGGTGATCAAAATAATTTATTCTCGCGATATCCTGATAGTGCCACAGACTGGACTGCATCATTTTTTGTGTTGGGCTTAAAGGTGCAAATGACATGAAGTATTGTTTCTAATGAGGACCTAAAGGTGTAGCACCTGAATGTTGCAATGTTTCAGGATGGAAATAAAATTGCAGTTATCAAGCTAATACTCTTGTTTCAGCTACCACTCAGCAAGGGCCGCTTTTATTGGCAGAGCAGATAACCGTCGCTGTTTGCACACCCCCATTAGCGCACTATACTTCAATTACTTTTTACAGTTTCTTGTAGCTCAAATGGGTGTAATTTCGGATATTTAGATGTTCCCTATATGTTTCATTGCTTGCTTTTTGCTCAGGAAAAAATTTCACTCATAGTTGCTGAAATGTCATTCACAATTACACGGAAATTTTTTAAATGCCACACACATAGCAATCTGAAACCTTGCCACTTATGCTAAAGAGCACACTAAGTTAAAAAACATAGCGTGTACTTTCAAAAGTACACGCTGTATTTTTAAACTTGGGGAAGATAGTGGGCTTTTGTTTAAGTATTCATGTTAATCTACCCTGTCGGGTGATTTTAGCTTTTACTGCCTCTGGTGCCTCAAAAGTAGGTGTTGAAAGGGTTGTATCACATAGTTCCATTTTAACTTTCACCATATTCAGTCTCGACTGCTGGGGCATAGTTCACCAGTAATATGGAAGTGACACTGCTGGATTTAAAGATATTCACTGCATCTGCTATACTCAAATCCTCGCTGGCTTTAGGAAGAATGCAGTGATGGATGGCTGAGCTCTACCACAGATTCAATTCCTAGATTCAAAACAGGCCAGATCTTCCCACTCCTAAAGAAACTTAAACTAGACTTGCCTGATTCCAGCCAATCACTCATCAACCCATCATCGGCAAGTTAATCAAAACATCAGTCTACACTCGACTCCAAGATAACATCAATGCTAACCATCTCCTGCACGACCCCCAATCTTGTTTCAGATCACACTGCAGCACAGCAACAGCTAGTTTACACATAATAGTTGATGCCCTCCTGACCACAAATGATAACGACCCTTGCCTCTAAACATTGCAAGATCTCTCACCTGCTCTCGACAGTAAACTACCCCCACCCTAAATAACATCTGTAGTCTGAAGTCAGATTTACTGACCATGCCCTTCAGTGGTTTTCTCTTCCTACCATTTAATCTGACACCAGTATGTTAACACAAGCACCTCCAGGTCCCAGAAGATCCCTATCACCTAAGGAGTTTACTAGGTTTCCATACTGTCTCCTGTCTTCAGCCTCTACATGGAGTTCCTTCGGGCTCTACTCACAGATAACAAAATCAAGGTTCACCACACAACTCTTCTTGAAAGTCTCCTCTTCTCCAGACATATACTGCCTCATGCATTGCATGCCCCTCATCCAGACCTGAATGTCTAGCGCCTGCCTGAGGTTTAACCCCACCAAGACACAATTCCGGTAATTTGCTAAGAACAAGAAGCAAGAAATATAGAACACCTGGCTCAATGATGTGAACCTTGATGGCTCACAACTCCAATTTTCATTGAAATTCAGGTCGCTTAGATGCACCTAGGACTCTAACCTTACCCTCAAGGAATACATTGCAAAAATAATAAAATAAAGACTGTGGTAACAGCTCTCCCTTCTAAACATTGTGAACTGTTTCTTCCAGAGATCGACCTCAGATATGCTGTTCAAACTCTTGTACTCTTACATCTGGATGGTAGTAACACCCTGCTCTCCCAGATTCCATGTAGACTCCTCTTAAGGGCATTCTACACACCACAGCCTGTCCCATCTAGTGCTTAAAGAAATATGATCATATCGCCCCCATCCTTATGGAACTCCGCTGGCCCTCTTTGTCCGGTCCACACCACTTTCCAAATCAGCTGCACCATTTACAACGGCATCACAACCCCTTATCTAGCAGAAAAACTCACCATGCCTGATCACTCTTGGCTTATCTAAAGCCTGAACACCATCAGGTTGTATGCTAAGTAGAGTAAAAAAAATGCCAGTAGGCCTTTTCCATCTATGTACCCAGGATCTGAAACAACATCCCCATATCTGTCAGGACTTCCCCAACACTACTCAAACGTAGGAAATAATTGAAGGCCTGCCTCTTTAAGAACACTACATCTCAATGAAGTACTAGTATACTTCTGCTCCTAGAACCCTGCTACCTCACCTATGGCTTGTTGACTGTGTACTTGTTTTTGCTGCAGTACAGCCCTCTGCTGCCTTTTTATCTAGGCTTGTGCTATATAAATACCAATAGATTATTGGTGACCAGTCGTCCTGGATTTTTCACCAGCTGTCCCAGCAGATTTTGAGAAATGTATCTCAAATCTGTTTTTTTTTTAGAGAAGATTGAATGAAGACATGGAGAAGCAGTTTTTATGTGCTCAAGTTTGCAGCTCTTCTCAGAACATGATTTAAATAATACCCATGCGGCTTGGTTCAAAAGTTCCCTTTAATTTAGTTCAGTGGTGCCTCATTATCTGTGTTGATGTGTGCTGTCATTTTGTGCCCCTCAGCTAATGTAAAATTGTAGTCCTTCTATGTTTTCTAAATGTCCCAGTTTTTGGTTTTTAACATTTGGTCACCCGAACATGGATACATCCAATTAAATGGCTTTCTGCTAAGTGTTGCTAACTAATCATGCACTGGAACTCACATTTGAAGCTCTTCTCCCCCTGTGTCCAGTGGACTTGCTCTGAAAAGTAGGAAATGAGCTAAATGTACAGAAAAATATGGTGAAAAACAGGACTGGCCAGAAAATCTGGGACATCCGGTCTCCCTAAAATCACACAAAAATGTGCAAACAACGGGATGTTCTTTTTGTCAAACAAGATGAACATCACCAGGATCGTCATTGTCCTAAACCACATCCTTTCATAGAGACCGCAATAACGAGCATGTCTCAGGGTAGCGAGCACCAGCCAGCATGGGTCTCCCTGTCACACACTTCTGCATCTACTTGATAGGCCCCTTGATTTGCACATGGGAATGTGACCACTTGTGCTTCATAACATTCAGGTATTACATTAAGTATACTACATGATCATTTAGTATAGATCACAGCTAACTTTAAAGTACTTTTTGAGGCCATTCTCTTGTTTTGAATGTGCACTATTTATTTCCTCAGAGCTGTACATGTTACCATCCTAAGGGGCTTGATAACTTCGTATTAGCAAGTTAAAAAGCCTTTCAATATCTTTTCCATTTTGTGTGTCAATCACACTGGATGGCATTTTCTAACGCTCCTACCAATCTGAATTTGCAGCCCTATCTAAGCGTAGTGGTGCTTTACCAGTTCTAAATTCATCCAAATACATCATTTTGTAGAATTCACGCTCGGCCGCTATGATGTTTACTAACTAAAGAGCACAGCAAGTTTAAAAACAGAGCGTGAACTTTCTGAAAGTACACGCTGTGTTTTTTAACTTGCTCTACTCCTTTGTTTGTAAAGCGAGGTGTGGGGAATATTGTGGGATTTAGTTTAATCATCCATGTTAATCACAGCTCGTGAGGGGGCTGTGATTAACATCAATACTTAAACAAAAGCCCACAATCTGCCCCAGAAGTGCCCCAAGCCCCAAAGCCAGCCTTACCTGCACTCCCGAGTACCGTCTCGCGGGATGTCCTGTGTGTGTGAGCTCTGCACATTCGGCAATGCACACTCACATTAAAAGAGGTGCGCGCACGCGCACCTCAATGGGAACAGTACTCAGAACTCTTAAGTACACTTCTGGACCTAAGGATGCCAGAAAGAAGGACTTTTGTGTTGCTACAAGGACTGCCACTCTGCTGGACTGTTGCTTTAAAGGAACTGCTGCCCGGCTGCACTGACCTGCTATCCGCTTGCCTGGAGAACAATAACTGGACCTGCAACTTCACCTTGAACCCAGGATCCCAGAGTGACTCCAAGGGCGTGGCTGCTAGCCTCCTGTTCTGAGCCTCAGGGACATAAAAGGCTCCCCTAACAGCTCCTGGACCCAGCTGCAGTGAGTTCCTGACCCCCAAGGTGTGCCTTGCAGGTCCTGGACCCTTGGTGTGGCTCAGTGCTCTTTGTGGTCTTTGTGACTGTGAATAGACCCGTTCGAATAGAGAGCATGCCGTTCACACCAAAAATCAGCGTGAGCCACTTCCTGCCTATCTCTTTGCAATGCCACATTGACTGCTTGCGGGGGAAGACCATCGCAAAGCACCAGCCCTCCCGTCTGCAACGTCCGGCCTGCTTTTCATGCCACGCCGACAACCACCCGTTACACTCTAATTACTCCTCACAGCTCTCTTCAATGTAAACGGGACTCTTTGCACAAAACCTGAGAACGTAAATCTTCAGCGAGGCTAATCTGGGACTGTATCCGAACTGTGCTCCAGCATGGTTCGACGGAACGTTTGAATTTGACCAGATAGCTGTGGTTGGCTCTTTGTGCTTTTATGTACTATATTTCACTTTATTCTTCAAAAAATTCATAACTTGAGACCTTTTGATTGGATTTTAGTAATTTTGGTCTTGTTGTATTAATTAAATTCAGCTTTTTTTTTTACCTTGTTTGAGATCTTTTTGTGTGGTATTTTCACTGTTTTACTGTTTGAAGTATTGCACAAATATTATAGACATTACTTCTATGCTAAACCTTACTGCTCTTTGCCAAGTTACCAGGGCGATTGAACACATGTTAATTTGGTTTTTGCGTGGGCCTTACCCTGACAAGGGTTGTGGTCGCTGCTTGACTAGGGTTCCCAACCAATATCCCAATTTCTCACATATCCCTTTTAGTTGCTCTAAACCAGTTCTGCAGCTGTTTCCACCTATCACCGGCTCTGGAGCCAAGCTGATTAGCAAGACAAAAAGGAAGCAGCTTAGGTGTGAGTTACATGTGCCAGTAAAAGGCTAGGCATCCTTTGAAGGTTAGGAAGGGAAAAAGCACAGTGTCCAGGACACCCTGCTCAAGGAAGCAAAACACCTCACCACACCCAAGCCTTTGTCTACTGTCTGGGAGCAATCCACATCTCACCACAGGAGAGCCATCTGAGTCAGGTGACACTAGACACTGTCAGAAAAGCCGTTAGACATGGGGAAGAAAATGACAATTTTCTCAAAGTAACATTTTCAAAATAGTAATATGAATAGATTGAGTTTTGAAATGTGACCTTTAACCATTTCCTAGCTGGTTACAAAGTGAAGTTAAGCACTGTGGCCCAAGTCATAAAGGTAAAGTTTGACCAAATGTCTAAAATTAGACCTGAAGTCTAACTTTTCACCTGAAGTCCAACTGTACATCTGAAGTCTACGTTTAAACCTAAGTTTAGACCAAAAGCATAACTTGAACCAAAAGTTTAACTTTACTACTTTTCGATATCATCAAAGGTAAGTTACGACTAGTAACTTTAATGCTAGTAATTTACTAGTATTAAGTAACTGTACTACTGGTACGTTTACTAGTGGTAAAGTTACTAGAACTAACTTACCTTTGTGAATAACAAAAAGTAGTCAAGTTAGATTTTTGGCATGAACCTAGACTGCAGGTGTACAGTTAGACTCCAGGCGGTAAGTTTGATTTTAGGTCAAAAACCTAAAAATCTGATCTAAAGTTAGACTTTGGGTCTAACTTTACCTTTGTGAATCGGGACGATTGTGTACAGACAGCTTATTCTCTAGAGGTCTGGAGCCGGAGGACATTAAACCTTACTTACAGATCTCGAACTATTTGTTGTTTAGTTACCCTTTCCAGAGGCCTTGCACTTTTCATATTTCACTTTAATACTGTGACTGGGCTGAAGAAGATGGTCCGCTTGCCCTTTGAATTCCTCGACACTGCAATCTGGTCGTCTCACTTCCTCAACTTGTCACACATCTCAAGAGGCACAATAGGGGGTAGGACATGTAGGCAATTACTCAATAAAATGACATGAGTGTCACACAATGCCTAGTAAAGACACCCAGCATCAACCACACATTTTTTCTTATTTTTTAACCTTCCTCTGTAAATGGGAGAGAATAAGAGAGCAAGAGATAAAGATCAGTCTATGCAAAATCACAAAATGTATGCCATGTGGTGGGATCCGACTGGCTGCACCTAGGTCCACATGTATCAACCAATTTTGTGTTCACAAACAAGCCGAATCGCAGAATCTGCCCATTTGTGAACGCAAAAAAGGCTTTTCACGTGTATCAATCCTAATGTGCGATTCAGTAACCTGTTACCGAATTGCAAAATGGATTTGCGATTTGGTATTTGGAAGGTGCGTGTTTAGGTAGTCTCTTCCAAATTCCGAATCGTAATGGTATGTCTGAATGTTTTGTGACTATGAATTCAGTCGTAAGACTTCAAGATGGTGGTAACCCATTCACAAACAAGAAGGGGTCCCCAAGGGACCCCTTCCCCTTGTAAATGTAGGCAAAAACATTTTTAAGAGCAGGCAGCGGTCCCCTTAATAAATATAAGTAAAACTTTTTATTTTTATTTTTGTAAAGCATCCCGTACTCCTTTAAGGAAAACGGGCTGCTTTACATAAACAAATATTGCTTTATTTAAAAGCAAACACAGACATGGCGGTCTGCTGACCTCAGTTGGCCACGATCCCCGTGATTTTGCGATTCCTAATGGTTCGTAAATTGCGATCTACCTCATTAATATTCATGAGGTAGGTCATTTGCGACTCACAGAGAATCGCAGAACGTGTTCAACACACTTTCATATTTGTCGCTTTGCAATTTCCTAATTGCGAATTGCAAAGATTTGCAATTAGAGAATCAGTAAACACTTTCTTAATACATGTGGCCCATAGTGTTTGGCCCAGTGAAATAGTCCTGTTTGTGATAGTAGGTATATAGTTAACATGGAAACCATTATCAGTGAAATACATGGGGATAGTGTGATGTGTCTCACTGTATTATTATAATAATACAAATCTGATGTGCTTTGTTTGGCTATTAATGAAGGGAATCTTCAAGAACCGGACTGAGAATAATCTGAGTATTTTTGAACTTGTGAAGCGGTTTCTGGAGAAGAAAAAGAAACAACGTCTGAGCAAACGCAAGGAGAAGATTCAAGGGAAACTGAGAGAGCTGCCGATGCACCCAATCCTGATCAAAGACATAGAGAGGAAGTGTCAGCAGCTGGATGTGGAGCTACTGAAGGTGAGATTTGAACATCTATAAAACACTGAGGCTAGAAGTGTCAGCTGCAACATGAGGAGCTACTATAACAGTTTATTTTCTTTATTCGTTTTTGCTGTTACACACCACTGAACACAGTTCAAGGTCCATGATACAGTGCTTTTGGAGGCAGGGTGTGATACAGAGGCAGGGAGGTTGTTATCCACCAGTTATGGACAATTATTGTAGGTGGAAGATAGCCTGTTCAAGTAAGGTTCAACCGCTGAGATGAAAACCAACCTGTTTTAAAACAAGCATTTGCAATGCAATAGGTCTCGCATTAGGAAAGTTCGAGCTATTGGTGTTGTAAATGACAATGTTTTTATTTATGTGTTGGTTTTGAAAATAGCGAAATTAATAGCTTTGTTATTTACAATGCCAATAGTTTTAACTTTCGCAAATGTGACACCTTTAGCATTTGTAATGCAATATGTGTTGTATTTACGGGCCAGATGTATCAAGATACCCTTTTGCGAATCTCAAATAGCGATTATTAAGGAATCGCTATTTGAGAATTGCAAAATGGTATGTATGTAGAAATTTGCTATTTTTTTGCGATTTCTTAAAATTCCTTAATTGCGATTAGCAAATTGCTAATCGCAATTAAGGAATAATTTCCCATTCATTTCTATGGGCCAGGAGGCCCATAGGAAGGAATGGGAAATTATTCTCAATTTACGATTCGCAATTTACTAATCGCAAATTGAGAATAATTTCAAGGGTGCAAGGGTGTTTTAAGGACACCCTGCTGCACCCCTGAAATTGACATGTGTGCGCATATGGCGTACATACATGCCCTAAGGGCATGTATGAGCGTCACATGCCACCATTACAAATTGCAAAAAGTGCATTTGTAAAAGAATTCGCAAATTACCACCAACTATAAGTTGGTGGTAATTTGCGATTTCTTAGTGTGCATTCGCAAAACTTTCTTGTTTCTTACATACCATTTAAGGAATCGCTTTTTGCGATTCCTTAAATGGTAGCACAAAAGTAAGGAATCGCAAATTTTGCGATTCCTTAATTTTGCGATGCGATTTATTCATACATTGCATTTCCCGTGTTTTTGTTGCAAACGATGCTATTTTACCATTCGCAGCGTTTGCGACAAAAAAAACTCTTGATACATCTGCCCCTACGTGACTTATTTGTATTGATATTACAAATAGCAATGGCTTTTAATTTTTTTAATAATTAATACTTAAATAAAAGTTATTGTAATTTATAATGCCAATAGCTTAAATTTTTGTAAATAACTTTTGTGAAGATTATGTTCAGTGTATTTTATTTGTTGAATGGTTGCACAGATTGATGCTGTGGTGGCGCTGGGTGATGTTGTGGTGGCAACGAGTGATGCTGTGTTACTGCATGGTGATGTTGTGGTGCCACTGAGTGATGATGTGGTGGTGCTGAGTGATGCTGTGGTGATGCGATAGATAGATAGAGTGCGATAGATAGATAGAGTGAGGGCGATAGATGGATAGAGGGAGGGCAATAGATAGAGGGAGGGCGATAGATAGAGTGAGGGCGATAGATAGAGTGAGGGTGATAGATAGATAGATAGATAGAGTGAGGGCGATGGATAGAGTGATGGCGATATATAGATAGATAGATAGATAGATAGATAGATAGATAGATAGATAGATAGATAGATAGATAGATAGATAGATAGAGGGCAATGGATAGATAGATAGTGTTGGACTTGGCCCTTATGGCAGGTTCACCCCTAATCTTTTTGATTTTAATCTGTGATCTGTGTTGATGATTTTCTGGTCTCTGCGCACTTTTTCCATGTGTCCCAGAGTAAAGTGCGTGCATGTAGTTAGGCTGGCCTGCTCTCCCATAGGAATGCATGGGGAATGTCTGTGTCCCTGGTAGTTCCTGATGCGTGGGGAGTGCAGACTCGAATTTGGTATGTGCGAGCTCGTGAGAAGAAATGCTTCGCAATGGTGTATGTGGCATGAGTGTATCATGTGTAGAAATGCTACTTCTAGGACTTGGCATATTAATGTAAAATATGCCTGTCGTGTGATTGGCTGGAGCTGGCTGGTGAGCCGGGCTCCAGGAAGGCTGGATGGGTCTGCCCGGTGGTGAGTGTGAGATTAGCATGTTGATGGCGTGGGAGGAGTGCACCTGGTCCCTGATGGGCCTGGGATTTCCCCACTTAAATGCTGGCTCCACCCCCTGTAGTGCGACTGATGACCCTAGCACTGCCAGTGAATAGAGAGGGTGGTTGAGGTAAACAGAGTACTTCAAAACCAGCTGCAACTGGTTTTCCCCCCACCCTGTACCTACAGACAAAGGGATTTACAGTATAAGAAGGGGCTGTGTCCCCATACAATTTGGTTCTGTTCTGCTTTTGGATCCTGCCAGAGGTGGCTGTTGCTGCTGCTGGGGCCAGGAGGACCGCCACTTGGCTTGTCTCCCTGCCTGGAAACCCAGTGTGCTGGCTCTGGCCCTGCCTTGCCCCCCTGCCTGCCTAAAAGGACTTTGCTGAGGCCCTACTTGCTGATAGCGCCTGGGAGCGCTTCATTTTTTCCCTTAGCGCGTTTGGGAGCACTTTATTGACATTGCCGGTGCCCACCCGGCATCAGAGCCGATTTGCCGATTTTTGGCGAGCGAGTGCCCACCTCGCTTTATCTTTTGATTTGAAGCCGGTGCCCACCCGGCATTGCCCGTGCTGTTTTTATTATTTACGAGCCGGTGCCCACCCGGCATTGCCCCGTAATCACCGCCGCAGCCCCGGAGCATCGACAACCGTTGCCGGGTCGCTGCCTAGTGCGACCCGTAAGTCCCGCCTCCTGACCCCCAGGGCAGCACTGCCATTGGCGGCCCCAGAGGAAGCCAGGCGGATTGCTGAGGGACGGGGCCAGGCGGGAGACAGGAAGCCGCCTCCCGCGTCCTACCGAAGCTCCCCGAGGAGAGAGGAGCCCCGAGCCGCCCCAGCGAGACAGCCGGTGAGTGGAGGGAAGGGAGGAGGGCATTGGGGCACATTGCCGGTGCCCGCCCCTCCCCTTCCGCGAGCGGGCCGGGCCGAGCGAGGCCCTCGTGGTGTTCGGGCCCCGAGATGCTCGTGGGGCATTGTGTAATTCCCTAGTCCCCCGTGAGGGACTCCAACGTGGCCGCATTATTGATTTAGGAGCCACGAGGCTCCTGGGGGCAATTTGTCTATTTAGAGCCTGAGAGGCTCCCGCCCTACCTGTATTTACGAGCCCGAGGCTCGAGGGGGCATTTCAGTGATTTAGAGCGCTAAGCTCTATAGTGCCATAGGTGATTTGCGAGCCCTGAGAGGCTCGAGGTGCCCTTCCTTCGCAGAGCCCTGAGAGGCTCTTGGGGGGCCCAGTTCGTTGGTTGTAGCCCCGAGGCTCCCACGCTGTGTCTCCCCACCAGTGAAATACGTGGAGGAAGGCAACCTTCTTCACCCTACCCAATTCGGGTTTCGGCCCCGTCATTCTACGGAGTCTGCCCTCCTCAGGGCCACCGAAACCCTCAGGCAGGGTGCAGACGAGGGACAAACCACGGCCATAATCCTATTAGACCTCAGCGCAGCATTCGACACTGTCGCATACTCCATCTTGCTACAGTGTCTGAACAAAGGTGGGGTGAGAGGGGCAGCGCTGAAATGGATTTATTCATTTCTTACAGGCCGAGGCTTCCAAGTGAGGCAGGGTGACCACTAATCTGAGCGAATCTCTTTGGACCAGGGGGTGCCGCAGGGCTCGTCACTGAGTCCAACACTTTTTAACCTTTATGTTGCCCCGATCGCCACCTTAGTAGATAGTCACGGCCTCCAAATGGTGTCGTACGCCGACGACACGCAGCTGGTCATCTCCCTGTTGCGTGCACCCGGTCTCTCGCGGACATCTTCAGAGTCTGCATGCAAGATCTTGCTGCCTGGATGTCCGCCAACTGTCTCAAGCTCAACGGAGGCAAGACCGAGGTGCTGGTCGTGGGGGGATGCCAATCAGCATGGTCGTCGGCATGGTGGCCTTCTTGCCTAGGTCCAACACCCATCCCGTACCAGAAAGCAAAGAACTTGGGCATCTGGTTTGATACTGACCTCACCTTCGGCCCCCAGATTAATCAGGTGGTCGGATCATGCTTTGGGACCCTCAAAAGTCTCAGGAAGACTTTGAAGTTTTTACCTGTGAGACCCGACAAACCCTGGTGCATGCACTAGTCACATCTAAGATGGACTATGGCAATCTTCTCTATTTAGGGACCTTGGAGAAGAATTTGAGCTGCCTACAGGTCTTACAGAATGCTGCTGCCCGACTAGTGCTTAGACTGCCCAGAAGAGCCGCATCCTCAGTGGCCCTCCGGTCTTTGCATTGGCTCCCGGTCAGAAGCAGGGTAGAATTCAAGGCACTATGCACGTACCATCGGATCATCAATGGGAGGTCTCCTCTCCCTTTGCAAGGACTACTGACGTCTTATGAGCCGTCCCGTTCCCTGAGATCCTCTGGCTCAGGACTCCTGGTTGTTCCCAAGGTGTCTAGAGCACCGATGGGCGGAAGATCCTTTAGGTACCTTGCAGCCTCTAGATGGAACACACTACCCATGGCATCGCGATTAGAACCATCAGAATCAATCTTTAGAGCCAAGCTTAAAACTGCACTATTCGCACAGTAAGGTATGCCGCCTCTGTAGGTTCCAGTAAATATCTCTCCTTAGCGAGGGGACACGCCTCTGTGTGTCACCAAACACTTTACAAAACCCCCTAAATAGAAAAAAATAGAAATAGTGTTCTTGAGCCCACGTGGCTCCAACGTGTGCCCAGCATTATTCACAACTGTCCAGCACTTAGTGGACAGTTGCTACGTTTAGGTTTGTGTGCTGTGCTGCCTGCGCAGCTTCCCTGACATTGAGACTCAGGGCATTTCAGCCCTTGCGAGGCCAGTTGGCCCGAGGGACAATTCTAGTGTTGTGCTACATGCACCCTGCGCATTGTGATTTACTTGCTTATTTTGATTCCTGCGCAAATGTTCTACCTGCACCTCTGAATGTGTTTTAATGCCTCATGTGCAATGCATTTTATGTTTTATCCCCTTTGCTAAAAGTGACCTGCTTAGAGGATTGTTTATGTCCCATTACCTTTGCTAAATGTGACCTGCTTAGGTATTTTATGTTTTATCCCCTTTGCTAAAAGTGACCTGCTTAGAGGATTGTTTATGTCCCATTACCTTTGCTAAAAGTGACCTGCTTAGGTATTTTATGTTTTATCCCCTTTGCTAAAAGTGACCTGCTTAGAGGATTGTTGATGTCCCATTACCTTTGCTAAATGTGACCTGCTTAGGTATTTTATGTTTTATCCCCTTTGCTAAAAGTGTCCTGCTTAGAGGATTGTTGATGTCCCATTACCTTTGCTAAAAGTGACCTGCTTAGGTATTTTATGTTTTATCCCCTTTGCTAAAAGTGACCTGCTTAGAGGATTGTTTATGTCCCATTACCTTTGCTAAAAGTGACCTGCTTAGGTATTTTATGTTTTATCCCCTTTGCTAAAAGTGACCTGCTTAGAGGATTGTTGATGTCCCATTACCTTTGCTAAATGTGACCTGCTTAGGTATTTTATGTTTTATCCCCTTTGCTAAAAGTGACCTGCTTAGAGGATTGTTGATGTCCTATTACCTTTGCTAAATGTGACCTGCTTAGGTATTTTATGTTTTATCCCCTTTGCTAAAAGTGACCTGCTTAGAGCATTGTTGATGTCCCATTACCTTTGCTAAAAGTGACCTGCTTAGGTATTCAATGTTTTATCCCCTTTGCTAAAAGTGACCTGCTTAGAGGATTGTTGATGTCCCATTACCTTTGCTAAAAGTGACCTGCTTAGGTATTCAATGTTTTATCCCCTTTGCTAAAAGTGACCTGCTTAGAGGATTGTTGATGTCCCATTACCTTTGCTAAAAGTGACCTGCTTAGGTATTTTATGTTTTATCCCTTTTCCTAAAAGTGTCCTGCTTAGAGGATTGTTGATGTCCCATTACCTTTGCTAAATGTGACCTGCTTAGGTATTTTATGTTTTATCCCCTTTGCTAAAAGTGACCTGCTTAGAGGATTGTTGATGTCCCATTACCTTTGCTAAAAGTGACCTGCTTAGGTATTCAATGTTTTATCCCCTTTGCTAAAAGTGACCTGCTTAGAGGATTGTTGATGTCCCATTACCTTTGCTAAAAGTGACCTGCTTAGGTATTTTATGTTTTATCCCTTTTGCTAAAAGTGTCCTGCTTAGAGGATTGTTGATGTCCCATTACCTTTGCTAAATGTGACCTGCTTAGGTATTTTATGTTTTATCCCCTTTGCTAAAAGTGACCTGCTTAGAGGATTGTTGATGTCCCATTACCTTTGCTAAATGTGACCTGCTTAAGTATTTTATGTTTAATCCCCTTTGCTAAGAGTGACCTGCTTAGAGGATTGTTGATGTCCCATTACCTTTGCTAAAAGTGACCTGCTTAGGTATTCGATGTTTTATCCCCTTTGCTAAAAGTGACCTGCTTAGAGGATTGTTGATGTCTCATTACCTTTGCTAAATGTGACCTGCTTAGGTATTTTATGTTTCATCCCCTTTGCTAAAAGTGACCTGCTTAGGTATTCGATGTTTTATCCCCTTTGCTAAAAGTGACCTGCTTAGAGGATTGTTGATGTCCCATTACCTTTGCTAAATATGACCTGCTTAGGTATTTTATGTTGTATCCCCTTTGCTAAAAGTGACCCGCTTAGAGGATTGTTGATGTCCCATTACCTTTGCTACATGTGACCTGCTTAGGTATTTTATGTTTTATCCCCTTTGCTAAAAGTGACCTGCTTAGAGGATTGTTGATGTCCCATTACCTTTGCTACATGTGACCTGCTTAGGTATTTTATGTTTTATCCCCTTTGCTAAGAGTGACCTGCTTAGAGGATTGTTGATGTCTCATTACCTTTGCTAAATGTGACCTGCTTAGGTATTTTATGTTTTATCCCCTTTGCTAAGAGTGACCTGCTTAGAGGATTGTTGATGTCCCATTACCTTTGCTAAATGTGACCTGCTTAGGTATTTTATGTTGTATCCCCTTTGCTAAAAGTGACCCGCTTAGAGGATTATTGATGTCCCATTACCTTTGCTAAATGTGACCTGCTTAGGTATTTTATGTTGTATCCCCTTTGCTAAAAGTGACCCGCTTAGAGGATTGTTGATGTCCCATTACCTTTGCTAAAAGTGGCCTGCTTAGGTATTTATGTTTATCCCCTTTGCTAAAAGTGACCTGCTTAGAGGATTGTTGATGTCCCATTACCTTTGCTAAATGTGACCTGCTTAGGTATTTTATGTTTTATCCCCTTTGCTAAAAGTGACCCGCTTAGAGGATTGTTGATGTCCCATTACCTTTGCTAAATGTGACCTGCTTAGGTATTTTATGTTTTATCCCCTTTGCTAAAAGTGACCTGCTTAGAGGATTGTTGATGTCCCATTACCTTTGCTAAATGTGACCTGCTTAGGTATTTTATGTTTTATCCCCTTTGCTAAAAGTGACCTGCTTAGAGGATTGTTGATGTCCCATTACCTTTGCTAAAAGTGACCTGCTTAGGTATTTTATGTTTTATCCCCTTTGCTAAAAGTGACCTGCTTAGAGGATTGTTGATGTCCCATTACCTTTGCTAAATGTGACCTGCTTAGGTATTTTATGTTTTATCCCCTTTGCTAAGAGTGACCTGCTTAGAGGATTGTTGATGTCCCATTACCTTTGCTAAATGTGACCTGCTTAGGTATTTTATGTTTTATCCCCTTTGCTAAAAGTGACCTGCTTAGAGGATTGTTTATGTCCCATTACCTTTGCTAAAAGTGACCTGCTTAGGTATTTTATGTTTTATCCCCTTTGTTAAAAGTGACCTGCTTAGAGGATTGTTGATGTCCCATTACCTTTGCTAAAAGTGACCTGCTTAGGTATTTTATGTTTTATCCCCTTTGCTAAAAGTGACCTGCTTAGAGGATTGTTGATGTCCCATTACCTTTGCTAAATGTGACCTGCTTAGGTATTTTATGTTTTATCCCCTTTGCTAAAAGTGACCTGCTTAGAGGATTGTTGATGTCCCATTACCTTTGCTAAAAGTGACCTGCTTAGGTATTTTATGTTTTATCCCCTTTGCTAAAAGTGACCTGCTTAGAGGATTGTTGATGTCCCATTACCTTTGCTACATGTGACCTGCTTAGGTATTTTATGTTTTATCCCCTTTGCTAAAAGTGACCTGCTTAGAGGATTGTTGATGTCCCATTACCTTTGCTAAAAGTGACCTGCTTAGGTATTTTATGTTTTATCCCCTTTGCTAAAAGTGACCTGCTTAGAGGACTGTTGATGTCCCATTACCTTTGCTAAATATGACCTGCTTAGGTATTTTATGTTTTATCCCCTTTGTTAAAAGTGACCTGCTTAGAGGATTGTTGATGTCTCATTACCTTTGCTAAATGTGACCTGCTTAGGTATTTTATGTTTTATCCCCTTTGCTAAAAGTGACCCGCTTAGAGGATTGTTGATGTCCCATTACCTTTGCTAAATGTGACCTGCTTAGGTATTTTATGTTTTATCCCCTTTGCTAAGAGTGACCTGCTTAGAGGATTGTTGATGTCCCATTACCTTTGCTAAATGTGACCTGCTTAGGTATTTTATGTTTTATCCCCTTTGCTAAAAGTGACCTGCTTAGAGGATTGTTTATGTCCCATTACCTTTGCTAAATGTGACCTGCTTAGGTATTTTAGGTTTTATCCCCTTTGCTAAAAGTGACCTGCTTAGAGGATTATTGATGTCCCATTACCTTTGCTAAATGTGACCTGCTTAGGTATTTTATGTTGTATCCCCTTTGCTAAAAGTGACCCGCTTAGAGGATTGTTGATGTCCCATTACCTTTGCTAAAAGTGGCCTGCTTAGGTATTTATGTTTATCCCCTTTGCTAAAAGTGACCTGCTTAGAGGATTGTTGATGTCCCATTACCTCTGCTAAATGTGACCTGCTTAGGTATTTTATGTTTTATCCCCTTTGTTAAAAGTGACCTGCTTAGAGGATTGTTTATGTCCCATTACCTTTGCTAAAAGTGACCTGCTTAGGTATTTTATGTTTCATCCCCTTTGCTAAAAGTGACCTGCTTAGAGGATTGTTGATGTCCCATTACCTTTGCTAAAAGTGACCTGCTTAGGTATTTTATGTTTTATCCCCTTTGCTAAAAGTGTCCTGCTTAGAGGATTGTTGATGTCCCATTACCTTTGCTAAAAGTGACCTGCTTAGGTATTTTATGTTTTATCCCCTTTGCTAAGAGTGACCTGCTTAGAGGATTGTTGATGTCCCATTACCTTTGCTAAAAGTGACCTGCTTAGGTATTTTATGTTTTATCCCCTTTGCTAAAAGTGACCTGCTTAG
This sequence comes from Lissotriton vulgaris, assembly GCF_964263255.1. NCBI lineage: Eukaryota > Metazoa > Chordata > Amphibia > Caudata > Salamandridae > Lissotriton > Lissotriton vulgaris. The sequence goes on from NW_028250077.1 coordinate 280,086, forward strand.
AGGATTGTTGATGTCCCATTACCTTTGCTAAATGTGACCTGCTTAGGTATTTTATGTTTTATCCCTTTTGCTAAAAGTGACCTGCTTAGAGGATTGTTGATGTCCCATTACCTTTGCTAAATGTGACCTGCTTAGGTATTTATGTTTATCCCCTTTGCTAAAAGTGACCTGCTTAGAGGATTGTTGATGTCCCATTACCTTTGCTAAATGTGACCTGCTTAGGTATTTTATGTTTTATCCCCTTTGCTAAAAGTGACCCGCTTAGAGGATTGTTGATGTCCCATTACCTTTGCTAAAAGTGACCTGCTTAGGTATTTTATGTTGTATCCCCTTTGCTAAAAGTGACCCGCTTAGAGGATTGTTGATGTCCCATTACCTTTGCTAAAAGTGACCTGCTTAGGTATTTTATGTTGTATCCCCTTTGCTAAAAGTGACCCGCTTAGAGGATTGTTGATGTCCCATTACCTTTGCTACATGTGACCTGCTTAGGTATTTTATGTTTTATCCCCTTTGCTAAAAGTGGCCTGCTTAGAGGACTGTTGATGTCCCATTACCTTTGCTAAAAATGACCTGCTTAGGTATTTTATGTTTTATCCCCTTTGCTAAAAGTGACCCGCTTAGAGGATTGTTGATGTCCTATTACCTTTGCTAAATGTGACCTGCTTAGGTATTTTATGTTTTATCCCCTTTGCTAAATATGACCTGCTTAGGTATTTTATGTTTTATCCCCTTTGTTAAAAGTGGCCTGCTTAGAGGACTGTTGATGTCCCATTACCTTTGCTAAAAATGACCTGCTTAGGTATTTTATGTTTTATCCCCTTTGCTAAAAGTGACCCGCTTAGAGGATTGTTGATGTCCTATTACCTTTGCTAAATGTGACCTGCTTAGGTATTTTATGTTTTATCCCCTTTGCTAAAAGTGACCTGCTTAGAGGATTGTTGATGTCCCATTACCTTTGCTACATGTGACCTGCTTAGGTATTTTATGTTTTATCCCCTTTGCTAAAAGTGTCCTGCTTAGAGGATTGTTTATGTCTCATTACCTTTGCTAAAAGTGACCTGCTTAGGTATTTTATGTTTTATCCCCTTTGCTAAAAGTGACCCGCTTAGAGGATTGTTGATGTCCCATTACCTTTGCTAAATGTGACCTGCTTAGGTATTTTATGTTTTATCCCCTTTGCTAAGAGTCACCTGCTTAGAGGATTGTTGATGTCCCATTACCTTTGCTAAATGTGACCTGCTTAGGTATTTTATGTTTTATCCCCTTTGCTAAAAGTGACCTGCTTAGAGGATTGTTTATGTCCCATTACCTTTGCTAAATGTGACCTGCTTAGGTATTTTATGTTTTATCCCCTTTGCTAAAAGTGACCTGCTTAGAGGATTATTGATGTCCCATTACCTTTGCTAAATGTGACCTGCTTAGGTATTTTATGTTGTATCCCCTTTGCTAAAAGTGACCCGCTTAGAGGATTGTTGATGTCCCATTACCTTTGCTAAAAGTGGCCTGCTTAGGTATTTATGTTTATCCCCTTTGCTAAAAGTGACCTGCTTAGAGGATTGTTGATGTCCCATTACCTTTGCTAAATGTGACCTGCTTAGGTATTTTATGTTTTATCCCCTTTGCTAAAAGTGACCTGCTTAGAGGATTGTTGATGTCCCATTACCTTTGCTAAATGTGACCTGCTTAGGTATTTTATGTTTTATCCCTTTTGCTAAAAGTGACCTGCTTAGAGGATTGTTGATGTCCCATTACCTTTGCTAAATGTGACCTGCTTAGGTATTTATGTTTATCCCCTTTGCTAAAAGTGACCTGCTTAGAGGATTGTTGATGTCCCATTACCTTTGCTAAATGTGACCTGCTTAGGTATTTTATGTTTTATCCCCTTTGCTAAAAGTGACCTGCTTAGGTATTTTATGTTTTATCCCCTTTGCTAAAAGTGACCTGCTTAGAGGATTGTTGATGTCCCATTACCTTTGCTAAAAGTGACCTGCTTAGGTATTTTATGTTTTATCCCCTTTGCTAAGAGTGACCCGCTTAGAGGACTGTTGATGTCCTATTACCTTTGCTAAAAGTGACCTGCTTAGGTATTTTATGTTTTATCCCCTTTGCTAAAAGTGACCTGCTTAGAGGATTGTTGATGTCCCATTACCTTTGCTAAATGTGACCTGCTTAGGTATTTTATGTTTTATCCCCTTTGCTAAAAGTGACCTGCTTAGAGGATTGTTGATGTCCCATTACCTTTGCTAAATGTGACCTGCTTAGGTATTTTATGTTTTATCCCCTTTGCTAAAAGTGACCCGCTTAGAGGATTGTTGATGTCCCATTACCTTTGCTAAAAGTGACCTGCTTAGGTATTTTATGTTTTATCCCTTTTGCTAAAAGTGACCTGCTTAGAGGATTGTTGATGTCCCATTACCTTTGCTAAATGTGACCTGCTTAGGTATTTTATGTTTTATCCCCTTTGCTAAAAGTGACCTGCTTAGAGGATTGTTGATGTCCCATTACCTTTGCTAAATGTGACCTGCTTAGGTATTTTATGTTTTATCCCCTTTGCTAAAAGTGACCTGCTTAGAGGATTGTTGATGTCCCATTACCTTTGCTAAATGTGACCTGCTTAGGTATTTTATGTTTTATCCCCTTTGCTAAAAGTGACCTGCTTAGAGGATTGTTGATGTCCCATTACCTTTGCTAAAAGTGACCTGCTTAGATATTTTATGTTTTATCCCTTTTGCTAAAAGTGACCTGCTTAGAGGATTGTTGATGTCCCATTACCTTTGCTAAAAGTGACCTGCTTAGGTATTTTATGTTTTATCCCCTTTGCTAAAAGTGACCTGCTTAGAGGATTGTTGATGTCCCATTACCTTTGCTAAATGTGACCTGCTTAAGTATTTTATGTTTTGGTTTCCTTCCCTTTGCTAAAAGTGACCTGCTTAGGTGATGGTTTCCCTCCTTTAGGTCCTGATGATAAGGTCCTAGTTGCCTGCGTGATTTTCCTACAGTGTTTAGGTTTGGGTAGGAGGTATTTACTCTTTACCAGTGATAACTGGTTGTGTGCTGCATTTACTATTTTGGTGCTACAGTCATTATATGTTTATGTGCTAAGTGTTATACCTACAAGTATTATTTCTAACAAGTGCCTACCCCTGACAGTGGTCCATGTGGCCCTGTCCTGTACATAATCCCTTGTAAATTCTGCTCGTGCCTGTAGGCACATTGTAAAGTTTGTGTGTTATCTACTGTGTTTTTATTATAATACACAGGCTATTTTTATATAACCTTGTGTGGAGTTTCCTTTGTGGTGGGTCTTGGGTGTTGTTGCTGGGGTGCATGCGCAAATACTTAACTCATACCGCCTCCAAGTTTAGCCTTGCTGCTCGCGCCACGTTACCTTGAGGGTGAGCGGGGGTTATCTTGGCATGTGACTCCCTTGCCCTGACTTGGAAGTGGTGGTCTCTGACTGACGTTGGCGCAAGCCTTGGCCAGCCAGAGATCCCGTTTCTAACATTGGCGGCAAGCGGTGAGGATAAGGATTTGTGTTTGCGCTGTACCAGAGTGGCGACAGGCCACACTACAAAGCTCTACATTTTTAGATAACCACATTTTTGGGATTATTGTTTTTTAGGGAAGTTCAGTATTGCTTCTCCTGAAAGGTGTCATTTTGTATTTGTGTCCAGTACCTTGTTCCCCGCCCTGCTCCCAGAGTTTGGTACCTGTGTCACATGTGGTCAGGTTGAGAAAATCAGGGGTGGTAAAAAACTGCCTTACCGAGGGGGTGTGTGTGTGAATGAGTGTTGTGTTACACTGGACAGTGGAGTGCAAGTTCTCTGAGATAGGAATCTTGCTGAATTGTTAATTGTATACTCCTGTTTAGCTCAGACCCCCAGGTTCCCTGTGTCAAACTTTTATTGAGGACGTCCGCCAAAATGGAGCCAGTTTTTGATCTCTGTGGTCTTTTTAGATATAGTAGGTTAGAGCTGGTCAGATTCTGTGAAAAGGGAGGCATAGAGGTGAGTGAGTTGGATACTCAGTCCCAGCTTAGGGACAGCCTGATCCTGTGGCAAAAGGGTCAGTGGGATCTTGAGCACAGTGAGAGAGATAGGGCCCGGGCCGCACGCCATGAGGGTGGTGAGTCTGTGGAGAGCCCTGAAGAATGTGAGTTGTATGGTGATGACAGTGGATGGATATCAGCAGATAGTGAGGACCCCATAGATAGGGAGTCCTTTGCTGGGTCCAGTGTCAGTACCAGCGCCCCATCTCTTTCCCTGTCCCCAGAGGAGTGGTTGGATAGGAAGGAAGAGAGGGCCTTGTTCAGGGAGAAGGTAGCCCTAGAGAGTAGGTTATCCCCTGAGTGCAATTGTAATTGTCTGGATTCCCCAGGGAGGGTGGAGTCCAGTGGTGGCAGCTTTTTAAATGTCAGTGTAGACAGTCCCACTCCCAGTTCCCCGAGTCTAGTACCTGTTTCCCTAGAAGAGTAGTATAGGTTGCAGTTTAGGGGCAGTAAGAAACTGGCTCACCAGTCTTGGGAAGAGTTTGTGGAGGACTGTCAGTGTGCACTGATTGAGTGGTTAGAGGTTCCCACGGGACCTTATTTTGACAAACTGTTTGATCTTATTCTCAAGGAACAGTTGCTCAGTGTTGTGTGTCCAGAGTTGCGCCAGCACCTGTTGAGGTTAGAAGGTTTTAGTCCTTGAGACTTTTCAAGTCAAGTCAAGTCAAGTCAGAGAATTTATATAGCGCACTACATACCCAGAGGGTCTCAAGGCGCTAAGAAAGGGGGGGAGGATTACTTTTCAAATATCCACGTTTTAAGTTGCTTTCTGAATGCTAGGTGGTTCTGGGTGAGGCGAAGGTAAGCGGGGAGTGAGTTCCATGTTTTAGCAGCCAGGTATGAGAAGGATCTGCCTCCCATGGTGGTCTTGTTGATGCGAGGTACCGTGGCGAGGGCTTGGCTGGAAGAACGTAGTTGGCGGGAGGGGGTGTAGAAGGACAGTCGAGAGTTGAGGCATTCTGGTCCGATGTCGTAGAGTGATTTGTGTGCGTGGGTTAGCAGTCGGAAAGTGATCCTCTTATTGACGGGTAGCCAATGGAGGTCTTTAAGGTGACCAGAGATGTGTTCGTTGCGTGGGATGTCTAATATGATCCTGGCTGAGGCGTTTTGGATTCGTTGGAGTTTCTTCTGGAGTTTAGCGGTAGTGCCTGCTTAGAGGGTGTTTCCGTAGTCCAGTCGGCTCGTGACCAGAGCATGGGTGACTGTTTTCCTTGTTTCGGTGGGGATCCAGCGAAATGTTTTTCTGAGCATGCGAAGAATGTTGAAGCAGGAAGAGGATACGGCGCTGACTTGTCTGTTCATTGAGAGTGAAGAATCCAGGATGACGCCTAGGTTTCGTGCGTGGTCAGTCGGGATGGGTGCTTTTCCGAGGGCTTCCGGCCACCAGGAGTCGTCCCATGCAGAGGGGGATGTACCTAAGATGAGGACTTCTGTTTTATCTGAGTTCAGTTTCAGACGGCTTTGTTTCATCCATTCGGCAACTTCTTTCATTCCTTCGTGTAGGTTAGTTTTGGCGGTGTTGGGGTCATTGGTGAGAGAAAGGATTAATTGAGTGTCATCCGCGTAAGAGATGATGTTGAAGTTGTGTTGGCGGGCGATGGTCGCGAGGGGGCTCATGTATACGTTGAAGAGGGTGGGGCTGAGTGAGGATCCTTGTGGTACGCCACAGATGACTTCAGTGGCCTCGGACTTGAATGGTGGAAGGCAGACTCTCTGGGTTCTTCCGGAGAGGAACGAGGTGATCCATTCAAGTGCTTTTCCATGGATTCCGATGTTATTGAGGCGTTGTAGAAGGGTGCTGTGGCAGACTGTGTCGAATGCTGCAGAGAGGTCGAGGAGGATGAGGGCTACTGTGTCTCCATTGTCCAGTAGAGTTCGAATGTCGTCTGTTGCTGCGATGAGGGCGGTCTCAGTGCTGTGTTTTGCTCGGAAGCCGGATTGTGAGGAGTCGAGGGATTTGTTGGCTTCGAGGAAGGCGGCGAGCTGGTTGTTGACAGCTTTCTCGATGACTTTGGCCGGGAATGGAAGGAGCGAGATGGGGCGGTAATTTTTGAGTTCGGTGGGGTCCGCTGTGGGTTTTTTCAGAAGGGCGGTGAGTTCAGCGTGTTTCCAGTCTTCCGGGAAGGTGGCGGAGTTGAGGGAGCAGTTGATGACGTCTCGGAGGTGCGGTGCTATGACGGAGTCTGCTTTGTTGAAGATGTGGTGAGGACATGGGTCTGTGGGGGATCCTGAGTGGATGGAGTTCATCAGGCGGATTGTGTCCTCAGTGGAGATTGGCTTCCAGTCGTTGAGGGTGTTCACGGGGGGAGAATGTTCAGCAAATGGTAGGGTGGGTTGGTTTCCGGGTTGGTTGTCGAAGCTGTTGTGGATGTCTGCAATCTTGTTGTGGAAGAATGAGGCTAGGGAGTCGCAGAGGGCTTGAGAGGGGGTGATGTCGTTGGAGTTGGCCGAGGGATTGGAAAATTCCTTGACGATGTTGAAAAGTTCCTTGCTGTTGTGGGCGTTGTTGTCAAGTCGATCCTTGAATGCTGTTTTCTTGGCCTTTCGGATTAGTTGGTGGTGAGTGCGGGTGGCGCTTTTGAAGGCGTCTTTGGTGCTGGTGGTTGGGTCTTTTTTCCAGGCCTTTTCAAGGGAGCGGCAGAGTTTCTTGGACTTCTTAAGATCATCGTTGAACCATGAGGCCTTTTTGCTGCCAGGTTTGCTTTGACGTTTTTTCAGTGGTGCTAAGGTGTCGGCGGTGTTGGATAACCATAGGGTGAGGTTGGCGGCGGCTTCGTTTGCGTTAGACGAGTGGGCTGGGGCGTTTAGAAGGAGCGAGGCGGAGATCTGGTCCGTGGTGATTTTGTTCCAGTTTCTTTGCAGAGTTGGTTGGAGGTGGTTGGTGGGTTTCGGCTTGTTGTAGGTGAAGTGAACGCAGCTGTGGTCAGTCTAGAGGAGGTCCGTAGTGTGGCTGAAGGAGACATGATTGCTGGAGGTGAAGATGGGGTCGAGTGTGTGACCTGCGATGTGGGTGGGGGAAGTGACTAGTTGTTTAAGTCCGAGGTTGGCGAGGTTGTCTAAGAGGGTGGCGGTGTTGCGGTCGTTGATCTTTTCGAGGTGAAAGTTGAGGTCTCCCAGAAGGATGTAGTCTTTGGAGGGGAGCGCGTGTGGGGTGATGAAGTCCGTGATGTCTTCACTGAATTTTGCGCGGGGTCCTGGTGGTCTGTAGAGGAGGGTGCCTCTGAGTGTGGTCTTGGGGTCGATGTGGATCTGGAAGTGAAGGTGTTCGGAGTTAGCGAGGTTGGCGTCAGAGCTGGTTGAGATGCGGATTGATTTCTTATGGACGATAGCGATTCCTCCTCCTGTGTGGTCGGTGCGGTCCTTGCGTGTGATCTTATAGTCTTCAGGGATGGCAATGGTGATGTCTGGGGCGGAGGAAGCATTCATCCAAGTTTCTGTTAGGAAGGCGACGTCTGGAGAGATGGTGTCTAGTAGATTCCAAAGGTCAATGGCGTGTCTGTGGACCGATCGAGTGTTGAGAAGGATGCATTGTAGGTGGTTGGGGTCGAGAGTCTGTGGTGTGATCGTGGCGGAGATGTTGTCGGTGCCGCTGAATTTGCAGGAGTAGCAGGAGAAAGGTCCATGGGTATGCCCAGGAGCGGCTTGGACGCAGTTGGGGGCGCGACCGGGGAAGAGGAAGCAGACCGATGGGAAGGTGCGAATGGTTCCTTAGCGTCACTAGCGAGTGATTCCAACAATAGTGGGTCAGGTTTCCTCTAACCCAGCGTGGTGGAGGAGGGTGAGAGTAGCCCAGCTAGGTCACAGTATAGTGAGGAGGGTGTTGGGGCTTACTACCTGTCTCAGAGGAGCGGGAGTGAGTGTGAGACCGAGAGTCCCCAGATGCCCGAAGTCCTGCCTCAGAGCCTGGATGGTTTCTTTAGGGGTCCCTACCTGTTTGGAGTGCTGCTCCTGCTTTTCGTTCTTCTCCGGCCACTTCGCCACGCCTCACGGCCCCCGCTCTGCGGGGGCCGCTCGTAGGCAAAGACTTTGGTATCTGTGGACTTAGCCTCCTGTCCCTCGATGTGCATTGAGCACCAACGCGCCTTCAGGAACCAACAGCTGACCACCAAGGGCAGAGGCGGGACTGCGAGGACCAGCGTGCCTAGCGGCGCGGATCAGCCGCAGCAGGTCCTCTTCCCGCCCCCTCCTCCCAATAAAATCTGAACGGAGTGAGTGCGCCTTGGGTCCCTACCTGTTTGGAGTGCTGCTCCTGCTTTTCGTTCTTCTCCGGCCACTTCGCCACGCCTCGCGGCCCCCGCTCCGCGGGGGCCGCTCGTAGGCAAAGACTTTGGTATCTGTGGACTTAGCCTCCTGTCCCTCGACGTGCATTGAGCACCAACGCGCCTTCAGGAACCAACAGCTGACCACCAAGGGCAGAGGCGGGACTGCGAGGACCAGCGTGCCTAGCGGCGCGGATCGGCCGCAGCTGGTCCTCTTCCCACCCCCTTCACTTGACCTCTCTTTAGATAAGCTGTGGCAACAACGCGCACGCGGGACGCGCGCGGGGCTAAGGCCGGGGCGAAGACCGGGCAAAGAGCGGGCCGTTTAAGGCCGTTCAAGGACGGCAGAGGACGGCCCTGGCCCTGAACCCCTGCATCTTCGCCCTTAATCCATTAGCAAGGTAGGCGGCACTGATTTCCAACTTTACTATAAACATATAGTGGCCGCCTCCTAGCCCTATCACCTACCGCTTTTTTGAGACCCCATTTTGCATCTGGCCCAGCACCACAGATGTCAACTATGCGCAATAGAACTAGAAGCTGTACTAAAAAAGCCATGGGGGTAGCACAAGTGACTGGACCTATAGATCTTTTCATCTCACGGGTGAATGAGACCATCGATAAAAGTATTGTATTGCTGGAAAAAAGAGTCTCCCTGGACCTCATGAACGCTAAGCGCTCTTCCTTGGGCTCTCTCGCAAACGCAAATTCACCCTCCCAACAAGCCTTGAATAATTGTTCCCTACCCCTACCCTTGACTACCGCTGGCACAGTCACAGTACCGAATGCTGTCGATTTGTCAGTCACCCAATCTGACTCGGATCCGTCCTTTGTTGATCTTGAGGCTACCCCAGATCTAGAAGCCTGTCAGACATCTGAAGAGACGGAGCCAAGCCTAGATGGGCAAATGGATAAAGTAACACCTCCTGTACCTATCGACTCTGGGAGAAGGGTTATTTTTCCTACAAAGGTAGCGTCCAAGACTAAGTCTAAGGAAAAACCCAAAGCTAAAGCCAGGAACCACAACTTGATATCGCCTACTCCGCACCTGGCGCCAGGCATACCCTGCTGGGTTGAAAACATGGTAACAGATCTCAAACAGGACCTTGAGGCCACAATAGCAGCACAAATAAAGCCTCTAATCTCCAAACTTGACAGACTCACGTCGCTAATAAATTCGAAATGGCCCAATAAGATGAATGGGCCTGGGTCTGTCCAGTCACAAGGGATTAAAGAAACGCTTCCCAAGCTTTCACCTTGCGTCAAGCTCCCTAAAGATGCATCCAACAAAGCAAAAATACCATCAGTCACCAAGGATTCAGCCGTACTACACTTGTCCCAAGCAGGGAATAATTCTGCTCAACCCCCACTCCTATCTACTCCGAAGGCGGTGGGTCTTACTTCGACCTTGCAACAATCAGCTGGTGGAAATAAAACTACCATCTTACAAGCGAAAGATCTCACAGGAAAGCCTACTAACCCTGCAGTTCCACACTCTACAAACAAGCCCGAAGGCTCTAAGCAAAAGCAGGCACGTTTTAAGTCAATTAGCCTGCCACCGGAAGTCTCTCCTTTTGTGGTTGTGCTGACAGCCGTTCCCCCACTGAAGGAGGGAGTAAAAGAAACCTTTGTAGAGCTAAGAAACAAATGTGCCCAGTGGCTTCAACTACACAAACCTTTACCTAACAATATGAGTGGTGAAATTCTTACTGTGCGTAGAGGGGACTGGGTGGGCAGGAGTAAGAAAACAATACCAGGGGATGTAATCACAGTTAACTTTAGGGATATAGGGGCAGCCAGTTACATATGTAACACACCCAACAGTGGTCCTACTACCCAAATCAACCCACTCCCCTTGTCTTACTTCCTTCCCATGCCGCCAAGACTAAATCCCCATCGGCTTGCTTTTCCAAATAATAGAGGGCCTGTGTATCCCCCGCAACATACCACTAAACACTGGCAACAGCCATCACATTTCCCATCTTTATTTCCACACCATGCTAGCCTTCAGTGGTAACAACCTTTTCAGCACCCACCACCCCTATATCAGTCTGCTCAGCAGTGGCAGCAATCCCTTCAGCCCCCACTACCTGCTAACCACCAGTGGCAACAGCCATGGCAGGATTTGCCCCCTTCTTTCGACCCCTCATATTCACAATTTGCCCATCCAAATAGGTACTGTGTGTTAGATGAGGTAGACTGACTCAATTTTATGGAAGGTCCAGATACAAATCTCGCTACCACCAATAACGATATGGAGAATGTTCCGCCAGCCACATCCTTCCCCATATGCCCCGAATCTCCAACAGTGACACCCCCAATATCACTTCCCTATACATTAACTAGGGACAGTGCAGACCCACCAAATTCTAAAATTATTGCCATCCCCGACGGTGATCCAACACATGGCGAGATAAAAATCCTTAGTTGGAACCTTGCAGGGATCTCTAGGAAATTAGGCCTCCCGGAGTGGAACGTCCTGATTGACGCCCACAAGATTTGTGTATTCCAAGAGACCTGGATCACCGAGCCACTGCACCGTGTCGGGTTTGTCACATTTTTTACACCAGCTGTAAAACCTATGGCAGGGAAGGGGCGGCCATCAGGGGGGCTCATCATCTGGGTAAGCATTTCTCTCAACTGTCGGATAACCATAAAGAAGGCAGGAAACCCAGATATCCTTGGTATCTCTCTATCGGGCCAACGTGGGGGACTACTTGTAGATCTCTACGATGTCTACGCTAGAGGTTTTAAAAATGGGTGCATCTCACCAACAGTAGCGGAGCTTGAGGCCCAACTAGGGGACCAGAGCGAACCTGGCCATATCATAATAGCAGGAGATTTTAACTGCACATATGAGCCACTCCCCCTAGAAGGAATACCTGATTTAGGAGAAGAGGACAGTAGGTGGGGTATTCCCATCCTCTCTATTCCACCCATCAAGCGCTGGACTCGCAGTGCAATACAGCTCAATGCACTTACCTTAGAGTTTGGATTAAGAGCAGCCAATGGCCGCACACGTTCTGACCAGATGGGTGCCCCAACGTTCAACAGAGTTGGTCACTCCACAAGGATAGACTATATTCTGTTGGACCGGGGGCTCTGGAGTTCGGTCATCGATATGGTTGTTATTCCTACCATAGAGAGTGATCATAACTCACTTTCCTTAACCCTAATGAATTTTTGGTCCACTGGAGCGCCGCTAGCACCACAGAGCTGCCCACAGGAGATTACTGTCTCCTCTTGTGGAAGACGCCTTAAGTGGAACAAAATCTTGTGTAATACTGATAAATTGTCCACTATAGAAGAGGTGATTAAAGGCACACAGGATGAAATCAGCTCCATAGATTTACTTATGGCAGCAGATAAGGTAACAACTATCTATGAAGTAGCCATAAAAACTATAGGGGACCTTTTTTGGGTAAAAGGGACTATAGGGAAATCCAAACCTCTAACCAAACCCAAAGGCAGACATGACTGGTACTCTGCATCATGCAGAAAGGCCAAGGCACGTCTAATTGAAGCAGTTAAAGGGAAGTCCCCTTATCAATTCAAATAGCTAGGAGGGAACATAAAAAGGTCTTGTGGTTAGCCAAAAGGGAGTGGGAGGATGCCTACTGGCTAACCCTTAAAGAAGCCAGCTTGAAAAAAGACTCTAAATGTTTTTGGGACACTATAAGGGCACGTAACAGACCAGACAGTGATCTGCTAACCTGCAACATCCCAAGCCAGGTGTGGGAGGATCACTTCTCTAAACTCTACTCCTGTCACGATGGCTCCAACGGGAGAGGGCCTGTCATATCCCCGCCTACCACTAACTATGTATTTTGCCCCAGTGACTTTGACTTTACGCTAAAGGAAGTGGAATAAGCTCTATCATTCCACAAAAAGCGGCCGGACCTGATGGGATTCCCGGGGATCTGCTAAAATCCGATAGCGCCAAATGGGGTAAATTGATTCACTCCCTCCTTGTTGCCATCTGTAGGGGTGCCCCTATTCCCTCATCGTGGAAAGGGGCGGAGGTGGTCCCCATCCATAAGAAAGGTTCGAGGGATGACCCATCTAACTATAGGCCGATCAGCTTGCTAGATACCAGCCAAAAAGTTGTCAGCAAAGTCCTGTTACTCAGAATCCTCAACTGGGTAGAAGAAAATAAAATCCTTTCCGACTTCCAGGCGGGTTTCAGAGTGGGCACTGGAACGATTGAGCAAGCACTCAGGCTCATGATGGTATATTGGAAGGTTGTGGTAATAGGCAAGGGCAGTCTTTATCTTGCATTTATCGATTTAAAGACTGCCTTTGACCTCGTACCTAGGGACCTATTATGGAAAGTACTGGCTGACATGGGGCTGCCACATTATCTACTATCCCTATTAGTCAGACACACCAGGACAACTTTGCCCAAGTCAGGTGGGGCCCTGGAGGGGAGAAAACGGGCAGTATTCCAGTCGAGAGAGGAGTCCGCCAGGGATGTGTTCTGGCTCCCACCCTTTTCTCTCTCTATATCAATGGGGTGGTCGAGCATCTCCTCAAACATCCATCTGACAAGCTATCCCTGGCTGGCGAACGCATACCGACCCTCCTCTTCGCGGATGATACGCTTTTAATCTCCAAAACCCCAATGGGACTCCAGAGACTTTTGGACAATTTCCAATCATTTTGTACCGATCGAGGCCTGGTTATAAATACAAACAAAATGAAGTACCTTGTCCTCAATCCACCGAAACAACATGTGCGTTCCCCCACCCTAAACGCTGAGCTCCTGGAAAGGGTGAAAGTCTTCGATTACCTTGGGATACGCCTTTCGGACAAAATGGACTGGACGCCACACCTAGACAAAATGCTGTTGAGCCACAAAAGGATTACAGGCGCCCTTTTGAGAGAGCAACGTTCCAGTACAACAAGACCTATAGGAACAGCCCTTGAGATTTATACAGCTAAAGGTGTTAGCTCTGCCCTCTATGGAGCGGAACTTTGGGGCTTTTCGTCCACTGACGCTCCGCAAAGATCTGAGAACAAATTTTGCAGAGAAATAATGTCCCTTCCACAGGCACCCCGACACTTCCTTTATTCATGGACCTTGGCCGTAACCAGATTGGCGAAATTGCAAAATTTCGCCCGTTACTACTATGGGCCCGTATTTGGCGGGTAGAAGAACTAAGTGGATATGCCAGAGGCCTTAAAGAAATTATGTCATCACCAAGATGGCACAAAATCAAATGGCTAAAAGACATGAAAAGCCTATTAACTAAGTTGGGCCAACTTGAATCATGGCTAAGTAGAACTTCACCCCCAAAGCAAACACTTAAAAAGCTTTATTGGGACTGGATTTGTTCTCAAAGACACTCTAACACATCCCTAGGCAGGCTAACAGAGGGCTTTCTGATGTTCAAAGACTGTCCCAGGCGGGAACTATACCTGGATACAATTGGAAAACCCTTTGATAGGGCCTTGTATTTCAGATTTAGAACGGGAACCCTACCACTTAACACCTTCACTAAAAGATGGAAATCTTGTATTGAAATGTCTGATCTATGCCCATCGTGCCTTGCTAAACCGGAGACATTAGCACATTTTCTGTTTGTCTGCGGCGAGTATGCTACTCCAAGGAGGGTCTGGCTCAAAAACCTATGCCGGCAGCTGGGGACTAGGAGTCACGATGTGGCAATCAGGATACTTATTTCAGACAGTAACGTACCCTATGCTTGTGCCCTAGCCAAATTTCTATCCTGGGCCTGGGCTATTCGAGCCAAAAAGCTAAAACAATCTGTTTAATTCTTTTTTTAGAAAAATTTCTTAAACTGGAAATGCTGCTATAATTGTTCTACCTTTATAATTTAACAAACTAGCTGGCTATGTTTAACTGAACATACATTTTTTGAAACTATTGCTTGGAACAGAGATATAGAATCTTTTTAAAATTGTACTTAATTGTAATTTTTTATACATTGATCTGCTTTTATGATAATGACTTTTATCGAAATAAAGCTTTTTGACTTTGACTTTGACTTTAGGGAACACCAGGGTGGGGACCTAAGCTTACCTGTTAGTTCACTTGAGGGAGATCTCCTAGTGTGTGGGGGACCTGGAGCCTCTGTAAGCGGAGCTTCCATGGTTGTAGAGTCTGGCAGTACTGCTCCAGTAGGGAGAGTACAGAAGTCCAGTGAAAAGAGTGATTGGGGGATAGGATGTGAGTCCCCAGAAGTCCTGGAGTGCCAGGCAGTGATTCCAACAAAGGTTCTAGACCGGAGGTTGGAGGTCCAGGTTCAGGGTTTGCCTGACCTGAAGGGTGGGAATACTGTAATCGGTGTCCTGACCAGTTCCTTCTCCAGAGGTACCGCCCCGGTTGGGAGGGAGCAGGACTCTGGAAGGGGGTGCAGAGGGTGGGAGAGGGTACCCCTCGAATGAGGAGGAGGAACCCTAGGAGAAGAGGTAAGAGGAGGAGAGCCTTCCCTGGTCCACCTAAGGTTGTAGACCCTAGGCTGGAGAACCAGTGGCAGTCTAGCCCTGTCTTACAGACCGGAAGAGTGGAGCATGGCTATTATGTACCCAGGGGTTACTACCCCCCACTTTGTGAGCAGGCAGGAACCAGGGGCACCTGGGTGGCCTAGGGCCTGGTCCTCGCCGAGGGCAGCTGGAGATTACCAGTGGGGTAGCCCAGTTAGTCCCTACCATAGTTTTAGAAAGAACCCCAGGGGTTCACCGTGGCGTAAAACAGGAGGGTGTCCCTGCAGTTGCGGGCCCGCGTCCGTGTTTTATCGCCCCAAGCAGGGAAGCCCATCACGGTGGTGATTGGTCTGCCCTGCAATTTGGCTGGAAGGGGGTTGTGTTGGACTTGGCCCTTATGGCAGGTTCACCCCTAATCTTTTTGATTTTAATCTGTGATCTGTGTTGATGATTTTCTGGTCTCTGCGCACTTTTTCCCTGTGTCCCAGAGTAAAGTGCGTGCATGTTTGTTAGGCTGGCCTGCTCTCCCATAGAAATGCATAGGGAATGTCTGTGTCCCTGGTAGTTCCTGATGCGTGGGGAGTGCAGACTCGAATTTGGTATGTGCGAGCTCGTGAGAGGAAATGCTTCACAATGGTGTATGTGGCATGAGTGTATCATGTGTAGAAATGCCACTTCTAGGACTTGGCATATTAATGTAAAATATGCCTGTCGTGTGATTGGCTGGAGCTGGCTGGTGAGCCTGGCTCCAGGAAGGCTGGATGGGTCTGCCCGGTGGTGAGTGTGAGATTAGCATGTTGATGGCGTGGGAGGAGTGCACCTGGTCCCTGATGGGCCTGGGATTTCCCCACACAATGCTGGCTCCACCCCCTGTAGTGCGACAGATGACCGTAGCACTGCCAGTGAATAGAGAGGGTGGTTGAGGTAAACAGAGTACTTCAAAACCAGCTGCAACTGGTTTTCCCCCCAGCCTGCACCTACAGACAAAGGGATTTACAGTATAAGAAGGGGCTATGTCCCCATATAATTTGGTTCTGTTCTGCTTTTGGATCCTGCCAGAGGGGGCTGTTGCTGCTGCTGGGGCCAGGAGGACCGCCACTTGGCTTGTCTCCCTGCCTGGAGACCCAGTGTGCTGGCTCTGGCCCTGCCTTGCCCCCCTGCCTGCCTAAAAGGACTTTGCTGAGGCCCTACTTGCTGATAGCGCCTGGGAGCGCTTCATTTTTTCCCTTAGAGCGCTTGGGAGCGCTTTATTGACATTGCCGGTGCCCACCCGACATCAGAGCCGATTTGCCGATTTTTGGCGAGCGAGTGCCCACCTCGCTTTATCTTTTAATTTAAAGCCGGTGCCCACCCGGCAATGCCCGTGCTGTTTTTATTATTTACGAGCCGGTGCCCACCCGGCATTGCCCCGTAATCACCGCCGCAGCCCCGGAGCATCGACAACCGTTGCCGGGCCGCTGCCTAGTGCGACCCGGAAGTCCCGCCTCCTGACCCCCAGAGCCGCGCTGCCATTGGCGGCCCCAGAGGAAGCCAGGCGGATTGCCGAGGGACGGGGCCAGGCGGGAGACAGGAAGCCGCCTGACGCGTCCTGCCGAAGCTCCCCGAGGAGAGAGGAGCCCCGAGCCGCCCCAGCGAGACAGCCGGTGAATGGAGGGAAGGGAGGAGGGCGTCGGGGCACATTGCCGGTGCCCACCCCTCCCCTTCCGCGAGCGGGCCGGGCCGAGCGAGGCCCTCGTGGTGTTCGGGCCCCGAGAGGCTCGTGGGGCATTGTGTAATTCCCGATACCCCCGTGAGGGACTCCAACGTGGCCGCATTATTGATTTAGGAGCCCCGAGGCTCCTGGGGGCAATTTGTCTATTTAGAGCCTGAGAGGCTCCCGCCCTACCTGTATTTACGAGCCCGAGGCTCGAGGGGGCATTTCAGTGATTTAGAGCGCTAAGTTCTATAGTGCCATAGGTGATTTGCGAGCCCTGAGAGGCTCGAGGTGCCCTTCCTTCGCAGAGCCCTGAGAGGCTCTCTGGGGCCCAGTTCATTGGTTGTAGCCCCGAGGCTCCCACGCTGTGTCTCCCCACCAGTGTTCTTGAGCCCACGTGGCTCCAACGTGTGCCCAGCATTATTCACAACTGTCCAGCACTTAGTGGACAGTTGCTACGTTTAGGTTTGTGTGCTGTGCTGCCTGCGCAGCTTCCCTGACATTGAGACTCAGGGCATTTCAGCCCCTTGCGAGGCCAGTTGGCCTGAGGGACAATTCTAGTGTTGTGCTACATGCACCCTGCGCATTGTGATTTACTTGCTTATTTTGATTCCTGCGCAAATGTTCTACCTGCACCTCTGAATGTATTTTAATGCCTCATGTGCAATGCATTTTATGTTTTATCCCCTTTGCTAAAAGTGACCTGCTTAGAGGATTGTTGATGTCCCATTACCTTTGCTAAAAGTGACCTGCTTAGGTATTTTATGTTTTATCCCCTTTGCTAAGAGTGACCTGCTTAGAGGATTGTTGATGTCTCATTACCTTTGCTAAAAGTGACCTGCTTAGGTATTTTATGTTATATCCCCTTTGCTAAAAGTGACCTGCTTAGAGGATTGTTGATGTCCCATTACCTTTGCTAAATGTGACCTGCTTAGGTATTTTATGTTTTATCCCCTTTGCTAAGAGTGACCTGCTTAGAGGATTGTTTATGTCCCATTACCTTTGCTAAAAGTGACCTGCTTAGGTATTTTATGTTTTATCCCCTTTGCTAAAAGTGACCTGCTTAGAGGATTGTTGATGTCCCATTACCTTTGCTAAATGTGACCTGCTTAGGTATTTTATGTTTTATCCCCTTTGCTAAAAGTGACCTGCTTAGAGGATTGTTGATGTCCCATTACCTTTGCTAAATGTGACCTGCTTAAGTATTTTATGTTTTATCCCCTTTGTTAAAAGTGACCTGCTTAGAGGATTGTTTATGTCCCATTACCTTTGCTAAAAGTGACCTGCTTAGGTATTTTATGTTTTATCCCCTTTGCTAAAAGTGACCTGCTTAGAGGACTGTTGATGTCCCATTACCTTTGCTAAATATGACCTGCTTAGGTATTTTATGTTTTATCCCCTTTGTTAAAAGTGACCTGCTTAGAGGATTGTTGATGTCCCATTACCTTTGCTAAATGTGACCTGCTTAGGTATTTTATGTTTTATCCCCTTTGCTAAAAGTGACCTGCTTAGAGGACTGTTGATGTCCCATTACCTTTGCTAAATGTGACCTGGTTAGGTATTTTATGTTTTATCCCCTTTGCTAAGAGTGACCTGCTTAGAGGATTGTTTATGTCTCATTACCTTTGCTAAAAGTGACCTGCTTAGGTATTTTATGTTTTATCCCCTTTGCTAAAAGTGACCTGCTTAGAGGATTGTTTATGTCCCATTACCTTTGCTAAAAGTGACCTGCTTAGGTAAGTTATGTTTTATCCCCTTTGTTAAAAGCGACCTGCTTAGAGGATTGTTGATGTCCCATTACCTTTGCTAAATGTGACCTGCTTAGGTATTTTATGTTTTATCCCCTTTGCTAAAAGTGACCTGCTTAGAGGACTGTTGATGTCCCATTACCTTTGCTAAATGTGACCTGGTTAGGTATTTTATGTTTTATCCCCTTTGCTAAGAGTGACCTGCTTAGAGGATTGTTTATGTCTCATTACCTTTGCTAAAAGTGACCTGCTTAGGTATTTTATGTTTTATCCCCTTTGCTAAAAGTGACCTGCTTAGAGGACTGTTGATGTCCCATTACCTTTGCTAAAAGTGACCTGCTTAGGTATTTTATGTTTTATCCCCTTTGCTAAAAGTGACCTGCTTAGAGGATTGTTTATGTCCCATTACCTTTGCTAAAAGTGACCTGCTTAGGTATTTTATGTTTTATCCCCTTTGCTAAATGTGACCTGCTTAGGTATTTTTTGTTTAGGTTTCCTTCCCTTTGCTAAAAGTGACCTGCTTAGGTGATGGTTTCCCTCCTTTAGGTCCTGATGATAAGGTCCTAGTTGCCTGCATGATTTTCCTACAGTGTTTAGGTTTGTGTAGGAGGTATTTACTCTTTACCAGTGATTACTGGTTGTGTGCTGTATTTACTATTTTGGTGCTACAGTCATTACATGGTTATGTGCTAAGTGTTATACCTACAAGTATTATTTCTAACAAGTGCCTACCCCTGACAGTGGTCCATGTGGCCCTGTCCTGCACATAATCCCTTGTAAATTCTGCTCGTGCCTGTTGGCACATTGTAAAGTTTGTGTGTTATATACTGTGTTTTTATTATTATACAAAGGCTATTTTTATATAACCTTGTGTGGAGTTTCCTTTGTGGTGGGTCTTGGGTGTTGTTGTTGGGGTGCGTGCGCAATACTTAACTCATACCGCCTCCAAGTTTAGCCTTGCTGCTCGCGCCACGTTACCTAGAGGGTGAGCGGGGGTTATCGTGGCGTGGGACTCCCTTGCCCTGACTTGGAAGTGGTGGTCTATGACTGACGTTGGCGCAAGCCTTGGCCAGCCAGAGATCCCGTTTCTAACAGATAGATAGATAGGTAGATAGATAGATAGATAGATAGATAGATAGATAGATAGATAGATAGATAGATAGATAGATAGATAGATAGATAGAGTGAGGGCAATAGATAGATAGACAGATAGATAGAGTGAGGGCGATAGATAGATAGATAGATAGATAGATAGATAGATAGATAGATAGATAGATAGATAGATAGATAGATAGATAGATAGATAGATAGATAGATAGATAGATAGATAGAGTGATGGCGATAGATAGATAGAGTGAGGGCGATAGATAGATAGATAGATAGATAGATAGATAGATAGATAGATAGATAGCGTGAGGGGCGATAGATAGAGTGAGGGGTGATAGAGTGAGGGACGATAGATAGATAGAGTGAGGGTGATAGATAGATAGAGTGAGGGCGATAGATAGAGTGAGGGCGATAGATAGATAGATAATTGAGTGAGGGCGATAGATAGAGTGAGGGAGATAGAGTGAGGGCAATAGATAGAGTGAGGGTGATAGATAGAGTGAGGGCAATAGATAGAGAGTGTGAGGGCGATAGATTGATAGAGTGATGTGGCCTCGTGGTGGACGTGGTGGTGGACGTGGGGGTGGTAGATGTGGTGGATGTGGTGGTGGTGGACGTGGTGGACGTGGTGGTGGTGGTGGATTTGGTGGTGGACATGGTGGTGAACTTGGTGGTGGACGTGGTGGTGGCAGTGGATGTGGTGGTGGTGGAGGTAGACATGGTGGTGGACGTGGTAGTGGCCTCGTGGTGGACGTGGTGGTGGAGGGCATGGTGGTGGTGGAGGGCATGGTGGTGGTTGACGTGGTGGTGGTGGTAGTGGTGGTGGACATGGTGGTGGACATGGTGGAGGTGGGTGTGGTGGTGGTGGACGTGGTGGTGGTGGACGTGGTGGTGGTGGATGTAGTGGTGGTGGACGTAGTGGTGGTGGATATGGTGGTGGATGTGGTGGTGGAGGTGGTGGCTGTGGACGTGGTGGCTGTGGGTGTGGTGGTGGTGGACGTGGGCGTGGTTTGAGAAAGTGACTCTATATATACTGGACTATAATGGATTACAGTGTGTATAGACTCCACCAACCCCAAAGGTGGAACAGAGGTTAAAGTCAGGACTGACCTTACTCTCAAAAGTGGTAGCTTGGTCGAGCAGTAAGGCAGTACCAGAGGGCAGGGCAAAGCATTTGTTGTACTCACTCAGTTAGCAAAGGATTTCACACATTCAAAGACTGAACTCCAGGCCAATTGTTTTCATATCAAAATATATAGCTGTTTTATTTTTAGAACCAACAGGCATATAAATATACTTTTCTAGATATCAATACTCTCATGTAGTTACTTTACAAGGAAGCAATAAAGTTTGTGAACACAATAGATACAGGGGTTACTGAGGGCAACACAAGTCTAGAGTAGACACACTTTAGCATTGAGCTCAATGGGTTTTTCAGCATATAAATACAGTTGATTACCACACAGATTACTTTAGTAGTTCCAGGACTAGATCCTAGATTCAATCCAGGGGTCTAAACTGAAACCAATTTAGTAAAACCGTTTTAGTTACTGTAGTGAATTTGCATGAATATAAAGCTGTTTTAAAAGTTCACACTTAGAAACTTTTCAAGGTAAATCTGACAATGTTATCCAAGGGAAGAAAATTCAGGTTACAGGTAAAGTACGATCGCGTTACTTTTCTAATCCAGTACTGGGCTCCTGGGGTCAGCACTGGGGTCTTAACTTAAAACAGGTAGGTAATTGTGTTTCAGTATTTCGTATGATTTTTAACGAATATTTCAAGTTTTCAAAAGTAGACAATTTCAGAGAAAAGCTGATAATGGGTTCCTATGGAGAAAATACAGATTACTAGTAAACCCGGTAAGGATTGTTTTTGCGGTTCAGCACTAGGCTACAAGGTACAGTACTGGCTTCTACCCTGCTTACAGGTGAGTACTTCGGAATGCGAAACTCAGCTGATTTTATATGAATATTTTCAGTTTCCCAAACTTCACACTTCGAAAATTTTCGAGTCAAAGTTAGTCAATGTTATCCAATGGCTGGTAAGTGAGTTACTGGTTTCCCGGTGAGTACTCGGCTGGTGAAGTTAAGGTTCTGGGCATAGACTTGAGGTTCCGTGACGATTGTAAATGGTGTTTTTGACTTGCACGAATATGGTCGAGTCTGGTATCTATGAACCGCAAATGACAAGTTTAGTGGGTGTACGCAGTTTCGCTGTGCTAACCTAAACCGTTCGTCTGTTACGTGGGTTTTTCTATCTGTACCCACGGGTTCCATCTTAGATATGGCATCCATTTTGTCTCTTGCCCTCAAGTAGCCAGCGAACGGACGTTGTCCGCTTCGCGACCCTGGGATTCCCAAGATATCTGCGGAAGACACATGTCCTTTGAAAATGTCTTTATGACGAGGGGGATGATACTGTAAGGCAGATGGCCCCGCTCGAGGCTCATCTCGCCGTGCCGGTTTATTGTCTTAGCCGTGCATCTCATTAGGCATGTCCCTTTGATGCCTGTAGCTCGTGTTTCCCGATACCTCCCCTTTTACACCCTTTCCAATCTCCCCACTGTTTCCATCTTCCTCTGCACCTGTCCTTGTTCCTTCTTCGATCTGTTTTACTACTGATTGGAATGTACTAATGGTGGGAAGATGGGTTTTTACAGTTGGGAACCGCCAAATGTTTCCGCACTTATGTTCCGGACCTTGAATGTATCAAAGTGACCAAAGCGACCCCTCTGGGGATAATTATGGGAACCGAGTCGTAAACCTTGTGTACCATGTAAACCTATGGGAGAATTGTGTATAAAAGGAGCGATCCACAGAACCAATTTGAAGCAGTCTCCCCGAACTACACTCGTTGTACTTCCTGTGACTTCTGTGTTTCCCTGCAGTAAATAAACCTTGAATCTTTGACGCCGAAGGAAGTGTCCCGTGTCTCTGTGATTCGTACGCCGGAGCAGGTTACCCACGAAGGTTTCAGGTGTTGTCCCCTGGCACCGCTGGGTCTTAAATAACCCAGTCCTTCAGTTGGCGCCCAACGTGGGGCTGCATCAGTGGTACCGGTCCAAGCCCGACGATCGTGAGGAACTTCGTGTGAAATCTCCGAGGGAAGGTGCACTCCGCTTCATCGATCCTGTTGTCGAAACAAGTGGCCCGAAGACTTTTCCCGCGAAGATTCCCGCCTCCTGACGGCTGCGACGGACTGCTGCCCTGACTGTAGACCTGTTTTGGCGCCTGGCGTAGACCTTGGTATAGCGAGAGGATTGACGGGCCTTCCTGGTGACGCCATCGATCTTTGAGTTAAGTATTTGTGGGTCGCTCCCAGAGTTCTTGGTTGTGGTTGCTTAGGTGTTGCATGGTTCCATTGCATTTGTGGTTCTTGGTACTTTGTTGTGATATTTGACGACTGCAGCCGCCAAAAACCGAGGGTTTTTTCTCTTTGCAGGGACTTGGTAAATCCCGTAACCCTTGACGTTTGTGAAACTCGGCTAGTGTGCAAGATGCCTGGTCGCAGTACTTTGTTTAGTTGTTTCAGACGTTGTGGTACGGATTCCCGACTGGAGGACTCGTGTCCGATACCTCCGGTTGGAACTCCAACTTATGAGCTGTACAGCAAACACGGGCTAGGCCCGATTACTTTTAATGACTATTGGATTTGTTACACTAAAAAAGACGGTGTCCTTAGTTGGCCACCTCATGGTAGCTTTGAGACCCCGATCTTAGATAATCTAGAGGCTAAATTGTTTGAGAAAAAGTCAAGGCCGGCCATGTTTGATGCCTTTCGGTTGTGGCGTAAAGAAGCCCGACAGAAAGAGATCAGACAGACTAAACGTAATCAGAGAGATGGTGTTGCTGCCATTGTAAAGAAAGCAGAGCAGTTTCAGCGTGATAAGGAGGTTAAGGAAAAGGAAGTGTTTGATAGGCTACAGCGTATGTCCATAGATAAATGCTATCCTGCTTTGCCTACGGAGTCGGATAAGAAGGAAGAATCAGTTGAGGATCCTCTAATGTCCTATCTTATGAAGTCGCCACCTCCGTATGTACAGGGTACCGCAGCCCCTGTGGTTCCCCCTGTACCTGCTCCTCCACCTATTCCTCAGCCTGTTCCTCAACCTGCACCCGTTCTTCCGACTGTTCCTGCTCCTTTGCCTACTGCTATTCCTACTGCTCCTCCAATTCCACATACTCCTGTTCCCGCTACTGCTCCTGCTCTGTTAACTCCTGTTGTTGCTTCTGTCTCTACTCCTTCTCTTGTTAGTCCCTTGTGCTATACTTCTCCATCTACTCGTAGTCGTACTTCTCCTGTTGCGGCTAGCTTCTTTCATTCTCTTGGACCTGTTTTTGGGTCCGCTGGTTCAGATGGTCCTCAGAGACGTAGTCAGCTTCCCGGTAATAGGGAACGTGCTTCGCTATATAACATGGCGATGGGTTGGATGACGCATCCTCTTAGAAACCCTCCACGTGCTGTACTTGATACGTTCTGTCAATTCAATGTACCGACACAAAGATACGTGTTCGAAGAAATGTGTAAGGTTCTGCGCGATCAGATATCGGCCGATGCACCTGACGAGGTGTTGACCGCTTTGTCTGATCTACAGCTTCAGTTCTCGAATGGACTGATAGTGGATACCAATGTTCGACGTGCTGTTGAGCGGTTGCTATCTTTTCGTCCCACTCCTATACCTCAAGCCTTGTTCGTTGAGGATGTTGAGAGGCAGTTAGATGCGTCTGGTCAGTTCCCCATGCGTGAAGTTCCACCAGTGTGGATGCCAGGCGACGCTACTGCTGCTCCACCGATCTTGCCGCATTTCCAGAGAGTATGGATACATCTCCCATGGAAACGCTCTGAAGTGTTACAGGTGAAGCAATCTTTGCCTGACCCTCGCAAAAATCCTGCAGGGTATTATAAAGAATTGTCGCAGCTCGTAGACGCTACGATAATGAATCTTGCCGATATTGATATGTTGTTTGGTAATGTCGTACCGCAACCGGTATGGGCTAAGATTCGTCAGGAAAATCATCCAAATGAACTAGGTGGTGATTGGGCTGCCATTGTAGCGGCGGATGGGTTGCAAACTGGTGGTGCTAAACCCGAACAGTTGATTGCTGCTCTCCCTCAAAGAATCATTACGCTAATGAAAACTCTTATGCCAGCTATGAGGGTGAATTGGGACAAATTGTCAGGTTGTCGACAAAAGAAGGACGAGAGTGTCTCTGATTTCTTTACGAGATTTGAGGAGGCATTCATCGACCATAGTGGTCAGGATATGGGCACTGAGGGTGGTCAACGGTTGTTAGTGGACAAATTTGTCTCTAACTTATTGCCCGATTTGAGCAATAAATTGAAAAATTCTGAAAGTGCGTGGGCCGTTTCTACCTCGGCTCAAATATTGGCCACGGCACAGTATTATGAGAACAGAGAGAAAGAGGAGAACGACCGCGCTGATAAAAAGACGAAAGAACTTAAAACTAAAGTGTTGTTACAACAAGCGTATCCTCCGCGTTCGAATCAGAATGCTTCGCAGCAAAATAGATCGCAGTCGCAATCTAATCGATCACAATCTCGAAATGACTCCTCTTCCCAAAGATCTTCGTTAGGGTACAATCAATGTGCCTATTGTAGACAAGAGGGTCATTTAAAATTCAATTGTCCTGTTCTAAACGATCGTAATAGTGGTAACTCATCTAGAGGGGGTCGTGGTGGTTCTCAGCAGACATCACGCGGTAGGGGTCGTGGTGCTCAAAATGACCATTCAGATAACTCATCAAATTCCAATAACTGTTTCGATCAACGTGGATCATCGCAAGGACGATCTGCGCAGTACAATGTAGACGATTATTACGTCGATCAGGGAACTGACGACAGTAATTACTAGGACAGCCATAGACAAGGAGAGGGAGTGGTATCAGTTCCGGTTGATCAGAGAGGGCCTTACGTCGCAGTTGCTACATCGGGCGTCGTTGAGCCTTTTCTGTTGGACACTGGTGCAGCGAAAAGTTCCATAATGCATTCGAAACTACCTGGCGCACCTTTGTCTGGCTTAACAAATGTTTCCGTTGGATTCTCTGGCGCCCCCGTTAGCAATCCAGTTTTGCGCCCTTTGCCCCTTACAATTGGGCCTCGTGAGCTGCAAGCTCCGCTGATTTTGACTACTGGTTGTGGTGAAAATCTTTTGGGCCTGGATTTGCTTAAACGTTTGTATGCAACTTTGTATTGTTCTCCTGCGGGTGTAAAGCTTACGTTGGGAGAGAGGGTTGTCTCTCCTATGTACTTGTCTCTCGATAAGCTTCCACCGGAATTGAGTTCTCTTCCTGCATCTTTGTGGGCAACAGGTCCCAATGATGTGGGCCTGCTTGATATCTCCCCTTATGTTGTTCAGCTGAAATCTAATGTGCGATTGCCACGTATTCCCCAGTATCGTATTTCTCTTGATGGTGAACGAGCACTGTTAGCGATCATCTATGATCTGATCGAGAAAGATGTTGTTATGGCTGGATTTTCTGATTAGATGGGATCAGCCCCTAGGGGCCCCTCCAACCCAGCCAGAACGTAATCACATCCCTCCTCAGGACCATCCATCCAGGCACCTGGGTACCTACCTGAGGATGGGGAACTCGCAATATACAAGCTCATATTATTAAAAACACCACTAAATCTTTAGGGATACTAAGAATACTCACTGATTACTAAGGATAACTTATAGTCTCGCGGCCACTCAGACCCAGACTAATCTACCCTGGGGCAGATATGACACACAATCCGGTGCGTCTACACACGTGGGTCTGCAGCCCCAGTGCTCTCCCTTATTTCCAAACGGTTCGCAATCCGGCAAACCTCCACGCCAGTCTCCCCCCTGACGCTCTCACTTACGCAAGCCACAATCCTGTGGGTATCCACGCTGGTCATCCACCCCAGCGCTCTCACTAACGCCGTATATCAACGACGACCACATTCCTATGAACACCTTCAGATATATATATATATGTCTCTTCACTAAGGGTCTACTACTACAATAATATTATGGGATAGCCGAATTACTTAGTGTCAACAATTCCCTAGCTCAAGGGCTCCCTGTTCTCCCTATTCATTCAGACTTACCGGATCAGGGGCAGCATCTGTTCTGGCTATAACATCTGACTAGGAGGAAAAAGGTTACCTATGCTTTGGAACAGAAGACGCTGTTTACAGGATTATGGGAGGGTGTGGTCCCTTAGTTGCAGGTCTCCTCTCTCCCTCACTATTACTTACCTGATCAGGGGTAGCATCTGTTCAAACAGTAATAAAGGGGATTACCCTCACTGTATGGGATACACACTATGTGATTGAGTTTTTTCTTGATTTAAGCGCTCCTACTCCCTTCTGATCCATCAGTGGCTCAACAGCAACTGGCTAGAAGCCAGGATAGCTTTATCATAAAAAAACTCATACACACTAATTCACTAATTAATGGGGTCATTTATTGTAACAATAATAAAGTATACATATACAAAACTATGGGGTCTCTATAACTAGCAGTAACTTTAACACACCGCTGAAAGAGAAGGATTAAACATAACAGGAACACTCCGCTGAAAGGGAAAGGATTAGTTAGACATACAATAGCCTAGGGAATAAGAACAAGATTAAGGTGTAAGTGTAAGTGTACCTAATTCAGACTACCTCACCTATTAGAAGGAAGATTTCTCTCTCTGCCTCTGGTGGGATTAGGGCTCTCTCTGCCTCTGGTGGGATTAGGGCTCTCTCTGTCTCTCCCTCCTTCACCACATCACCACGCCTCTGGTTCAGTTGCTCCAGCTGACAGCCTTCTTTGATGCTCTCTGCACTGCTTTCTCTCTCCTCATCTTCAGCAATCGTCTGCCTTCTTTCTCCATTCAAGAACTGCACTCTATTCTGCAGCTCCAGCAGACATCCTCTCTCTCTCTCCAAGCTGTTCTGAGCTCCAAGCTGAACTGAGCTCCCAGCTGTTCTGAGCTCCAAGCTGTTCTGAGCTCCAGGCTGAACTGCACACAAGCTGGAATGAACTCCACGCTGAACTGAACACCAAACTGAACTGAACACTCCTCCTCTCCTGTAGCTCACTAATATGGATTCCTCTCCCCTCATGGAAATTTCCACCAAAGGGCTGCCTCCTACCGAATTCCTGTGCCAGCTCCCAGGCTTCCACGCAACCGCAGTGGCCATCTGCTTGTTACGTCTGGGCCCAAGAGAAAAACACATTTCTCGGATAAGAAGCAGTCCTAACTGGATTTTCCTCTAGCACACAACAGCCTTAACTATAAACATTGCCTTTACCCTGAAAAGCCTCTCAGCTTCATCAAGATGGAGTCCCTCTAGCTCTAGGCCTGTAGGCCTGAAAGGGATGAAATGCCCCTTAGCTCTGTCAGAATACCTACATAAACCATACCAATGTGTCTAATATGTCAAAGCCAATAGGCAATAGACAGGTTAAAGTCAAGCTATCATCATATTAAGCAGCTATCCTCTTCTAGGTCTGGAAAAAAGGGCTTAAAAGGGCCAACACAGGTTAAGAATACCTATCCTAGATGTGAGCAAGACTAAGGTCTATGTCACTGCTAAATAAAGCCAAAAACTCTGCCATAACATTCCACCCTTAGATCCTTATCTTGCGAACATCAATAAACAACAACATCCATATAAACAAACATCAACACAATCTATCAACAAATCAAAAACTAAAAAACTCCCTAAAAAGAATGACAACTTAAGGAAATTCCACCTGAAACTCAATTGTAGGGAATACAAACCTAACAACCAACTGAAAACAAATCAAAGCACCCTTGACTTGAATGCTGAAACATATCTGAAATTGGATCTGATAACAACAGAAACTAACCAAAGCATCCTCAAACTAAATGTGCCTCAACTTCTAGTGATAACTGGTGAAATCTAGTAATGTAGGGACTTATGTGTTGAATGAAAACAGCAAGGGGCCTACCTACTTCGGACAACTTAAGCCTAAATGAGGCCTACCTACTTCGGACAACTTAAGCCTAAATGAGGCCTACCTACTTCGGACAACTTAAGCTAATGATGGCTCATGAAATCTATTGGTGTAGGGGCTTGTTTGTGGAATAAAAATAACAATGGGCCTAAATGAGGCCTACTGACATTTGTCAAGTTAAAGAAACATTTTGGTGAAATCTGAGAAGTAGACATGACAAATTGTTCTCAAGGTCTGGGCAAACATTAATACATAATCATACTAAAAGACACACCTCCCAGGACAACCTAAAGTCTAGGGTAACCACCCTTTGATCAATCAAGGTGAAAATGTAAGAACAGTAAAAAACAACCCCATTTCTACAAGACAGCTGGTGTATATATATATCACTTAGTTTCTTCACACTGTGGAACACATGTGTGCACCACCATTCAAAAAAAAAGTCCTTCATTGGCAAAAACAGTTTTGAAGAAAACAGAAAAACTATAATAGATGACATGTTTGTGTTTTTTCTTAAAAGTGGGGCCTGCTCGTAGTGATGTCAACAAAAAAAAAAAAACATGGGAACAATGCAGGCCAAGGAATTATGGAAGAAAATCCATGTTTGGGAAATTCATGATGATGGGGTCTGTCACAAATTAAAAAAAAGTGTAATTGTGTTCTTTAAAAAAAAAAGTCCAATGTCAATTTTGTTGATCAGTGTAGGTCACCACCCTGCATCTTCGGTATCCGGACACTTCCTCCGATGCGGCCATTCACCACCCTTCCGTTCTGGTCTGGTCTGATTCCATCTTCCAAAAATAATAAACTAACATAAAAACATGAAAGTAAAAAACTAAAATAAGAAAAGGAAGTGGGAGGGGGGATCGACCCACGCACAACCACAACCCAGCAATCCTAGGGACAAGAAAACAAGTATCATTAATCTTGCATGACAAAATTTTCCATTTAAAAAAGCACCCCGGGTGCCTTTCATTATTGAAAAGAAAATATCCTAATTAATTAAAAACATTCAAAATCTAATTTTTAAGGACAGTCAGGAGGGCCTAACATACCCTATCCTTACTAAGACAGCCCCTCCCTTCAGAGCAGGAGCCAGGCTACAGTATGAAGTAATTTGAATCACTGCCAAATGATGATCTCACAGCAGGAGCAGGGCACTGCAAGCCTCTATTTCCCTGATCAGAGAAGCCCGCCCAGGCCTACTGCCAAGGGCCAAGAGTGTGCAAGAGTCCCTTATCAGCAGGCAATGAAGCTGCCTGCATCAACAGCCAGGAAGAGCCAGTTAACCCCACCCTTACATAAACAAGCCGTCCGCGGAACAAAATTGGATTATAGCCAATCATAACGAGACAGGGCCGTGTTCGGAGCCTGCAGAGGAAGAAAAAAAAAACTCGTCTTCACAAGCCAGCTGGTCTGCCAAGGTCGACAAACAAATTCCTTGTAAGCTCGTTCCCAGGCCTGATTGTACTAACTAACGAAAGCTAGCATTTAAAAAAAAAAAAAAAAAACAATTCTATTACAATGTACTGCTACTTAAAAGCTCCAGTTTCTAAAAAGACTTTTGTCTAACTAATTCAGCTAAAGGCAAGACATTTAAAATATGGGCACTTATTTAGAAAGGGGCAACTAAGTTTTGCACACAAAATTATACATTCTGCATTTGAAAAAACGAATTATCATGGACCATTGTCAGCTGTTGAAAGAGAAATAATTTTAAAACAACATAAAATGCAGACACATTTCAACATTGTGTTTAGTTCAACCAGGGGCATCATGTAATTTTACATTACAGTGTAATATATAGCGCAAACTATTTAATCCAACCTAATAAAAGGGCCACATTCATACATTAATAAACAGCCAATTATTTTCTAACTGAGTTGGATAACTTACCAAGGCCGGTTTTGCTGACACATTTATAAAAAAGTTTCAGTTTACATTTGGGAAAATAATAATAAGAACATACATTTGTTTTCAAAAGCGCACGGTTGCCTTTCACTAATTAAAAGCACATGTTACCATGCACTGTCGGGCAAGATTGATTATTCTCAACCTGTGATCATTGCAACCAGCACATTCCTTTCTAGATGGAAAACCCTCAAAGAAATAATTAATGAAAACAGCCCCGTAGCGTGCACTCTAACAGGGCCATCTTTTTAACATTTCACTCATTTTAAATCATGCATTCAAAAATAATGCTCCACATGTCAGTGGATGCATATTAAGAAGCGCATTTAAAAGAACACAGCTCTCTCCGTGCAAACCCTTATCTCAATCCGACTGGTTGATTTATAACCTAGCGACCCCTACGAGCCAGACACATGAAACCAACAATTCCAAGGCAAACCCACACAAATTCGTAGACGCATTTCAAAAAGAATGTGAAATGAACAGAACCCTTTGCAAAGCACAAGATGTTACCTTTCCGTCAAGAAGCTGACAAAGCACATAGGCAGACCAAGGAATCAAAAGTCAAAATCAAACCATCAATACTTAAAATAATCCACTGACTTCTATAGTCAGGTCAGATAGCCATGCGTGTTAACAGCATGTTAAAAAATAAAGACTGCCATCTCAACTCAAGATATTAACCCTTTGGCAGCTCAAGCACAATCATTCCCCAATGTCCATGGATACATGGGAAAGTCATGAGCACATCTCTTCACGTTTACAGATAACACGTACACATATTTTCAAAACGTTATCCCCAAGCACCCGAGAGAGATCCAGCTCTCTCCTGCCAAACGTAATGATAACATGCCCTGTCCAAGCCATGACCACATGGCGCTATTCACAAGCCATATTTACAAGACAAGCTTTTCACAAACAATATATCCAAGGCGGAATGCACAAGGAACACAGCAGATGAACATGAGAACATGCACCTCACAAGCCACATTAATATGGCGCTATTCACAAGCCATATTTACAAGGAGCTATATTCAAAGAACTCCACAAATCATATTACAATGAACACATTTCACATTGCACAGCATAAGCAGATGCAGCAAGCAATTTAATGGGCAATTTAAAAGCATTTTTTACACACATTTATACAATTGGACCATCACAAAGATGTAACTGGCTCCCTCATGTAATGCCATCCTTCAACCCTGACAGTTTAAACACCAAGTTGAAAACCATTCCTTCCACCCTGAATAAGCCAAATGCCATGATGTAATGCAATCTCCTCACGCTGCAACTGTTCAAGCCCATAGGTCACACAGGCTACATAAACTGCAACATTACGCCAGATGGAACCGGCGTTCAGGGCACTCCCTCAGAACACATGGGAAACTCTCTAAGCACATGGCCAGGACACACAGGATAGGTAAGCAGTTTGTGACGCCAGATGTTATGTCTGGCGCTCAGGGCACTCCCAAAACAATCTAAGCACATGGCCAGGCACACAGGATAAGTAAGCAGTTCGTGACGCCAGATGTTATGGCTGGATTTTCTGATTAGATGGGATCAGCCCCTAGGGGCCCCTCCAACCCAGCCAGAACGTAATCACATCCCTCCTCAGGACCATCCATCCAGGCACCTGGGTACCTACCTGAGGATGGGGAACTCGCAATATACAAGCTCATATTATTAAAAACACCACTAAATCTTTAGGGATACTAAGAATACTCACTGATTACTAAGGATAACTTATAGTCTCGCGGCCACTCAGACCCAGACTAATCTACCCTGGGGCAGATATGACACACAATCCGGTGCGTCTACACACGTGGGTCTGCAGCCCCAGTGCTCTCCCTTATTTCCAAACGGTTCGCAATCCGGCAAACCTCCACGCCAGTCTCCCCCCTGACGCTCTCACTTACGCAAGCCACAATCCTGTGGGTATCCACGCTGGTCATCCACCCCAGCGCTCTCACTAACGCCGTATATCAACGACGACCACATTCCTATGAACACCTTCAGATATATATATATATGTCTCTTCACTAAGGGTCTACTACTACAATAATATTATGGGATAGCCGAATTACTTAGTGTCAACAATTCCCTAGCTCAAGGGCTCCCTGTTCTCCCTATTCATTCAGACTTACCGGATCAGGGGCAGCATCTGTTCTGGCTATAACATCTGACTAGGAGGAAAAAGGTTACCTATGCTTTGGAACAGAAGACGCTGTTTACAGGATTATGGGAGGGTGTGGTCCCTTAGTTGCAGGTCTCCTCTCTCCCTCACTATTACTTACCTGATCAGGGGTAGCATCTGTTCAAACAGTAATACTACTAGGAAAGGGGATTACCCTCACTGTATGGGATACACACTATGTGATTGAGTTATTTCTTGATTTAAGCGCTCCTACTCCCTTCTGATCCATCAGTGGCTCAACAGCAACTGGCTAGAAGCCAGGATAGCTTTATCATAAAAAAACTCATACACACTAATTCACTAATTAATGGGGTCATTTATTGTAACAATAATAAAGTATACATATACAAAACTATGGGGTCTCTATAACTAGCAGTAACTTTAACACACCGCTGAAAGAGAATGATTAAACATAACAGGAACACTCCGCTGAAAGGGAAAGGATTAGTTAGACATACAATAGCCTAGGGAATAAGAACAAGATTAAGGTGTAAGTGTAAGTGTACCTAATTCAGACTACCTCACCTATTAGAAGGAAGATTTCTCTCTCTGCCTCTGGTGGGATTAGGGCTCTCTCTGCCTCTGGTGGGATTAGGGCTCTCTCTGTCTCTCCCTCCTTCACCACATCACCACGCCTCTGGTTCAGTTGCTCCAGCTGACAGCCTTCTTTGATGCTCTCTGCACTGCTTTCTCTCTCCTCATCTTCAGCAATCGTCTGCCTTCTTTCTCCATTCAAGAACTGCACTCTATTCTGCAGCTCCATCAGACATCCTCTCTCTCTCTCCAAGCTGTTCTGAGCTCCAAGCTGAACTGAGCTCCCAGCTGTTCTGAGCTCCAAGCTGTTCTGAGCTCCAGGCTGAACTGCACACAAGCTGGAATGAACTCCACGCTGAACTGAACACCAAACTGAACTGAACACTCCTCCTCTCCTGTAGCACACTAATATGGATTCCTCTCCCCTCATGGAAATTTCCACCAAAGGGCTGCCTCCTACCGAATTCCTGTGCCAGCTCCCAGGCTTCCACGCAACCGCAGTGGCCATCTGCTTGTTACGTCTGGGCCCAAGAGAAAAACACATTTCTCGGATAAGAAGCAGTCCTAACTGGATTTTCCTCTAGCACACAACAGCCTTAACTATAAACATTGCCTTTACCCTGAAAAGCCTCTCAGCTTCATCAAGATGGAGTCCCTCCAGCTCTAGGCCTGTAGGCCTGAAAGGGATGAAATGCCCCTTAGCTCTGTCAGAATACCTACATAAACCATACCAATGTGTCTAATATGTCAAAGCCAATAGGCAATAGACAGGTTAAAGTCAAGCTATCATCATATTAAGCAGCTATCCTCTTCTAGGTCTGGAAAAAAGGGCTTAAAAGGGCCAACACAGGTTAAGAATACCTATCCTAGATGTGAGCAAGACTAAGGTCTATATCACTGCTAAATAAAGCCAAAAACTCTGCCATAACAGATGTTATTGAAGAAACACGGGGAAACGTGTGCAACAGCCCTGTACTGCCCATTCTAAAACGTACTGATCCTTCGAAACCACCTGTTTATCGTTTTGTTATCGATTTACGGGAGGTAAATAAAATTGTGATTCCTCAGTTCCCCGTTGTGCCTGACATCACGGCACTACTGACTCTGATTCCAGCTTCTGCATCTTGGTTTTCGGTGATTGATTTGAAGAATGCGTTCTTCAGCATCCCGATCGCAGAAGAGAGCAGAGACCTTTTCGGTTTCTCTCTTGGTGGACGCAGCTTCTGGTTTAAACGCGCTCCTCAGGGCTACTGTGAGAGTCCATCGATTTACAGTCAAGCCTTGAAGGGTCAACTGGATGCGTTTACGTTGCCGGCTAGTGCGGCCTTAATCCAATACGTCGATGACTTATTGGTAGCTGCGGATACTCAGGACATTTGCAAAATTGCTACGGTGTCGCTGCTGCAACATCTCTGTGACTTACATCACAAGGTGTCACCTTCTAAACTCCAATATTGTTGTCAAGAAGTAACCTATCTAGTTCACTTATTGTCAAAGGAGGGAAGACGGTTGACCCCAGAGAGAATTGCAGCAATTGCGCGAATGACTGTGCCAACAACCCAAAGAGATGTGCGTGCCTTTCTAGGTATCACGTCGTACTGCAGGCAATGGATTCCAAATTTTTCATTGCTAGCGAAACCATTGGTGGCTCTTACGTGCAAGGATGTTTCAACTCCTTTACCATGGACGGAAGAATGTCAGAAAAGTTTTTCTGAATTGCGTGATTCATTGTGTTCGGCCCCTGTGTTAGGTACCCCTGACTACAGTAAGCCGTTTACATTATATGTTCACGAGAGGGAAGGTTGTGCTTTGAGTGTTTTAACGCAACCTTTTGGTGGTAAGCAACGTCCATGTGCATATTTTTCCTCGACCTTGGACCCGGTAGCTAGAGCATTGCCGAGTTGTTTGAGAGCAACAGCGGCAGCCGCGGTGTCCATCCGACAATCAGCAGGATTGGTCATGGATAATATGCTTACGGTGATTGTTCCGCATGCAGTCGACACTCTTTTAAATCGTACGAAAACTCAGCACTTGACGAGTGCGAGATTGTCTGGGTACGAGTTGACGTTGCTGGCAAGTCATATTCAGATAAAACGTTGCAATGTTCTGAACCCGGCGACTTTGTTACCAATTAGCGCAGAGTCAGATGAAATAGCAGAACACGACTGTTATTTGAGGACCTGTAGGAAGGGGGAGGCTCTAGTTGGCGCAGTGCAACACTAGCGACAAGCAGGGACTCTCTCTTCCTCGTCAGGGCTGAGGGTTACCTTCCAGACAACCTCTGCTTACCCTCTAGGTAGTGTGGCTTAAGCAGTCGTAGGCTAATCTTCGGGGCACATAGGGTTAAACACTTGCAACAGTACACCTTCACAACCAACCCACCACACAACAAGACCAGACTGTATTCTGTAAAAATATATATCTTTATATAGATTTTAAGCAGGCTTGTGAATACAGTCAATGTATTTTATGAAAACGGTTGCAGATTACTTAAATCGGGTTACCATAGTTCTTAGGCAGTTCTCTTGAGGCCGGTGTTGCTCAAAGTTCTTGTGGAGCCGGCGGCTTCCAGGGGATCTGTCCCACGTGGCGTTGCCTTCCCGGGATCGCTGATCGTTGCGGCTCTTCAGCCGAGCAGGTCACTGGTCATCCGGGGCAGCGGTGTTCTGTGGTGGCAGGGTCCTCTCCTCGTCGTCCGCTCCGACCCTGGAGGCGGCGGTTGTGCGGCGGTGACAAGTGGCAGTACGGTCCCCAAGTGCAGGACGTACCCAGCCAAATGTCGGTGCAGCTGTGGGCTCACAGCTGGGCTGTCGGGCAGGCTACCGACCTTGCGGATTCTCGTAGGGCAACTGTCCGTCTTTGCAGGTGAGTGGCTGCTCGTTATGCAGTCACCTCGAGAGCTCGGACCGGACGGGTCCTCCTTCGCTTTGCTCTCGGGCTCCCGGTGCAGTTGCGGTCACGGTGTTCGGGCCAGCGGCGGCTGGTCCTTACGTTGCTCCCGCTGTTGCTGTGGGTCCCGGTCACGGTGGTCAGGTGGATGTCGTTGCCTAGGAGGAGATTCCTCCGTCGGTGCTGCGGCGATGGTCAGCACCCGCAGTCGCTTTCTTCCAAGGGGTTAGCGTCCACTGGTCCTGGGACACTGGTCAGGGGGCAAGTTCAGTTGCAAGCCCTTGGAGATCTCTTTAGCAGAGTTTGGCACAAGTAAAGCAAAAGTCTTCTCGTAGTCTTTTCTCCTGTCTCTCCTTCAGCAGCAAGGCACCAGACACAGGCAAGAGTCAGCACTCCTCCTTGTCTCTCACGGTCCTTCTCGTCGGGCAGAGTCCTTCTGTGGCCCAAACCGGATCTAATTTTCAAGGAGCAGGGCTCCTTCTTTTATAGGCCAAATCTTTTGTTCTCGCAGGCCAGGGGGGCCTTTGCATAGCCACTCTCAGTTCTGGAGTACCCCGGCGGGTGTACTCCGGCTTCTGCTTTCAGTGTGAGGGGCAGGCGCATCAGACGCCCCACAGGAGGTGGAGCCAGCATTGTCCGGACAGGGGTGGCCAGAGTACCTTGTTGATGGGGGCTTCGCCCTTCCTGGGCCAGGTGCCGGCAGAGTCATCCGCCGCTCCCCAGGAGGGTGGAGCCAGCATTGTGGTGGCCGAGCACAGTGACAGTTCGAGTCAAGAGGCACTTCTACCTCCCACTAAGGTGTAATCTGCGCATTCACCACCTGTCATCCCTCCAGCCCTGTCACTCACACATCCCAGACAGTCAGATACACATACCAGCAGAGGCGGCTGAAATGGTTAAGCAAGCAAAGGCTAACTTTCTAAAAGTAGCATTTGCAAACCCAGGATATTAAAATAACCTTGACTACAAGAAATATCTTATCATCCTGAGTTCAGGCATACTAAACATGACTCACTACCATGCTCCTTGAGCCTGCGGGGATTATAGGGTGTAATAATCCTCGCAGCTCAGTCTGGCCTAATGGAGCAGGTAGCCTTCAATAGTGAAATACGGTCTTCGTTGTAAGTCACTACTAGGACATGCCACGTACATCAGGGCTTGTCCTACCTTGCACCTACAACGCACCCTGCCCGCAGGCCTACCATAGGGGTGTCTAATATGTAGTCAAGGGAAGGGTCGGTGCTGGCAAGTGGGGACACTTGCCCAGCTAGCGTGACAGTACGGGACCGCACGCGGGTTCTGCGGTCGCAGTTCCCAGACACATCTTTACGGCTGCTTCGGTGGGTGGCGCAACCAGCGCTGCAGGCCCACCAGCAGTATTGGCATCTACAAGCCCCGGCACTCTCTTGTGCACTTTACTAGGGACTAACAGTAAACCCAAAGAACCAATCATGGATACCAATCGCATGTACAATTTACAGTAGGGAGCACTTGCACTGCGGCCCGGATCAGCCGTGGCGCAGTGCCCTGAGTATCGGAAAACCAGCAAAACATCGGAGGCACATCAGCAAAAAGTGGAAGGGAGACTCACGCCAAGGTGCCAGGTCTAACATGTGTCCCCTCCAGCTGAAATGTGGGGGGAACTACCCTTCCCCAGGGAGTTCCACATCACTAAGGCGGAAAAATCTGGACAGACCGTCAGCGTTGGCGTGATCGGTGCCAGGGCGGTGTTCCACCGTAAAGTCCATACTCTGTAGAGAAATGGACCACCTCAACAGTTTCGGGTTCTCACCCCTCATTTGCATCAACCATCTGAGGGGCCTGTGGTCCGTCTGAACTCGGAAGTGAGACCCAAACAAGTAGGGTCTTAGCTTCTTCAGCGCCCAGACCACAGCAAATGCTTCACGCTCTATTGCACTCCACCTACTTTCCCGTGGAAGTAACCTCCGACTTATGAAGGCTACGGGTTGGTCAAAGCCCTCCTCAGTCATCTGTGAAAGAACAGCCCCTACACCATGCTCTGAAGCGTCTGTTTGCACAATGAACTCCTTGGAGAAATCGGGGGCCAGGAGCACGGGCGCCGTGCACATGGCAGTCTTCAGGGTGTCGAAAGCCTTCTGACAGGTGTCAGTCCAAATCACATTCCTGGGCTGCTTTTTCGAAGTCAGCTCTGTCAAGGGGGTCACGATCGTGCCATAGCCCTTGACAAACCTCCTGTAATACCCAGTGAGCCCCAGGAAGGCTCTCACTGCAGTCTGGGTCTTGGGGGGTTCCCAAGCCAGGATGGTTTCGATCTTGGGCTGCAAGGGGGCTACCTTGCCACTCCCAACTTGGTGTCCTAAGTACACCACTGAACCCTGCCCAATCTGGCACTTGCTTGCCTTGATTGTGAGGCCTGCTCTGCGCAGGGCCATCAACACTTCCCAGAGGTGTCGCAGGTGTTCGGGCCAGGTGCCACTGAACACCGCGATGTCATCCAGGTAGGCGGCACTGAACTCGTCCAGTCCAGCCAGCACCTGGTTGACCAATCTCTGAAAGGTGGCAGGGGCATTCTTCATTCCAAATGGCATGACCCGGAACTGGAAATGCCCATCTGGTGTAGAGAATGCCGACCTCTCCTTTGCCCCATCGGTCAAGGCGATCTGCCAGTACCCAGACGTTAAATCAAACGTGCTGAGGAACCGGGCAGCCCCTAGCCGATCAATGAGCTCGTCAGCTCTGGGGATGGGGTGCGCGTCAGTCTTCGTGACTGAATTGAGTCCTCTGTAGTCCACACAGAACCGGAGTTCGGGTGTGGCTCCCGGCGCAGCAGCCTTCGGAACCAAGACCACGGGGCTGGACCAAGGACTGCTGGAAGACTCAACCACCCCGAGGGCAAGCATCTTGGAGACCTCCTCCTTGATGCAGGCCCGTACCCTGTCAGTTACCCTGTAAGCCTTATGCTTCACCGGTAAGCTGTCTCCAGTGTCCACATCATGGACGCACCAATCTGTGACACTCGGAACCAGGGAGAACAGGTCTGGAAACTGCCCCAGCAACTGGCGGCAGTCCTCCTGTTGTTCGGCGGTCAGGGAGGGTGAGAGGTTAACTCCATCCACTGACCCATCCTTCTCACAGGCCACCAAGAGGTCAGGAAGAGGCTCCGACTCCTCCTCCATTCCGTCATCGGTTGCCAATAACATGCCCACTTCGGACCTTCGCAAGTGGGGCTTGAGGCGGTTGACATGGGGGACCCGCAAAGGGTTCCTGGACGTCTTCATGTCCACCAAGTATGTCACGGGGCTCTTGCGCTCCACAACCTCAAATGGTCCTGTCCACTTATCCTGAAGGGCACAGGGCTCCACTGGGGCCAAGACATACACCTCCTGTCCAGGCTGAAGCTCGACCAGAGTGGCATTCTGGTCGTACCACCGCTTCATTTCCTCCTGGCTCGCTTCCAGATTTGCCTCGGCAAGTTGTCTGAAGCGTCTGGTTTGGTTTCTGAAGGCCAGCATGTAGCTATATACATTCTGGGGAGGTTTCCTGGGAGATTGCTCCCAGCCTTCCTTTACCAAACTCAGTGGTCCTCTCACGGGGTGGCCGTACAGCAGTTCAAAGGGGCTGAACCCTAGGGACTTCTGTGGTACCTCGCGATATGCAAAAAGCAGGCATGGCAAGAGGACGTCCCACTTACGCCTCATCGGACCTTCCAGGCCCATGATCATGCCTTTGAGGGTTCGGTTGAATCTTTCAACCAACCCGTTACCTTGGGGATGGTAGGGTGTGGTGAACTTGTACGTTACGCCACATTCCTGCCAAAGGGACTTCATATATTTCGATATGAAATTGGTCCCCCTGTCGCTCACCACCTCTAGAGGGAATCCTACTCGTGAGAAAATTCCCATCAGTGCACGCCCCACCACGGGAGCCGTCACTGTCCTCAGAGGGATGGCTTCAGGGTACCGGGTGGCATGGTCCACCAAGACCAGGATGAACCTGTTGCCCATGGCTGTCTTGGGGTCCAGAGGCCCAACGATGTCAATACCCACTCGCTGGAATGGCGTACCGACCACAGGGAAGGGTTGGAGGGGAGCCTTGTTCTTCCCTCCCGTCTTCCCACTTGCCTGGCAAGTCGGACAGGTTCTGCAATAAGCGTCTGAGCTTTTATGCATTTGGGGCCAGTAGAAGTGGGTGACAAGCCTGTCATAGGTCTTGTCTATCCCCAAATGTCCTGCTAAAGGCACATCATGAGCCAGACCCAGTAGGAAGGCTCTGAACTTCTGGGGTACCACCAGCACACGGGCTGACCCAGGTTCAGCAGCCTTAGGCTCCGAATACAGGAGGTCGTTCTCCCAGTACACGTAATGTGTTTTGGCCTGAACACCATTGGCCTGGTCTGCAGCCTGCTGCCGCATACCCATGAGAGAAGGGCATTCTTTCTGCTCCCTGCAGAATTCCTCCCTGGAGGGTCCTCCTTCTTGCTGCCAATGGGTCAGCTCAGGCAGGTCCCCCAGTTCGGCGATCTGTTCCCCTGTAGGCTCCAGGGCATCCCCCTCAAGGTCTGCCTCCTCCTGGACCGTAGGAACTTCAGGGGCCGGTTTCCCGCGCCCCCTGTGCCTTCTCCCTAAGGCCGGTTCCTGGGCCTCTCCATCAGGCCCCAGGACCTCTCGATCACCCCTACTGGCTGCCATCGACCGGGTGGTCACGCACGCCCAGTCAGGCAGACCCACCATCCGCAGGTGAGTCGTTTTCTCCACCTTTTCCCAAGGGGAGTGCTCCAAGTCGTTCCCTAGCAAACAGTCAACAGGCATGGTTTTTCTCACACAGACCTGCAGAGTACCAGAGACCCCCCCCACTCGAAGGGAACTTGAGCCATCGGACATTGACTCTCAGAATTATCAGCGTTGATAACCCTACAGTAGGCATGGGGTACAACCTGCTCCTGAGACACCAGGTGCTGCCTCACGGCAGTCACACTGGCTCCTGTGTCTCTAAGAGCCTCGGCTTCCTTACCATTGATGATCACCACCTGCCCATATTTTTTAGTGTTAGAGGGCAGGTAGTTCGTAGGGATCATCTCGCTGTCTCCTAACGAGACCAGGGTCATGTGAACGGGATCTCCACCCCCCGGGACCATCATTTCTTCTCCCAGGTGAACGCTAGTCACTTGTCGGGGCGGAGCACCAGTGGGTGTGGGTTTTCCAAATAGGCGACACTTGGGGTCACTGGATATGTGCCCAGGCTCGCCACATTTGAAACAATTGAAGGGCCCCTTTGGAACAGGTTTACCTGTCGGGGCCCCATTCTGCTTCGGGGGTGGGGGAGGCTGAGAACCCTGCTGCGGATTCCCTTGGGAACTACTTTGGGGGCATTTTTGGAACCCTTTCTGTTTTCCCCCCTTGTACCCCCCACTCTTCTGCTGGGGACCCTGCCCACTCTTGGCGGAATCTCCCACGGGACCCTTGTGGACCCTGGTGCTGAGCCAGCGGTCCGCCTCCTCAGCAAGCTTCCTCGGGTTGGACAGCTTGCTATCGATCAGGTGTTGGCGTAACTCAGGAAAACAGTGATCAGACAAGTGCTCCCATGCAATTAAATCAAAGAGACCTTGAAAATCATTAACTTTGTTACCTTTCACCCAACCATCCAGTGCTCTGCAAAAGTAAGTCACATACTCCACATACGTATTCCCAGGCTGCTTAGTACATCCCCTAAACTTTTGTCTATACATTTCAGGGGTAAGCCCGTACCTGTTCAATAAAGCTTCTTTCATGTGGGCATAGGATCTCTGATTCTCAACGGGCAAATCTAGCAAGGTATCTCTCCCTTCGCTAAGGAACCTTCCCCACAACCCCGCTCCCAATCCTTGTCAGGGACCCGGTGGGAGGACATGGCTACCTCGTATGCCCTAAACCACTGTCCTATGTCATCCCCCTTAAAGAACTCCTTAACTACGTCCTTCGGGATGTGCACTCTTGACTCTACCTGCACTGGCGATGTGCTGCCACCAGAGGGAGGACGATCCAAGTCTCTCTCCTTGAGACTTATCTCCCTCATTTTTATTTCGTAATCCATCTGGTGCTTTCGCTCTTCCAGCGCCATTCTTTTGGTTTCAAGCTCCAGCTGGATTTTCATTTCTGCCAGCTTTCTCTCGTGATTCCGGGTT
The DNA here is from genome assembly GCF_964263255.1 of Lissotriton vulgaris. Taxonomy (NCBI): domain Eukaryota; kingdom Metazoa; phylum Chordata; class Amphibia; order Caudata; family Salamandridae; genus Lissotriton; species Lissotriton vulgaris. Next base: position 322,023 of record NW_028250077.1, read on the forward strand.
TCCTTCCTGTCCGCCAGCTCCTCTGGCGACAGGCCTTTACCCAAGCTGTGCTCGCTGTCTTGCCTCTCTAGATCGATCAGATCCCCAAGCGCATTCTGCTCCTCCGTCGCATTCTGCTCGGCGAGGACATCTTGCTCCTCCGGGGTTTTTCTGGACTCCACCCAGGCTTTCAGGGCCTTGTAGAGCTCCGGCTTGTTTTTGCAACCAGCGTGCGGAACTTTTAGTTTCCTACAGAAAAACTTCAGCTCCAACTTTGAGTATTTGTCCAGCTTTGCGGCATCCCACTCTATCTCCAACACCTCGGAGGTCGTGGACTCCGCTCCATCCAGGCTCTTTGTGCCCGGCATGGTTTCTGCACTCGGAATCTTCTTTCGGCAAAATTCAAAAAGCAAAGTTTGTGGCTAAGTAACTGGACCGTAATCCTTGTGTAGTGGTCAGAAGCTCAGGTATAGGTATCGCAAGTGTAAATTCGAAATCCTCACCGCTGCGTCCAATGTTGGAAGGGGGAGGCTCTAGTTGGCGCAGTGCAACACTAGCGACAAGCAGGGACTCTCTCTTCCTCGTCAGGGCTGAGGGTTACCTTCCAGACAACCTCTGCTTACCCTCTAGGTAGTGTGGCTTAAGCAGTCGTAGGCTAATCTTCGGGGCACATAGGGTTAAACACTTGCAACAGTACACCTTCACAACCAACCCACCACACAACGAGACCAGACTGTATTCTGTAAAAATATATATCTTTATATAGATTTTAAGCAGGCTTGTGAATACAGTCAATGTATTTTATGAAAACGGTTGCAGATTACTTAAATCGGGTTACCATAGTTCTTAGGCAGTTCTCTTGAGGCCCGTAGGCCGGTGTTGCTCAAAGTTCTTGTGGAGCCGGCGGCTTCCAGGGGATCTGTCCCACGTCGCGTTGCCTTCCCGGGATCGCTGATCGTTGCGGCTCTTCAGCCGAGCAGGTCACTGGTCATCCGGGGCAGCGGTGTTCTGTGGTGGCAGAGTCCTCTCCTCGTCGTCCGCTCCGACCCTGGAGGCGGCGGTTGTGCGGCGGTGACAAGTGGCAGTACGGTCCCCAAGTGCAGGACGTACCCAGCCAAATGTTGGTGCAGCTGTGGGCTCACAGCTGGGCTGTCGGGCAGGCTACCGACCTTGTGGATTCTCGTAGGGCAACTGTCCGTCTTTGCAGGTGAGTGGCTGCTCGTTATGCAGTCACCTCGAGAGCTCGGACCGGACGGGTCCTCCTTCGCTTTGCTCTCGGGCTCCCGGTGCAGTTGCGGTCACGGTGTTCGGGCCAGCGGCGGCTGGTCCTTACTTTGCTCCCGCTGTTGCTGTGGGTCCCGGTCACGGTGGTCAGGTGGATGTCGTTGCCTAGGAGGAGATTCCTCCGTCGGTGCTGCGGCGATGGTCAGCACCCGCAGTCGCTTTCTTCCAAGGGGTTAGCGTCCACTGGTCCTGGGACGCTGGTCAGGGGGCAAGTTCAGTTGCAAGCCCTTGGAGATCTCTTTAGCAGAGTTTGGCACAAGTAAAGCAAAAGTCTTCTCGTAGTCTTTTCTCCTGTCTCTCCTTCAGCAGCAAGGCACCAGACACAGGCAAGAGTCAGCACTCCTCCTTGTCTCTCACGGTCCTTCTCGTCGGGCAGAGTCCTTCTGTGGCCCAAACCGGATCTAATTTTCAAGGAGCAGGGCTCCTTCTTTTATAGGCCAAATCTTTTGTTCTCGCAGGCCAGGGGGGCCTTTGCATAGCCACTCTCAGTTCTGGAGTACCCCGGCGGGTGTACTCCGGCTTCTGCTTTCAGTGTGAGGGGCAGGCGCATCAGACCCCCCACAGGAGGTGGAGCCAGCATTGTCCGGACAGGGGTGGCCAGAGTACCTTGTTGATGGGGGCTTCGCCCTTCCTGGGCCAGGTGCCGGCAGAGTCATCCGCCGCTCCCCAGGAGGGTGGAGCCAGCATTGTGGTGGCCGAGCACAGTGACAGTTCGAGTCAAGAGGCACTCCTACCTCCCACTAAGGTGTAATCTGCGCATTCACCACCTGTCATCCCTCCAGCCCTGTCACTCACACATCCCAGACAGTCAGATACACATACCAGCAGAGGCGGCTGAAATGGTTAAGCAAGCAAAGGCTAACTTTCTAAAAGTAGCATTTGCAAACCCAGGATATTAAAATAACCTTGACTACAAGAAATATCTTATCATCCTGAGTTCAGGCATACTAAACATGACTCACTACCATGCTCCTTGAGCCTGCGGGGATTATAGGGTGTAATAATCCTCGCAGCTCAGTCTGGCCTAATGGAGCAGGTAGCCTTCAATAGTGAAATACGGTCTTCGTTGTAAGTCACTACTAGGACATGCCACGCACATCAGGGCTTGTCCTACCTTGCACCTACAACGCACCCTGCCCGCAGGCCTACCATAGGGGTGTCTAATATGTAGTCAAGGGAAGGGTCGGTGCTGGCATGTGGGGACACTTGCCCAGCTAGCGTGACAGTACGGGACCGCACGCGGGTTCTGCGGTCGCAGTTCCCAGACACATCTTTACGGCTGCTTCGGTGGGTGGCGCAACCAGCGCTGCAGGCCCACCAGCAGTATTGGCATCTACAAGCCCCGGCACTCTCTTGTGCACTTTACTAGGGACTAACAGTAAACCCAAAGAACCAATCATGGATACCAATCGCATGTACAATTTACAGTAGGGAGCACTTGCACTGCGGCCCGGATCAGCCGTGGCGCAGTGCCCTGAGTATCGGAAAACCAGCAAAACATCGGAGGCACATCAGCAAAAAGTGGAAGGGAGACTCACGCCAAGGTGCCAGGTCTAACAGGACCGAAGAGGAAACAAAAGGTCGAGTGGACCTTAAAAACACTCCTTTGGAAGATCCAGATGGAACGTTGTATGTGGATGGTTCATGTTTTAAATTGCCGAATGGTGATGTGACTACTGCGTATGCTGTTGTAACGTTGAATACTGTTGTTGAAGCTGCAAGATTAAATCAGAATTCTGCCCAGGCTGCAGAACTGATCGCTCTCACTAGAGCGTGTGTGTTAGCGAAAGGGAAACGTGTGAATGTGTTTACCGACAGCCAATATGCATTTGGCGTCGCCCATAGCTTTGGACGGTTGTGGAGAGAGAGAGGTTTTATGACATCGCATGGTACGAAGATTCAGCATGGTCAGCTTGTGAATGATCTTTTGGATGCACTTACGTTTCCTAAGCAGGTAGCGATTGTTAAATGTAGTGCGCATCGTAAGGTGACGGATGATGTTGGACGTGGTAATGCGTTTGCGGATGAGACTGCTAAGGAGACTGCCCGGAACCTTAGCACTCGAATGTATGTGACGAGTTTGGTTAGGTGGCCTACAGAGTCGAGTATGTGTGAAGACACTATCGAGAGTGTGAAAGCAATTCAGAATGAGGCCACCGAGACTGAAAAGACGAAGTGGAGAGAAAGTACGGGAAAGTTGGATGCGAATCGTTGTTGGATTGATTTGTCAGAACATAAGAGATGGATGTTGCCGGATGCGTATGTGCTGGCTGTAGTGACAATGGCACATGGGTTAGCACATATTAGCGTGAAAGGTATTTGTAAGTTGTTGTCTCCTGTGTGGAAGAATGATGGTATCACGAAATGTGCTGAACGATTGGTTAAGAATTGTATGGTATGTATGTTGTACAATCCTGGTAAGGGAACCCCAACTCCTCCTGGTAGTTTTGCTCCCCCTTCATGTCCCTTTGAGGTGATCCAATTAAACCTCATCCATATGGAGCGATGCAATAACTTGAAATACGTTTTAGTTGTGGTTTGCGCGTTCTCCCGATGGATCGAAGCCTATCCTCTCAAAGACAACACTGCTTTGTCAACTGCGAAAATCCTACTGAAGGAATACTTTCCTCGGTACGGAATGCCTCGGATTGTATGGTCGGATAACGGAAGTGAGTTTGTGGGGATTGTGATGAAGAGTGTGTGTAAGGGCCTTGGAATTAATCAAAAATTCCATAGCGCCAATCACCCCCAGTCAGCTGGTTTGGTTGAAGGGTATAATGGCACCTTTAAACTGAAGCTAGCGAAGATTCAGGCAACGACTGGTCTTTCGTGGCCTGACGCTTTACCCTTAGCTTTACTGTCAACAAGGGCAACCGTACACTCCCGAGTAGGGCTCAGTCCCTATGAAATAGTGTTCGGTCGTCCTGCCAATGTTTGGGGGGTCCCTAGACCGGGTGTGTTCTGTGATCTTGAGTATCCAATGTTTAATTGATTATCTTCATGATCTGACTGCTAAACTGAGGTTAATTCTCCAACAGGTTTACGAAGTATTGCCGACGCAGACGGAGGGTCCAGGCCACCAGCTCCAGCCCGGAGACTGGGTGGTGACGCGTAATTTTGCGCGTAAGAAGAATTTGGAGCCCAGGTTCACTGGACCCTACCAGGTCCTCCTTGCCACGAGAACTGCCGTCCGTCTAGAGGGTCGGAAAAACTGGGTGCATGCCACCCATACGAAGAAAGTTCCTATTCCGTTGCCGGCAGACTCGTGGGTGAGGAAGGGCATTGCTTCAACTGAATCCGAAGGATTGTCGGCGTTTGTACCTTTTAGCGACGCACAACCTATCGGAGAATCCTCAGTGCAGCAGAAAGACACTGTTGAACAATTGTCATCAAAAGACTCAAGACCAGAACATTCGACTGATCAACAGAACTCTGTTTCTTCAACGGATCCTTTGTTTGACGAGCAGACACGTCCTGGGAAAACTCGATATTTTTTGCAATCCAGCACTAAGGACTAATAAAAGATTTTGTTCTGTCCCTTGACAACTGCATTATCCCGTTTTCCACGATCAGTCTGAACACCCGTATCATTGTAATTATTTTGTATATATATATATATATTGAGTTTCGTTCCACATGTATTTTTGCTTCCACAGCTGAGAGACATTTTGCATATATTATTGTAAATAAAGGCCGTAGGGCCGCGCGTGTACTTCCTTCTGGTTAGTAGGTCTTGACACTAGGTTAAAGACCGTCGGTTCCTGGGAACTCCTAGGGATTGACTACTGCTACACAGAACGAAGTGCGTCAAGAAACGTTGCGGACGGTCATAGGGGATGGCATTTTCAAAGCTGATGGACTTGGAAGAAGCTCAGGCGCAAAGGTTCAAGTTACAACAACTTAGTCGTACCAAATGTTTTATGTTTCAAATATTCGTACTGCTTTTGACTGTTTCTGCACTATTGGCGGGTGGGGTGTATTACACGATGTCTTACTTCTTACCTTCTGCCATACCTACTCCTACTTCTGACCCTAAACTTACCTCCACTGCATCTCCCCATTCTTTCCATATCTTACCCGAACACGAGCAGGCTAGACGTGCAGAATTCCGCAATAATTCCTTTATTCAGCTCCTTCACCAGCACCAGTTAGTGGTTAACACTACTAATTGTTGGGTGTGTGGGTTGATGCCACATACCACGGATAAGGGAATTCCATATCTGGTGTTACCGTATAGTTCCCAAGGGTCCGCTCGAGCATTTCAAACAATGTTTCGAAGCGCACTAGATTCTTACCCCAGTCGAGAGCCACGTTCTCCCTACTTTGGCCCTGGCTCGTATCACAAGCCTTTGTCTATAGCGATAGAAGACTTAGATAGAGATATCTATGAGCCGTCGCTCGTCCCGGAGGAAGAGGTACAAGCCTATAGGGTCCTGAGTAAGGTCAAGTATAGTGCGCTCACGAGTGATAAACAGCTTAAAAGCTCGCCTCCGATATGGGTCGTACCCCACATTGGTAACTTTTGTCTAATGGGTCGTGGCCAAAGATCGAAAGCCCAACTTGGAGAGAGTGCTTGCACTGAAAATTACATTCTGCCGATGGTCTCGTCCCCTGTGTTTCTGGCTGCCAAGGGTACATACTTTGTCTGCCATGATCGTGCGTATGCATGGTTGCCCTCCGACTTTGTGGGCTCATGTTTATCGCAAATCTGTTGCCTCCGACGTTCACTGTAGACGCAGACTATCACAAGACTAGAGTTGTGAGAGGCGTAATTAGCGAAGAGGACACTGCCGGTCAAGAGGCAGGAGACTTTTTCAAGGGTTTCCTCCCGTTTTGGGGACCTATGGTTAATAGTAGGAACCTGAGACAGTTGACTCGAGTGGTGGAATCGACAGCTAATATTACTGCCAGTGCCCTTGGTAATATCACCACAGAACTTCAGGCGGATAGACTTATGACGTTACAAAACCGTATGGTTTTAGACGTGATCTTAGCAGATCGAGGTGGGGTATGTAAGGTGATCCATTCGAGCTGCTGTATTTTCATTCCAGATAACGCTCCGACTGTCTATCAAGCCATCTCAAAGTTGCATAAAATCTCTGAATCCATACACGTGGATGTAGGGGATTGGACGCTACTTGGGTGGTTTTGGGGCCTGATGTCGACTTGGGGTTGGAAGATTCTGATGATTATCGGAGTTGTTGTGGCGTTCCTGTTCACGTGTTGCCTTTGTGTGCAGTGTGGTCCTGCCTTATGTGGCCTCTGTGCTACAACGTGTATAAGACAGCCGCCTGTTACCGAAGGAGCTCGGTTGGACAGAGCTATGTTACAGCAACATTTAGATGGTCTGATGAATATCGAGTATGATTCCGACTAGTGCTTGCCTACATGAGGGCAAAAGGAGCGTCTGAGGTTCCGTGACGATTGTAAGTGGTGTTTTTGACTTGCACGAATATGGTCGAGTCTGGTATCTATGAACCGCAAATGACAAGTTTAGTGGGTGTACGCAGTTTCGCTGTGCTAACCTAAACCGTTCGTCTGTTACGTGGGTTTTTCTATCTGTACCCACGGGTTCCATCTTAGATATGGCATCCATTTTGTCTCTTGCCCTCAAGTAGCCAGCGAACGGACGTTGTCCGCTTCGCGACCCTGGGATTCCCAAGATATCTGCGGAAGACACATGTCCTTTGAAAATGTCTTTATGACGAGGGGGATGATACTGTAAGGCAGATGGCCCCGCTCGAGGCTCATCTCGCCGTGCCGGTTTATTGTCTTAGCCGTGCATCTCATTAGGCACGTCCCTTTGATGCCTGTAGCTCGTGTTTCCCGATACCTCCCCTTTTACACCCTTTCCAATCTCCCCACTGTTTCCATCTTCCTCTGCACCTGTCCTTGTTCCTTCTTCGATCTGTTTTACTACTGATTGGAATGTACTAATGGTGGGAAGATGGGTTTTTACAGTTGGGAACCGCCAAATGTTTCCGCACTTATGTTCCGGACCTTGAATGTATCAAAGTGACCAAAGCGACCCCTCTGGGGATAATTATGGGAACCGAGTCGTAAACCTTTGTGTACCATGTAAACCTATGGGAGAATTGTGTATAAAAGGAGCGATCCACAGAACCAATTTGAAGCAGTCTCCCCGAACTACACTCGTTGTACTTCCTGTGACTTCTGTGTTTCCCTGCAGTAAATAAACCTTGAATCTTTGACGCCGAAGGAAGTGTCCCGTGTCTCTGTGATTCGTACGCCGGAGCAGGTTACCCACGAAGGTTTCAGGTGTTGTCCCCTGGCACCGCTGGGTCTTAAATAACCCAGTCCTTCAGACTCAGGGGTCCCCCAGGGTCAGGTAAGTACAGTTGATTCAGCCCCAGCAGCAAGGTAGTTAGGCTCAATGATATCCAAAGAGGGAAATGGGGCCTTCGGTTTGTGGCTGCTGGCTAGCAGGCCACGCGGATGTGGGAGCTGGGCTCCTGGTCACTTGATCAGGGCAATGCGGGAAGTAGAATAAGACAAAATTGGCACAGCCAGCGGCACTCTGGCAGCTGGGTGCAGGGTGCTTTTGAGCCGTCGGGCGCCCAATGTTATCCAATGGGAAAGGTAAAAAAAGAACAAAGGCTGCAGGCTTGGGGACGGAGACTCTCCAGGGGCGACCAGCACTTCGAGAGGTAAGTTGGGATGTTGGAGCACAGGTAGGTACCCCAAAGGGAGGCACAGGGGGTTGTAGGGCGCCGGGTGCAGGGGTGTCTTTGGGTGTCAGAAAAGCTTACCCTTGCCTGGTCGCGGTTGGGGTGGCCCTGGTTCTGAGTCTGCAGGCATCGTCTGGTTCATCGAAAAGGGTCTTTGGGCACTGGACTTCGGGTCCCAGTTGCTGGGAGGACATACTCGTGGGCTTGGTCTGGTTGGACACGGCCCGGCTCGGCGGGTGCAGAGTGGGCTGGTCCGGAGTTTCCTGGCTGGCACCAGGGGGGTTGTTGCAGCAGAGCCTCTGCTGATGGGAGTCTCAGTCTTTAGGAGGGTTAAGGCAGGCAGGTCCTCTGGGTGTCCCAAGGTTGCTGTCCGCAGGAGTTGTCGGGAATTAGGCAGGAGCAGGTTCCAGGATCGACAGGCCGGTAGGGCTGGGGCCAAGTCAGTTGTTGTCATCCTGTTGTTCGCAGCTGCACCGTGGGTATTCTTCTTATTGATCTTCTTTATTCTTTTCGTATCGGGTTCTAAGGAAGGAAGGTTCAGGGAACCCCTAAATACTGAATTTAGGGGCGTTACAGGTAGGGCAAGGACAGGGGCCAATGGTTCCCTGCCCTGGGGTGAGTACACCTCCTAGCCTGCTCCTCTTTGTGGGAGGGGGGCAGGAGCTTAGCTGGGATTGGGCAGAGCTCTCCATATTCAAGATGGCCGGAGCTTGGGGTCGTGCTTCAACTGAGGGGTGAGGTTGGCACAGGCTGACACCCCCCCTCCTGATGTAGGTTTTCCCGCCAGTCTTCCCGCCAGAGTGGGGGTTAGAACTGGTGGGGGCCAGTTGCTCGGTACAGCAAATGGTCTGGAGAAGCTCACAGAGGTGGCATGCCTTTGAAGCTTCCCCCTGCCCATCCTGGGGGAGGAGACCTAGCACCTCGCCCAGGATGTGCATTGTTGCAGGCCCAGGAGAGTGGGGGGCTCTCCACCCAAAGGTTCAGCAACATGTCTGATGTATGGCAGCCTCTGCAGCCACTCAGCCCAGACGTGGATTGTAGGCTAGGTTTTCAGGGGGCATCTCTAAGATGCCCTCTGGTGCATTTTACATTAAATCTCACACGGGCATCAGTGCGGGTTTAATGTGCTGACAAACTTGCCAGTCTTCAGTATAACAACAACACAATGAGGGAGGTACCCAAAGACCAGTGAGGGACTGGGTAAACAAATATGCAGAAAACACAAAGAGTCCCTAGATGGTGGGGGTATATACCCTACAGCGTAGGCTAACCCAACCAGAAGGCTCAAAGAGTAGCTACGGTATCAAAGACAAGATAGTCTTTAGCATAACATACACCTAATTTACAAATACAGGCTAACAGTCAGTATAGGAACCCTGTCTACAAATCACCACATTAATTAGGAAACTATAATCTTTACCAGTGTAAAAAACAATTTATTAAAAACAGTACAGTTTAAGTTCACATTCAAAAAGCGATTATACATTCAAACATATATTAAAAAACCCAAAGAGTCGACGCGGCGTTTCGGTGTCTTGTTTCGATGATGACACCTTCTTCAGGACGGGTTTTTTTAGTTAAAAAAATCTCTCAGAGATTGAGGGATTTAGGGCATATGCGGTCTCAAGAGAGGTACAGTTTTTTTCAGTCATTAGTCTGACTCTCATGGACTTATCTTCCTTTGATGTAGTTTAAAAACAATTTTGTTCCACCTGGATATAGGTATTCAATAAAATTATCTGTGCTGTATCAGGGGTGACCACCGTATATCAATTCGGCTGTTGAGCATGTAACTTTAGTTGTATAGTGTTGGGGATGATCCAACTTATCTCTTGTAGGTAGCGGCCTTCAGATTTGTTACATTCCCTTCTACCAGTTCGCTTCCTATTCCTTCTTAATTCTCAGAATAGTGCTTTTTCCTGTGTATCGGCCTCCCTGTCACCTGGTCCTCATACAGCTTGGGGAAGGCCGCTACCTACAAGAGACTCTTTGGGTTTTTTAATATATGTTTGAATGTATAATCGCTTTTTGAATGTGAACTTAAACTGTACTGTTTTTAATAAATTGTTTTTTACACAGTCTTCAGTATAGCCATTGTGGTGCTGTGGGGTTCATACTGACAACCTCCCAGCACCATATACTCTTAATGGCATCACTGCATTCACAGTGTCCAGGAATGGCCCTGGGTACTGTAGGGGCACAGGGCTCATGCACCTGTGCTCACACCACTGACATAGGGCACCCAGCTAGAGGGGTAACTGGTGTATGCCAGGGCAGTGGGTTTGGGGCATGGCACACAGGGATGTGTGCCATGTCGACTACTTGTTTAGTTCTGTACTTAGGCACTCACCCTGCAAAGGCAGTGTGTGGGTACCAAGGTACAGGGCCCCTAAGGGTGGCACAATAAGTGCTGCAGCCCTTAGGGGTCTTCTCTGGTCACCATGCCCTGGGTACATAGGGTACCATTTACTAGGGGCTGACAGGAGGCCAGAGATGCCAATTCAGTTTTAGTTTCAACACAGTGTTAGGGAAGGAACACATGCCGTGGGTACCTGGTTAGCAGGAACCCAGGGCACCCTCAGTCAAAGCACATCAGCAGTTCAGAAAAAGTGGGGGCATATCAAGGCAAGAAAGAAGGCGCTTTCTCACAGGTGGTGGATGTGGTGGTGGTGGACGAGGTGGTGGTGATGGATTAGTGGTGTTGGTGGACATGGTGGTGGTGGATGTGGTGGTGGTGGACATGGTGGTGGTGGTGGACGTGCTGGTGGTGGATGTGGTAGTGGTAGACATGGTGGTGGTGGATGTGGTGGTGGTGGACATACTGGTGGTGGTAGACATGCTGGTGGTGGTGTACGTGGTGGACGTGAAGATGGACATGGTGGTGGTGGATATGGTGGTGGTGGTGGACGTGGTAGTGGTGGACGTGGTGGTAGTGGACATGGTGGTGGTGGTGGTTGACGTGTTGGTGGATGTGGTGGTGGACTTGGTGGTGGACGTGGTGGTGGTAGTGGATGTGGTGTTGGTGGAGGTAGACATGCTGGTGGTGGACGTGGTAGTGGCCTCGTGGTGGACGTGGTGGTGGTGATTGTGGACATGGTGGTGGTGGATGTGGTGGTGGTGGATGTGGTGGACATGGTGGTGGTGGTGGACATGGTAGTGGTTGACGCGGTGGTGGTGGTGGACGTGGTGTGGTGGACGTGGGTGGTGGACGTGGTAGTGGTGGACGTGATGGTGGACATGGTGGTGGTGGACATGAAGGTGGATATGGTGGTGATGGACGTGGTGGTGGTGGGCATGGTGGTGGTGGACGTGGTGGTGGTGGATGTGGTTGTGGTGGTGGTGGACATGGTGGTGGTGGATGTGGTGTTGGACATGGTGGTGGTGGATGTGGTGGTGGTGGATGTAGTGGTGGATGTGGTGGTGGACTTGGTGGTGGACATGGTGGTGGTGGTGGTGGACATGGTGGTGGACGTGGTGGTGGATGTGGTGGACATGGTGATGGACATGGTGGTGGTGGACATGGTGGTGGATGTGGTGGTGGATGTGGTGGACATGGTGGTGGTGGACGTGGTGGTGGTGGTGGATGTGGAGGTGGTGGAGGTGGGTGCTGTGGTGGTGGACGACGTGGTGGTGGTGGACATAGTTGTGGTGGAGGTGGTGGGGTGATGTGGTGGTGGTGGTGGTGGTGGAGGTGGTGGATGTGGTGGTTGTGGGTTACTTAATTACTGCATGTCACTGGGAAATTACCGCCTAAACCTCACCCAGCTGCAGAGAGCAAAGAAAAATAATGGAATGGAATTACCTACACAGCATTGACCATGGAAACTTGAACGCTCTTGACACTACATTTTCAGTACTGAGTTTTGGTAAAATAAATTTCTAGGCTCGTCAACTAAACTACATTGACCTCATAGAAATGAATTGATAAAGGGAAGATTAGGGCTGGGTAATTACTGTCTAAGTAACCGTGCACCATGTGGTAACCTTAGAAACTAGGAGTGCATGTGAGTAGGTCATCCACTGCCAGTATTTTGTCTTGTATTCTTCACATTTGTAGATGTATAGTCAGATACGAGAATTATGGACTACAAGTCCTAGAATGCAGTGAGCTCTTAACACATGAGGATAATGTTCTATGCATCAGACTACAGTTAATTGGTCCTGCGTACATTGCAGCCGAGAGGCTGCACACAGCTGTACACATTCTGTTGTCGGGTAATCAGAGACACAGCAGGGCACAGTGTCGAGCACAGCTGCCTGGGCCATTCCTCGCCCTGGAAATCACAGTGCCCCCTGTGTCATCTCAAGCTGCATTTAACAGAAATACCTAAATGACCAGCAGCTCTTGGGAAGAGGTTACTGGGGCTCATGTAAATGCTCTAATATCTTTGGGGCGAGGTCGCTCTGTATAACACTGCAAAAAATAAAAAAACTTAACACCGGGTTGCAATTTCGCTGTTTTGCAGTTAGTGTGGTTTAACAATATATACAGAGTTTGAAATAAAGTCAGAGTGAGAGGAACATGTAAAAAGAAAACCTAAGAAACAAGCTCTCGGCATTGCGTGGTGGGGGGGTGTGGGGGAGCAGATTCCTTTGAAGACTGATGCGGGGGCGGAGGAGCGGATTTCTTTGAAGTCTGATGCCCAGGCTCACAAGTGGTGTGCTATGTGCACGCGCCCGGCTCACATGCACTGTAGGCAATCCGCCTTTGGGTGCATTTTTCAGATCCCTTACTTTAATCTCGCCAAGCATCCCTATCGAGTTGACTTAGGCGAGACCTAAAAGGTGACGAGTATGTTACAAAAGTGTACAAAGTACAAATAGAGGTATAATACTGCACTAAATGGCAGATACTCAAAAAACAAGCTGCTGATATGCAGACCACGCGAATGTATGGTAATAGGCTTTCTGCTTGTTGCCATCCTGTACTGGGTCTATGAGTGGAGCGGGATTCATTATACCAGTGAATCACACACTAACAGTGGGATCACAGCTATCTGGTATAACACGTTTTTTTTTCCAATTCAAAGTTCGGTGATTCACACACCTTTCAACTTAAAACACAAACATATTGTATATCTTAGGGATCATCATCAACTCTGACTGCACAATACTATATTATCACTGGCCATTTGGGTGCATGCAGTTGGTGCTTCTTGCATGCTCGGTATCTCTACACCATACTTTGTATTGTATTGTGGAGCATTTTGTCAAACATGCACCGTCAGTTATGCCTCCTGTACCGTTTAAGGCCTCATCTGGTTTGCCTCCTGTGGATCGGGGACAGTGAAAAGAAGGCTTTGAGACATGCAAAGAAGCCACTGAAGGTGATGTGTTTACTCAGAGGAAGGCATTTCCTTTATTACGACACTCTTTAAGTACGGAGGGTTGGAAAGTACTGAAACTTCTACCTGCATCCCCTGTTTTGTGGGAGAAAGATGAGATGGTTGGGTATGCATCAGCTATAAAAGCATTGGATTTACATTTCAAAAAGAAAAAGGAAAGGAGTGGTATACATTTTATAGAAGGCATCAGTTGCTGGAAAAATCTTGAGAAACATGTAAGTGATCTTATCATCTTGGCTGCCACATGCAATTTTAAAATGTTTGAGGATGAAGTGATTCGTGTCCGGGTAGGGGAAATATCCAGTAGAAGAAAGAAGAATTGCAAAGTGGGACAAGAAAGGGAAAAGGTCTAAAACTTTGAATAGCATGGGAAACAGACCTGATCGGGACTTTCAAACGGATTCGGATGAAGTCGGGGTGGAGTACTCATGGTCGGTGAAAAGGAACAGGACCAAGTCTCATTTTAAGGACAAGGAATTGGCATTAATGAGTGAAAATACCATTAGCAAACCTCGTTGTGTAACAGAGGTCAACAGAATTAACATCGATATGATGGCAGACTCTAGTTCTTTGTTCACGTTGATGAGTGTGGATGAATGGGAAAGATTACACAGCGTACCATTACAGAGGTCCAGGGTGGAGCCGGGAGTGAGTGGTGGATAGCCCTTTGAAGTGGTGGATAGCCCTTTGAAGTGGTGGATAGCCCTTTGAAGTGGTGGATAGCCCATTGAAGTAGCGGATAGCCCTTTGAAGTGGTGGATAGCCCTTTGAAGTGGTGGATAGCCCTTTGAAGTGGTGGATAGCCCTTTGAAGTGGTGAATAGCCCTTTGAGTGGTAGATAGCCCTTTGAAGTGGTGGATAGCCCTTTGAAGTGGTGGATAGCCCATTGAAGTGGTGGATAGCCCTTTGAAGTGGTGGATAGCCCTTTGAAGTGGTGGATAGCCCTTTGAAGTGGTGGATAGCCCTTTGAGTGGTGGATAGCCCTTTGAAGTGGTGGATAGCCCTTTGAGTGGTGGATAGCCCTTTGAAGTGGTGGATAGCCCTTTGAAGTGGTGGATAGCCCTTTGAAGTGGTGAATAGCCCTTTGAGTGGTAGATAGCCCTTTGAAGTGGTGGATAGCCCATTGAAGTAGCGGATAGCCCTTTGAAGTGGTGGATAGCCCTTTGAAGTGGTGGATAGCCCTTTGAAGTGGTGGATAGCCCTTTGAAGTGGTGGATAGCCCTTTGAAGTGGTGGATAGCCCTTTGAGTGGTGGATAGCCCTTTGAAGTGGTGGATAGCCCTTTGAGTGGTGGATAGCCCTTTGAAGTGGTGGATAGCCCTTTGAGTGGTGAATAGCCCTTTGAAGTGGTGGATAGCCCTTTGAAGTGGTGGATAGCCCATTGAAGTGGTGGGGAAGCATGATGCACGATTACATTTCAAAAGGCACAAGGTGGAAGGTACAGTGTATGTAGCAGTAGAAGGTTCAAATGTACTGGGTTGGTTAGATCTGAGGAATCTGAGTGTGATGCTAGATCCCAGCAGCCATGAGCAAGTTATTTTACGGAAGGATGTGGTGGGACTGGTATCTGAAAACAAGCATTTGCAATGCAATAGGTCTCACATTTGCAAAAGTTAGAGCTATTGGTGTGGTAAATGGCAATGCCTTTTACCCATGTGTTTTGTTTCCGAGTGGAGTGTGTATATATGTGGTGTGGAGTGTAATTATGTGGGTTGGATTGGAATTGTGTGGGGTGGAATTGAGTGGTGTGTTGTGTAATTATGTGGTATGGTTAATATATATACATGGGACCTGCTAAGAGTAGAAAGGAAGATAGAGAGGGATAGGTAGTTTATACACGAAGTGGTGAACAGACTTCATACCAAAGAGCAGCAGGAGTGTGAGAGAAAGAAAGGGAGAGCAAGCCGCAAACGCATACAGAGAGAGCGCCTGTGTACGCAGAAGACACCCCAAGAAGAGGAGGAGATAGTGGGTGTGAGGATGGAATCTTGAAAAAGCACAGGAAAGAAATTGTGCTCGAACACCTGAAGTTAACCACTTGAGAGAAACAGGAAGAGTGTGTGAGGAAGAGAGAGAGAGAGAGAGAGAGAGAGGGGGAGAAAGAGAGAGAGAGAAAGAGAGAGAGGGATGGGTACCCAGAGGTGGAGGGAGGCTAGAGGTGGACCATTACACAGTGCGAGGAGGTAGAAGAAGGTAGCCAGTGTGAGCAGGCAGTATAGAGAGAAGAGAAGGGAGTGTGAGGGAGGGATGAGAGAGGGCAGTGGGATTATAAAGTGAAAGGGGGTAGTGGCAGTGAGAGGAGCAGTGGTTGTGCAGTAGAGAGATGACAGTGCTAGTGGAATTAAGTGGAAAAGATGCGTTCTATTGGAATTTTTTTTAGTTGTGCAATTGTGTGTCATAGAATTGTGTGGTATGGTGTGGCGTTGTGTAGTTGAAATATGTGGCATGGTGTGCTATGGAATTATGTGTATAGTAATTAAATGGTATTTAGTGTACTGGATTTATGTAGAGTCAAATTGTGTGTTATGGAGTTTAATATGTGGAATGGTATTGTGGAGAGGCATCTTGTAGAGTTGAATTGTGTGGTGTGCTTTTACATTTTGTGGCATGATATGGAAATCTGTGGTGTGGATTATGGGTATATGGTATGTTGTGGAATTGGATTGTGTATTTGAAATATGTTGTTTGGTGTAGAATTTTGTGGTGTGTATTAGAAATGTTTGGAGTTGAAGTGTGTGGCCTGGTAATCTGTGGTGTTGAGTGAAGGTATGATTATTAGAAGTTTGTGTCATGGTGTGGAGAGCATTTATGTGGATTGTTGCAATGTAGCATAGAGTGCACTTATGTGGGGTGCATTTATCAGTAGGCTGTAATTATGTGGAGTTTGATTATGCTGCAATGAGTTGTATTATGTGGAATGTAATTATGTTGTATTGTGTAGAATTGTGTGACATTGAATTGTTGGTATTGTGTGGAATTACGTGGGATGGTTTGGAGTGGAATTATGTGGCATGGTGGGGAATTAGTATTATATGCTGTGGATTATGTGGCATGCTGAGAAGTACATTTATTTTCTTGAATGCCAATAGGTCTTGCTTTTGCGAGAGTTAGAGCTATTGGCGATGTAAAGGAAAAGGTATTTTACCCATGTGTTATGGAGTAGAGTGGAGTGGAGTAGAGATATTTTACCCATGTGTTATGGGGTAGAGTATTTTACCCATGTGTTATGGAGTAGAGTTATGAAGAGTATGGTAAGGAGTGGAATTATGTGGGTTGGAATGGAATTATTTGTTGTGGAATTGTGTGGTTTAGAGTGAATGTTTGTAATTTAATTATGTGGCATGGTGTACAGTGGAATTATGTGGATAGTAATTTTGCAGTCTTGAGTTTACTGGAATTATGTGGACTGACTGGGATTATGTTTTGGAAAGACTGGAAGGGCTGGGGCATTGTTAGTAGAACGGCAAACCCTGCTTGACGTGCAACTCACTGCCACTGTAAAAGGTGAAAACTGTGGTGACTTTTATAGAAAGTCATAAAATCCATTTTACTCCGTTGGATATACTGGATTGGACAGAGTCAGTGGTATGCTTAAAGCGAAGCTCACTACCACTGTAAAATGCAAAAAATATTGTGACTTTTAAAACTAAATATGCTATACATCTGTGCCTATACGTCAGTGGCTGCACACAGACCACACATAAGGAGAGCATCGCATAACTTGTAATCAGTAGTTGCACATAATATATTATGCCATAAATATCAAGCAAAATTCTGATCGCAAACTCCGAAATTTGCAGAATTTCGGCGTTTGCGATCGCAATTTTGCAAAATGGTATGTATGAAGGCAAATCTGCGTGCAAAATAAGTAATCGTAAAATTTGAGATTCCTTATTTTGCAATTGCATTTAAGGAATTGTAAATTTTGTGATTCCTTAAATGCAATGTAAGAAGCACCAACAAAGTGAGATGTGGCCTTAAGGAATCGCAAATGACCACCAACTGCAAGTTGGTGGTAATTCGCGATGTCTTTGAAAACTTTTTTGCATTTTTCATAGTGCAATGTGAAGCACATACATGCCCTTAGGGCATGTATATGCGCAACATGTGCACCCATGCTTATTTCAGGGGTACAACAGGGTGTCCTTTTGAAACCCTTACACCCTTGAAATTGCATTCTCAATTTGTGATTCTCTAATTGCTAATTGCAAATTGAGAATGTCTTCCTATTCGTTCCTATGGGACTCTAGGCCCATAGGAATGAATGGGGAGGTATTCCTTAATTGCGAATCGCAATTTGAGATTCTCAATTAAGGAATATGTGGGATTCGCAAAATGTATTGCAAATCCTACATACATAGCACTTTGCGATTCTCAAATAGCGATTCGCAAAAAATCGCTATTTGAGATTCGCAAAAGAGGATTTTGATACATATGGCCCTCTGTCTCTTAACACAGCTGTTTGCTACCATTCATGAACCACGAACTGTCACAAGGAGAAAGTGACACAACATGCATTTTTGAAGGCAAACATCTGACTTTAATGGACTAACACTTTGAAATGTATTTGTGCCCGACTAGATTTGGTGTGTTAGCAAGTCATGTTGTGGTGAAGTTCTGAAAGTACTGCCATTTGTAATCAAGCCTTCCTGTTTGACACAGGCACTCTTGCAAATGAATTCCAAAATATTCCTTTATCCTTAACGAATGACTTAAAATTACATTTATTTAATTTATTTATGGCCTGCTTTTTAGGAACATATTTATTTCGTTTGTTTGCACACATTCAATAGTATTGTAAGCAAGCACGATTTCCCATTTAGAAATAAGGTGAATAGATCAGCGTTGGGCAAATCAGTTTGAAATGCAAATGTTTCTCTTCTGGGCAGAGCTGGGAGAATTCAAAGTGGAAAACATCCATGAAAGTGTTGGTGTCACTGTAACATATGGTCTTTTCTGGCAATTCACAGTGTTTAGGGCCCATTTCCTGTGGAGACTTTTATAGGGCATGATAAGACCTCTGCAGACTGTGGAGCCTGGCCTGGTTTCTTTCCACATTGTCACTTTGATGTGCACAACACATGATTGAAGCTTTCAACCTCTGTGTCAAGTACTATTCTTGAAGAAAAAAAGAGGAAAGAAATAACACCAGGGATTGAGTAGATAGCTATACAAATACTGCACACTGGGTCAAGCAGTGTGATTTAGGAATACATGCGTGCTTGATACACCAAATGGAAAGTGTTTCAACCAAAGTGCCCTGCTGCCTTCAAGTCTCGCTGAAAGGCCTTTGGCGGCGGTTATCAGTCACAATAAAAGAAACTGTTTATCTGGCGCAGACAGGCAGGCATCTTTCTTTGATTAATTCAGTCAGATTAATTCAGTCAGAGATTCAATCAGATCCCCTTGTTATCATGCTGAGTAAACATGCAGTCTGCAAGTTGACTTCCTTGATGCAGAGCATGTTAAGAGCGGCTGACCGGGATAAGCCTGATACTTTTGCATATGATACTGTAGTAAGTACTCAGGGAGACTTCCAGTGCTCATAACAGGTTTATTCCACAGAGACACAGCAGGACATCTTCGAAAGGAGCTGGCCAGGCACAAACTGTCTCAACCTAGAATGTCAGGAAGAGATAGGAATCATGTACAACAGATACCCTTTCACCAAACACCAGACGGGATGATGCTGTCAAACCTCACAAACCATTGGAGGATTTTGTTATTTATTTGTTTACTAAGGAGTTTTTCACTGGATTACATTTACCCTGCAAGAGACGTTCAAACACAAACAACAGAAGTATTTACTGTTATGTTTAGCATGTACCTACCAATATCATAAAAATACTGAAAGGAACTACGAAGGAACAAAACCTCCACCTTGTGAACTGGGGAAGTGGGTTTGAGTCCCGGCATCAGCTCTTCCCGTGAGTCTGTTGTTGTTGATATGTTGTCTATTGTTATTGGCATCATCGTCACCAAAATAGGCGACCCTGGTGCCTTCTTTAGCGTTGGCACTCCTTTTATCTTCCTTGGTATCTGCTCTACAACAGGTTTATCTGTGAGGAGCGCGGAGAGGGTGATGGAGGCCTTATGAAGACTTTATTGCGTGCAGTAGACTGAGTTGGGTGAAGGGACGTCATACCGTCGCTGTGGGCCTTTAACATATTCAGACCACTCCTGTGCGCATTACAAATACGCATCATATGAGACACCTCTGCACGCTGAGATACAGGCACTATTGGGTCCGGCTACTTTCACGCCTTGGCCATCACCGCTTATGCCCATCTGTGTGAAATGTTTGTAAACAGATCGAATCAGGTGAAAGGACGGCACCCATGAGTCTAGGATGGAGGCTTTTCTTTAACACCTTCGACGCTCATGACGAGCTCAGCTCGTCATGACCGTTGGAACGCTCGCACGCTGGGCTAATTCCCCTGCTGTGCGAGCGTTCTACAGGAATGCGTGTGGTCATGACGAGCTCACCCAGGGGGTGTTTTGGGATGGCAAGTGGCGACCTGGAAGGGTGGTGGGGGCAGGTAAGCAATGTTGAGGGAGGAGGTTGCAGAGACGGGTGAATGTGCTTCGCTGGAATAGGAACAGCTTACTGCACTTAACAGAGCTTGAAGCAGAGCGACTGAAAGAACTAAAAGAGTCCCTGACAAACAACCCATAAAGATGAAAGCGTACATATACAGGAAGTTAGGCACTGCTGCGTGGGAGGATACCAATGCCACGAAGGCGGTAGAAAAAAGAAGAGTTGACCAGTAGTCATGAAACATTTTTGAAGGTTAGACATAAGAAGGAATGACAGTGCATAGGTGGGATGTAAAGCCACAGAAGAGATTACAGCTGGTCTTGTAGAGACTGCGCATGCACTGCCTAGGCTCGACTAAAAATATGCATAGACAGAAACCTCTCCATAAGTATTTACTGGTGGATTGGGTAAAATGAAAGGCTTCACCCATCCGATTCAATCAAAATCAAGAGTGAAACCCATAGTTCACAAGGCTAGGTATGTCCCCATTGCCATGACGGAGGAGTTGAGAGAAGAATTGGAGATGTTATGACAACAGAACATAAAAGAACCCATGGAGGGATTGGAGTAGCTTTCGTCTATGGTTTTGGCCAGGAAGCCTAATGGTACCTTGAGGATGTGTATCAACCTAGGAGACCTCAAAGAAAAGATATATGTCGATAGACAACCTCTACCCAACAATATCCGAAATGCTGACAGCGCTCAAAGGGGCAAAAGTTTTCACTACGCTCGATATGTCTTCCACATATTATCAGATTGTGTTGCACAGGGACTCACATCATTTGACATCCTTTGTTACACCCAATATGGTGTTTAGGTTCAAGCACATGCCCTTTGGGTTACGTTTGGCCTCATCCATGTTTCAACGTGTGAATGAGGCCATGTTCAGTGGTTTTGACAAGGTAAAATGTTTTTAGGATGATATATTGGTTTTTGGGGGCGGATCAGGTGGAACATGACAAGTCTTCGGCATTGGTTTGAACTATACTGAAAGATAAAGGGGTCACGCTGAAAGTGAGTAAGTGCCAATTTGGTGTGACCATTGTTAATTACCCAGGTCACATGTTATCAGCCAAAGGAATGGAACCAAAAGA
This sequence comes from Lissotriton vulgaris, assembly GCF_964263255.1. NCBI lineage: Eukaryota > Metazoa > Chordata > Amphibia > Caudata > Salamandridae > Lissotriton > Lissotriton vulgaris. The sequence goes on from NW_028250077.1 coordinate 342,951, forward strand.
AAGCCAATATAAGGATCAGTTACAATCATTTTTGAGATGCTAGAATTTTCTGCATGGCTTGTAGCAAAGTGTGCAGAAAGGACTTAAAGCATGAGGGCATTATAATTTGTTTTAGATTTGAATGGACAGAAGAGGAAGCATAAGGAGGAGAGTGAATTTTGTGTGATAAAAGATGAAGTGGCATATGCTATACCACTTAAACCATTTGATACACATAATCCAAGCATAGTGGTGACGGATGCAAGTCCGTTTGGGTTGGGTGCAGTGTTAATGCAGTTTAGAAATGGCAAGGATGAAGCGGTAGCACTTGCGTCACATGCATTAGAGGGAGCTGAAGCAACATACTTTGTCAACGAGCATGAAGCCCTAGTGCTTTGGTGGGGTGTGAATTATTTGAGGAAATATCTTTAGGGTTTGGAGTTCATGTTATGTATAACTCACAAACCTATGGTCAGCCTGTTCTCCACTGGGGAAGCCTGTAAGGGGACTCAGGATTGTCAAGTGGCATTACAGGCTACAGGAATTTCCAGACCAGGGGTTCAAAATATGTTTGCTGGTCATTTGTCACGTTTGCCTGTGGTGGTAGGTGTGGAGGAGAACAAAGATGATGATTTTTGTGTGGTTATTTCAAAAGAACAAAGGTCCTAAGCTCAAAACAATTTTTAGAAAAATGAATAACATATGGACCACAATCGGACACCATGTACAGTTCTTCTTATACCCAGCCGGGCATAGAGTTTATTTTAGGAACTCTATGCTCGGCTGGGTATAAGAAGAACTGTACATGGTGTCCGATTGTGGTCCATATGTTATTCATTTTTCTAAAAATTGTTTTGAGCTTAGGACCTTTGTTCTTTTGAAATAGCCGATACCCATGGCCCAAAGCCATTAAGTGGGTCCCCCTTGTTTACTTAAAAAAAAAAAGATTTTTGTGTGGTGGCATTTACTATGACAGATGAGAATGAATTTAAAAAGGAAGAGAAAGGTGTGAGAATTTGGCCTAATGGCTAGAGCGGTCGACCTCGGAGCCGAGGAACCAGGTTCGAGTCTCGGCAGAGAAGCTTCACATTCTGTGATTCTGGGCAAAGCACTCAATCTCCCTGTGCCTAACAAAAAAAAGAAATGTGTCTGTAACGTAACTGGTGCTCATGTATAACGATTTGATACCTTTGGGTCTAGTAAGCGATACATAAAAACTCCACAAAAAAAAGAAGAATGGAAAGAAACAGTAACACAGGATAAAGTGCTACAAGAGTTAATTTGTTGGGCAAAGGTTAGCCAAGGGAAAAGGTTGCTGATGCGCTGAAAATGTACAAGGACGTTTTTGAGGAGTTGAGTATACCAGAGGGTATCTTGAGACGGGTCAATTTACTATTTGTGCCTCAAGGTGTTCGAAGGAAGGTATTAAAGTTGGTTCATGAGGGAATTGTAGGTATGAGAGCTATGAAGAGGAGAATCAGGGACATGTTTTGGTGGCCTGGATTGCGCAGGGAGGTGGAACCTTGGGTAAGACATTGTGTAGCATGTGCTGTGAGTGATAAGTCACAGGTGACAGGGCCAAGTCCGGTGGAAGCGTTGCCTCTGCCAATGAAATTGTGGGTCAAACTGGGCATTGACATCATCAGGCCCGTGAAAATGCTGAAAGAGAGCTACAGATATGATTCTGTGTTAGTAGACTATTATTCTCGTTGGCCAGATGTACATTTTGTCGAGTCAGTCAACACTGGGGAAGTGGTAAAAATTTTATGTGATTTGTTCATGCATGAGGAGCCCGTCAGAGTTAGTTGGTGACAATGGCATGCAGTTCACAACAGAAGAATTTGGTAAGTTCGTGAACAACTGGAAGGTGAATCATGTGACTACCTCCCTGTACCATCCCAGGAGTAATGGCTTAGTAGAACGGTGTAATCAAGGATAATGTACAGTTGTCATTGGTGAAAGGGTTAGAGTGGAAAATGGAACTGGAAGATATAGTGTGGGCATTACGTACGACTCCTAGTGCGGTCAAGGGAATGTCACCTTTTGTTTTACTCAAGGGAAGGGAGGCCGCAAATAAGTTGGAACATCCATGGATGAATGGTTTGGAAGTGTCAGTGGAAAAAAAAAGTGCGTGGAGAGAAAAATTAGCCAATGCGCAAAAGAAATATGTCTCTGAGAATAGAGTGCAGAGAATGGAAGCCAAGGAAGGGAACTGGGTCGGAGTCAGATTGCCTGGTAGAATTTCAAAGTGAATAAAAAACCTTTGGATCCCAAGAAAGTGGTGTGTCTGAAGGAGCATGCGAGCAGGCTGTAGGATGGTATTGGTGGATGGTAAAGGGTGGAATGAAGAGAAGTTCGTCGAACAAAAAGAATAAGTGGTCACACTTAGCATGGAAAATTCTGATGTAAGGGAGAAGAAACTCAGAGGTAGTTCTTATTACAGGAACCAGGTGTGCAAAACAACTCAGAGGGAAAGGAAAACAGTTGTGAGGTTGTGTGACTATGTAATTTGAAGATTTTATTGCACAGGAAAATTCTTAATTGTTTTTATTTTTCTAAAGGATAAGATTGTTAATTGTTTTCCTCATAAAATTGTACACAAATTATTTTCATTATTATTATTATTATTATGTGGGGAAGATGTGTTGGGTCTGGCTGGGGGCTTTTGGGTGGAAAACTGAAGGCTGGAAGGAATGTGGAATGTAGGGGTGGAATGTATATCTTTGAATATGGGCAGTTGTTTCTTACTAGCTGCTCTGCTGGTTGTGTTGTATGAAGCTCTAAGGAAAACCTACCTTTTCGGGTTCCTTGGCTCCTGTGATCTGTAAAAAGCATTTCCGTGCAAAATCCTATGCAGAGAAAGTTTGAGCTCCCATTCTATTGCAATATATCTTGCTGTTTTGTTTCCCAATTTTGTTGACATCTTGTGTTTGTCATTAAAGTAAACACTCTTCATAATGTATACACTACTATTCGTAATAACATCACCAAACTATATTCCTGTCTTGAAATCCTGAGTGTGTCTTTCATGGTGAAAGGAGATTTGGAGCCCATTAATAACATCTACTTCTGTGAGTCTCACAGGACAGATCATTACCTAATACAAACCTTCTTCATGTGATGTTCAATGGTGTATGTTAGTTACAATCCACTAGGTCATCTGTCCCGTTTTGGTATGTTGACTAAGTTTGCGCTACCAGAGGGTCTAGAGAGCCCAAAATCTCATGCAATATTCTGGAGAAGTTTCATATCAACGTACCAAACGATTGCCACATTTTTTGGTTCACTGAGTTTCACTGAGGGGGTTTGTTAATCGCTGTTATACAAACAGCCACGGTATTACCAAAGGTGCCCAGAAGTATGAGAAAGTGCCGGGTTACACAGTTCCGATTCTTAGCCCTGAAGGTCTCTTTCCACAGCAATTAGAAGCACTGGTCCCTATTTAGCCTCCATGAACTAGCTCAATGAAGCTCGCTTTTGCTTCCTTGAAAGTGTAGCAGCAAGATGACTTAATTCAGTTTGAAATGCGCTTCATAATTAATAACCCGGCATAACAACCAAGAATGCATCATAACTTTTCTGATTTTACATTCCACCTCCAGGGTTTAATCCCTAGCTACAGGGTGGCTCAATATGGTCCAATGTATCTTGCCATCAGTCAGAAAAATCTCTACCCGCAGTAGTGCCTAAGTGTCTCTTTAAAAAAGAAATCCATACCCTAAAATAATGTGGTATGAATATTTATCTGACCACTTCTTGTCTTTTTCTCTCTAGGATGTGCAGATCATCTTGAACAGGTATGTTCTCTTCCTCATCGACAACCAAGACTCAATTCTGTCAATGGCATGAATTGTTATTCTCACTTAGATTATGGTAAAAGTTTTTCTATATGATAACATTCACTAAAAAGCTACATTATAATTGAGTATCAATCTTAAACGACAGGTTAAGTAGCCATGCTTTAAGAAGCTCGCTGAACTCAGCATGGTTTGAGCACGAATAATAATTTGTTGACAATGAGCTTCAAAGATAAGGTGCCTGGTGGGTAACGCGGCAGCCTGACATTCACAGACAAGAACATCAAGCACCTGTGTCTAGGTTAGTCATATGTAAAAGCAGAAGGAATACTGACTTGTCTTGTAAATGATGCACAGTGTTACATGCTGTATAGTTCTCCACAGGGTGCCAATGTAATTCACTGAGTGCTGGCGTAAATATGTCCTTGTAGAGTGGTTCTAGTGAGTGTGCGGGTTGTAGCATTTAGTCGTCACTCAGGTCTCTTCTTCAAATACCCCGGAAGCCCCCTGTAGAGGCCTTTGTTTAGTTCAAACTGAACTTTACCAAAGTGACCACAGATAGAACATTTTGTTAATACACCAAGTGTAGGAAAAGTACTTTTAGAGTGTTATGATGACCAAACCAGCCTTTACTGACTAGGGGCAAATTCTAAATTTCACTCAAATGCCGAGATTGTTTTCTGCCATCACTGATTCTAGTGAAGAAAAGCTGGTTTTTGTCCACTACTAAGACCTCAGTTTTATAAGGATTTCAATTCCACACCCACCACTCCAAGGCTGAGGCATCCTCCAAATTAACGACTGTTGGCAAGTGGTTTCAACTTAATTCCATTTCAAATAGCTAATAAGTTCATGTGAAGATCCCTGCCCCATCTTGACTGCTGGGAGGTTTCCCATCTACATTTTGATAATAACATGAAGACTGTAAGTTAGATCCTAACTCCTGAAAGATACTCCACCTCTCTATCTCTTGTCCTGGTTTACCACCAATAGAGACCCCTCATGCCTCTCATGAATCATTGACTGGAGAAGAAGAAAAGAGGTTTGGGTTCTTAGGGATCCTTATTATTGTCAATGCCCATCTGATTAGTAGTTTTCACTGTAAATCTTGCGTTTACCTTTGGGCTCTTTCAGGATAGGGGACAAGCTCAATGCTGGCAGTATTAGGCCTGCGTTTCTATGAGCACTCTCTCTTTAAAGTGATGGAACACTGGTGGTCAAGACATGAGCATTCCCCAGTGCAACGACCCCACAGGGATCTATTATGGACACATAATGTTGTGAAATCAGGCCTGGTTTTTCCTACTTGTGTCACCTGCTTGATTACCCTCAGTATAAGGTCTTTGATTTCTCAGTATCTACTTATTTATGTATTTATTATTTATATGGCGCGCAAATCATCCCCTTCTCTACATGAGATGTTTCTTGCAGTAGGTGCCTTGCAGCCATTCATTACTGAGTGGCTTTTACCTCTCTGACACTAAGCAGGGTACTTCCTCTTCCACCGCACTCATGGTAAGGGGGCTTACCCAAAACTTGTGTAGCGCTCCATATCTCCACAAGGGTTGAACGCCATAAGCTAGGGGCATCGCATTAGAATGCTGATGGGCTTTTCAGAATGTTTTGCAAGTAGATGGACAGGACTTTCCTGGCTTAGAGTGGCTCTTGTCTTCTGATTTGGTAAGAGAGAAAATAATGACGGTCTTTGCGCTGGATAGACAGCTGTGCCATCAACCTGATATTTGGTTGATATTTTCATCTCTAGAAGAATCCATGTGTGTGTGACCACTGGATGTTCAACATGTTCTATTGATTCAGTGTGAGAATACCAGGCTCTGGTGAACAGGGATGTACCCAAGGTGTATACCACTCACAGTCTAGTGTATCCTAACAAGGTTAGGGGGAGAATAAATTATTGATAGTGGCTGGATATTACACCCTAGAATGAACATATAGGTCCAGTGAGAACCTACAGTGCACTACATCCTAGAGTAGATAAGTGTGGTTTGAGAGTGAGTGATATGGAGGTTTGGTTACTTACAATATTGTGTTCTAATCTTCAGGTGCGATAATGTGAAGACCCAGAATCCTGAGCAAGATGCTGTGGAGGAGCAGACTCTTCAGAGCATTGGTCAGTATGTGTCTTTGCAGGATTAGCGCCTGCAATTAATAGGTTAACAAATGTCTAAGAGGCAAAGCTTATCTAAGGGGGGACTTGTTCATGTTGGAGGATTGGGAGCATTGCCAGGGTGCTCCATGAGATGCAATTTGATATGTGTGTGTGGCATGAGAGGTTGAGTGTGCTTCTGGCTGCTGAATTCTGGATGGTATGTATTTATATGGGGAGTTGTTTGCTGATTCTGTCATGGAGAGCATTCCTGTAGTCCATTTTTCTTGTGATAAGGGCATGATTGATAGTTTTTCAGGTGCTGGCAGACAGCCATGTGATGATTTTCATAAGCATCTTCAAGTTGTGGAAGCAGGAGGCGGAGAGGGCATTGACTTGTTTGGTTATGTTGAGTTGCTTGTTGATGACAAGGCTGAGGTTCTAGACACTAGGTCCCATTTCAGCCTGCCACCAGGTAAAGTCCTGTCCTTAGATTTCAGTCACGCAGGCATTGGATGAGTATAGGGTGGGATACCATATCAAAAGGCATACGGAGGTCAATGAAGATGAGGGCAGCCATATCCCCTCTGTCCAGGATCATGCATATGCTGTCTGTAGCAAAATTATGATCGGTTTCCATGCTGTGGTTTGACCTGAAGCTAGATTGTGTGAATTTGATTAGTTGGTGGTTGTTGAGATAGTTGGTGAGACATTTGTTTAATATTTTCTCCACGATTTTGACTGGCTACAAACGGAAATGTGCCGGTAAGTCGTTAGTAGCAGTGGCGTCATTGTGGATCACAATGAGAGTCATTTGTGATGAGGTGTAGTCCTTTGGCATAGGAATGGTGGGCAAGGGTCCGCGGGGGCTCAAAAGTGGATAGACCGCATGCCAGAGGCAGTTTCATCCATGGTGATGACAGGCAAGGTGTTCTGATGTCCTTCAGCATGATAGGGATTTTTGATGCGAGGTCTGATTGGTCATGCTAGGGGTTGAGGTTGTTGTTTATGGCAGTTATCCTGATGAAAAAAAAATGTGAGAGCTTGTTGTAGTCAAGCCTGTTGCAGTCCTCCTGTAAAGGAGTTGCTGTTGTAGGTGGGAGTGGTGAGGTGAAATCTTTCACAATACTGAAGATTGCTGCTATTGGAGCTGGTGTGATGCATTTTTCGAGCACCGAATGTTTGGTGGGACAGATCTGCTGGAGTAGCTTCTCAGGGCAGATTTGAAGGTGATCCAGTCCGCATTATCTTGGTTCAATCTCCACCTGTGCTCAAGTTGTTTGCAGTGGTTCTTTGCCATCCTGAATACTTCTGTTTACTGCCAGAAATTGGGTTACCGGTTCAGGGGGGTGCAACCTTTCTCAAGCATGAGCCGCAAATTTCCTTAGGGTAAAGTAAAAAGTAACCCATAAATGAACCTGTGGTCAACCCTTGGTGAGCTTGGCACAGACCAGTCAGGCTTAACTCAGAGGCAATATTTAAAGATTGTGTGCAACTCTTTCAACTTTAACACAATGAAAACACACCACAAAAGGAGCCCACAATAAAGCTAGCAAAATAGGCTAATTCTTAATAAATAAGACAAAGCCAAAAATGACAGGAGGTTATAAAGTGTGAGAAGTTGGCCTGCCATATGCTGTCCACTAGTTATAGTGGGCACCTTGCACCAGTCCAAACAACCCTTATTGATGATAGGTTCAAGACAACCTTTACTGAAAGCTATCCTAGTGGTAGCTATGGAGAGCACCCCTCAGGCTAAGTTTTGAAGGAATGTAAAGTAGCTTGTTTTACCAGTCTATAATCTCATGAATGACCAATTGAAAAGAGATCCACACAAGGTATATATATAAAATATATGTATTTATTCTAAAACACACCCCCCTAGTCTCTTTCTGAGTCGAAGTCGAAGTACACAAGTTACAAGTCAAATAAGAAACAGTAAATAGCACAATATACGATAGGCCCCGGGTGGGGGGGGGACCACACCATATACTAAAATAGTAGATTAAGAACCATGACTTGGCTAGGCACAAGGCCTAGAGCCTGTAGAAGTGCTGGAGCCACAAGGAACCACCCAAGGTAGTGACACAGGGGACCCACCGGAACGCATGCAGTGTGAGAACACAGCCGCAAATCACAGTTAACTTCTATGGGGAAAGTCGCGGTTGGAAATTTCAAGAAAAAGGACACTTCGGAGAGGACTTTCAGTTAAGCCCTTTAGACTTGAGGGTTTCTAGGGCCAACACCCATGGGAGCATCGGAGTTCTCGAGTTATCTCACCCAGAGAAGTTGGGTGCATACGTGTGAAATGGTGTCGGGAATCTTCGTAGTTTTTAATGGCGACCGTCTGAAAAGTGCTGCTGCCGTGAAGAAAGAAAGTGTCCGTTGTGATGCAAGTCTGGATCGGAGGTGGGAAGGACCTGAAATCAGAGGGGACAGAGTCTGGGTCACTTGCCAGTGACCAAGGGCATGATAGGCGAATGCCCACCGATGTTGGGTGCTTCAGGTGAGATGAGAGCTTGACTCTTCAGCCACGAGGACCAGGAGGGGTTGATGATGACCAGGAGCTGGATTCAGGCGGTCCCACAAAGGATGTCGAGTGTCACAGTGTCGGTGGCCCGATTTGACACAACAAGCCTTGGCAGAAAGAGATTAACAGCTTTGATGTGGACCAGCGAAGTCCAGGGGACTCACCAAGCAATGGAGAGTCAGGGCACATCAAGAGCAATTAGGGCAGCCCAAAGGAAGTTACAGTTACCTTCTCAGGGACCGACATGTCGACAGACAAGAGATCCCAAAGGTAGCTCGAGAGGAATCCCAAAATGGCATCCCACAGGTCACTCAGAGTGAGTAGGCCAGCAATCTTCAGTGGATTATCTGCTCGGGGTCTGGGCTACAAGTAACCTAGTGCACAGCATCAAGAGACGTCAAGAAGCTGATGAAGTCGCAAATGGGAACGGTGTCCAGGGGTTCCGGTTCCACGGTACCCACAATGGCTATGGGTCTCAGCTTTGCTGGGGACTCGGGTCAGCCTCAGGGAAGTCGGGAAACCCACCTCCTGAGTTGCAAAGTCTTCAGCGTCCGGCAGGAGGTTCAGAGATGCAGACCAGGCTGTTGGTCTTTGGTGCCTGTCAAACAGGGGAGTAACTCCTTTACTCCAAGGGAGATCCTTCAGTCATCTGGCATTCAACAGATCGTCGAAGGTCCAGGTTTCAGCTTCAGAGTTTCGTCCAGGGATATCTAAAGTTCTGGTTACATAGGTTCCTTCTTCATACCCAAGGAAAGGGTTGAACTAACTATGGGGACCCACCTATGGGAGGGTTTGGAAAGAGGGGTGGCTACACTCATTTCCTTTGTCCAGTTTCATGCCAGAGCAGGGGCTGGTATCCCCTGCAACCGGTTCGAGCTGGACTATGCACAGGGACACCCAATGTGCCCCCAGAACTTCAAAGCACTCTTGGAGAGCTCCCACCCAGCCCATTAAAGCCTGTCTGGGAGGTGGTAACACCTCCCTGTGACAGGAAACCTATTGTCCAGGCCTCCCATGACAGAGTTTTGGTCAGCAGCAGGAGGCTAGACTCGTGTCTGTGGCTGCAGCATCCATTTTTTGATGCCAGGGCTCTTTTAAGTTGGTACTGGGTATACCAGTGCTGCCATGTCTTTCCCTCTAGAAGGGGGGTATCATACTCCCACACCAGTTGCTGGTGTGGGGGTATGATTCCAAGGTATTTGACACCAAACACGACATGTTTCTGTGTAGACATTCCAATGTAAGCATGTACCGCAAGGTTATAATGCACTTAAGAGTATATGGTCTGGCTGCACCACATACAGCTCCGGAGAATAGATTCCAAAAGCTACAGAGGGGCTCTGCTCATGCATGGGCACCCTCTCACATGAAAACCAAGCACTCTGCCTTCAGGATTGTTAAAGCCTGCCATAGGGGTGACATATAGGTTTATATGTGTGTACTTAGGAGTGATATAGGTACCCTATACCATAGTAAGGGGTGCATGCACCACCTTACCCAGGCTGCAGTACCAGTCCTGTGGTGTCATTTTGGAAGGCTTCCAAGGGTGGCAAAATACATGCTTCATCCCCTGGTAGGCCTCTGGGATACCTATGCCCTGGGTACATATTATACCATATACTAGGTAGTTATTAGGGTACCCCAGAATCCAATCTGGAGTGTACCTAAAGTACATGGAATACATTTTAAAGAGAAAGCAGATAAACTGGGGCCCTGAATAGCAGGATCCCAGTTCAACTTAGTCGAAACCCAGCAAAACACCAGGACAAAAGTGGGGGTAACCATATAATCAGATTTCCTCCTTCCTACATAAAGTTTTTTTTTTTTTAATTCTACATAAAGTTTTAAAGATTTTAGCAAAAATAGCACCAAACGGCATGCAGCAACAACTGGGGATACCTGGTCACACCGGATCAGAACAAATTCACTAGTTTAGGCCACCCGCGATGAAGCGCGGTCCAGTTGCAGGGACCCCGTTCGGCACGCTGACCAGATTCTGCATCGCTGAGCATTGCAAGGATCTGCATAAAAGATGCGCTGTGCAGCCGAAGCAATGCTTCAGTTTCGACATGCTGTGAGGCTCTATTGCGAGGTCATGTGGCATCGACGACGATCCCCTTGACAAGGACTTGCAAAGTGAAGTCAGACATCACAGATATATTGCGCAGTTGGCACAATGTGGTGTTTCCAATGAGCTGTGAGTTTTCGATGCAGAGCCTGACATTGTTATCGAGGCTGACGTCGACGAGGGATGCAAGGGACTGTGGCGAGGATGTGTTGCGCAGCGGTGGTTTGGATGAGGCAACTGTCTGCAATAAGGGTCTTTACGTAGTTTTAATCCATGCAGTGCGGGGATATGTCAGTTTTGCTCAGGTTTGTGCTGCACAGCAGAGAAGATGTGTTAGTTCTGATAGATCAGACAAAATGAGAGGGAGGGCCCCACACTGCAAGGGGACAAGGCACCATTATACACTGTAGAAACGAGGTTTCCCCTTGGGAAAGGCAATACCACAATATCTTGAGTGTCTGTTTATTAATAAAATCATAGAAGAGTTCTAACATATCGTATTGTCACCAAAGTGTCTTCTCCTATATTGAGATGGGATTACACTGTTGTGTTGTGGTGAGCTCAGGTTGGGGGTTGGACTGAATGGTGTGTGTTTTTGTGGTATTGCCTTTCCCAAATGGGAACCTCATTTTTACAGTTTGTATGGATCACAGAGGCTGTCAGAACATCTAAGCACCACTTCCAAGACTCCAGGCCTCGGGTGGCATCACTTGGCAGGGTAGATTCACAGATGACAGGGTCCAAGTATACTGTGTTGCTGGAGCCTTGTGTCCCGGATGCTCAAGTCAGGAGGCCATCCAACTATCCCTTGGAGTCAGCCTAGGGTTCTGGGTTCAAGAGATGCAGGCCCAGTCATTCTCACCCAGGCAAGAAGGCAGCAGGTCAGCACAGCAAGGCAGCAATCCAGCAATCCAGCAATGCCATCAGAGTGGCAGTTCTTATGCAGCACAACAGTGCTTCTTCCTCGCAGAGTATCCACAGGTCCAGAAGTGTTCTGAAGAATTGGTGTCTGAGGTCCAGTATTTATACCTGGTTGTGCCTTGTGGCGGAGAAGCTTCTAAAGGTTTTCCTTTTAAGTCCCCAGGTATCCTGCCTTCCCTGTCAATGCTCCAGGCTGTCTACAGGAGGTTTGTTGCCCTTTGTGTTGCGGCAGGGCACTGTCAGAGATCTCTTTCCTCTGAAATCAAAACTCAGCAGAATCCAGTTGAAGTAATAAGGTGTCCACCTCCTGACATCCCCAACTCTGAATATAACCACAGTCTTAGGGCGGTCAGGCGCGAGAAGGAGATGAAGGGAACAGTGGGGCAAAGGAACCTGTAAAACAAAAGACAATCACCATGAATAAAGAAACACAGGAATTCTACTTTCATATGGTCTCGCTAGTCACTCCTATGTACCTTAACCATCTGACGGAAATCCTGTTAAATCATCGTGCACCTGCAAATCCCTCTCTCTCTCTTCATAAACAGATATCTACAGGGCATAATGCAACACATTAATTCACATCTAAAGGCAATATCTCTCTAGATAAATTATGGCAGCCAGACCACAAATATACCCGTACCTATAACTCATAGAAAAATAAGACTACGTTCATTGAGAAGAATAAAGGGAAAAAAATGCTGGGAATAACTCAGTGTCTTAATCCAAAGAGCGGATAAGGGTTTCCAGATATTCCTCAATAGTCACCTTCCCAAAGGACTAAGAAAGAAATAATCCAAAGTGTAATCTGTTGTCTTCTTTTGCTTTCGCAACCTTAACCCCATGGCTGCTAGGCGTTTTCCCGTCCTGTGCTGCAAATTGTTGTTTTTCATTGTTTTATGACGAGCTGGCCTTGTCATCCGCGCACGGCAGGTAAGCGCCATGACGAGCCCAGCTCGTCATTAGCTTCGAAGGGGTTAAAGAAGACCAGCGTAGTAATTGCTATTCCCCATAATAATACTGAGCATGAAGTCCTGACTTAATGAGCCAAACAACCCAAATGAAGGAAAAAAGGAAAACAAAAAACAAACTGAAAGCACAACTGCTTTCAATGAATAGAAACAGTAATGCGCGGTTAACCAATCACCACTGCATTCCACGTCCGCAAAGTTATCGAATACAAGATGCCCCAATGAGATTAAACGTGATGGAGGGGACAATCTTGGCCGCCACACATTCAACGAAGATACTGGCCGGAAATGAGTAGAAAATGAAAACAATGAGGCTCCTGATTCAACTCACCCTGGAAGTAGTTCGTTACCGGCTATGTCCATAGAACAATTCCCAGAAACGCGCTTACTTCAGCGCAAACAAAGAACAGAGCAGGGCGGTAACTGGCAGCTGCTATTCTCTCGCAGCCGAACGAGAACGGCAGAAACAAACATAAACTAGGCACACCTGCGGGCGCGTGGCAGTCCGTATATAAGGCCCCCCTTTTCCTTTGGCCTTTTGGGAGATGAAGTCCTATTGCTGCGATTAGGTAGGCGCTACCCGCCTATGTTCCTGACAGGCACAGCCTATTTAAGTTTAAGTGGGGCTGAGCCAAGCTCCTCCCTCCCATCCTTCCATTGATAGTCCATCCGGGCACACCTAAGTTCCGTATTGTGTGGCTGTCTAGGAGAAATACACAAAGCTCTACTCTCAGCTACACCTAGTCATGTGACCCATGTACAGGCTACAGGCACTAAATAGGTAAAGCAGGAAAATACCAACATTCTGAAAGTGGTATTTTCAAATTTGTTATTTTAAATCCGACTCTTAGTTAGGATTTTTCATTACAATTCTAAGGACACCAACCATGAACCGGGTAGATGCTCCTATTTGGAAGTTACAGCCTAATACATGTACTAAGGTAATTCCAACATTTGTCTATGAAAAAGGTAGGCCTTGCAGTAGTAAAAAACACAAATCTAAGACTTTGTCACTGCCAAGACAGATAAAATGTAAAATTACATGTCCCACTTTTTAAATGGGCTGCCCCCTGCGCTCTGGTCTGTCCAGGTCCTACCCTAAGGGGGACTTATATTTATTAAAATGGAAGGTTTGGGCCTGGCAAAAGAAAACAAAACTGGACACTCAGGCTGATATGGCAGCCTGAGACATGTTTAAAGTTCGACATGGCAGTTCACAACTGCAGTAGCAGGTCTGAGGTACATTTACAGGGCTACTTATGTGGGTGGCACAACCAGTGCTGCAGGCCCACTAGTAGAGTTTTATTCCTGGCCCTGGACACACAGTGCACTGTACTAGGGACTTACAGGTAAATTAAATATACCAATCATTGATAACCAATCACAATAGTAATTTACACAGAGTGCATATGCACTTTAGCGCTGATTAGCAGTAGTAAAATGCCCAGAGTCCTAAAGCTAACAAAAACAGGTCAGGAACAAATAGGAGGAAGAAGCAAACAAATCTGGGGAATAACCCTGCTACAGGGCCATTTCCAACAGCAGGAATGGCTGCGGAGATGTCAGAGTTCAGCATGGTCTCCTTGAGGATCATGAGGCATGGTGCATGGTTGTGCAGCAAGTCCCAGACATCTTTGGCATTTTTGGTGAGGGAGTGGGTGTAGCATACAGAAGAGGAAGAAGTGCTGTTCTGTTAGTGGTTGGTGAGAGAGAGTTACTGAAGGGTGCAGTCGGTGCTTGAATAGTGGCCACTGGGTGGTGGGAAATGTATATGAACTTGCAGGTGGTTCAGGAGAACTCCCTTTCAGTGTTTAGTGGTGCAGAGCAGTAGCAGCGCAGCAAGCGGTGGCTGGGATTCAGGGGCCCTGAGGATTGCAGCAGGGTAGCAGTGGGTGGACGGAGGACCAGGGTTTCTGGCACTGGGCACAAACAGGGCACAGCCAAGAAACAAAGTATACTTTGATTACAGAGTTGATCTAAATACTATGTACGCTAATATTCATATACAAGTCAGTGTCCCTGGATGCTAACCTCTGCGGGCACCCTTCCAACTGCCTCTCTATATCCCTCTCCAGCATTCTCCATTATTTCTGTGTCCTGGCTTCTCTCATGCAGCTCAAACGGACAGAGTTCACCGATGCACTAAATCTTAGTTCTTACCACTCTGTGTGTTGAAAGAGTTGCATAAGGGAAACCTGGCACTCAAGACAAATCCAGTGTGCAGTTGTGTGAGGTATGGCAAGCCAGCAGTCTCCGATGGAGTTTGTCACAGCCAGGTGTGCATTAGTGCGCAAGCCCAGGCTTCCTTCCCAGTTGTGGATATTCGATTGCCCCGTCTACTGCAATCTGAATTGTGCTGCTCCAACAGCACAGATAAAGACTGATGATCATCAGACTTCAAGATATGTGTACCCAATTGGGTCGTGGTTAGTGCGGTAGCAAGGGATTCCATTCGCAACATACCCCAGTGCTGCTTGGTCCTCTGTTGCTTTCCTCTACCAGCCATTGCAAATCAGGGGTCACTGTTTCTGAATTTAAGTGCCCCATAAAAGATCAGAAGTGCTTCTTTGAGTTCAACTTCCCAGGTCAGTTCTACAAGATCAGAGTGCTGGCTTTGTCTTAAGTAGAGGTCTATGGCAAGGGCATGCAGATACTGCAAAGAAAATACATTAGCAAATAAACAAGCTGCCTTCCCATCCCCTTTATCCTGTGTCTAGCTCTTGCAAAGAGGGGAGAGCCCAGAAACAACAACAGCGTCACCACAGGGGTGGAGTCAGATAAAGTGGTTCAGATGCACAAAACAGAACTAGAATTGCCAGAAGTGGAACCTGGCAAAGAATGGATCAAGTGTGGCTGTGGACCTGAGTGCCTAGTTGGCCTGTCACCAACTTGCATTGCTTAGATACAAGCTGGCCCTATAATTCAAGGTTAACTTTTTGAGTTGAAGGAGCTTAGGATAGGAATGGACCAGAATAATCAAATATGGATATCAGTCATAGGAGCATAATCCATGACAGAGCAAAAACATCAGTTGCTGTGACCGGAATAAAACAAGTCTTCGGCACCTGGCTTACTGTGAATCCCTGTTAGACCTTCAAGAAATACAGATGGCACAAGTGCCACCTTGAGGACTTTTGCCTGGGAGATGCCTGAAACTGGAGACCTGTTGCCTCTGAGAGAGGCAATGTTAACTGTTGATAGAAGAGGTCTATGTATCCTCTCTGTCCTCCCTAGGAGAGTGCCAAAGCATTGTGAGTGAAGCATTCATATAGGAGGGCAGAAAGGACTAAAGCACCCTATGATTGACTCGCCAGCCCACCCCACCTTCCCCTGTGGTTTGCATTTGAAAAGGAAATGCTCCATGTGTGAGCACATCCAAACTAAGTATAACTGATTGATTGTCTTACTCAGGCTGAACAGACAGCAGGTCTAGGCCACCTCCCATGAAGCTTCCTATTGTGTCTGATTAGATTGATGCATTGAGTCTCAGTTTCCCTGCACCGTACTCTTTGAGGCTGTATACTTTTGACTACATTCAACCTTCTTGCAATTGATTTTTATATGAATATGAAGTCTTATGGCTTTTGCAAAGATAGTTTTTGTGAAATATTTTGTATTGTAAATGACATAAAAGGCCCACCTTACAGAAATGCAATTACTACAATAATTTATGAAGTGAAGTACTGCTAACTAATCCTCAACCCAAACATTTCAGTCACATATAAAACAACATTGCAGGTGGTCCAAATTGTGTGAAGAATCATGGAGATTCCACATAACAAGAGATATTATAAAACATAACTGTTGAACATAGTAATATGACCTAGTACTACAGAGATTGTAATGTCTCATTGTTTTATGTGTTTTCAGATGGCAATAAATGGATAGATACTTATATATCTCAAATCTTTAAATTATTCAAAATTGTCTGCTAATTTCCTTTCTAAACGTATGTAGGGTATTTCACCATTTAGGAAGAATATCAATGTGGTGCTTCCAGTTGTATGTGACAGTGATAATTCCAGCTACAAACATTATGGGAAATAGTCTCCTTAATTTGGGTGAATTTCTATGAATAGTATTGTCGAACTAAAGGAACTGGTTGCTAATTCCATGGAATAGTTAAGTTGAAATATATAACATTTTGTACATCATACATGTTCATAAAGATTTTAGTTTAAGGAATGGAAAAACCATGGCCTGTAATGTTTTGAAATCGTCGTCACATTCTGGTTGGAATGTGGTATATCTGAAATAAATATTGTGAAATGCACAAAGCCGAATAAAGGCCAGCCTATAACTGCTTTGTAATGTTAATTCCTTTTTCTACTCCTAGAAGGTGAATCCATCCTACACATCAGAATTTCCTATAAAAAAAATGATTATATTCTTCGAAGATCCATAATGCTTTTCAAAATGATCTTCTTTTCTGAGATGATATGGAGCAGCAGCACAAAATTATGTTTGCTAATTTTTTGCTAATTCACAGTAGTTTTTATAGTTGGTGTAGAAACAATACTCTATGCATGCATTTCTGTTAGTTTCATATACTGTTAAAAAGGTCATTTGTTAAAACCAAACAAATTTTTCCCTTGGTTGAGCCATGTTTTCAACTACATCGGTCATGATATAGTGGAAGAGGTGTGGCGCAGCGGCTAGGGTGCCTGACTCCGGACCACAGGGTTCACCGTTCGATCCCTGGCTCCGGCAGCAGGTGAGCCCAGCACCATGTGACTCTGGGCAATAGCTTGCTTCCTTAATCTTCCCGACGGCCCCGGGACACCTCCATCGGAGGTAGCTGTGTGCTTTACAAATGCTGGCATTTATATGATGACTTGGCATGCTACCTAAATTATTCTAATCTCAGCAATGAAGGCTGAGGGACGAACAAGAGATTTCCTGAACGTGCCAAAGGGAAACATTATTGGTCAGATTCACAAACTGGATTTTGTAGCATTACTGCAGTAGTACAATAGGGGAAACAACCTTTACAACAGCTACTTGGCCCCTAAGCACCCTCAGGACTCCCGGGGATTTAATCCCCCAATTTACAACGCACCAGGGGGTGCGTTTGCACAGTGGTGCAGGGAGGGGGCATGATGTGACAAGTCTCAAAACGCACCCTGTGGCGCGTTTTAAGTTGGGGGATTAAGTCCCCTTGAATCCTGAGGGTCCCTGGGGGCCAACTAGCCCACCAGGTACCTCCAGTACGTGCCAGGGAGCTGCGTTGCAGAGAGGTGGTCCAAGGCTATGCTCCCTTTTTACACCTCTCTACAACGCACACTGTGGCACTTACTGGACGTACTTGGTGGGATTCAAGGGGACTTAATCCCCCAACTTAAAAAACGCCAGGGGTGCGTTTTGACAGTAGTGAAGGGAGAGGGCGGGGCCTAATGTGACATGTGTCACTCCGCCAAAACCCAAGCGACTATAAATTCACCATGCACTCTCCTTGCAGCACTCTAATCATCCAGCCACTACCCATGCACTCATGCAATGACCAAGGCACTTAAACACGCACTGCTACAATCCCTTGAGCACTACTGATGCAGTCCAGCCATCTCCTTGTCACTACCCATGCACTCCTCCAATGACCCAGCCAGCACCCTGTGCTTATCCAATCACTCCGCCAAAACCGAAGCACTTATAAATTCACCATGCTCTCTCCTTGCAGTAGTCTAATCATCCAGTCACTACCCGTGTACTCATACAATGACCCATGAACTAACACATGCAGTGCTACAATCCCCTGAGCACTACTGATGCAGTCCAGCCATCTCCTTGTCACTACCCATGCACTCACTCATGATGGGTGTCCCAAAAACTCCCTCAGTCCACATCCCCATTGGTACATATGCTCTTCCATGAACGGGAGTAAGAAAATGGAAGGAGGAAGTCACAAGGTGCCCACTCTGCGGTCATGGGGTGAATGAGGCTAGAGAAAGGTGTGTGCCGACATTTATGTACGAGATTAAACATTATGAGAGAAGAGAGCAAGCCCTTTTAGTAATTACAAATGTGCCCAGGAGCAGATGGTGTATCATCAATCCGACAGTTTCCTGGGTCATGAGGAAAAGTTTTATTTTTAGAACAAAAATAAATTCCCTTTTGTGCAAGCTTTTAACATAAAACCCCCAAATATGCTCCCCTGGCGTGAATGGAAATGCACTGAAATATTAATTAAAATGGGCAACTAAAACACACTTGATAACTGTTATACCTTGTTATGAAAAAAGATGTCATATTTATTTATATAAAAATATACAGTAAAATATATCATCGATATGCCAAATAATATACAAGAATTAATAACATGCCCCTGGTAAAATTATTACAAAACACATTATTATTTGTTCCTCTGTCTCTTATACATCTATGATTCACAAGACCTAATTATCAAACACAAATTATTTTTATTTCAATGAGACAACATAATAAAAAACAGAAAAAGACGGCCAAAACAGAAAAATAGGCAGCGTTTCAGTGGCACTTGAAATGGTTCACACCACGTTCATCAGGACAATTTTATAATATAAATTATACATCAATTCTGTGTAACAAAAAAATTGAAATTTATATCAGTCTAAATAATGACAAACAATTGTCAAACCAACTGGACTTTAGTGCAAACATTTCGCCCTATTTCGGTACCAACCCCCTACTTAGGTAATGTTCATACAGAATGATATTTCGTGGGTTCAAGAAAATAGGGCCAATACTCTTATCCCACCCTGAGACATATTGAGTATCAGAGCGCTTTACATAGCACCAGCTTTGTTACACAAGGACACATCTATTTTTGTTAGGCACGGGGAGATTAAGGGGCAGGTTTTCAAGCCCCTGGCATAAATTTTGCGCAGCCAATGCATCACTTTTTGTGACACAGCAGCATCCCAAAAATGCGGCCCATTGACAACGTGATGCATCTAGGGTGATGCGTCACGTTGTAAAGCCATGCGTCACATTATACCTGCGTCAGGCATAATGTATGCAGGGTGGGCGTTCTAATGCAAAAAAGCCTCCTAGGAGTGACGCAGTGAAATCTACAGGATTTCACTGGGCCACTTCTAGGAAGCCACTGCATCAAATTCTTACGCCTGCTTGAAGCAGGCATAAGGAGTGATGCAGCACAATGAGAATAGTACTCCCCCTGCATTGCTGGAGTTGTGTTGTGCTTGCGACACAACTCCAGCAATGCGTGACTTTTGCGTCAACAGATGTGTCAGAATTTCTGACGCATCTGTCAATCCTTGCGCCATGGTGTGCCGTATTGTAAATACGGTGCATCCATAGTTGCTCAAGGGTTTCTCAGGGAAAGTGACGCATCTTTACAGAAGCGTCACTTTCTTGTAAATCTGTCCCTAAGTGATTTGCCCAGAATAGCAGGATGTTGGGCGTCGTTCCCCAGCTTTGAGGTCGACCGTACTAGACGTAAGGCGACATGCTCTCCCCTATAAGATAAGGCCCCACTAATGAGCAGTACATTATCTAATTCTTCTTTTAATTACAACCATAAGTTCTCCAAAAGGGGCGACTTAATGGTTCTCCGGATATGCCCACAGGATTCTTACTTTCCTACAACTCATTGTATAGTTTTAGGGACAGACATCTAACTATCCTTACACCCAATGTGTGTATTCTGATAGTTATGTCTGTCGGTGCCCCATAGGAACTTCATCGTTTCTGTTCGGCTGATTTTTATATCTAATTTGTTCCGATAACCACCAATAATAGTTGATGAGAAGTATCTGTAATCCTATACGAATTAAATTATTATACATCCTTATTTTATTAGGGCTTTAAATTATTGTGCGCCTACATTCTTATAATTCTTGTGCACTTATCGCGCTTTTTTTGTGGAAAGCGCAACTCCTCAAATATTTTATTTCACTACTTTTCCCTATTTGCTTGGCCTTCTGGAGAAAGGGATAGCCTTTTTAATAATCCACTTGTCCTATTTCAATCCAGTATTGGGCTGTTGATAGACATAACCAAGGTAACAACTACTATAGGTGTTTTCGTTAACTTGTGAATTTGTGCCGTGGAGGCTCCACAACTTATTACCTTTCACCCTGCCAATCTCTTCCAAGGTCCAGGAGTCATCGCCGTGGTACCGACCGCTCCATGTTATGCCAGTCTATCGGGTCAATGTCCGCCCAGTGCACTCGCCTTGGTGCAACATCCACATCATTGGTCCCAGGACTATCTCTACATATACACCTTTATGTCCCACAACACAAGATCTCAGGAGCGTACCTTAGGGACTCACATTCTTTTCATGCATAAAGCAAAACCCCATCCTAAGCCAGATTCTTAGAGTGCGCGCCATGTTGCTCGAGCGTATGACCATACTCACGCTATATTCTAATCTCTATTTCTATTTGTGGCCTTTTACTGCCTGCAGTTAACCAGCAGCGTGATTCCCTCGAGTAACAGTGCCAGCGTGGTCCCCAGACCCTCCCGAGACAAAGCCCCCTCTGGGTTTGCCCACAGTGGACTCGCCGACGCCGCCTGCAGCCTCTTTGTGCAGGCGCCAGTGGCGGCTGGTAGATTTTGAAAGTGGTGGTGTAAGGCCTAATCCTGAATTAGACTGTACGAGCATCAGTGGGTGTCTCAAAGTGTATAGATTTTGAATTAAGGATATTAAATCTATATGCATTTATTCATATTTACCTGAGACACATTTTTGCAGTTGATATCCTACCTGGATTATTCCAGTAGCACAATACTTTTGTGGATGGCAATCGGAAATAAAATTCCCCTCTTTTGTAAACTCAATGCCTTTCTGTGCCCTTCCATCCATCCATTCCTACTCTGTTCCTTTCTCTATGACCTGCCACACCAAGCAAGTTTATTCCATTCCATTCCAATTTCTGTTACATTTGTATTCTTAAGAATATTTCCTCGACGTATTCAAAATTTTGTTTTTCTATCTCCCTTCCCTGTATTTTTCATTTTTTTTCTCCATTTTACTCAATTCCTCCTTTGTTCTCTTTGTCCTGCTTTGTCTCGTCATCACTCTCCCCTCTTGCTGTTGCTACCTCATACTTCAATTTCTTCCTCAGACTGATTGTATTGCAATATCTCTGTAGCTAGGGTGACCAACTGTCATGGGTGCAAATTCAGGACGGTAAGTGTAAAAATTCAGGACAAAGGGTCAAAATTCAGGACAAAAATTCAGGACACAAGGTCAAAATTCAGGACAAAACTTTGGGATAAAAGGTAAGTTTTACAGACACATCAGAGGAAGTTGCACAATAGTATAAAAGTGAGTAAATAGAAAACCATTTAAGTACAAGTCAAAATAAGTTTAGATTAGGTTGAGACATTCATGCACTTTATGGTTTTTCGGTATGCAGGCAGCTTTGAGCAACTGTGCTTTTTTTGTTGTACTTCATATGATAGTAATCTATTTATATGGTTACTGCACTGGGTTGTCCAGTCCGGTATTTTGTTTACAACTCATGGTCCTGAGCAGGCATGTTTGGTGAGAGAAGTGGTCAGGGAGATCTTCCCAGATAGTCTTTGATACTAGCATCTCATATCCGAGTGCCATTGTAAGATGTAATGCGGCACGCATAGGCCAACTAAAGGGAGAATTTCTGTGATGAACCCGCTATAGGGAACGGATTATGGGTGTTTCAGCAAGTGGAAATTAAAATATGGAATTTGTCTTTGCTTATGGAGGCTTCCAGAGAGTTGCACTAGCTGACGAAGTCACAAAGGTGCTTTTCCCTGCAGCTTTTTTTAAAGAAGGCACTGTTGATACACTATTACATTGTTTATTTTTTACGCTTTGCCTTTTGATACAAACACAATATATATCTCAACCACAGCTCATGGCACTATGAGGCTTTCCCTAAAACCTAAAACAAAACATGCAAACATTTACAATTATTAGTGTAACATTCAAATAGCAGTTGGGTGTCACTCAAAATGTCACATGTATGATGTATAGATCACACACATAAGCACAGAGCAAATACTGATTAGTAACATATAAGCAAGGGAGTAGCCAGAAAATTAAAATACCTCCCACTTTGAACTAAAGCTCCTATGGCACCAAGAAAGCAAATAAGTCATCACAGTCCTCCCCAGAAGAGCTCTCTTGTCTAAGGATCTAGCCATTCATCCTTCCATCAAACTCCTGATATCCAACATTTCAAATTTACATTCAGTCATCTATTAATTCTTTCATCCATAATTCAGTCTTTCACCATTCATTCTGTCCTTCCATCTGTGTGCCCATCCATATACAAACATTTTCAAACATTTGCAAACTTATCCATCATCTATCCTTCCATCCATCATTTGACTCATCCATCCCTCCATCCATCATTTCACTCATCCATCCCTCCATCCACCCTTTCACTCATCCATCCATCATCCATCCACCCTTTTACCCAATATATCCTTTCACTCATCCATCCACTTTTCCACCCATCCATACACTCATCCATCCAGCCATTTACCCTTTCATCCAAGCCAACCTTTCACTCATCCATCCACTCTTCCATCCATCCACTCACTCATCCATCCACCCATTTACCCTTTCACCTATCCAGCCATCCTTTCACTTACTTATCCATCACCCAGTCACTCATTCATATACCCATTCAACTTTTCACTCATCCATCCATCCTTTCTCCCAGTTCTCCACCCTCCCTTTCACTCATGTATGCATTCTTTCACACATGCATCTTTACATTCTTCCTTTCACTCATCCAGACACCCATTCCCCCATCCATTCTGCCAATCATTCATCCATGCTTTAACTCATCCATCCATCTATCTATCCTACCTTTCTCGCTCCATTCCCCTTTCACTTAGCCAGTCATCCTTCCATCCTCCCTTCACCTATCCACCCACTCATAAATCAATCCATTGACCCTATCACTCATCCATCCTTTCTCTCATCCATCCACCCTTTCACTCATCTATCCATCCTTTTTTTCTATTCTCCCTTTCACTCGCTCATGCATCCTCTTGTCCACCCATCCATCCATTCACTCATCCATCCAACCATTTACCCTTTCACCCACCCATACATCCTTCCACTTACTAATCGACACTCACAGGAAGAAGACCAGGGCAGACCAATGGGGCAAAAGGACAGCTAAAGAGAGCAGGGTGTAACAGCTTAGTTAAACTGCAGAATGACAATGGGCGGGGGTGCGGGGGGGGGGAGGCTGCTTTTATCATCGAGGAAGAGTTCGAGACGCCCCATCAGGGGCCTGAGGCTTCTCGCAGGGAGCAGTGCTGCTCCCTGCAATGGCCAGAATTACGGACAAAAGGCGTCCGTCAAAAGGACTCTCACCGACAATGGACGGACGTGAGGTCCAAATTACGGACGGTCTGTGAAATTTACGGACGGTTGGTCACCCTATCTGTAGCGCTTACTACCAATGTCGAGCTTTGAAGCGCTTGCCTACATGAGTAGCACGCTACATGCTGTAAGGTGTGTCGTTGGAAGTATGTTTCTTTTGTTTCGATCCTATGTGGGAAGTGTTTCCATGTGTCGTGCTGGGTCTCCGCCGTGGTGCTACTATCTTGT
This sequence comes from Lissotriton vulgaris, assembly GCF_964263255.1. Lineage (NCBI taxonomy): Eukaryota > Metazoa > Chordata > Amphibia > Caudata > Salamandridae > Lissotriton > Lissotriton vulgaris. The sequence goes on from NW_028250077.1 coordinate 366,878, forward strand.
CATGGGACACGGCACTTAGCAGTGTGATTGTCTGTTGAAGTGGGAGAGAGAGACACACAGTTCCGTTGGATCCATACACGCGCACAATGACAGCCCCTGAAAGCATTAGTTGTGAAACTCCATCAGTAGGCGAGCACAGCATCCTTGGATACATTGAGTAATCTTACAGTTATATTTCTACAGTACAGCACCATCCAGACCACCTTACACAATTTGTAAATTGTTTCCATTAATCAAAGTAGACAATATATTTACTGCAATTGAAACATAAAAATGTGAAGAACAAGGTTGCTTAAACAAAATACTTAAGAGGAAACTGCAATTATTTGAAATAAACTTTTGTGGAGACTGGAAAAAGTGTGACATTTGAAAGTATATTCCATTACAAACCCAGGCCTAAAGGGGTATGCTAGGCAACTGCTAAAACCTATTTGAAAACAAGCATTGGAAATGCAATAGGTCTCGCACCATTAGAGTTAGTGCTTTTAGAATTGTTTATGGGTTTTTTTTGTAAATGTTTAGCATTTTTGTTTCCTGTAGCCAATGCTAAAGTATTACAAATAAAAAAAGCCATAAACATTTCTAAAAGCTCTAACTGAAATGGTCTGAGAACTATTGCACTGTGTGAGGGTGAGGGTGAGGGTGAGTGAGGGTGAGTGAGGGTGAGGGTGAGTGAGGGTGAGTGAGGGTGAGGGGTTGAAGGTGAGTGAGGGTGAGGGGTTGAGGGTGAGGTGTTGAGGGTGAGTGAGGGTGAGGGTGAGTGAGGTGTTGAGGGTGAGTGAGGGTGAGGGTGAGGGGTTTTGGGTGAGTGAGGGTGAGGGGGAGTAGTTGAGGCTGAGTGAGGGTGAGTGAGGGGTTGAGGGTGAGGGGTTGAGGGTGAGTGAGTGAGGGTGAGGGGTTGAGGGTGAGTGAGGGTGAGGGTGAGTGAGGGTGAGGGGTTGAGGGTGAGTGAGGGGTTGAGGGTGAGGGGTTGAGGGTGAGTGAGGGTTTGAGGGTGAGGGGTTGAGGGTGAGGGAGGGTGAGTGAGGGTGAGGGGTTGAGGGGGAGGGGTCGAGGGGGAGGGGTTGAGGGTGAGTGAGGGTGAGTGAGTGAGGGTGAGTGAGGGTGAGGGGTTGAGGGTGGGTGAGTGAGGGTGAGGGTTTGAGGGTGAGGGGTTGAGGGTGAGTGAGTGAGGGTGAGGGGTTGAGGGTGAGTGAGGGTGAGGGGTTGAGGGTGAGTGAGGTTGAGGGTGGTTGAGTGAGGATGAGTGAGAGTGAGGGTGAGTGAGGGGTTGAGGGTGAGTCAGTGAGGGTGAGGGGTTGAGGGTGAGTGAGGGTGAGGGTGAGGGTGAGTGAGGGTGAGGGTGAGTGAGGATGAGTGAGAGTGAGGGTGAGTGAGGGGTTGAGGGTGAGGGGTTGAGGGTGAGGGGTTGCGGGTGGGTGAGGGTGAGTGAGGGTGAGGGGTTGAGGGTGAGTGAGGGTGAGTGAGGGTGAGGGGTTGAGGGTGAGTGAGGATGAGTGAGAGTGAGGGTGAGTGAGGGGTTGAGGGTGAGTGAGGGGTTGAGGGTGAGTGATGGTCAGGGTGAGTGAGGGTGAGGGTGGGTGAGGGGTTGAGGGTGAGTGAGGGTGAGTGAGGGTGAGTTTGAGGGGTTGAGGGTGAGGGTGAGTGAGGGTGAGGGTGAGGGGTTGAGGGTGAGTGAGGGTGAGGGTGAGTGAGGGTGAGGGGTTGAGGGTGAGGGGTTGAGGGTGAGGGGTTGAGGGTGAGTGAGTGAGGGGTTGAGGGTGAGTGAGGGTGAGGGTTTGAGGGTGAGTGAGGGTGAGGGGTTGAGGGGGAGGGGTTGAGGGTGAGTGAGGGTGAGGGGTTGAGGGTGAGTGAGGGTGAGGGCGAGTGAGGGTGAGGGGTTGAGGGTGAGGGTGAGGGGTTGAGGGTGAGTGAGTGAGGGTGAGTGAGGGTGAGTGAGGGTGAGGGGTTGAGGGGGAGGGGTTGAGGGTGAGTGAGGGTGAGGGGTTGAGGGTGAGTGACGGTGAGGGGTTGAGGGTGAGTGAGGGTGAGGGGTTGAGGGTGAGGGGTTGAGGGTGAGTGAGGGTGAGGGTGAGTGAGGGTGAGGGGTTGAGGGTGAGTGAGGGTGAGGGGTTGAGGGTGAGTGAGGGTGAGTGAGGGTGAGGGTGAGGCTGAGGGGTTGAGGGTGAGTGAGAGTGAGTGTTGTGAGAGAGGGTGATGAGGCCTGGTTGTTGTGAGAGAGGGGTGATGAGTCCTGGTTGTTTTGAGGTACAGCTGATGAGGCCTGGTTGTTGTGAAGTATCTGACTTTCTTGTGAAGACAAGTGCGTCATAAGCTTAAACGAGAGCCTTGCATTCTCTGTTCCCGATCCTTGCACCCATGCATGGCTCGGGTCTCAGGGCAGCTACCAGGAGTTCTAACAGCTCTCATCAGGTTTCTACAGCTAGTTCCCCGGTTTTGTGGGCTGGGCATGAATAGTGGGCAAGAAACAGCTAATTATAGAAGGGCCGCTTTTGAATGAATTAATTAATAAACCTTTACACCGCAGATATTCAAAGGTCAAGCCACTGATGAGTTGTGATGTTTTGTTTTGTAAGAGGTGTTAAGCTGACTTGCAGGCGCCGGAGAGAATTCACACGGCAATTTGCCCGCCTCCGTTTCAGTTGCAGCCTGTTTATGAGCTCAGCAGCAAGGTTTTGGTTGGTTAATCACAGGAACCCTCAAGAGGTGTAGAATTAAATGTTAAACCTGAGGTAGGATGGGGCCTTCCCACGGCTGCATTTATCCACAGTCCGGCTTCCAGGAAGAGGTGAGGTGAGTGGCACACGTCTGTCTCGTACCCGGGGAGATGCAGCTTTTCCTTGGGTTGGTGAGCTTGCGGGGGCTCTCGTAAGTCAGGCTGCCCTGTTTGCCTCTGGAGAAAGACAAGCCCTAGCTCGTCTGCAGCGAAAGTGAGGGTGCTGGCTTGTGGCCATGACAGACGGTACACTGAAAGGCAGAGTGGAGGGCGGCCTCTGAATTCCAGCATGCCCTGACGTGTCGGCGGGGACAGAAGTGTATGCAGCCCCTCCTCCCCCCACGCTCAAGGCTGGCAGCCTGAAGGAAGAGACAGCTGGAGCGGTGGGTTATGTGAGGAATCTTTCACTCAAGTGTGCCGGGTCAGAGGCCTACCTCTAGGGTCAGTGAGCAGAGCCTTGTGTAATGTGTGCACCTGCAAACAAACCAGGACAGGCACAAGCGCTAATACACACAGCCCTGTACACACAATGAGTAACGGCTTGAGGAGGTGAGGGAAGGGGGAGGAGGGAGGAGAAATGCGTCTCGGCCGGAGCAGGGGGCGGAGCAGGGAGAGCAGGCTTAGAAATGTACTTGGGGAGAAAAAAAATAAGCGAGAGAGAAAGCAGGGTAACCTGACCCAGGAGGGGGGAGGAGGGAGGAGAAATGCGTCTCGGCCGGAGCAGGGGGCGGAGCAGGGAGAGCGGGCTTAGAAATGTACTTGGGGAGAAAAAAAATAAGCGAGAGAGAAAGCAGGGTAACCTGACCCAGGAGGGGGGAGGAGGGAGGAGAAATGCGTCTCGGCCGGAGCAGGGGGCGGAGCAGGGAGAGCGGGCTTAGAAATGTACTTCACACGGCCGGCAGGTCGTGAAACTGAAAGCATGGCCGGCCGGCCGTGAAAGCCTTTGATGCCGCAGGGGGTGGAGCGGCACCAGCTGGGAGAGTAGCCAAGGCAGGCGGCTGGGGGCATGTGCACGCGCTTTTAAGCTCAATGCGCATGCGCATTGAGCTTAAATTTCTCGTGCACTGCAAGGAATCGCCACGATTCCTTGCAAGTTGGATAAAGAGTGGATAAGCCACCATAGTCTCGCTTGCTCGATGCGCATGCGCATCGACAGGCGAGACCTAAACATGAAGGTCCCTCAGGTATGCCTGTTTTACAGTTTTACGGCTGAAGATTTACACAAAGAAAGTGTATTGGGAAGTGAATGCTTGGGAGCATGCTGAAAAAAAGAACACAAATACATCCTTTTAAAAAAAATGCTCACTACTGTTTCCCGTGAGTAGCAAAGTTGACTTTACTGAGAAGCAATGACCTTTTCAAGGCAGCACTTGCGAAATGTAATATGTCCGCGCACTGAAATATTTCTTTAATTCACATTGTGCTGCTGCTGCTTTGAACGCATGACTCTGTCCCCCCCCCCCTTTAGCCCCACCTAGCTACCAATTACCTGGCCACGTTCTACCCAATCCGATCCCAAGGATGTCTACAGTACAAACCTTTAATGGAAGAGTGCCCAAGTGGCACAAAGAGGTGGAGACAAATGAGTCGCAGGGAAGAGGCAGAGCTTGAAATGTAAAACTCCTGGGCTTCACGTGTGTCTGCAGTTTACACAAACTGAGTTCCCTCTTCATCCGAAGGTGCCCGCATGCAGTGGTTAATTTGTCAAATAAAAAGTGCTGGAGCTCTACTCAGGAGGCAGCGCTAACAGGAGAGATGTGCTAGTGCGAACTGCCTCCTGACTAGAACCCTGGCACTTATTAACCTGGAGAGGAGTTGGCCTGATTGATAGAGCTGCAAATTTTGGAGCTGAGGAACGCAGTTCGAGTCTCAGTGTGGCTCAACTTCCTCTGAGTCTTGGGAAAATCATGTTCTTTCCAGATAGGTGTGTCCTTAATTGGTGCTAAAAGCCCCGATGCCGAGGATTAGGTGCAGGTGCTGAGCACCAGAAAGCACCGGCTCAAATTAAGCACTGCCCGCATGTCGTAACCCTTCTTCCTCCAATCCTGGCCTCCTATTCACAGCTCTTCACAGAGTAGGGTTAGATCAGGAAGGCTGGATAATCCAATGAGGGTGGTGCACTCCACAGGGGAGGAGTGGCCCTAAGCTCGGGCAGGCCACAGAATCAAGGGCTTAAATCAAGCAAGCCCCAAAACATTCTGCCACGCGGCATGTGCGCAGTAAGAGCGTGTGCCTGTCTGTGCTGCTGTGACTGCCTCACCCTCGCGCACAGCCAGGGTCAGAACTTAAAAATGTGCTGAAGGATCAATATTTTGGACAGGAGGTAGGATGTGTTTATTTAATTAAAAAAAGCATTAAAAAAGGCAATAACTAGGGGGCCAAGCCCCCACGCCCATCCAAAAATACGCCGCTCCAGGCAGGCGACCTCTACAGCAAGTGTCTCCAGTGACGAAAACGTCACACCTCAGAACACCTCTGCACCCCGTCACCCTGGCCCGAGGAGAAGAGGACCATGGGTGTCCCCACATCCCCGAGCATAGTGAGGCCTCACCCCTCTTGTTGGTTCAGCCTGACTGGGCTCCCAGTTCCAGCCTCTTTGCAACCGGACCATTACCCATTAAAGTGAATGGGACACACGAAGCAGTAACACTCCTGCACCTAGACGCCCCAGAGCCTCCTGAGGTGACGTGTTGGTGTGGCCTTGCACCTTGCCCCATACTCACTTTAAGTCCAGGAGCTTGGTTCCTTAAGTCCCTGTGAAGTGCCCGAATGCAGTACATGCTTTTCCTCTGTAGGATAACATTGGATCCCCAATGCTGAAAAGCACTTGCACCGACTGCCCCATTACTGCCCAAGGTGACCTGTTGGTTCTGCATTGGACCTTGCTCCATACTCACCTTAAATCCAGAATATTGGTCGTGTAAGTCATTGTTAAAGGCCTGAATGCAGTCTGCTACTTGCCGAAAAATGCTACAACACCTCATCAAGGGAGCAAGCGCTATATAAATGCAAACCCTTCCCTCTTTCATCTCTCCACTATCATTTTCAATCCAAATAACAGACTAATATGTCCACCGCTCAAATTAATTTCATATTTCTCTAGATTAATTCACCACTAATCCTTTTCTGGTTCCAGAGTAGCATGCTACTCGCCGAAAAGTGCTACAACACCTCATCAGGGGTAGCAAGCGCTATATAAATGTCAACATTTTCCTCTTCTGGCCCTCCACTATCCTTCTCAATACAAATAACAGACTAAGATATCCATAGCTCAAATTAATTTCATATTTTACTATGCCAATTCACCACTAATCCTTTTTTTAGGTCCTGGAGTAGGTGCTACTCGCAGATAAAGCGCTTTGACGCCTCGTCAGGGGTAGTAAGCACTATGTAAATGCAAATAACTACAGAATATGTAACTACAGAAAGACTTAGGAGGCAAAAGGATACACCAGAGTGGGACATAAGGAAACAAAGGAGAATAGAGACATCTACAAGAACGACAGTAGACCTGTAAACGTCCTGAGATAGGTAAGGAACTAGAAGATACATCAAAGAGAGATCACCACTGCAGAACCACCCCAGGTAAGGAACTAGAAGATACATCAAAGAGAGATCACCTCTGCAGAACCATCCCAGAGAATTATTTTATTTATTTCATCACCATCAGTAACTATGGCCGGAACCAATTTAAAATCAGCAGGCAATAACTCTTACACCATAAAATACCCAACTAATCTATCTAAGAATGCAGCCAAAAAATTCAAACATAACCTACTTAGAAAAAGCCCAGACACGCTGATCTCTGACCCCTCCTTTAATCTAAACAAAGGCATTATTGTAAATGATATGATATTTTTCACCAGAAAAACTACTAAATGGTGCACTGTAATTTCAAAGATGCTCAACATAAAAAATATAAGCAATATCCCACATGGTACTAAACTATTGATCATCCCGTCGCCATAATTAAGGGCGGAACTATGCATAGCTATCTACAAGAACAGTATTGTGCTTATACAAGCAGCCAACAATGAGTTAGAAAAGTTTGACAACTTGTTTTCAACCTTAAAAGAGTGTGTAGAGAACACAATGTCTCAACAACACCTGACCTCACAAGCAGTCACACTATCTACCACCAACACAACCACCATAGACGTCATAATACCTAGAGACCCTCTAAAACCACAACCTACAATTCTGTCAGGAGACTCAACTTTGAAAAGAGACTCACTGGACGGCAATTGTACAGAGATAGGAGAAATATCTGTACTATACGCCAATATCGCCCGACACCTGTACATGGGGAAAAATCAACCCCTTTACACCAGGCTATGATCACCCCCACACATAGGCCATTTAATGGGAACCCCAATTCAGCAATAAAGGATAGGGAAGCCAACACACCTTCCATACCCCCTTCTACAACAGTACAAATAGCACCTGCGTCCTTACAAAACTCACATCCCCCTACTAATGACAAAAAAAGGAAACAATGAAAAGGTCACAGATCTAAGACACCGGGACACAAACAAAACTCGAAATAGAGAGATGCGCACCTCTTTATATCACCGCTTACGCAGAGAGAAATTGAAACTCTTCAAATACAAGCATTCTGAGAGCATTGCACGCTATTGAAAAAATACTAGCTATCACGGTAAGCACTCACTGTAAAGTCGAACTCATTCAAAAATCAATGCTTGATCTTCAAGAAAAGAGTAAAAAGACAGCCATGCCATTTTCAAATAGACATAATTGACCACGCAAAAATATTAAATATTTATCAGAGGATGAAACCCAAACCCTACTCGGGTCATATGAGTCTACAGATTTAGCAGAGTCGAGGAAATTAGATCAGTCCTGATCAATGCAAATAGAACGTCCGGGCCTAAAAACAGAAAACCCAACCTTAACAACCTAAAACAAGTCAAGCAAATCATCAATACTCAAGAGATGAACTCTAGTAGATCAGGGCAACCACTGATATGCCTACTGCTCAACTGTCGTTCAGCAGCAAAACATGCCTCAGACATTGCGGCCCTCATCATTAGTCAGGAAGTTGATGTGGCAATCTTAACTGAAACATGGCTCACGAATCCTCCTCCCCGGTCATGGATCTGCTGGTGCCTCCTCATTAAAATATTGTGAGATTAGACAGACAAATAAAGACAGGAGGCGGTATAGCCTGCATACACCGAACTGATATTGAGGTCAGCCGAATACAATCCGAACCTCCTGAATCCTGTGAATACCTCTGACTTGGTATAAGAACTGCAGAAAATCAAAGGTACAATTTACATGCACTATCACCCACCAGGCGATAATGCCCCTTTCATAGACCAGCTAATGGAAATCATCACGGCTAACTCTAACAGTCACACTAATGACATATTCCTAGGCAACTTTAATTTACACTGGGACGACAATAATGACAAAGAGGTCAACGCACTTAACGATTTGCTAACTAACCTAAACCTGACTCAAGCCTGCACACTGCCAACACACTCAAAAGGGGCAACCATAGACAGGGTAATCTCAAGAGTAAAGAATTTTACTATCCACTCAATTGTTCCATGCGATTGGTCGGATCACCATGCCATAACCTTCCATATATCCACCGTAAAAAAGAACAAGACCACGCAACCTGTCAAAATTAAGAAATGAACACAAGACTCCAAAGACCCTAAAATTGAGCAACTTGTAGCAAGATGTGAGAAGGATCTAAATCCACCTGACAACATGATGAAAGTCAACAAATTCACTGATCACTACACCACATCAATGACGAATGAACGAACTAATGAAACGAGTCTCAGAGAAAGATAATAATCCATGGTTTAATGGGACACTGAATGAAGACAGACAGAAGCTGAGACTGGCAGAAGGAAAATGGAGACAGCACCCAACATCCCCCCAGCTAAAAACTCTCAGAAAAATCAGAAATGAAGACAACAAAAGTGTTCTCAACTCCAAAAGGGAATCTTTTTCTATTCCGAATTAGATAACACCAAAAACAGACCACGGAAACTTTTCGGATGTTAAAACACCAATCCAATAAATTGGCCAAATCTGCCTAAGAAGCAACCAAAACTAAACTGAGCTGCAAGGAATTCTCAACATTCTTCACAGACAAGGCCAACATGCTTGAAAGAGATCTCAGGATGGCAGCCGACAACTTCCCTAGCCAACTAACTCCACAGAACGATGCTACAGTAAAAAACGATCATGATAGGTCGAGAGAACAAAGCACAATGGTCGACCTTCAAGCTATATGACCAGAATACCATTACCAAAATTCTCTCGTATATCAAACCAAATAACCACTACAATGACCCCACCCCTCTAAATGCCAAGAAATGATCAACCATATCGTTGTCCCAATATGGACAAAAATAATCAATGCCTCACTATCTCAAGGGGTCCTACCAGTGTGCCTAAAAACAGGTCAAGTCCTACCCATCATCAAAAAACCAACAGCGGACCAGGCAGACCCAAATAACTGTCGCCCAGTAACCAATATTCCATTACTTGCCAAACTAATTGAAAAATGTGTGCAAAATCAGCTAATTTTATCACAAAAAAAGGGGGCAAACATTCACCAGTGCAAAAAAGACAAGTGGTTGTTCCACTTCATTAGTTGGTCACATTTACCTAGGATGTATTTTCTCTTCCTACCTCTTCACCTTTTCTATCATTTTTGCACAAGTTACTATTTGCACCCTCATGCGTGGGTGACTTTTTGCACCCCATTATAGGAACAGTGTCCCATTGTGATAACGAATGTACGCATTAGGAGCATGGACACTGGACCTTGAATAGCTCCTTGCCCCCCCCCCCCCTCTTTTTTGTGATGAATTGCAAAATCAGCTGAGCAACCACATCACTAATTTCAATCTGCTGGACGACTGCCAATCTGGATTCAGACCAGGCCACAGTACAGAAACAGCAATCTTACATATAGTGGATGATGCGCTATAGGCTCTAGATCATAATCAAACAGGTCTACTAGTTCTTCTTGACCTGTCTTCTGCATTTGACACTGTAAATCTTGAAAAATTGCTAGCCCGGCTTGAAGACAGGATGGGACTATCTGTAAATGTTCTGAAATGGTTTGAATCATTCCTTCAGAACAGAACACAAAGATTCCTGGTCAACCAGACGCTATCCCCATCATGCCCAAACTCGATTGGAGTCCCACAAGGATCAACATTATCTCCATCCCTATTCAATCTATATGTCGAACCCCTTACAGAAATCTTCCTAGACGCAAACATATCCTATCACATGTACACAGATGACACTCAGATCTACATCAAGATATCGTTACTGGAAGAGGTCAAGGCAACGAATGAGGCCTTAAAAATGTCATTACAATGGTTAACCAGCAATCATCTGAAATTAAATGCACAAAAAACAGAATTCCTATTAATATCACCGCCGAAGAACCCGACAAATGTGAAGGAATGAACCAAGCTGATCACGGCTCTAAACTGCACACCTACACTAGTTGACTCAACCAAATCACTGGGAATCATGCTTGATAAGAACCTAGACATGAAAGCCCACATCAAATCAATGGCTATTAGTGCCCGGTTTCACCTGAACTATATTAGAAAAGTGAAACCATTCGTTACTGCGGAGGACCTCAAATTGGCAGTTCAGCCCCTGGTCATCTCAAGGATTGAATATGGATGTACAACACTAACAGGTCTATCAAAAATCTCCACAGCACCACTAAAAGCTTGTCTCAATGTGACCACAAGACTCATTACAGGTTCTAGAAAATACGACCACATCTCCCCACATCTGAAAGCACTGAACTGGTTTCCATACGAAGCCAGAATTCAACTTAAACTGGCATGTATTACACACAAAGCGCTCCACTACAAAAAGCCAATGTACTTAGTCCAGAAAATTGAGCTATCAGGGGAAAGCAGGCCAGCCAGAAGTGCCAAAGAGCTGTTGCTTACACCGCCCATCTTTCTGAAGAAGAAAGCGTATGACAGAGCATTCTCCAGAGAGGTACCCACAAACTGGTATTCACTCCTTCCAAACATTAGAAACATTTTAAATTTGGTGACATTCAAGAGGGAAGCGAAGATCTTCCTAATGAGCAAGTTCCTTCCCTAAACAAGACTGTTGTAAAACATTCAAAAGGTACACATCAGAACTATGTTCTATGATACCACTGGGTACACCTTTGTATTCTAAACAGTTCTTAAACTTGTTTTGTTGAAACTGGTAAGAAAGATATGTACCTGATTCATATATATATACAAATACATATTTACATATATATATATATATATATATATATATATATATATATATATATATATATATATATATATATATATATATATATATAAATATGAAAACAGCAAACTCCCAACTGCTATGATCGCAGTTCTAGCGGGCGCAGACCTCGAGCAATCTCCTCAATCCTCAATCAGACAATAGATGAGCCAGAAACCAACGCTGTTAGTTGAAGCAGTGCATTTAATAAGCAGTGAATAGTGCAGAGCAAGTGCCCTCCATATATAGACACACAATCCACCAGTTCTCGGTCGATTAACGGCAAGCACACGGATATCCGATTACAAAAAGTGTTTATTTCCAAACCCCCTTCACCCTTGACAGATGCGTTTCGCTTTGAGCTTCGTCAGTGTCAGTTTGTGCCTTACAAAAATCGCCATTTTAAACCCCACCACATCATTGCAAATATTCAACAACATAGATGACGGTCAACTCTAGTCAATATGGTGGCCATTTTTAAGTGTCTTATTATCCATCTTTTACAATGTTTAAAAAGGCGAATATAAAGTGCTTTAGTGCAAATTAAAAACAGTGACAGCAACAAACTTATCATTATTAATATGCAAGCTCCATTCTTTGGAATACATCACACGTTTACATTGTCCCCTTGTTTCAACACTAAGTTCTTTAGTTTTTTGAAACCGTTCTTTTTCACATCACGGGATGTATCCCCTTATTTATTCTTGTGAGGTCACTTTTCCTCCATGTCTTACTGTGGGACCTGTTCTTTTGCCCTGAATGGGCTAATTTTAAACTACTGTGTGTAAGAAATTTGTCATAAACATTGCACAGTGTCACCGCTCTAAGGAGTTCTAGTAGTACAGTCAAAGTAAATGCTGTTATTCATGTTCAGGTACGGTCACAAAAAAAAAAAAATATATATATATATATACAAGCATTTCACATATTGATGGAATGAATGCAGTCTCTTATTTCCTGGGTCACAGGCAAATTGACTTTTACGAGCATAACAAAATGATTCTGGGGTTGATTGAATGGTGCTTAAATAATAACTATTTTTTGTTTGGCAAGGAAATCTGGAGGCAATTAAGGGGCGTGGCAATGGGGGCCTGCTTCTCCCCCAGCTATGCGTGTTTACACGTAGGCTGGTGGGAGGAGCGGGTCCTCAATGTTACGCATCAAGTGTGGGTACGAGAGAAAGTCATCCGGTACCTCCGCTATATTGATGATATTTTTATAGTCTGGCAAGGTAGTGAAACAGAGGCTACTGCTTTTATTGAGGCTATTAATGACAACCCTTATAACCTCAGATTTACTTCAAAGATCAGCACTAAAAAAGCAGAATTTTTGGATGTCATGGTCTATATTGACAATCACAATAGAGTGCAGACTACCCTTCACCGTAAGAGCACGGCAGGCAACACTACCCTCCACGCCTCCAGTCTACATCCCAGGCACACAATTCAGAGCATTCCATATGGAGAAATTTTGAGGTTAAAAAGAATTTGTAGTGTTGCCTCTGATTTCGATACCTGTGTTGATGACTTGCGTATCCGCATGAAAGCCCGTGGGTACACTGAAAAAATGTTTAATCTAGCTCTAGCTAAATCTCAGAGTAGAACCCGGGCGAGTTTGTTAATGCAAGCCTCTGAAAATACAGAATTACCTGACGAAACATCAGATATTGCCAAACTAGAATGTCCCAGGTTTATAACGAACTATAGCAGCCAACACAACAAAATAAGACAAATGTTCAACCATCACTGGCCCATTGTATTAACTGACAATGTTTTGGGCAACATGCTTCCCGACAAACCTTTGGTTACCTTTCGCCGGGCACTAAATATGGGAGCTACACTAGATCAAAGCAGCCCAGAGCTCAAACTGAAACCCAATTGGCTAATCAAGGAGGGATTCCGAAAATGCTCTACGTGTAGAGCGTGTAATTTTGGAATAAATAAAACACACTATAAAACTCCCTTCAGCGACACTGAGTTTCCCATCAAGGGCCAATTTACGTGTAAAACAGAATATGCTGTATATGTACTGACATGCACCTGTGGCCTCAATTATGTAGGCAGTACTATACAACCGGTGCATGTCAGAATCTTGCAGCATATTCGGGCCATTTTACACTCAGATCCTGCTTATCCTGTCGCCCGCCATTTTTTGAGCTCACACAACAAAAACATCAATTGTCTATCATATTATGTTGTGGCTTCAGTTCCCAAATCAAGAAGAGGGGGTAATCGAGAACTAAAACTCCGACAATTGGAGTCACGTATGATTCTCGAATATGACAGTAAGTGGCCAAATGGACTCAACATCACAGAGGATCTTCGTCACTTTATATAATAAGGTTTATGATGTAAACATGGAGTCCTTGCATACAAAGTATCAGCTCTGGATATATCTTCCCCTAGGTAGTCAGGTTCCCTGTTACCTAGTGGACCATATAAATATATAGGTATCTGTATATGTCTGTATATGTAAAAATATCAAACATGAACTAGAATATGACTTTTCTGATAGGTAAGATAGGAGGCCAGTCAAGTTCCTTGTTGGCCTCCTTTTCATAAAAACAGATAGCTCCTTACCTCCTCCTATTTTGTAAATATACCCTAATTACTATTTAACAATTTTGTATACACTTTTTTACTACCTTATGTTATTTAATCAGCACGTATTTTACACTGGGTGTTTTTAGTCATAATGAATTTTACATATTGTAGTTTTAATACCAGTATCAAATGTTTTTACAGTTTTTAATATGAGATATAGCAAAGGACAATGTCCCATCTCTAACTGTTAAACTGCATTTATGCATTGTATACACACGGTACTTTTGTGCAATATGTTGGCTCAGCACTTTATTCCCATCCTCCCTATTCCCTCATGCACTTTAATATACTCCACTGGACGCAGGCTCAGAACAGGTCTTATTTAAATATATTCACACTAATACATTAGTCCGCTAGTCACTTTAAAGATTTTATACATATGTCATATTTGGTCTTTGTTTTAAGGGATTTATCCTAAAAATATAAAATTCAGATCAATTATATGTGTGGGATCATATGACATTATCATTGCATTTATTTATATTTTATGGTATGTTGTTTTAAAGAATGTCTTTTTACACATACTCGTTTTTGCGATAATGTTTAAAGGCCATATGTAACAACTGATTCGAAATATATGTAAAAGTATGTCTTTTATGTCTATCAGACTGCAACATCACGTGTCTGGGCGGGCTAATTGTGTAACACTGCATTATAAAATTTAAAAAAAAATCTAACTGGTTCACTTGCATGTGAACAAGGGCTCCTTGAAGCCCGAAACGCGTAGTGCCCTCTTGCTACCGACTGTAAGGCAAATAAAGAACCTGTGTAGCGCATCAGCTGGTCCGTCTCCTCTGTTCCTGCGCCGACCTGACCCCTGGTCTGACTCGGAAGTGGTGTGTGGAGTTTTGTGCATATATATATATATATATATATATATATATATATATTACTTCTGCTATACCAGTGTAATCTAAACTGTACCTATTGTAAATGTGAAGCACGCTGATACCCATGGGTCACGTTCGTGCTATATAAAACTCTATAAATAAAAATAAATAAATACAATACAATACAATACAATACTGCATACCTATATCACAGATGGCTGATCCCCTCTCACCTTCGTGCGGCTTGAGTCCGTGTCTTGTTTAGAAATCGATGTCATATGTCTCTAGGGGCCATTTTTTTTATACCTTGTTACTCCGCGTCATAATGCGGTGCGTGAGAATTGCCCATGTGTCTCAAAATGGTGGCCATATTACAATCAGGCATAAGACTTCATCGGAATGAATTGAGTTCTTTTCAATATCCTCGAATTTATGATTCTTCTTGGATGTTCTGGAACTACTCCTGTTCCTTTTAACGTACTACTACCTTAGACTGGTCACAATGTCCTAGTGCCCACCATCCATACTAGGGCGCAGCCAGGGATTCAGACAGTTTGGTGGCCATTAGTCAATGGTCATTATTTTAGGGGTCTCTCTGTTAATGTACGTCCCTATTTAGTTAATGAGGTCCCACTTGTTGTACATCGCACTTACATGGCCCCAGTCTCCCTGAACCGGATTTCTGCGGATAGACGGGATGACTGCCCTAGATGTATGAGTACCTGTCGGTAGATTTGCTTGATTGTATTCTCTGTACCTACCGCAATAAAAATATATTTTTAAAAAAAATGAGGTCCCACTTGTCACGTGATGCACTTCTCATTATTTTTGGAAGCTAAACACCCTTGCATAAAGTCCCTTTATAGGCCAGTATTTCCATGTCAACCCATTTTGGAGCTATTATTCGCTCTTTTATTATTATCCCATCAAGGGGGCTCATCCCTCAATTCCATCCAACTGTTTTAGGGTCTTTCTCACTTCTAACCGGGCAATCTTTGTATTCAGCTGTAACAACCCTGATCATTTGCCCCATCAAGTATACCTTCTAGTTGATGTATGATTCTCTCCCATTCCTCGCTGTTATTTAGCCCATACTTGTATGGTCCAAACTTAGACATATAATACTGCTCACTCTCTTCCTCTCGCTAGCGACTGCTTGACTAGCATGGCATGTTTTCTCATTTTGCTAATTGCTGATCTTTATTCATTTAATGTTATTCACATAACGTTTTATTGAAAGATGTAAACTTAGCGCTCCCCACTAAGAAGACCGTGCAGGGTAGGATCAGCTGTTCCCCAAATCACAACGAGCAATAAATAACCTGCCTGATAGCACTTATTATTTTTTATTTACAGCGCATAGACAGTAAAACACTGCACTATGAAGCGCAATATATAAACACGCTCCTGATGGAGATTATCTTTACTTCAGGGGTGCTTTTGAGGGTAGATTGTGAGTCATGTCTGGGCCCTGTGATTGGCTGCAGTCGGTGGCTGCTGCTGCTGGAGTTAGCCACGTATTAGTACATGGGTTGTTGTTAGTGATACAGTTGGTTCTTGGCCTCTGTAACAAAGAATCCCAGCAGGAGTGAGTTGTAAACCCCTGTTTAATGTTAGAAATGTAACCCAGGGTCGGGGCAACACCTCCGGTGAGAGATTAGTCCTGTCAGTGCCTTACATTCCTGCCCATATTATCCTCCATTTAGCGTATTAAATTGTGGGATTTGCAGTCCAACCTCTGTAGTTTGTCCCTCTCATTCCTTGGTGACAATTCTGTTTTCCCTACAAATTTCTCCTTTGCTCTGTGCTAAGACATGTATGTTAAAACAGTGCACCCCCAGCCACCATTTTGTGTTCACAATCCAGTGAAACCAGCCCCCTGCCCCCCCTCCACCCCCAGCAACAGGAATTTTCTACATCAGAGGGTGCTTCTGTGAGCTGTTTAAACTGTGTTTTACTAGGGCCTGTACACTTCGTTTTTTGGCCAGCAGGGGGAGTAAAGTTTTATTCAAACAGTATTGTTAGATTTTCAAGTTAGTGAGGCCCTTACCTGCTGAATTCCAAAGTGTGGATTGAGCCTGTCTGTCTCCTAGGAGATTCTGAACAGGAGAAGTAGCTTCGTTCCAACTCCCTGGCCAGCAAACCTTGTCTGAGGTCGCTGGTACCTTATATGGTCTGCTAGTGGTTGGTACATGTCTACACTGATTGGTGGTTGCATCTTGTGTTTCTAATGAATTAGGGTTAATGTCCTCATTGGTTGGGTATTTGAGGGTTCTGAATGGTTTCTGGGTCTGTGATTCAATCATTGTAGTGTTGGGACTACGACTAGGGTTAGGATTTCTATTGGAAGTAGGGACTAGGGCTTCCTATGTTATTGGTTGTTGGGAGTAGGGTGGGACTAGGGCTAGGGTTAGACCTTTAATTGGAAGTAGCGATTAGGGCTTCTGGTGTGATTGATTGCTGGACTGGGTGTGGGACTTAGAGTAGGGTTAGGCTTTCTATTGGAAGTAGGGACTAGGGCTTCCTATGTTATTGGTTGTTGGGAGTAGGGTGGGACTAGGGCTAGGGTTAGACCTTTAATTGGAAGTAGAGATTAGGGCTTCTGGTGTGATTGATTGCTGGACTGGGTGTGGGACTTAGAGTAGGGTTAGGCTTTCTATTGGAAGTAGGGACTAGGGCTACCTGTGACATTGGTTGCATGGACTTGTTTTGGGACTACTGGTAGGGCTAGGGCCTTTATTGGATGTAGAGATCAGGGTTTTTGAATTGATTGGGTGCTTGGACTAGGGCTAATATTGGCTGTAAGGTCCTGGTCTCCTATTGGCTCTAGATTTTAGGGCTAGTGTTGTGATTGGATAGTGTTAGGGCTAGGGTTCCCATTGGCTGAAGGGGTCACCTGATTACTAGGGTTATAAAGAAGACCAGTCTTAGGGCGTCTTAGCCCGGGCGTCGAGGCTAAGGGCAGAGAGGACAAGGGCAGTTTCCTGTTTGAGCCTGTTAAGGACAGAGAGGACAAGGGCAGTTTCCTGTTTGAGCCTGTTAAGGACAGAGAGGACAAGGGCAGTTTCCTGTTTGAGCCTGTTCGAGACTGGTCGGGACGAGGGCCAGAAATGATTCCCTTTTTCTCATTTAGCAATACCCAGCCCACACCATCCACATCCACAAACGGAGCAACACACTCACTCCAAATGTACACCACGCACAACACTATGCACAAATTTCCAGCCTGCACTACAAACCCAACCAAACCACATCGACACACCCTACTATCACAACTACCACACATATCCACCATCACCTACAAACAGTACACAATTCTATCCTATACCACTAACCAATACACTCATCACTAACACAAACTCCAATCAACACCATACATAACTCCATCCCATTCAGATACATCTCCCTGCTGTAATTACAACTAACAGTCCGCCTTTTTTCTCCTACTCTACCACTCCTTGTATCAACTGGCACCTCTTTTACTATACCGATCTCCTAAAACAAACCTTTTTAAACTCTTTCCTCTGAGTCCTCCCCTCCGAACTCCTTTTTACTCATCCAACAGCCTCCTCCTATTGCTAAGACCTACAAAAATGTTTTTTAAAAAGTTCACTCTTTTATCCCTCCACTATCCTTTTCAATTGAAATTAAGAGATTAACACGTTCACTTCTCAAATTCCATATTAAACTATACTAATTCGCTGCACACCCTTTGATGGGACAAGATACGGAGTGGGTTTCGGTGACTACATGTTGTGGGGAATTCTCCGGAGCCGTTTGACATTGGTTGTGTGGATCTGTTGTCGAGTGGAACTTCCTTGAATTGCCTGAGTCAGAGGAGCTCTAACTGAGCACAAGATGGCGGAGTGCTCTTCGGCGGAGCTTGCTGCGTACCGAGGCTCCGGTTGCCCTCCTGGAAAGCGAATCTCGACCAGAGTTCAACCCGGGACTCAACGAGGCATGCACCATCGAATGCACTCTGCTATTTTTGATTTCTCTGAACCCTGCATTTTTCATAGGCTCGCTCCAGTTTATAACTCAGCCTGACCCTTAAATGGCGACTGCTGAAAAGCGCGATGGTCTTAATTGCCTGCCGAACAACAACAGTGCAAGCTGCATCACCGTGAAAACAGATAGGGGCCTAATTTCCATTCCGAGTGCTCGTTGCCGGATGTTCATGGCGTCCTCACTTCTCTTCCCTAAGGTACAATTTTCTGCCACTGTTATACAGTATGATCTTCGCTCCGGTGAGCACTGCTTGCATGACCTGACCCTTAGATGGTGTCCTTTTGTGAAGTGTGGGAAGTGCTCCTCCTTCCCTTACTGGTCTCCGTGCTAGAATCCTATGGTCCTGGGCAATTGTTTCAGCTGTGGTGCCTGTTTTTGTAGGGTATGACGTATATATGATATACAGTATCTTTCTCATTCGGGCGAGCTTTGCTTGTACCACCCTTGAGTGCAACACCCCCTGAACACCTGGCTGAACGATGGCAAGAATTTCCTGCTCTTTAAATATGTAATATATAATTGTCCAAGCCTTATCGCTGTTAAAATGTAATCCTGAGTGAATTTATCTGTTTGTATCTCTTCCTTGAGTGACTTTACAACTTGTACATTTGCAATTTCTTCCCTCCTTTTGCTCCACTTGTACATTTGCAATTCTTTTCCTGTTTATATCTCTTATGTAACTCATGTAATCCAAAGTTCTTATGTAACGCAACTGGTTCTTTTGTAAAGCGCTCTGACACCTTTGGGTAATGTTCGCGCTATACAAAATTGCAATAAATAAAAAAAATAAAAAAACCCATATAACTGAATAACATATCCAGTACTCAAATTTCTTCATTTTTTTTTACTATACTCATTTTCAACAGTAAGTCTTTATGGGTTCTGGAGTGGCGTGCTACTTGCCAGAAAAGCGATTCAACACCCATCAGGGGTAACAAGTGCTATGTGAATGCAAATCTTTCTTCCCCTTTTATCCCTCCGCTATCCTTCTCACTCCAAGTAACTGACTAATATCAACCGCTGAAATTACTGCATATTTCACCATATTAATTCACCACTAATCCTTTGTATGCTTCCTGAATAGCGTGCGTCAACAAGCGCTATATGAATACAAACCGTTGTCCTCCTCTATCCTTCTGCTATCATTCCATATCCTAATACCTGACTAACTTATCCACCACTTAAAATGTACTTGCATGTTTCACTTTACTAATTCAACACTAATCCTCTATGGGTCCCGGAGTAGCGTGCTACTCGGCTAAAAAGAACTTTGACGCCTCCACAGGTGTAGTAAGCGCTATATAAATGCAAATACAATACAATACACGTGCGATCTGAGCTTCAACTGTGGACAATACACACAGTAAACAAACAACAGTGTGTATATTTACAAACGGTATATCATGTCCTACCCTCCTGTGCGTGGTAATGACCCCAGCGTGTTCCATCACCTTATAACCGCTTCTGGGTTTTTTTCAGCTGCGGTCACCCTGGACCCGGACACTGCGGATCCCTGGAGAATAAATCTTGTCGCTGCAGCCCGGGAGAGCGCGCTGCTGAGCTCCAGGAAGCATTACTGGGAGGTGGAGGTGGGGGATAAGAGGGCCTGGAGCCTGAACCTGTTGGTGGATGCTGTGAGCAGGAAGCAGACGGTGCTCTCACTATCAACCAAGGATGGATACTGGAAAGTGCGGCTCACAGATGGTGAATGCAGAGACCTCACCACCTCTCTCGTTCTCGCTATCCCTCGTGTGCCCCCCAGGGCTCTGGCTGTCTACCTGAACTCTGAGACGCGCAGGTTCACGGTGTACAATGTGGATGAACAGTCTGAGCTCTTCACCTTTTCCTTCCCCCCTCCCCCCTCCCAATGCAGCCCTACTTAAGGCCCTCTCCCAAGAAGGGGGGGGGAGACATCCGGGGGCGCTGTAGATCCTGCGGTGACACAAGAGAGAGAGCAGCTGTCAGGAGAGAGCCTCCATGGCATTGTGTCCTCAATGCACCTCACACGTGCAGTCAGCACACTTGTATCCGGTGCCCCCACCACATACAGCCATTCGTGTCTAGGCATTGTTTAAACTGCTCGGTATTCACATTAGAACAGCAGTGTAGTTTCTATATCCACCTTTGTTTGCATTTCAAGCCTCCACTAAGCTGAAGAAGAGCAAAGGACTTGTTTCAGAAGCCGTGGGGTGCGGGCGGGTGATGCCCCTTTGTCCTTGAGTCAGTTGCGCTGAGCACAGGCCAGCAACGGCGGATATTGACCGCTGCTGCCCCTATAACCCCCCACCTGAAACCCCTTGAATGCTGGTCTCCCCCCCCCCCCCCCCGATCAGGGGCACTGCTGGGAGCGAGGATGCTGCCCACACGTGCTAGGCGCCCTGTTCATTGAATCCCTCCCTCCATGTTCCTGTCCAGCATCAAGAAGTGCTAAACAAGCATTTTCAATGCAATCGATCTCTCATTCACGTGAGGTTGAGCGATTGGCATTGTCAATGACAATGCCTTTTATTCAAGTTTTGTTGTTAAAAAAAAATAAAAAGCATTGTCATTTACTATGCCAAAAGCTTAAACTCACGTGAATGCGAGACCTAATGCACTCCAAAAGCTTGACCCTCCTGCAGTAAGAGAAACTCATTCAAGAAAATAGTGCTAACAGAGTAAAGGAGACATACCGTGTAACAACAGAAGTAAAAGGGCCAGGCCTGCTAGAAGGTTATAAATAAAGACAAGGAAGTACTAAGGCGGGACTAACAAGCTTAATAACGAATCAGAAACCAGCATTCACGATGGACAATGACAAATATGGGCGGAGAGGCTTCAAGTACATACATACTCCAATACAGCATGGCTCGCAGAGCAGCGCATGTGCTGCCCAGGCTCGACCTAAACTGGGTGTCACAGCGCAGTACCACCCTGAACTATAACAAACTGAATGGCACAAGTTTATTGTATTGATCTGTGTGAGGTGAAAGATTGAGTCAGGTTCTCATGGAAGAGAACTTGTGGCGTTCAGGCTACAGCCATCTGCAGCAAACACGAAACAACTGAGCTATCGTACATAAATTAAAGCTGCTTGTGTACACAGAGTTGACCCTCGTGAAAAGTACTCTGCTCAAATGCACGTAAGGCTGTTAAAAGGGCTGTTTACAGACACAGCGAGGGCCCGTATAATACTAACACTACGGAAGACTCAGTAGAGAAATTATAACTGATGATAAATATCTGAACAGGCAATATTGAGAAAAAGCGACATTTTAATTAATAAAAATAAGTCTCGATTTACAGCTCAGATCATTTGGGGGATCAAAGGGGTGGGGGTCTACAATCTGTGGGGTTTGGGCCTTTGCAAGGTAAGAATGGAAATTCTCACCTTCCCCAATTTAGGTATTTGTGGGGGGAGATTTCCCTGTAGAGGCACTCTGGGTGGGAGCGGGTAATGCCAAGTTGCTCCATGTCATGGGTAACAGTCTAGGATGCTTAGAGTAACATTTTGCACTATGTGACATATAGAACAATGAACGGAAGTAGGAAAGAAAACTTGGAAAGGCAGAAGTGTTTTGTCTTTTAGGCTAGGCCTAAAAGACAAAACATGCCCCCTTTTTTTATATACATTGTCCCATCCACACGACAATGACCATTCTGAATGGTGCCCTTTTACCTAGTCGTTGCTCTGTCTCCTCGAGACCAGGCTCATCTATTATGCATGAGGCTTCTCAGTACTTTATCATAATCCCCTGTACCTGACGTACATAAACAAGCCCCAATGCCGAACGCACAGCATATTCCTGTGTATTTAACACAAATGCCACAAGTTTGTACCAATTTTATCCATCTTCATTCCAATGTAATCCAAAATGTTTAGTTAATCCTTATACAATGTTCATCCTTTGTCACTTGAGAGACCTCATATGTTATCAATATCCTTAATGCGGGGGAAATGCCATCAGGCCTTATTCCGAAGCAATCGGATGGTTATCAGCTTGGCGGGAAGGTGACTACCACCATAGACGTTGAAGGTACTAGTGAAAATAAAATTTGTTGTTTGGTAACAACTAGACGATTTTTGTTCGTATAACTAAGGGGACGGAACAGCGAAGTCAAACACGTGGGAATAAGAAACATAAAAAAGGATGCTTTTTGGAAGAGGTGGGCTCAAGTATTGACTTGGCAGTAGTGTAACGCTACATTTTTTGGCGGGAGTACGCCGATTGTGGGGGAACTGTTTGGTTTTAAAAATTGCTTTTTTGTATTTAAATCCAGTAATTTACATGCTTTAGTGGTTTACACGCACAGTCTAACAGTAATGTTTTGAATTTATAGAGTACCCTGACGAAGGGCCAGGAAAGGCCCAAAATGCA
The DNA here is from genome assembly GCF_964263255.1 of Lissotriton vulgaris. Taxonomy (NCBI): domain Eukaryota; kingdom Metazoa; phylum Chordata; class Amphibia; order Caudata; family Salamandridae; genus Lissotriton; species Lissotriton vulgaris. The sequence goes on from NW_028250077.1 coordinate 389,688, forward strand.
TTGGGTGTTAAAGATGAATTAATGAGGAATACGTATGTTTACTCCATGCTTCGGAATAAGGCCTGATGGCATTTCCCCCGCACTAAGGATATTGATAACATATGAAGTCTCTCAAGGGACAAAGGATGAACATTGTATAAGGATTAACTAAACATTTTGGATTACATTGGAATAAAGATGGATAAATTTGGTACAAACTTGTGGCATTTGTGTTAAATACACAGGAATATGCTGTGCGTCCTGCATTGGGGTGAGTTGTCGCCCCAATTTCTCAATGTGTTCACACAAGTACATGGTTTTGGGGCAGACCATGCTACCGGGCATGCACGCGAAAGGATCTAAAGAGAAGAAACATTATGACAAAAAGTGGATGAAACATGTGTGCACTCTGTCAATCATTTTGAAGTGCATAAACAAGCTCTCATGCACTGCATAATTATTCTGTATAAGGGTCAGCACTTTTTCATCATCCTTGGGCAACAGGCCAGCTCTGCATGATTGCATTGTTATGAAAACATTCATGATTGTTTGCGAAACATACCGATTCTAGAAGAACCCCTGGAGTGACCGCCCTAGTATATAACACCCTTATTCCCTATACACAGTAGAGGAGAATTCCTTCCAAGCTGACACTGGGTCCTGCAGGCTGAATCTTCAAAACGCAGCAGTCTGACATCCCTTGTGTGGCATCTTCCTCGGAGCAGAGACTGGGCCCTTTGTTCTCTACTATCTGGTGAGGGGGTTGGTTTTCCCCTAGAGGATTCTTGGCTATACATATATACACATATACATGCTTCACCTACATATTTAGGCTAGGTACAATTAGGCACGTTAGGTAGAGTGCGCACTGTGGGAGTACACAAATGCTACTGTCTTATCTGAAGCTATAGATTTACATTTTTATTAGCAATATGGTAGAAATGTTTCTTCTTTTCACAAAACTGGTGCTTGCACACTCTTTCATATGCTTCTGTCTCCTGATTGTCACAGCACTTATGTCTTACACTAGACTGATGCTTGACCAATAAATACTCATTGAAAACATCCCAATCGTCAGTCTGTGTATTTTCTCAGAATAAGCAAGCGAGATTGACTGAGCAAAACGTACTGTGCTGTTTTCCACAATCCCCGAGGTGTCAGGGATGTCAAGTTCAGTGGTTGCTAGAAACTACCTTCACCACTGTAAGATACAGTGGGGTAGTAGTGTCACTGTAGAGCTAGCCGGTCTAATGGCTGACATATCCTGTGAGGGTGTCCGGAGTCTGTTCAGACACCAAGCCCTCAGTTTAGGTCATCCAAAATTAGCAGGTCCTGGGGATTCCTAGGAACTACACGACAGAAGGAAAGAAAAAACTCTGTAAAAAGGAAAGAGCAAAAGCAAGAAGGGAGCAGGTAAGAAAGGGCCAAAAGGAAATAATAGGGAAAGGAAAAAAATAAAGGTTGAAAGAAAGAATTTAACATCTGTGAATATTGTAAGACATGGAAGTCGAGAAAAAAAGAACACGCCTTGGTCCTACCGCACACACAGTGACTCCAGATCCGGCTCACTCCGACTCCTACCTTAATCTTGTGCAGGACCCGCTCCTCCTCCAGGATCTGAATCCACACCATGATGCAGAAGTTTCTGTTACATCTTTTTTTTGTAAATCTATCTTTAATAGATATCTTGAAGATCTTGATGGACCCGGCCCTTCTGGGCCTATGTTAGACATCCCTGCAGTAAAGAATGCTGAGACTGGTTAACCAATGCTAATAATTATAATGTGGCATTAACCACAGGGTTGAGTAGCAGGATGAAACATGCTCAATGGGGTGTCAGGGTCTCTGTTGCGTGAGATGAAGGGGCCGGTGAGAATAGGCTGATTGCCCACATCCTGTCGGTTGTTAACCTTCGTTACTTGCCCTTTGCCCTCATTAATCCTTCGGCTCAGCCCCATAACTGCCGAAAGGGCACTTTACATTATTCAAGGCCTGCCCTACATGCCATAAATCAGTTTTATTGCCTTCAACAGAGGAATGTAACACGTATTGTCATTATAATGTGGACGTTGTAAAGTTTGGTGTTGTTAAGGAACTGTTCAGCCCTTGGACGCCTGATCTGGCCTAGTGCCTAGCTCACACTCTGTACAGCCTTATAATGAATGTCCTATTACTTACCGGTAATCTTCATGACTCCGGGTCCCGTTGTTCTCGTCCCCTTCATTACTAAAGAGATTAACTATCTCGAGTACAGAAAAAAAGAACGAAGGAATGCTGGATATACCCTTCCCCCTCCCTCTGGGAGTACATAAGCGTACATGTCCCAGCATTCCTCCTGACAATACCAAGCCCAACAGAAGGCCGGCAAGCCAGGGAGGGAGGCAGGGAAGCCATGAAGAGGACGAGGACAATGGGCCCCAGAGTAATGAAGATTACCGGTAAGTAATAGGACATTACCCCCAGGTCCCTCTAGTCCTTGTCCCCTTCATAACTAATGGGAACATACCAAAGCAGCAACCGGCCTTCAACAAACCACCAGAGCCCAAAATATGCAGAAAAAAGGACATGAGTTTATTGAACAGGCAACAAGAAATTCAGGAGCACCCAGCATTCAGCACACCCATACCAAAGTTCACATCCTCCCCCAACAGATTCTGAAGACGATAATGCCTAATAAAGGTATTAGAGGACGCCCATGTGGCCGCCTGACAGATCTCAGCAAGGGAAACGCCACCAACCTCAGCCCAGGAAGCAGCCATCCCATGAGTAGACCTCCCCTGAACCCCCTCCGGAGGAGTAGCCCCAGAAACAGAGTAAGCCAAGGTAATGACCTGTTTCAGCCAGTGGCTAATGGAGGCCAAGGAAGCCTTCCCCCCACAAGAAGAAACCCCAAATGAAACAAAAAGGGAGTCAGACTTCCGAAAACCAGCAGTGCGGTCCAAGTAGACACACAAAGCCCTGCACACATCCAGCAAGGACCAAGGAGGATCCCCAGGAGAATCCAGGGCAGAACTCAAGGCAGGCAAAACCAATTCCTGTGAACGGTGAAACTGGGAGGAAACCTTCGGAACAAACGTCGAATCCAAACGGAGAACAACCCCATCATCAGAAAAAGACAAAAAGGGTTCCTGGGCCATCAAGGCCCCAATTCACCCAGGTGACGGGCCGAAGTGGTACACAGACAAAATATCGATTTTTTTATATCGATATGCAAAAATATCGAAGTTTAAATATCGAAATACAAAAATATCGAAGGTAAGTAATATCGACAGTCTAAATATCGATATTGGTATGATATCAGTAATATCGAAGTTGTAAATATCGATGTTAATAATATCGAAATTAATAACTTTGATGTTACTAATATCGATTTTTAAATAAATTTAGTGTATATTATATTGTATTTATTATGTTTTATTATTTATTTTTAATGTTATTTTATTAAATATTGTCTTTTACTACTGTAGCGGGTTGTGGGTTTATAGGGGAATAGGGTGGGAAGTAATTTAATTATGTTAAATTAATTATTAATTAGTAGGAATTATTAATGAATTACTTGAGAATTAATTTAATTATTTTTAATTAATTTATTAATTGATAAATATGTTCTGTAGCGGGTTATGGGTTTATAGGGGAATAGGGTGGGAAGTAATTTAATAATAATTAATTAATTGATATATGTTTGTACATATTTTAATTAATAATTAATTGGTAATTAATTTCTATTAATTAGTTAATTAATTATTATAATTTTTTACATATTTATAATTATTAATTAGTGTGTAATTAATTATTATTAATTATTTAATTACATTAATTATAGAATTTTTTTATATATAATTTATTGTTATTCTTAATTAATTAATTGTGCAAAATAATATTAATTATTAAATTAAATTAATTACAGCAAATGTGCTAATATATTTACTTTATTGTTATTGTTAATTAATAATTAATTGGTAATTAAATAATATTAATTAATTTTGGGTACAGGGGTATTTTTCGGGTTCAGGGTCAGTTTTCAGTTCATGGGTACAGGGGTATTTTTAGGGTTCAGGGTCAGTTTTCAGTTTTTGGGTAAAGGGGTATTTTTAGGGTTCAGGGTCAGTTTTCAGTTCATGGGTACAGGGGTATTTTTAGGGTTCAGGGTCAGTTTTCAGTTCATGGGTAAAGGGGTATTTTTAGGGTTCAGGGTCAGTTTTCAGTTCATGGGTACAGGGGTATTTTTAGGGTTCAGGGTCAGTTTTCAGTTCATGGGTAATGGGGTATTTTTAGGGTTCAGGGTCAGTTTTCAGTTTTTGGGTAAAGGGGTATTTTTAGGGTTCAGGGTCAGTTTTCAGTTCATGGGTAAAGGGGTATTTTTAGGGTTCAGGGTCAGTTTTCAGTTTTTGGGTAAAGGGGTGTTTTTAGGGTTCAGGGTCAGTTTTCAGTTTTTGGGTAAAGGGGTATTTTTAGGGTTTAGTGTCAGTTTTGGGTTTTTGGGGTACAGGGATATTTTTAGGGTTCAGGGTCAGTTTTGGGATTTTGGGGTAAAGGGGTATTTTTAGGGTTCAGGGTCAGTTTTGTGTTTTTGGGGTACAGTCGTACAGGGTAAAAATAAAATAAATTTAAATTAAATCAATTAAATGAAATAAAAAAATATAAAATTACATTTAATTATTACGTTTTTAATTTATTTTAAATGTATATGTATTAGTTTTAATTTTTTAATTATGTTTTAATATTTTTATTTAATATTTGTAACATTATATGTATTTTATAATTATTTTTACATTATTATTAATACATTTAAAAAAACGATATTTTTAATTTCGATATTTTTGTACTACGATATTATTTTTTCGATATTTTTGTACTTACCTTGTTAGGGATAGGATTCCTATATTTTTGACTTCGATATTTTTGTTCCGATATTTTTGTATTTCGATATTTTTGATTTCGATATTTAGTCAGACATTCGGCCGAAGTGATAGCCACAAGAAAAACCCCCTTGAGGGTCACAAACTTCATATCCACCTCCGACAGAGGCTCAAACAGAGGGGACAACAGAGCACGAAGAACCAGAGGCAGATCCCACAAAGGAAAGGAAGGGCGAACCACCGGACGGGAAAGGGAAAAACCCCGAAGAAGACGGGAAACCAGATCCTCAACATCCGATAAATTACCCCAAGGGGAACGGAAAGCTCGGACAGCTGCCCACTGAGCCCGTAAGGAGGAGACAGCCAAACCCTTACCAAAACCCTCCCAAAGGAACTGCAACACCACCTGCAGAGGGCATTCCAAAGGGGATAAATCACGAGACAAACACCAGAGGTGAAAAACACCCCAATGACGATCATAAGTCTTGAGAGTAGAAGGGCGGCGGGAACCCTGAAGAATACAGCCAAATGTTCAGGGAATCCCCTCAGACGCCAACCCTGCCTCTCAACATCGACACCGACAGACGCAATCTCTGCAGAGACAGCGACGGAGCAGACCGGAGAGGGGACCCTTCACAGCCAACAACCGCAGAGTTGGAAACCAGGACCTCCGAGGCCAAAAAGGAACCACAACAATCACCACCCGGTCCTCCTGACACAGACGAGACAAAAACCGGGGAATCAGGGCCAGAGGAGGGAAGGCATACAGGAGCCTGGAAGGCCAAATAACCGTTAGGGCATCCACCCCCCAGCACCTCACCTGAAGATCCCGGGAGCAGACCCGGGGCAGCTGGGCATTTAGCCGGGAAGCAAAGAGGTCCAGATACGGAAGACCAAACCTCCTGCAGACAAGCCGAAAGGCCACGGGAGTCAGAGATAACTCCAGAGAGGTGGGGAAACAACGGCTGAGGGCATCCTCCGCCCCATTATCCACCCCCCGAATATGCACCGCCAACAGAGACAATAGATGACCCTCCGCCCAACAGAACAAGGGGAGCACCACCGAGTTCAGAGAGGAGGAGCGGACACCCCCTTGACGTTTCAGGTAGGCAACCGTCACCCTGTTGTCCGACCGTACCAACACATGGCGATTCAGAAGCCGAATCCTGAAACTCATCACCGCGCGGTGAACAGCAGACAGCTCCCTCCAATTGGAAGAACGACGACTCTCCTGAAGGGACTAACTACCCTGAAGAGACAGGAAACCCAGGGTAGCCCCCCACCCCAACGAACTCGCATCCGTGGTCAGGACCACCGGAGGGGAAGGCTGCAGCGGGAGACCCCGAGACAAATGCTCCGACACCGAGCACCAAAAAAGGGCATGGAGGATCGCAGGGGATACAGGAAGAAGGCAATCCAGGTCGCCAGACACCGGAGCCCAATGAGACAGAAGGAACAGCCACAGAGGATGGAGGTGAAAACGAGCCCAGGCCTCAGTAAACTCAGTCGCCGCCATGAGCCCCAGAAGGCGCAATCAAAGGCGAACCGGAAAGGAGCCGCCCACCAAGAACCTCCGAGCCAGAGACACCAGAGTCAAGACCCGAGGCACGGGCAGAAATACCCTTCCGAGATCCGTCCGAAACTGGGCCCCTATAAAAACCAGGTCCTGGGAGGGAGACAGCTGACACTTGGGGAGGTTCAGAAGAAACCCGTGATCCCTCAACACAGAACAAACCACCTCCTGAGCCTCCAACAACAGGAATCGGGACGGGGCATGGACCAACCAGTCGTCGAGGTAAGGGTATACCAGCAGACCCCGAAGATGTGGAACCGCCACCACCGGGGCCACTACCTTGGTAAACACCTGAGGAGCAGACCTTAGGCCGAACGGTAAGACCCGGAATTGGAAATGACAACCTGTTATGGCAGAGTTTTTGGTTCTATTTAGCAGTGATATAGATCTTAGTCTTGCTCACATCTAGTATAGGTATTCTTAGCCTGTGTTGGCCCTTTTAAGCCCTTTCTTCCAGACCTAGAAGAGGATAGCTGCTTAATATGATGATAGATCCCTTATTCTTGACTCTAACCTGTCTATTGCCTATTGGCTTTGACATACTTGACACATTGGTATGGTTTATGTAGGTATTCTGGCAGAGCTAAGGGGCATTTCATCCCTTTCAGGCCTACAGGCCTAGAGCTAGAGGGACTCCATCTTGATGGAGCTGAGAGGCTTTTCAGGGTAAAGGTAATGTTTATATTTAAGGCTGTTGTGTGCTAGAGGAAAATCCAGTTAGGACTGCTTCTTATCCGAGAAATGTGTTTTTCTCTTGGGCCCAGACGTAACAAGCAGATGGCCACTGCGGTTGCGTGGAAGCCTGGGAGCTGGCACAGGAATTCGGTAGGAGGCAGCCCTCTGGTGGAAATTTCCATGAGGGGAGAGGAATCCATATTAGTGAGCTACAGGAGAGGAGGAGTGTTCAGTTCAGCTTGGAGGTCCGTTCAGCGTGGTGTTCATTCCAGCTTGTGTGCAGAACAGCCTGGAGCTCAGAACAGCTTGGAGCTCAGAACAGCTTGGAGCTCAGTTCAGCTTGGAGAGAGAGGGAGAATGTCTGCTGGAGCTGCAGAATAGAGTGCAGTTCTTGAATGGAGAAAGAAGGCAGACGATTGCTGAAGATGAGGAGAGAGAGAGCAGTGCAGAGGGCATCAAAGAAGGCTGTCAGCTGGAGCAACTGAACCAGAGGCGTGGTGATGTGGTGAAGGAGGGAGAGACAGAGAGAGCCCTAATCCCACCAGAGGCAGAGAGAGAGAAATCTTCCTTCTAATAGGTGAGGTAGTCCGAATTAGTTACACTTACACTTACACTTTAATCTTGTTCTTATTCCCTAGGCTATTGTATGTCTAATCTTTTCCCTTTCAGCGGTGTGTTCCTGTTACCCCGCAAATAAATTGTATGTTTAATCCTTTTCTTTCAGCGGTGTGTTAAAGTTACTGCTAGTTATAGAGACCCCATAGTTTTGTATATGTATATTTTATTATTGTTACAATAAATGACCCCATTTTAATTAGTGAATTAGTGTGCATGAGTTTTTTTATGATAAAGCTAACCTGGCTTCTAGCCAGTTGCCGTTGAGCCACTGATGGATCAGAAGGGAGTAGGAGCGCTTAAATCAAGAAATAACTCAATCACATAGTGTGTATATCTTTGTCCCCATACAGTGAGGGTAATCTTTCCTGGTAGGTATTACTGTTTGAACAGATGCTACCCCTGATCAGGTAAGTAATAGTGAGGGAGAGAGGAGACCTGCAACTAAGGGACCATGGTAGTACACCCTCCCATAATCCTGTAAACAGCGTCTTCCCATAATATTATTGTAGTAGCAGACCCTTAGTGAAGAGACATATATCTGAAGGTGTTCATAGGAATGTGGTCGTCGTTGATATACGGCGTTAGTGAGAGCGCTGGGGTGGATGACCAGCGTGGATACCCACAGGATTGTGGCTTGTGTAAGTGAGAGCGTCAGGGGGGATACTGGCGTGGAGATCTGCCGGATTGTAGATCGTTTGGAAAAGAGAGCATTGGGTTCTGCAGGCCCATGTGTAGACGCACCGGATTGTGTGTCATGTCTGCCCTGAGGTAGATCAGTCTGGGTCTGAGTGGCCGCGAGACTAACTGATGTATGAGTGTGGTGTAGGGTATGGATATCCTTAGTAATCAGTGAGTATTCTTAGTATCCCTATAGATTTAGTGGTGTTTTTAATAATATGAGCTTGTATATTGCGAGTTCCCCATCCTCAGGTAGGTACCCAGGTGCCTGGATAGATGGTCCTGAGGAGGGATGTGATTACGTTCTGGCTGGGTTGGAGGGGCCCCTAGGGGCTGATCCCATCTAATCAGAAAATCCAGCCATGACACAACCCTGAACACAAAACCTCAGGAATCGACGCGACAGAGGGTGCACCGGAACATGAAAATAAGCGTCCTGAAGATCTAGGGTGAACATATAATGACCCGGGACAACCAGTGGGATCACCCTCTGAAGAGATACCATGCGAAAAGGCAGACGAACGACCCAAATGTTCAAGGCCTTCAGGTCCAGTAATAGACGGAACCCCCCTGTCACCTTGGGAACCAGGAAAATCCTTGAATAATCCATTTCCATTTCCATTTTATTTCATTTATATCGCGCATAAATCACCCAAAAGTCTCAGAGCGCTGGCAGGTAGCAGAATCCTTATGACCAACTGATCCAGGAGTTAGGAAGGCTCAGCTGGCTAGAAGAGCCAGGTTTATAGTTGTTTTCGAAATTTCATGTGATCGGGCTCTAACCTCAACTGAATGGGGAGGGAGTTCCATGCTTCTGGGGCAGTTTTACTGAAAGTTCTGTCTCCGTTTCTAACTGTTCGGAATCTGGGAACGGAGAGAAGAGCTTTGCTGGAAGAGCGTAGCGTCCTGCTTGGGACATGGGCCTTGAGCTTCTGTTCGAGATAAACAGGTCCATGGCCATTTACGGCCTTATGGACCAGGCAGCAAAGTTTGAACTTTATGCGTGTATGTATGGGGAGCCAGTGCAGAGTCCTGAGGCAGGCTGCTGAAGGGGTACGCGGGGGTAGATCTAGTACTAGCCTGGCAGCAGTGTTTTGGAGGACCTGCAGTCGATTCAGTAGTGTTAGGTTGATGGCTGAGAAAAGGGCATTTCCATAATCCATCCTATTTACAATCAGTCCCTGGACCAGGGGCATGCGCGCTGAGAGTGGGATCCATTTAAAGATCTTCCTCAGACTTCGCATCTGGCCATAGCTATTTCCCACTGTTTTCCTAATATGTTCAGACATGGTCAACTTGTCGTCCAGTATTACTCCAAGATTCCTGACAAAGGGCTTGGGGGCTGGGCAGGGACCGAGGGAGTCTACCCACCAATCTGATGACCAGATTTGGTCAGCTTTGCCGAATAGCATGACTTCAGTCTTTCCTGCGTTCATCATGAGATAGTTTCTGGTCATCCATTCTTGTATACTGATCATACAGTTTTTGAACCTACTTTTTATGTCATCAGGGTTTTGGTTGATAGTGACGAGGATTTGGGTATCGTCCGCATAGGATATGGTTCCAAAACCATGTTCTCTGATGATCTTCGCCAAGGGGGAAACATAAACGTTAAAAAGGGTCGGGCTCAGAATAGATCCCTGTGGGACACCTTTATCATTTTCGTAGAAATTGGAGGTGTGGGAGCCTAATTGGACCCTGGACCGTCTGTTGCCAAGGTAGCTTGATAACCATTGGAGTGCGGTGCCTTCGACACCAACGTCAGCAAGACGCTCTAACAGAACGCGATGCAAGATGGTGTCGAAGGCCGCAGACAGGTCTAACAGGATCAGTATGGCTGACTTTTTTGAGTCCAAAGACAATCTTATGTTGTCCACAACCTCCAGCACGGCCGTTTCAGTGCTGTGGAACGCCCTGAAGCCGGATTGGGATGGATCGAGGAGTTTGTTGGACTCCAGGTAGGTAATGAGCTGTGTGTTAATTAGGGGCGCCATAACTTTCCCAAAGAGTGGTAAAAGGGAAATGGGTCGATAGTTTACAAGTTGGTCTGGGTCAGCCGTAGGTTTCTTTAAGATAGGCCTGATTACTGCTTCCTTCCAGTGATCGGGGACAACACAGTGCTGTAATGATTGATTGAAAATGTTAGTTAAGATGGGGATCAGGACTGGGGAGATTTTAGATATGTCTTGCGGAAAGCCAGGATCTCCCGGTGCTCCAGATTTCATCTTCAACAAAATTTGGTTCACCTCTTTTTCTGACAAGAATAAGAACTGTTTTAGCGTGGCAGAGTGGCTATTGGGGATGTTATGCCTATTGACGTAGTGGTTTCATCATTTGACGTTGGCTGAGGGAACCGTTTATGAATTTCATTGACTTTCTCATGAAAGTAGGAGGCTACAGATTCCACCCAGTCCTTAGTATCGGGGGGCGCCTGATGCGTTCCTGGTGGACTAGTGAACTCCTTCACCATGTTAAAGAGTTCTCTTTGTGAATTGGTTGCTAGAGTAATCCTGTTTCCTAGATAGACTTTTTTTGCCTCGGCAATTTCCTTCATATACTGCGGATGTGCAGTTTTGTATAGTTCCCTGTCTTGGACACTTTTTGTATGTCGCCATTTCCGTTCTGCCATCCTGGTAGAATATTTTGTTTGCTTCATCTCTGGCGTGAACCAGGGTGAATTATTTTTCGGAGGTTTGGATTCACGCATGGGTGCTATGTCATCTATTGCAAGAGTGATAGCCAAATCTAGTTTCGTGGCGGCTAGGCTAGGGTTGGTGCATTGGGAAATGGTAGGAGGGGAAAACTTTGCGGCAAAGGCAGACATGGTGATTTTGTTCCATGGTCTGCTTTTTTTCAGCTTGGCCGAGCGAGTAGCCGGGGTCTGAGAACTATTAATAGCAAATTTTATGATGAAATGGTCTGTCCAGAAAACTGGGTCAATCTGTGTAATCGTTACCTTAGGAGAGTTGCTACATACAAGGTCAAGAGTATGTCCGGCTACGTGGGTTGGACCTGTTGGGAGTAAACATAATTGTAAGGCCTCCAGGCTGGTGGTTAGGTCTATAGTATAAGGGTCAGTGGTTTGTTCGAGATGGTAATTAACATCTCCTAGGAGAAGGAAATTTTCCGTAGCAAGGGCATAGGGCGCTATCGCTTCCACTAATTTCTCAGAGAAATTAGTCTTGGATCCAGGGGGCCTGTAAATGAGGGCTATCTTCCATGATTCTTTGTTGTTCACAGTCATTGTGGCAACGAGCATCTCACCCCAGCATTCGAGGTAGGAGTCATTTATATAGATTTTTATAGATGACTTATGGATTATAGCCGTTCCACCCCTTTTTTTATTGCCCGGGCGGTCAAGCCGGTGTATTGTATACGCTGGGGGCAGGGCTATTGCAATGTCTGGCGCGGATGACTCCTGTAGCCAGGTTTCTGTAACAAACAGCGCGTCTGGTTTGACAGAGTCCAGGAGCGCCCAGATTTGTAGTGAGTGCTTGGCCATTGATCTAGCATTGCAGTAGAGACAGACTAGGTTAGGCTGGGGCTTCGGGGCGCAATCGGTATTGCGGGGTTTTAATAGTTTAATAGAGGTTGGTTTTGGTTGAAAGCTAGTGAGCTGGGTTATAGAGAGTGATGGCTTAACTGGATTAAGGCTATGTAATTCTGAATTTGTATACCTAATGACTCCCATGTTGTGGTGCTGTGTGAGGTGGACTGCTGGCCAAGAGTGGGGAGAGACGGGCAGAGTTTCTGGCGTCTGGAGTCGGCCGGGAGCGGACGGGCGCAGACGGGCTTGCCTTTGGCGCGCCGCTGCACGCGTCTGCTCGGTGCACTGGGTTATGTAGGGCCAGTGGGCGGGACCGCGAGCGAGGGGCTGAGGTTTGGAACGCTGACGCTGCTAGTTCCAGGGAAAGCGCCACTCCCAAGATGGTGTTGACCCCTTCGCGCAAACGGCACAAGCCGCGACGGAACAGGGGGCACCGCAACTCAGGTAGGCAACAGCAATTACAATAGAGTGCAGAAATTTATAAACATCAAGTGCAGCAGTTTAAAAAACGTTCGTAATCAACAGTGCAGCAGTTTAAATAACGTTCGTAATCAACGCTATGAAGGACAGTGTGCAAATTAGCAGTATTAGCAGCAGGGCGTTTTAGGAGTTTAATAATATCCCAGCCCCACCTCCAGAGGAGGAACCTCCTGAATTGCACCCTTCCGGAGAAGAGACATGATCCCTAGAGACAACTCGGACCTCTTGGACCGACTGGATGGCCAGGGAGTGGGACGCAGACCCGAGTCCGGAGGAACACTGGAGAACTCTATCACATGACCCATGCGAATGATGTCCAACACCCAGGCGTCTGAACAAGACTGGAGCCACACATGAAGGAAGAATCGTAGCCGGCCTCCTACCAATGATCCGGGATCCCCAGCTATATAGTCAGGAACGCGACTTGGCTTTCCTGTCCCGACCACGCCTGGAAGAAAACCGCCCCGACCCCAAGAAAACTGCCCACGAGAGGAAGAGTGAAAGAAAGGCTTAGGCCTGGAGGAAACAGCTACAAAAGAGGGCATTCTAAAAGAAGAAGAATGTTTCTTTTCTTTAAACAAACGGTGCAACTTATCCTCCAATTCACACCCAAACAACATAGCACCCTTGAAAGGCAAACGCAAGGCGCAATCCTTCTGAGCTGAGTCATTTTTCCAGTCCCGCAAGACAAGACAGCCACACATGCCCCTCCAGAAAGGGCAGAAGACCGTACCACATCAAAAGAAACATCCGACAGGAACTCCACTTGTTTCTCAATATGTTCCAAAAGACCAGAACAGTCAGTGGAGTCCTCCATGGACAGGTACAGGGATTTCAGATCCGAAAGCAAAGATTGCGAAACATAAGTACCATAGATCCCATCTCGCAAAGCCAATTGCGACCCAGAATACACCTTCTTGAGGGAGGAATCAACCTTCTTGTCCACTGGATTCTTCAAAACAGCATCCTCAGCCAGAGAGGTGCGACCAACTAAGCTGGCCACAAAGGAGTCAATAGGAATGGAATCAGGCATATCCACAGCCATATCCTGCAAGGGGTAAAGCTCTGCCATAAACCTAGGAAGCAAGATTTGTCAGGATCCACCCACTCCCTCGGCAGGACATCACAAATAAAGGGATGAACCGGCATATCTACAGTGGCCGAGCTCTGGAACTGGCACAATAAGGGGCCACTGGACGTGCCAGGAGCGTCATCATCTGGGAAACCCATATTCAACTTGACATGTTTCAGAATGCCAGCCAACATGTCCTTATCCACGTATTTCCCCTTGTGCTCAGAGTCACCCAACCAGTCAGCAGCACCATCCGAAGACTCAGAAGACACATGACCAGTGCCCTTAGAACGAGCGTCATCACCACGCAACTCCTCCAAAGTCTCCCTGATGAGCCGCTTCAGCCTGGCATCATCGCACCCCCTGCGACGTCGAGACCTGGCAGGAGAAGGGGAGGAAGAGGAATCCGAAGAGGAAGAAGAAGAGGGCTCCCTATGGCGGCTCTTCCTGTTATGCTTCCCCATGATCGAGGAGGAGAACTCCGAGGGAAACAGCCCCGGCACACAGGCAGCAACAACCCTAATGCGCAAGCAAAAAACACGAGGAGAGGCCACCAGGCAGGCTCCTAAATACACCACCGCTAAGGAGCCCGCCACGAACAGCCTGGCTTCCGTCGCAGCGGAAAACCCTGGAAGACAGGCAACGCGACCCGGAAGGCGAACACAGGACACCGCCTTCCGCCGGCCACACCACGCCGTGCCCAGCCCCGGCAGAGCCCAGCAAGCCGGGGGGTGGGGGGGAGAAGGCAGCACGAAGTATCCCAGTTCCCGCCATCGTCCAGCAGCGAAGGGACAGGAACCACACCCCCCAAGCCCAGCAGGGAGGGTGAGGAACTCCAAACACGAAGGAAACTCGCCTCGCAGCCCCAACGTGAGTAAATATCCAGCGAAGAACAGGAGCGACCAAGCTCCTGAAAGTTAAAAAAAACTGTAGAGACAGAAAAAAAGAACAGGAGGAATGCTGGGACATGTACGCTTATGTACTCCCAGAGGGAGGGGGAAGGGTATGTCCAGCATTCCTTCGTTTTTTTTTCTTCTGTACTCGAGATAGTTAATCTCATTAGTTATGAAGGGGACGAGGACTAGGGGGACCTGGGGGTAATGCATATTTGCAGAATAAGTCATGGGTCGAGTAAGAGGCTCTATCGTCTCCCAAACAGGCCTGTCGTGGAGGTTGCTTGTCCTTATCTCTGCGCGTGACCTGCGCACGCTCCATAACCAGAAAGTAAGCTTTTGTCAGTCACTGCTTTGGAGAAGAATTAATAATTGCCCGAGCATAAGGGCATGTGGGGGTGACGCCGGTACAGGGCGAGCTCAGAGCCTCGACAGTAAAGGCCAATATCACAGAAAATTTAAAAAGCAGAGAATTTAGATTTTTCACAGCCTGGTGGGCAGAAAATCTGGATTTTTTAAGGACACGGAGGCTAAGATTATGCAAATCTCCTTTATTGTCACAGCTCAGCAGTAACAATGAAGAGAATATGGAATGTTAAACAACATTCCAATACAGTATATAGAGCATGAGCACACATCCATCTTCCTTGTCTTAGTCTGGTGCTGCGAACAAGAAACATAACTTCGAAATGACATGAAGAAGTCTCTTTAAATAATAGTAATCCATAGGTGACCTATTCTGAAAGAAAAGGAGACACAATAGGTCAAAAGGAATAAACCCAGGGATGGTTAATAAGAGGTGGGATAATAAATTCCAGATTTTCTGCCCACCAGGCTATGAAAAATCTAAATTTTATAGCATGACATGGAGGCCAACATTATGCAAGTTTAAAGTCAATTAAGCACATTATCAATCAATATCTTGGAGCCCTCCACCTAACATAAAGGCTTTAGAAGCCAAAGCACCTCTGAGGGAGTGTGCACCGAAATAGACTCATCCACACCACTGTCAGTCATCACTTCTTTCACCCATCCTGCAAGCGTGGCAGATGAGACAGCTTTATGAGGAGATCTGTGAGAGATCAGAAGTTGAGTTTCAATACCTCTCAACGGGGCAGTCCTTTTCTCATACTCTTTTATTACCCTGGGCGTAGTTTGCGTAGTAGCACTACGCGTAGCTACGCGAAGTGCACTTCGCACTACTCAAGCTACGCATAGTGCTACGCAACCTGCGTAATGTGCTATTCCCGATGATTGAACAGTGCCTGATGCTTGTCCATGTTTGTCAGCACTGTGCAATCATTGAAAACGGCATCTCGCACAGTGCAAGCTGTCGTTTTCTGCCGCTCGAGTACATTTTTACTGGAGCGGCAGCTTTCACAATGCGGACTGGTAGTTTCTCATTGCTAGCAGTCGCGAGCATACGCGACCTCTAACAGTGAGAAACCTGACCTCCCGGCATTGAGAATCTCGCCGGGAGGTTTATTTCCCTCGTTCGTGATCGCCAACTTGATGTCGCGAATGAGGAAAAAGTCTCGCCGGGATGGTATTTTGCTTGCTTGCGGTCACCAACTTGACATTGAGGACCATGAGGGAGCAAAAAATGCCAACTGCGCTACGCTACGAGATTTTGCACTGTTGTATGTGCAATTTGCATAGCGCGAAGTTGCACAAATGACGCAAACTTCACAGGCGTAGCGTAGTTGGCCGCCCAGGATTACTCTTTTAGGCACTTGACAACACATAGACTTTCATTCAAAGAAACTGAAGGGTAGAAGATTGAAGATTACATAGTTTTTGTCCTTTTTTAAGATAAAAACAAACTACTTCAGGTTGAAAAGCTCTGCTAGTAACGTCTAAAGCCTTAACATCAGAGGTTTGTCTAAAAGAAATGAAACAAAGTAAGACGGTAAGCTTATATGAGATACATTTAAGAGAAAGGATAACATTGACACCCCAAGAAGATAAAAGTTGTAAAACATTTCTTACGTCCCATAAGGCTGTATATTTAGGAGCTGGAGGATTAAGAACCCTCATACTTCTCATAATTTTCTTTTTCAGAAGATTTTGTCCCACCAAGACACCATCAACTAAGGATCTATAGACATTAACTGTTCTGTAAGATAGCCCAGAAGTGAAGAGCTCTGATAGAAAATTAACTACGTAAACTAAATCAGTTGATCGTAGTGTTGTTGAATACACCAGCGAACCCATTTATTCATTTCCACTCGATATGACTTTCTTGTTCTAGATGCCCAAGACTCAGGTATGAGCTGGAAAGCATCTTGCGAAAGTCCTGGGATTTTCCATTGTCACCTGAAATCTTCCATGCCATCAAAACCAATAAGCTTTGGTCGATGAGCGGATGAGATTCACCCTCTGGACCCAGAAGTATTTCCCTGAAAGGCGGTATGAGAATTGGGAAGTCTACAGACATCTCTAGAATGACTGGGAACCATGCCTGAGACTTCCAAAGAGGGGTTATCACTACCATGTTCTGCATGTAACGATGGGCAAGCAAGAGAAGGCAAGGAAGCATGAAAAACGGCGGGAAGGCTTTAAGCCCCGCCAGACCTGGAGGAAGGCATCCACCACGATGCTTGAGGATCTGGCTGCCAGCTGAAGGAGCTTTTCAACTGACTGTTGAACCTGTCCGCGAAAATATCTGTCCGGAATGGACCCCATCTGTCTTGAATTAGTAAAAATATTCTTCTCTCTAGTTTCCAATTGCTGGGATCCTTGAAATTCCTTGAGAACCAATCCGCTACGCCATGTGCTCTGCTGTAACAGAGAGTTCCTTGTTCAAACAATAGCTCCAGAACTCTTTGGCTATTTCTGTAAGACCCTTGGAGTGTGGTCCCCCCATCTTGTTGACGTATTTCATTGCAGAAACCTTGTCCATGTGCAGCATAATGCAGCATTTGACGGATTTCTGAGTGAAGCTTCGAACCGCAAAAGAATCCGCCAGGAGTTCCAAGCAGTTGATATGAAGATCCTTCTCGAGTTGTGTCCAATGACCCCGTATTGATGTCTCACCACATGTGGCAATCCATCCTTCTAGGCTCGCATCTGATTCTAATATTAACTCTGGGGCGTCCCCAAAGATGGCCCTGTCATTCCAGGCTTCCGCGATCTTGAGCCACCAAATCAGTTCCTTTTAGGAGTTCTAGTCCAGGCAAACCAATTGTGAGTAGGAGCGATTGGTCTTTCGCTTTCAGTCCCTGAAGGGCCCTGTAATATAAAGGTCCAGGAAAAATTGCTTGTATGGTTGAAGAAAGAAGACCCAGGATTCTTGCCAAACATTTCAAGGGAAAAAATTCAATTGATAGCATCTTTTTGAGCTCTCTCACAAGTTTCTTTATCTTTTCCCTTGGTAATTTCAATTCCACATTCAGAGTGTTGACCATGAAACCCAGAAATTGTGTTTCTTGGCTTGGTATTTTACTAGATTTCTTTGTGTTTATTATACGAAGCCTAAATGTTGAAGTAGGTGGATAGTAAGATCCGTGTGATGAGCTACCGTTGATATGGATGACCCATGATAAGGATATCGTCCAGATAAATAATTAACTTTACGCCCCTTTCCCTTAGCCATGCTACTACTGGATGAAGTACCTTGGTGAAACACCAAGGGGCTGAAGAAAGGCCGAAGGGGAGGGTGAAAAATTCCCAAAGTTTTCCTTCCCATGTGAATTGAAGTAATTTCCTGTGTGGCTGCCAAATCGGGATGGTCAGATAGGCAACCTTTAAATCTAGACGAGTTAACCCGTCTCCCTTTCTCAAAACATCCCTTAGGAGGTGTATTCCCTTCATTTTTAAGGGGTGGTATGATACCCATTTGTTTAAGTTTTTCAGATTTATGACAGGTGTCTGTCCATTGTCTTTCTTTTCTACTAGGAATATGTTGCTTACAAAGCTTCTTTGGGTGCTCTCTTTTATTGCCCCTTTGGCTAACAGTTCTTTCACTTCCTGGGAGTCTAATTTCCTCTGTTCCTGAGAAAAGTTATTTCTCAAGGTTTTTTGGTTTGGATGGGGGAATCTACAAACTCTATTCTGTAACCCTTGACTGTATCTAGAACCCATGGGTCTTGAGTTATCATAGTCCAATTCTAAGAGAAAAGGGCTAATCTCACTCCCACCTTTATAGGGGTATCTAAAGGGTCTTTCAATATTCTTACCTGTGGAAAAATCTCTGTTTATTCTCTCTCCCCGGAATGGTCTTGTACGGTTTCTCGGTCTATGTGGAAAGAAAGATTGGCCTCCATAAAAGGATGACTGCTGGAATTTAGCTTGTCCCAGAAAGGGGCTTGAGGATGATTGCCGCGGCCGGGGAACCCACCCCGCATTTGCCAGGTGTGAGAAGTTAGCCTGGCATATGATGTCCACTATTCTAGTGGGCACCTTGCAGCAGTATAAATGACCCTTATTGATGGTGGTTGTAAAGTCAACCTTATAGACAAGCTATCCTAGTGGTAGCATGGACCAGCAGTCTTAGACTAAATCTTCAGAGATCATGTGAAGCCAGCTGTTTTACCATATATAATCCATTGAATACCAAATGAAAGGACACCACACAAGGTATACATCAAATATAGATGTATTTATTACTAACACAACCCCTCTGCACTCTTTATGAGGTCAGAGTGAAGATACATTACAAGTTACTCATTAAGCATACTATAAGTTGCACAAATACAATTCTTATTTAGTATAAGGACCACTTCAGGAGTAGTGAATAGGCCTAGGGCCTAGGGAAACACTGGGGCTACACTACAGAACCCAAGGTTAGGAAGTAGGAGATCCACGGGAAACGCGTGCAGTGTGGGAACACAGTCGCGAGTTACCATAGAGTTCTAATGGGAACGTAAAAGTTACAAAGTAGTTGATTAAGGACACTTCCGGATGGACTACGGTAAAACCCTTTAAAACTAGGACACTTCGAGAGTTAACACCCACGGGAGCACCGGAGTACTCGAGTTACCTCACCCAGGGAAGCCGGGAGCATAGGTTTTTTTTTCGTGTCGGGTTTTGTCGCTGTTTCCTATGGAGAGCTGCAAAGAAGTGCTGCAGGCGACCATGAGAAAAGTGTCCGGGTGGAGCCAAGGGTGGCTCGAGATGAGAAGAACCTGATAGCAGATGGGACACAGTCTCGGTCACCAGCCAGTGTCCAGGAAGGAACGAGGCGATGTCGAATGTTTCAGGTGAAAAAGGTGAAGCTTGTCTCTACAGCCACGAGCACCAGGAGACGTTGACGACAACCAGGAGCTGGATTTGAGCTGTGCCACAAAGGATCTAGTTGACTGCGGTGTCGGTATCCGGATTGGACCCAACAAGCCTTGGCAAACATAATCCACGCAGGAAGGGAAGATGGGCTTCAGTTCAGGCCAGCAAGGTCTGGGGAGCTTCTCCTTCGCAGGGAAGCTGGAGCAAGCTTGGAGCAACCAGGTGAGCAGTGTAGTTTCAAAATGAAGTCTTTGGAGGGCTAACTAGCCAACGGTCTAGCAACCGGGAAGACGCGTCGAGCTGAAATGCAAGAGTAGGCCCCATGTGGCACTCGTGGAGTGTGGAAGGCTGAGCTTCGGTGCAAATGACGCTCTGGTCTGGGGCTTCTCAAACGCAATGCACAACTGTGAGGGTGCCTCTGTAGTTGCACTGTTAGCAAAGTACAGGTAGTCCAGGGTGTCCGGTCCCACGTCTCTCGTGTGCACCACAGGTCTCAGCTTTGCTGTCAATCAATCAATCAGCAAAATCTGTAAAGCGCGCTACTCACCCGTAAGGGTCTCAAGGCGCTGAGGGGGGGGGGGGGTCGCTACTGCTTGAACAGCCCAGTCTTGAGTTGTTTCCTGAAGGAGAGATGGTCCAGGGTCAGCCGTAGGTGAGTGGGGAGGGAGTTCCATGTCTTGGCTGCCAGGTAGGAGAAGGATCTTCCTCCGACGGTGGATTTGCGGATTTGTGGAATGGAGGTGAGGGCGAGGCTGGCGGATCGGAGCTGGCGGGTGGTGTGTAGAATGTGAGGCGGCTGTTGAGGTACTTCGGGCCCGTGTCTTGCAGAGCCTTGTGTGCGTGGGTGAGGAGTCTGAACGTGATCCTCTTGTTGACGGGGAGCCAGTGCAGGTCTTTCAGGTGAGCAGAGATGTGGCTGTGGCGAGGGATGTCCAGGATGAGTCGTGCTGAGGCGTTCTGAATGAGCTGGAGTCTTTTCTGGAGTTTGGCTGTGGTTCCAGCGTAGAGGGTGTTCCCGTAGTCCAGACCACTGGTGACAAGGGCCTGGGTGGCCTGGGTGACCATCTTCCTGGTTTCGGTGGGGATCCATCGGAAGATCTTTCGGAGCATGCGCAGGGTGTTGAAGCAGGATGACGAGACGGCGTTGACTTGCTTGGTCATCGTGAGGAAGGAGTCCAGGATGAAGCCCAGGTTGCGTGAGTGGTCCTTGGGTGCGGTGCCCAGGGCAGGATGCCATCAGGAGTCGTCCCAGGCAGAGGGAGATGGTCCGAGGATGAGGACTTCCGTCTTGTCTGAGTTCAGTTTCAGACAGCTGATCTTCATCCATTCTGCGATGTCTTTCATTCCTTCCTGTAGGTTGGCTTTGGCGGTGGCGGGGTCGGGGTCGTTGGTGAGGGAGAGGATCAGCTGGGTGCGTCGGCGTAGGAGATGATGTTGAGGTTGTGTTGCCATGCGATGGCTGCGAGAGGGCTCATGTAGACGTTGAAGAGGGTGGGGCTGAGGGAGGATCCTTGTGGAACGCTGCAGATGACTTCGGTGGCCACGGATCGGAACGGGGGAGGCAGACTCTCTGGGTTCTTCCGTCGAGGAACGAGATGATCCACCCCAGGGCCGCTCCTTGGATTCCGGTGTTACTGAGGCGCTGTATCAGGGTGCTGTGGCATACGGTGTCGAAGGCTGCTGAGGTGTGATGATGAAGTCGGCTTTGTTGAAGATGTGGTGTGGGCAGGGGTTGGTAGGGGAGCCAGAGTGGATGGTGTTCATCAGGCGGGTGGTGTCTTTGGTGCTGACAGAGGTCCAGGTGCAAAGGGTGGTGGTGGGGGGAACTGTGGACAGAGCGGGTGTTGAGCTGGATGTATTTGAGGTGGTTGTTGCTGGTGCTCGGCTTGGCGGGTGCGGTGCAGGTTCGGAGGCAGGTGAATTTGCAGGCTTGGCAGGTGAAAGGTCCGTGGGTGCGTTTCGGGGTGGCTCGGTAGCAGGCGGGGTACCGGCCGGCGTTGAGTGCGTGGAGGGTGGCGGCGTTGTAAGTTTGTCGGGTGCGTTGGCATCGTCGAGGGCCAGGGGTCCTGGTGCTGGGCGCGGTCCAGGCACGGACGGGCGTAGACAGGCTTGCCTTTGGCGCACAATCGGCACGCCCGCTGTGCACGTCCACTGCGCTTCCATGCGGCGACCTCCATAAATTGCGAAGTGGGAGGGAGGAGCAGCTGGGAGGTGGGAGCGGGGTGGCCAATGGGCCAATGGGCAGGATACAGAAGAAACAAGCATTTACAATGCAATGGTCTCGCCATTCTTAAAGTTAGAGCTATTGGCATTGCTCATGACATTATTTTTATTTATGCTTTTTCTTTTTAAAACATAAATAAATGGCATTGTAATTTACAATGCCAATAGCTTAATCGCTCGCAAATGCAAGACCTGTTGCATTTGCACCCACACAGAGCCACACACAAAGCCACCCACACACACATACAGAGTCATTCACATAGAGCCACCCACATAGAGCCACCCACACAGAGTCATTCACATAGAGCCACCCACACAGAGCCACCCACCCACACACAGAGCCACCCACCCACACACAGAGCCACCCACCCACACACAGAGCCACCCACACACACACAGATCCACCCACCCACAGAGCCACCCACCCACACACACACACAGAGCCACCCACACACACACAGAGCCACCCACCCACACAACCACCCACCCACACACAGAGCCACCCACCCAAACACAGAGCCACCCACCCACACACACACAGAGCCACACACACACAGAGCCACCCACACACACACAGAGCCACCCACCCACACACAGAGCCACCCACCCACACACAGAGCTCCACACACACACAGAGCCCCACACACAGAGCCACACACACAGAGCCCCACACACACAGAGCCCCACACACACAGAGCCCCACACACACAGAGCCCCACACACAGGGAACAGAGGCGTGAAAACACGCTCACAACGAGGGAACAGGGGGCAGAAAAGCAAACACAACCAGGGGGCAGGAGAGCAAGCACAAACAGGGGGCAGGAGAGCAAGCACAACGAACGAGGGGGTAGGAGAGCAAGCACAACGAACAAGGGAGCAGGAGAGCAAGCACAAGAAACAAGGGGGCAGGAGAGCAAGCACAACCAACGAGGGGGCAGGAGAGCAAGCACAACCAACGAGGGGGCAGGAGAGCAAGCACAAAGAGTGAGGGGGCAGGAGAGCAAGCACAAAGAATGAGGGGGCAGGAGAGCAAGCACAAAGAACGAGGGGGCAGGAAAGCAAGCACAAAGAACGAGGGGGCAGGAGAGCAAGCACAAAGAATGAGGGGGCAGGAAAGCAAGAACAACGAGGGGGCAGACGCCAGAAAACGGACACAATCAGGGAACAGAGGCAATAAAAGCGAGCACTCACCAGAGGACTCGGCAGCTTCTCTACTTTTTCCGGCGGCGGTTCAGCAGAAATGGCTCCTGAAAAAGCCCCGACATTTTAGGACTAGGGGGCGTGTTTTTCATTCTCTCCTCTTCCCGTTGGCTGGAATGTAAAATTCCAGCCAATTGGAAGAGGAGAGAAAGAAAATAGAAAGAACGTAAACCCCCCCACCCCAAATCCGGGCTTGAACGGAGTGACGCCCCTCTCCTCCAATGGCTGGCCTCCGTTTAGGAAGCCAGCCAATGGAAAAGAGGGGCGGGTTCAAGCCCCCATACTGTAAAACAAAATGTCTCACCAGCGAGACTGCGCAAGCGCAGCCTACGCAGGCCGAGACCTAAAACGGTCAGTCCATGATCTAGTGCACTCACATCAGAAAAGTGTTACTCTAAATGGCTGATTTAATCCTGCCTGCAAAGTGAACATGGCTCCCATCAATCGTTATTAACTCGCCTTATTGAAAACGTACTTATCCTGCTCCCTTCATAGACCTTAACAGATATCTGGCCCTCTTAGGACTAGACTACAGCAATATTACTGAGCATACAACAGTTTCAGAGATACAGACTCAAGTGGTCAGCATATACATTAGCTGAATTAACATATACACTCAACCACTACCTTGATGTTGAACGATTGTACAACCTGCACAAGACCTTCTAGGGCAATTATCTTCAAAACCTTAATACATTAGCACCAACAATTTGAAATCAAGTACAATTTCTCAGATCAACTACAATGAACTCTGATAAAAAAAAATATATATATGAACGAGGCCAGCCACTAGTCATTCACTTCATGACATGCTTAATCAAGCATTGAGAACACAACGAATTTACCAAATGTTCAAGAATTACCTGAAATGGAATGAGCCCTATTTAGACAGGTTCTGCTGACTACACTGTCACAGAGGTATTACCCACCCCTCCTTCATACCCCTCCAATGGCAGGACTGATTATCCTTCTTGCATCTGGTTTATCAAGCTAAACTTATGCCACCAAGCACATAACCCACCCAAGAGAAGTTCAAGTCATCCACTAGACACTAATTCAGCGATCCTATGGGTCTTACAGTGCTCCAATTATTGTGAATGTTAACTGGCAGTTGTTTACCACACAATCTGCTGCTATAGTGGCATCTCTGTGCCCTTTGCTAGGCTAAAGAGAGACTTTGAAAATATTTCGACTGTAGACAAGCAACTACTCTGGTTTTGTAGACACTGTCAATCTCAAAAATCACAAATGCTCATTAGAGCAAAGGAAGGAAATGTACATCTCTCTCCTATTTTTCAAAATAAATACTTACATAACTTAGAGAAAGGCACTCACTGTATTCCATAGAATTTCCTTACAAAAGTGTCTAAATATTGATACTGTAATCACAGATGGGAAAGCCTCAGGAACCTGAGCTCTAATTTTGCACAAACTAAGTTGTCAAAATCTGGCTGCATGGTAAAGTTCCAGATTAACATGAATATGAAAATGTCTTTCCAAATACAGAAGGCAACAATGACCCAGGAACTGATCCAGAGGTCAGAGATATGACAACCATTAAGGAGTGACTAGGAAATCAACAACAATCTCTAAATGTTGGACTAAAAACAAAATGGCTGTATTAATTCATACTTAAAATTATACCATTTAGACAAGGCTACAAAACACCAGCTAGTTGTATTTGGTAAAAAAATACTGTTTCACATTGACAAACGTTTAAAAAAGGCACCATAGTGTGTTTTGGACCATACATGGGTGAAAAACAGCAGATTGTAAACATACATCTGGATCCTCCACAACAGAGTGAAAATGTATCACATAAGCATACTCTATTTCTCCCATTAACAATGACCGACAAAAAACCTGCTCATTTCATTGCTGCTCATGTCCCTGAGTTGAGAGGATGATGGGAACGAGGTTTAGGCGAAACCCCAATTTAGCTAAATAATAAGGGCTGCATGTCACGAAGGGGTTGACTATAACAGCTGATTTAAAAATGATTCGAAGTCACAGCAATATAAATTTGACTTGATATGACAAGAACCTTCTTAATATTCTCCAATACGAATTGTGCAACTGCCCTCAAGTACAGAAAAGAAATATGCATTTTAGGAAGTGATGCAATTGCTACTCCTGCAGCACAAAATATAAAAATATAACTTCCATAAATTGTGTTTTATTATCATTTTATCCTACATTACAATTGAGGTACCTGCTCAAACAAGACACCTCAGCAGTATTTTGAAGCAGAAACCCGTCTAGTCAATTTCTGTATATTCTGTAGTTTTTCTAATCCGCTCTCCCTGTGGTTGAGCAAAATCGAATTGCCTCTCACAGTTTCAGACAGCTCTGTGAAGGTGATAATAGAGCTGCTCCCTGCTGTCATGAGGCAGAAAATGACATATGGGGATAGAAAGAAATAATACAAGCATTTGCAATGCAATAGGTGGCGCTTTTACCCTACTTTGAGCTATTGGTATTGTAAATGACAATGCCCTTTATTTATGTTTTTAAAACCAAAACATAAATAAAAGGCATTGTCATTTAAAATGCCAATAGCTCAAACTTGCGTAAATGCGAAACCAATTGCCTTGCAGATGCTTGTGATCTGGTGGTTTCCAGACAGACTATCGGTGCCTGCCACGAAATGGCTCTGTGAACTGGCACTGCTAAGGGATATATTGTTCCCTCAAATGACGTGCTCTTGCTAACCTTTAGGGAGAGGGGTGAGGATCAGAATCAGAAGCACACACCCAGGAGCAGTCAAAAGAACAAGGGCCCTGGTACTTACTGTTTTAAAAAAGTAAGTTGAATGTGCTTTTCTAGGGGATGAAGGGTGTAGCGGGCAGCGGTGTAAGGAATGGGACAGTCATACTTGGACCTCGAGGGTGAAAGGCCACGCATGGACGGGTCCGATGGGAGAGCTGTAGCAAATGTTGGCTATTAGCCCAAACCTGCCTAGCTAGAATGTAAGGGTGGCAGCCACCAATTGTGTGTTAACGGGGAAGGGTGTGTCATAATTTACACTGTCACACTAAAAAGTACATAACAAGAGGTACACATCTGTAGGAGCATGTGCTGTGTCCAAGTCATGCAGGAGGCTGTAGCAGATGCATCCTTCATCCTAACTATCTGTAGAGCACCAGACAATGTACTATGGTCCTTATAGAACGTATCATAAAAATACAGTGTTCTAAGAAAAAAATCAATGGGAGTTCAGGTAGGTGGTGATGCATTGGGTGCACGTATCAGGATGATGAATAATATTATCTTGTAACACCTCTACTTCAATAATAGACACCAATGTGCTATTAAACCACTTCTGTATGGCTGCACATTTTAGGATCATGGAGGTGATGCATCTTGTGTACAGACAGTAAAAGGTTTGAGAATAAATAAAAACAAATCTAAAATAAAACCATAAATGAAAACGAGTAGGTATGCACTAAAATATTTTAACTGTGCTGCCGGTACCTGGGCTTTGTACCCAAATAATACGATCAACACATATCTGCAAGCCTTGAACCTCTCCACTTCCTCCTAATGCCCCCCCTCCCTCAAAACACCAAAAAAAAACAGGGTAAACGTCTGTAGGAGCTACATTGGATGTATCGAAAGAAAATAACACACGAAAATAATAAATAGCGCCCAGCAGTTCATGGATGCATATACTGTCCCGGCCTCTTTGAGAAACAACCCAAGTCAACATTTCGATTCTACCCGCAGCCAGACCCACGCTACGAAAAGGAATCGATCGCAGGCTTCTGAAGATGTCCTTAAAATGCTGTTTAAAATGTTTGAGACCTGAGAAGAAGTCACCAAGAGAAAAGGCGCGCACAGTTTATTGTAACCTTTTGCACAAGTCTATTGAAAACTCAGTCGTAGTGAACAGACACCAGAAGCACACACATATTACAGGAACCACGTATATCTTATTCGTTTCTGCTCTATTTTAGTAGCAGTGCAGCCGGCTTACAGGGCCGGACTGGGAACCAAAAGCAGCCCTGGCAAATTTTGTCAGACCAGCCCCCATATGGTGCATAGCGATCGAGCGCAGCACGCCAGCCTAACCACTACAAAGGTTTTGTGGGAAGGGGGTGGGGGTAGTGCAACTTTTGGGGGAGGTGTATACAACTTTGATTGTAAAAGACTGGGTCCCTGCTGTCCAGGTATCCAGTACCAGTGATCTTTCCCTAAAAACATTTCCACAATGAGTACTTCTGTCCCCCTGTAAGTCCCTAGTAAGTGGTACCTTGGGTACCTTGGGCCTAGAGGCTGATGAATGACCCCCTCACTAGGACCATGCCACTGTCCCGCAGCTTGTATTCCCCTGTGAGGTAAAAAAACAACCAAGTCGACATGGCACACTGCCTGTGTGCCATGCCAACTAGCACTACTCAAGATATAGGTAAGTCACCCCTCTAGCAGACCTTACCAGCCCTAAGGCAGTGTGCCCTATATCACAGGTGTGGGCATATCTGCCTGAGCAGATATGCCCCTAAAGTATTTGGGTCTATTCTTTATTATTGTAAGTGCCAGGGAAGCCATAGAGAGTACATGGGCTGGGAACTTGACAAATCGAGTTCCACAGGACCATCATGGCTTTGCTGAACCCAGGAGTGTTTGGTACCAAACTACTCCTTTCAATAAACCCACACTGATGCCAGCATGGGATTTATTGAACCATGCACCTAGTGGGTACCTCAGAGGTACCCTCTGAAAACCTGGTGAGGGCACTGACTGGCTTTAGGCAGTCTGCCGCACACAGAGATGTTTCTGGACCTCTGGAGAGCCTCTACTCTCCGGGACCAGAAACAATGCACATCCTGGGCAGAGGTGTCCCACCTCATCCCCCAGGATGGGCCCAGTGCTTGAAGGGGAAGCTTGAAAGGCCTCCTGCCTTTGTAATGCGACCCCCAGCCTCTGCTGCTAGCAGCAGATGACAATCCTCGGTTTACACCTCCTCTTTGTGGGAAAACAGCAGGAAAAGTCAGAAAGATAAGGAGTTGTGCCCACTTCTGCCAACGACATCCCTCCGGTGGAGGAGGCAAAGTTAAGTGCACTTTACAGTCCCCTCCATCTTGAAGATGGGGGGACTCCCCCAACCCTGATTTTGCACTCTAGGGATTGATTGTGTGTAGGATGGTGTCCCTATATTTTTTGCTAAGTATACATTAATTTGTATGCAGGAGCTCATTCTAACTAACATAGGCTGTGGTTCTTTTGATCATTCATAAAGGTATCGTGCTTAGAAGAGGAAGGAGTGACTGCCAATCACTCCTTAGTAGGAAAAATCTTCCAAGAAATTCAAAATTGGTCCCCTGAGCACTCTTGTTATCCAGTTGACCAAAATGAATCACGATACTGGAAGAATTCTGGAATCTTCTTCTATTGTTCTATCCTCGCCAACACGTGTTTCATCATTAGCTGACTTCATCAGGGCCAGGGAATCATATATCATAAAATACTAAATGTTCAAATGTGTATATATATTTAACGGTTTTTTTAGATTCAAAACAAAGCAAAAAAAACGCAGACCCTTCCAATCCAATACCTAATCAGTAACACCTTAACCAAAAATAGAAAACTTTAAAAGAACATAAGGTGGAACTAATTAAAATTATAATAAATGTGAGTGAAGTAACAGCATAACCTCATGTGTCACAATAGCCAGGTTCAACTCCATATAGTGGGAACAAAATATACCCATCATGCATGTGATTAGAAAGTTATGCTACTCCAAGTTAAATACTCAACACTATGCACTATTCCTTATTACATACTCAAATTCAAATAACCACCTATGTGTGTGACAAATACAAGACTAAACATCTTTAATCAATAATTTTCGCTTATGGAAACGAATTGTGCATCCGAAAGAAGGTGAGACAGAGTTTGTTGGTAAGAACTCTGTTCAATTGCATGAACATTTTGTCTGATATTCAACACGATCACTTGTACACTTGTACTGTGGCCTACATTTGGCAAACAAATAGCTGTACCATATCTGAATAGCTGTACGATATCTGTGAAATTAAATAGACCATGTGGCAAACACATGAAACAGCAACCTCCTTCTGAGGGAGGTTGCAGAGCATTCGAAAAAACTGAAAAAAACAATATTCGTACCTTCAATATTACGCCCCACGATGCTGTGGATACCACAATATTTTTTTAAAGAAATTATGGCCTAACTATATTTTTATTTTCATGTATAGGTGGAACATCACACATTGACTACGAGTCACATCCACTGCCCATCTTTTTTAAATAAGGTCAGCTGATGGGATAAGGAACTCTGAGCAGGTTGTGCATGACAATTAATACTTGTGCACAAGTTTAGGGTGAGTGAGGAATGCTGTTGCCAGACTCAGTCTGCCATCTGAACAAAGCTAAAACGGTGGCAGATAGGACCCAGACTCTATTGTGTATGGCCTGATACCCTTTTGGGTAGTGACAGTGAATGTGCTTTTCCTTTTGGGGGTAAGTGTAAGACCTGTGGTGTTTTTAGTACACTTTTGGGTTCAGTGTAAGACCTGTGGTGTTTCTACTACATTTTATGTTTGAGCTGGTTTGAATTATAACTTTTGATTAATACATGTTACACTGACTATCGATGCAGCCTTGGGTACATTTTCCTAGTTCCAGATCTAGAGCAAGTGTTTTTTTAATGTACTTGTCTAAAAAGCATATTTATCTTTGCCATCCAGTAATAAAGTTGCCACTTTGAGCTGATTTGCCCAGTGGCATTAACTGATGTGCTTATCAGCTGTGGGGGTGAAAGGCCTCCTTGAGCAATAAGCTAATTCCGTGGAGAGTAAGATCCTGACACCGGAGGAAGGGAGTGGGGTTATGAGTTTCAAGAGTGATTATGGCCAACTCCATGTTAACTATGGAAGGTGAAGCCCTCAGTGAGTTTGTCTCGTTAGTGTTAGCTTTAGTGTCACCAGTCATCTCCTCTCACCGTTGTCACTAAGTGAGAATATTTCCGAATCCCAGCAGTTGTCTGCAGCCAAGCAGAAAGACTTGGTAAGTATAAACAATTAACGCTGCAGTTCCTGCTAAGGTCGGAGTTAAAGTTTTAATATAATTGTTAGATATTTATTCAACAGGTCAATTAGGTTACAGCAGTCTAGATTTTAGAGTTGCTCTTGCACGAGTGTAATTTCCGAGTGTGAGATATTATGTTTCCCTCGTCTTAATTGCTGATTTCACTCGCAAGAAAGTATCACTCATAGTCGCCCAAATGTCCCTCATAAATACACGAAAATTATGAAAATGTCCCACATTACAATCTGAAGCACTTTTGTCGAAAGTTTCGCCATTCTTTAGGTTGCTGGTCCGTCTCCTGAAGCGGCCATCACGGAGGCAGAGAGATTTCGGGAGGGTGGGGGCGGAAGCGGGCGATTACCAGTGATCTGACGACCCATATAACACCGTCCGGCACCGGGCATCCAAACAGAGCAGTGGGACACAGTGCGTGCGGTAAACTCCCTCTGCATTGGCTCTCCCAGCATCACGTTCCAGCTCGGACACAGAGAGCCAGTTGGAAAGCCCTGGAACTCACCTGCTGCGGGCGGCAGTCGGCAGACAGGGGTGCTAATTAAATGATGGCCCTGGCAGCGGTCACCGTGCCTCTCTAGGATCATGGTAGTTATGCGCACTTTAAATTGTGAAAGCCCAGTGCGCATGCGGCATGAGTGACCCACCAGCCCCACCCCATCCTAAACTGAATTAAGGTGCGCAGACACGGGGGCGGAGGAGACACCTACGTGAACACGCTGCGCTAATGCACACCGGCAGTCCCAGTCCGGCCCTGATAATTAAATTTAATTAAGGCTTACAATGGAGAAACAAAGAAAGTCATTATGACAGCATGCCGACAGGCACCCCTCATAGAGCTGAAATAATGTAATACCAGCACTGTTCCACGGGTCATCTGCATCGGTGGCTGAGCACGTTCCACACGTCAATGGTTGTGCTTTTTGGTCAGGTTGGTGCAACTGCGGAAATGGCGCAAAACAGCACAGTGGGAGCGCACGTCGCCGTGAGCGTGCACATCGATCGCCGGAGAAGACACGCCGACCTCCGAGGCTGCCTGCTGCCTACACTGACCCGCTGCAGAGGGAGAGGGACACGCGGAAAGAGCCAGGTGAGTGGGTGAGTAAGTGGGTGAGTGAGTGAGTGGGTGGGGGGAGAGAGAGATTGTGTGTGCGCGCTTCTGTGAGTGTGGCTGTGTGCATGCGTGATTGTGAGAGGCTGCTGCTGTGAATGTGGAGCAAATATGTGCACGGCTGGGGGGGGGGGGGGACTGGGCATGCGCGTCCACGATATGCAATCGGCACTCGTGCACCAGTCTAGCTCCCTTGAGGAGCAACTCGATGACAATAGGTCGAGAGAGCTCGACCTAAAAATGACATGTAGGACTGTGGGGAATGGAAGGGCACGAAAGTCTTCCCATGGGAAGCATACAGGGGGGTCGCCAGCTTCGGCACGGGGGAGCGGGGTGATTCTTCACAAGTGCTCGCAGCGCTCTTTATTAGGTTTCGCCTAAGTGAAAGCATGCGCACTGCGCAGGCTTTTCACGCAGGTGAAAACCTAATGAGCATAATATGTGGCTTTGGAATACGCCCTCTGTTCCATTGGCTAGCTCCATAAATGGAGGCTAGCCATTGGAACAGAGATCTGTCTGTCATGGCCGGACCAGATTCGTGGGCATTCCCGCGATTTCTTCCCTCTCCAATCGTCATCGTGGCCGTGGGCGGGGTTTATTTTTTTTGTCGTCCGTTTGTTTTATTCCCATTTCGCGGCCGACCGCCGCCGGAAGAAGTCCAGGTGAGTGCCCGTTTCCGCCCCCCACCCCCTCCCGCTGACCGTGTGCCGTTCCCGCCCCCCCTCCCGCTGTCCGTTCCTTTCCAGCCCCCCCTCCCGCTGTCCGTGTGCTTGTAGGTGCTTGTCTTAGAGGCTGTCACAAGGCTTTTGTACTTAACGATGGCGTGGAAGTCACTTTTACATAGCATTGTTGTATTTTAGAGCAGTTGTTGCATTTTTTGAAGCCGCTTATGTTGTAAGACACATATAAGTAGGAGTAGGGGTGAGATGTAAGGCCAACTTTATGTTAAGGTGCTTAAAGATGTTAAGGTAAGCACAGCGCCTGGATACCCTTCTGGGTGAATAGCCGCGCTTGATTGATGGTGTGCGTAACGCATTTATGCCAGCATATGCTTCAGAGCGTGGCACTATCATACGATAGAAATGTAACAGCTACAGAATTTGGTAAATTAATACAGTTGTTTTTTGCTGCACCATAACTATTACATGTTATGCACATCTTAATCTCCACACTCCAGCCCACATTCAAAAATACAATACTCGGGAAACAAGAAGGTAGACCCCCCTCTTTCATGTTTTCGCATATCACCCCAATAAGTCTATGTATGCCGACATTTCAGAGCGAGAAATTCGGGGATTTTGAAAAAATAATTAGAGGAATGCATTTTTCCCCGGGGCTTCCACTGAAGCTGAGACAATTTCAGGCAGGAGATGTCTAAAATCAAAAAATTTTTAGCTTTAAAAAATTTGGAGTCTCTCGCCAGAATTAATGCTCTGATTCTTTGTTGAAAATGAATTTTGGAGCTATCGTCAGACGTCTTGTAAAAAGCAGTGGATGGCCATACAAACATGTTAACCGGATTTCACTATACTTTCTTAATGTTATGTTTATTGCCCAATAGTTAGGCGCTTTGGTGCAGTTGCATCAGTAGTGACTAGAGGTCACAGACCAGCACAAGAGAAGTGTGCGAGGCAGCAGTACAACGCTCTGCGAATATATGTCCCGATCGCAGCAGTAACACCGGACACTACTCCTAGAGGTCCCTTTTACCCAACGTTGGCTTTGAATGTACAAGTCTGCTATACAACAAGCTGCTCCTGGAGGTCCCGTCACCAGCGCTATGCACAGGACTGCAACACCACACGCTTCTCCTAGAGATCCCCTCACCGGCTCCAGCGCTGTCTATTATTTATTTATCCAATTTTATATAGCGCAGACTTTACCCATGTCAGAGCGCTTTACAATATAGCCAAGTATGTTACTAGAGGAGATTTACAAAGTTACAGGATACAAACAGAATAGTTGAAGAAATGACATAAAATAAGAGGTGGCACTCACAACTGAAACACCTCACACTGCTCATAGAGGCCCCCTTCAGGGGCTCCAGCGCTGTGTACAAGAATTAAACTCCACACGCTGCTCCTAGAGGCCTCCTTCACAGGCTCCAGCGCTATGTACAAGACTGCAACACTGCACGCTGCTCCTGGAGGTCCCCATAACTGGCTCCGGCGCTGTGCACAAGACTGCAACACTGCACGCTGCTCCTGGAGGTCCCCATAACTGGCTTCGGCGCTGTGCACAAGAATGAAACACCACACGCTGCTCCTAGAGGTCCCCATAACTGGCTTCAGCGCTATGTACAGGACGTCAATACCACACGCTGCTACTAAAGTTCCCCATAACTGGCTTCAGTGCTATGTACAAGTGTTAGACGGGGACCCGGAGGGTCGGCCGAGTACAGGGGGAGAGGCCTCCGGTGAGGACCGTCTCCAGCGATCGTACAGACAAGTAACTCCCCCCCCCCACAAATGGACACCACACACGGATGCGATCTGCACACTTTATATAGGATTCTTGAGGCAAGGTTATCAACGATACAGTGGGGGCAGGACACGAGGATCCTCCCAATTCTAGTCTCTGTAGGGTAAGGGGTAGCGGGACAGTCTTGGTACCGGTCCGGTCCAAGGGCGGCCAGAAGGAGCTCACAATCCTCGAGCTCGGAGGTCTGAAAGGTCGGGCCGCGGCAACGCCAGCAGGCTAGGATGAAAAGTCTCGGCAAGGATGGCCGCGGCAGCGCCAGCAGGCTAGGATGATGGTTCTCGGTACGGAGGGCCGGTTCACAAGGATGGGCCGCGGCAGCGCCAGCAGGTCCAGACAAAGATGCACGTTGCAGAGGGCCGCGGCAGCGCCAGCAGGCTTCGGAGGTGGTTCACAAGGCAAGGCTGCGGCAGCGCCAGCAGTCCGTCAGGGAAGAGTTCTTCAAGGTGTCTCTCGACTCCAGGATACAACTGCCTTCCTGCTCTGGAGCTGCCCCAATTATAGGTCTGGCCTCCTTTGATGTCCGGACCCTCGCGCTTGGAGGTCGGGAGGTCCGGGATGAGGGAGTCCAGACACCCAGCAGGGGGGTGGAGCCAGCGCCCGGGGAGACCGGGGGCGATCGGCACCTGGCGGGGGAGAGCCATCGACACTCTTTTCTCCCATTGACCTGCCAAGTGGTCTCTTCACCTCCTGGGTGGATGGTGGTGCCTCGATGCCGGGGCCTGGCCAGGCCCAGGGTTAGGGTCAAGCTGAGGCCACGCGGCCTCGTGGTGCAGTGTCCAAGATGGCGGCCGGGCCGGGCAATGGAGCTGACAGTGGCCCGGGCCGGTGATTCAGAGATGTCCGGGAGCAGGAGTCCCGTAGGGGACGGTTTGCGGGTTGCTTCTGTGGGTAGCACCTGGAGAGCCGGTGTCCGGGCCCTGTCATGCGGGGGGGAGCGAGCCCTTCATGTGGCCTGTCCAACATGCGTCCCCTCCAGCTGAAGGCGGGGAGAGTCACCCATCCTCTTGGGGACTTTCCTCGTCGAGGTGGAAAAAGCGTGACAGGCCATCCGCGTTGGCGTGATCCTGGCCAGGTCGGTGCTCCACAGTGAAGTCCATCCCCTGCAGGGAGATGGACCATCGCAATAGTTTGGGATTTTCCCCCCGCATCTGCATTAGCCATTGCAGGGGGCGGTGATCTGTTTGCACCCGAAAGTGGGTACCGAAGAGGTAGGGCCGGAGCTTCTTGAGGGCCCACACTACTGCGAAGGCCTCCCTCTCGATGGTGCTCCAGCGCTGTTCTCGGGCCAGTAGGCGTCTGCTGATGAAGGCCACTGGTTGGTCAAGTCCATCGGGGTTCAGCTGGGAGAGGACGGCCCCAATGCCATGGTCGGAGGCATCAGTCTGGACGATGAACTCCCGGCTGTAGTCGGGAGCCTGGAGCACAGGGGCGGTGCACATGGCGGCCTTCAGCTTCTCGAAGGCCGCTTGACAGTCTGGAGTCCAGTTGACCATTTTAGGGTGTTTCTTTGATGTGAGCTCTGTGAGGGGCCCCACAATGCTGCCATAGTCCTTCACAAACCGCCGGTAGTATCCGGTGAGCCCCAAGAAGGCTCGGACCTCGGTTTGCGTTACGGGGGGCTGCCAGGACTGGATGGCAGCGATCTTGAGCTGAAGGGGGGCCACCAGACCGCTTCCCACTTGGTGTCCGAGGTAGGTCACGGACCCCTGGCCAATTTGGCACTTGCTGGCCTTGATTGTGAGGCCAGCCTGTTGGAGGGCCTGCAGGACCTCTCAGAGGTGGCGGAGGTGGTCTGACCAGTGGCGGCTGTACACAGCAATATCGTCCAGGTAGGCGGCGCTGAACTCTTCGAGGCCCGCCAATACCTGGTTCACAAGTCGTTGAAAAGTGGCTGGAGCATTTTTCATGCCGAATGGCATCACTTTGAAATGGTAGTGGCCATCCGGGGTGGAGAAAGCGGATCGTTCTTGGGCCCTGGGGGTGAGGCCGATCTGCCAGTAGCCCGCTGTCAGGTCGAAGATGCTGAGGTAGCGGGCCGCCCCCATGCGGTCGATCAGTTCATCTGCTCGGGGAATGGGGTGAGCGTCGGTTCGGGTGACAGCGTTCAGACCCCGAAAGTCGACGCAGAATCGGAGCTCAGGGGTGGTGCCTGGGGCAGCAGCTTTGGGGACCATCACGACTGGGCTGGCCCAGGGGCTGTCCGAGGGCTCGATGACTCCGAGCGTGAGCATTTTTGACACTTCTTCTTGGATGCAGGCCCGTACCCGATCTGGTACGCGGTACGCCCGATGTCTGATAGGGGGACTGTCCCCAGTGTCCACGTCGTGCAAGCACCAGGGGGTGACCCCTGGGGTGAGGGAAAATAGGGTCGCAAATTGCAGCAGGAGGGCCCGACAGTCTTGGCGCTGCTCCGGGGTTAGGGCATCTGAGAGTCGGACCCCGTCTACTGAACCATCTTTCTCCCGGGTCCTCAGTAGGTCAGGGAGGGGCTCAGAGTCTTCTTCCGCTCCACTGTCTGTAGCCATCAGTAGGCTGAGCTCTGAGCGCACAAAGTGGGGTTTGAGTCTGTTGGCGTGGAGGACCCGGAGAGGGTTCCGGGGAGATTCCACGTCGATGAGATAGGTGACGGGGCTCTTGCCTCGACCACCTTGAAGGGCCCTGTCCACTTGTCCTGCAAGGCACAAGGTTCGGTGGGGGACATCACCCATACTTGCTGGCCAGGTTCGAACTCTATGGAGGAGGCATTTTGATCGTACCATTTCTTCATGTCCTCCTGACTGGCCTCAAGATTGGCTTTGGCGATCTCTCTGAATCGTCTGGTCTGATTGCGTAGGGTCAGGAGGTACTTGTAGACGTCTGGAGGGGTTTTCAGGGGGGCCATCTCCCAACCTTCTTTGACTAGGCTGAGGGGCCCTCGAACAGGGTGTCCATACAAGAGTTCGAAGGGGCTGAAGCCGAGGGACTTCTGAGGGACTTCGCGGTAGGCGAAGAGGAGGCACGGGAGTAGCACATCCCACTGTTGGCGGAGGGGCTCATCCAACCCCATAATCATTCCCTTGAGTGTGCGGTTGAACCGCTCAACCAGTCCGTTTCCTTGAGGGTGATAGGGGGTTGTGAATCGGTAGGTGACCCCGCACTGCTGCCAGAGGGATTTCATATATTTTGAAATAAAGTTTGTGCCCCTGTCGCTGACGACTTCCCGGGTGAAGCCCACCCGGGAGAAGATCCCCATTAAGGCTCGGCCGACCACCGGTGCTGTTACAGTTCGAAGGGGAACAGCCTCAGGATAGCGGGTGGCGTGGTCCACCAGTACCAGGATGAATCAATGCCCTTGCGCTGTTCGGGGGTCCAGGGGCCCCACAATGTCTATTCCCACCTTTTCGAACGGGGTGGTAACAACCGGGAATGGTTGCAGGGGTGCCTTGAGTTTGCGGCCGCTCTTCCCGCTGGCCTGGCAAGTGGGGCAGGACCGACAGTGGTTGAGGACGTCATTTCTCATTTTTGGCCAGTAAAAGTGGGTCACCAGGCGGTTGTAGGTTTTGTCCTGTCCCAAGTGTCCAGCCAGCGGGACATCGTGGGCCAAATTCAACAGGAAGTCTCTAAAGCGGAGGGGCACCACCAACACTCGACTGGCCCCCAACTCCGCGATTCTTTGTTCGCTGTACAATAGGTCATTGTCCCCGTCAACAAAAGAATCACCTTCCGCCTCCTCACCCACGCACACAAAGCCCTACACGACCAAGGCCCGAGCTACCTCAACAGCCGGATCAACTTCTACGCTCCCAAACGCCACCTCCGATCAGCCAACCACGCCCTCGCCGCCGTCCCCCGCATCCGAAGAGCGACTACAGGAGGAAGGTCCTTCTCCTACCTGGCCGCCAAGACCTGGAACTCCCTCCCGTCCGACCTGCGCCTGACCCAAGACCACCTCTCCTTCAGGAAGAAGCTGAAGACCTGGCTGTTCGAGCAGTAGCGGCACCCCCCCCCCCCCCCCAGCGCCTTGAGACCCTACGGGTATGTAGCGCGCTCTATAAGTGTCACTGATTGATTGATTGATTGTCCCAATAGATCCAGTGGGCCCCGGCGGTATCTCCCGCGCTCTGGGCAAGGGCTTGCTGTCGTAGTCCCTCGAGGGAGGGACAGGTCTTTTGCTCTTGACGGAATTGTTCCTGGGTGGGTCCCCCTTCTTGCCGCCACTGAGCCAGGTCTGGAAGGTCCTGGGGCTGAGCGAGCCTTTCTTGGGTTTGTTCCGGGGGGTCGGTATGGTCGGCGTCCCCCACTGGAGCGATCGGGGGAGGAGGTGCTGGCCATTCGGGTTCTTTAGGTCGGGGGATGGCGCGGGCGGCCATGGACCGGGTGGTTACGCACGCCCAGTCCGGGAGGCCCAACATCCCCAGGTGCTCTCTTCTTTCCACGGCGGCCCACGGGGAACTCTCGAGATCGTTCCCCAGGAGACAGTCCACGGGGCATCATCGCGGACTGTCACCTTCAACATGCCGGATACTCCTCCCCATTCGAATGGGACGCAGGCCATCCGACACAGGCTCTCAGAATTGTCGGCTGAACGGACGGGGCAGAGAACGTTCGGCAGGATCTGTTCCGGGGTCACCAGGTGACAGCGGACGGCCGTCACACTGGCCCCCGTGTCACGTAGGGCTTCAGCCTTGCGCCCATTTATGTTCACCCACTGACTGTATTTTCTGGTGTTGGCGGGTAGGGGAGCCCGCGGGATCATGTCTCTTCCCCCTAGGCACGCCAGGACCATGGCGGCCAGTTCCCACTCTGGTTGCTCCTGTTCGTATTCTTCAGGCTCTTCGGAGACTTGCTCTTCTCCTAGGGTGGCGGCAGCTACCTGGCGGGGCCCCGGAGTCTGGTTCTTTGGGCAGTTCGGGTCATTGGCGTAGTGGCCGACTCGCTGGCATCGGTGACAAGTGACATTGGCTCGGAATCCCGGGCGCTTCGGGGAGTTGCCCTGGCCGGCCGGGGGCGGGGTGCTGGTAGCGGGAGCGGCCGGGACGGCGTCTTTCCCCCGGCCCTGGCCTCCTCCTCCTCCTCGGGGACGGTGATGACCTTGGTTGTTCCTGTTCTGTTCGTTGGGCCCACCCCGGCCCACTCGGGTGCTCTCCCATCGGTCAGCCTCGGCGGCGAGCTGCCGTGGATCAGTCAATTTACTGTCGAGAAGGTGCTGCCTGAGCTCGACGAAGCAGTTGTTGGAGAGGTGCTCCCACACGATGAGGTTAAAAAGTTGCTCGTAGGTCGTTACGCGGCTCCCCTTGATCCATCCCTCGAAGGCTCGGCTGAAATAGTTCACATATTCCACCCAAGTTGTACCCGGGATTCGGGTGCAGTCGCGGAACCTCTGGCGGTACATTTCGGGTGTAAGCCCATATCGAGTGAGGAGGGCGGCCTTCATGTGGTCATAGGACGTCATTTGATGGTCCGGGAGCTGTAACAGGGCATCGCGGCCTTCATTGACGAACCTCCCCCATAGACCGGCTCCCCAGTCACTTCGATCGATCCGGTGGGAGGTCATGGCGATCTCGTAGGCCTTGAACCACTGTTGTATGTCGTTGTTTCGGAAATTCTCTCGGACGACATCTTTGGGGATGTGGACCTTTGATTCTGTAGCTCCTGGGGTGCGCGGTTGCTCGGGCACCCCCAGGTCTTTGTTTTGCTTCCGTAGTTCTATCTCAGCCAGTTTGCGCTCGTGTTCGTATGCCAGTTTTTTTTCTTCAAGCTCTCTTTGTCTTTGCTTTTCTTCCCGCTCTTCTCGGAGCCGTAAGTGTTCTAGGTTCATTTTTTGTTCCGCTAGTTTTAGTTCTCCGTCCAACTTGAGCCGTGCCAACTCTAATTCGTGCAGTCTGCTTTTTTCTCGCTCTTGGATCTCTTCCCGGGAGAGACCCGCTCTCCTTTCTTCGGACGGAGCGGTGCTCGTCTCCGGTGCTTCGATGTTTTGGTCCCGGGGACCGGCGGCATTTGCTTCTGCCCATGATTCTAGGGCATGTTTAAAGTCATCTTTTGTGCTCAGACCGGTGGTAGCAATGCCCAGTTCCATACAAAATTGTTTTATTCTCGATGGCTGTACTCCTCCAGTTTTTCCATTTGGAATTTCTCTGTAGATCCGCTCTCTTTGGTCGACATTGTGGTTTAGTCGTGGGGTGAGTTGCTTTCTGTACGATTACGCGTTGGTTCGGATCGCGCCGCTGGCCACCAACGTTAGACGGGGACCGGGAGGGTCGGCCGAGGACAAGGGGAGAGGCCTCCGGTGAGGGCCGTCTCCAGCGATCGTACAGACAAGTAACTCCCCCCCCCCACAGATGGACACCACACAAGGATAAGTTTAACGTTCTTTATAGGCAATTCTTGAAGTACGGTGATACGATACAATGGAGCAGGACACAAGGGTCCTCTTAATTCTAGTCTCTTGACGGGGAAAGGGGTAGCGGGACAGTCTTTGTTACCAATCTGGTACTGCGATGCGATGATGGTAGCTCACAATCCTCGAGCTCGGCGTTCGAGAGGGACGGGCCGCGGCAGCGCCAGCAGGTCCCGAGGTGGTCGTAGATAAGAACGGGCCGCGGCAGCGCCAGCAGGTCCCGACGAGGACGAAGGTTGCAAGAAGGCCGCGGCAGCGCCAGCAGGTCCAACGAGGATGAAGGTTGCAGAAGGCTGCGGCAGCGCCAGCAGGCAGGACGACAGTTCACAAGGCAGGGCTGCGGCAGCGCCAGCAGTCCGTCAAGGATGAGTTCTTCCCGGTGTCTCTCGACTCCAAGATACAACTGCCTTCCTGCTCTGGAGCTGCCCCAGTTATAGGTCTGGCGCCCTTTGATGTCTGGACCCTCGCACTTGGAGGTCGGGAGGTCCGGGATGAGGGAGTCCAGGCACCCAGCAGGGGGGTGGAGCCAGCGCCCGGGGAGGCTGGGGGCGATCGGCACCTGGCGGGGGAGAGCCATCGACACTCCTTTCTCCCATTGACCTGCCAAGTGGTCCGTTCACCTCCTGGGTGGATGGTGGTGCCGGGATGTCGTGGCCTGGCCAGGCCCAGGGTTAGGGTCGAGCTGAGGCCACGCGGCCTCGTGGTGCAGTGTCCAAGATGGCGGCCGGGCCGGGCAATGGAGCTGACAGTGGCCCGGGCCAGTGATACAGAGATGTCCGGGAGCAGGAGTCCCGTAGGGGACGGTTTGCGGGTTGCTTCTGTGGGTAGCACCTGGAGAGCCGGTGTCCGGGCCCTGTCATGCGGGGGGGGAGCGAGCCCTTCATGTGGCCCGTCCAACACTGCTCCTCGAGGCCCCCTTCACCGGCTCCAGCGCTATGTACAAGAATGAAACACCACACGCTGCTCCTAGAGGTCCCCATAACTGGCTTCAGCGCTATGTACAAGACTGCAACACCACACACTGCCCCGAGAGGTCCCCATAACTGGCTTCAGCGCTATGTATAAGAATGAAACACCACACGCTGCCCCTAGAGGTCCCCATAACTGGCTTCAGCGCTATGTACAAGAATGAAACCCCACACGCTGCCCCTAGAGGTCCCCAAGACCAGCTTCAGTGCTGTGCACAAGACTGCTACACCAGACGCTGTTCCTAGAGGTCCCGTCACCAGAGCTATGTACAAGACTCCAGCGCTATGTACAAGAATGAAACACCACACGCTGCTCCTAGAGACCCCCATAACTGGCATTGGCGCTGTGCACAAGACTGCAACACCACCCGCTGCTCCTAGAGGTCCCCTCACCGGCTCCAGAGCTATGTACAAGACGACAACACCACTCGCTGCTCCTAGAGGTCCCCATAACTGGCTTCAGAGCTATGTACAAGATGACAACACCACACACTGCTCCTAGAGGCCCGCTTTACAAGGTTCCAGCGCTATGTACAAAACTGCTACAGCACACGCTGCTCCTAGCTAGAGGTCCCCTCACCGGCTTCAGCACTGTGTACAAGAATGAAACATCACACGCTGCTCCCAGAGGTCCTCATAACTGGCTTCAGTGCTATGTACAAGACTGTGCTAGAGTGCAGAGTGCATAGGGAGTGCAAAGTGCATAGGGAGAGCAGAGTGCAGAGTGCATAGGGAGTGCAGAGTGCATAGGGACTGCAGAGTGCTTGGGGAGTGCAGAGTGCACAGGGAGTGCAGAGTGCATAGGGAGTGCAGAGTGCATAGGGAGTGCAGAGTGCAGAGTGCATAGGGAGTGCAATGTGCATAGGGAGTGCAATGTGCATAAGAAGTGCAGAGTGCATAGGGAGTGCAGAGTGCATAGGGAGTGCAGAGTGCATAGGGAGTGCATAGTGCAGAGTGCATAGGGAGTGTAGAGTGCATAGGGAGTTCAGAGTGCGGAGTGCATAGGGAGTGCAGAGTGCAGAGTGCATAGGGAGTGCAGAGTGCGGAGTGC
This sequence comes from Lissotriton vulgaris, assembly GCF_964263255.1. Lineage (NCBI taxonomy): Eukaryota > Metazoa > Chordata > Amphibia > Caudata > Salamandridae > Lissotriton > Lissotriton vulgaris. The sequence goes on from NW_028250077.1 coordinate 431,757, forward strand.
ATAGGGAGTGCAGAGTGCAGAGTGCATAGGGAGTGCAGAGTGCATAGGGAGGGCAGAGTGCAGAGTGCATAGGGAGTGCATAGTGCAGAGTGCATAGGGAGTGCAGAGTGCATAGGGAGTGCAGATTGCATAGGGAGTGCAGAGTGCATAGGGAGTGCAGAGTGCATAGGGAGTTCAGAGTGCAGAGTGCATAGGGAGTGCAGAGTGCATAGGGAGTGCAGAGTGCATAGGGAGTGCAGAGTGCATAGGAGGTGCAGAGTGCAGAGTGCATAGGGAGTGCAGAGTGCAGAGTGCATAGGGAGTGCAGAGTGCATAGGGAGTGCAGAGTGCATAGGGAGTGCAGAGTGCATAGGGAGTGCAGAGTGCATAGGGAGTGCAGAGTGCAGAGTGCATAGGGAGTGCAGAGTGCAGAGTGCATAGGGAGTGCAGAGTGCATAGGGAGTGCAGAGTGCATAGGGAGTGCAGAGTGCAGAGTGCATAGGGAGTGCAGAGTGCATAGGGAGTGCAGAGTGCAGAGTGCATAGGGAGTGCAGAGTGCATAGGCAGTGCAGAGTGCAGAGTGCATAGTGAGTGCATAGTGAGTGCAGAGTGCATAGGGAGTGCAGAGTGCATAGGGAGTGCAGAGTGCAGAGTGCATAGGGAGTGCAGAGTGCATAGGGAGTGCAGAGTGCATAGGGAGTGCAGAGTGCTTAGGGAGTGCAGAGTGCATAGGGAGTGCAGAGTGCACAGGGAGTGCAATGTGCATAGGGAGTGCAATGTGCATAGGGAGTGCAATGTGCATAGGGAGTGCAATGTGCATAGGGAGTGCAGAGTGCATAGGGATTTCAGAGTGCATAGGGAGTGCATAGGGAGTTCAGAGTGCATAGGGAGTGCAGAGTGCATAGGGAGTGCAGAGTGCATAGGGAGTGCAGAGTGCATAGGGAGTGCAGAGTGCAGAGTGCATAGGGAGTGCAGAGTGCATAGGGAGTGCAGAGTGCATAGGGAGTGCAGAGTGAAGAGTGCATAGGGAGTGCATAGGCAGTGCAGAGTGCAGAGTGCATAGTGAGTGCATAGGGAGTGCAGAGTGCATAGGGAGTGCAGAGTGCAAAGGGAGTGCAGAGTGCATAGGGAGTGCAGAGTGTAGAGTGCATAGGGAGTGCAGAGTGCATAGGGAGTGCAGAGTGCATAGGGAGTGCAAAGTGCATAGGGAGTGCAGAGTGCATAGGGAGTGCAGAGTGCTTAGGGAGTGCAGAGTGCATAGGGAGTGCAGAGTGCATAGGGAGTGCAGAGTGCAGAGTGCATAGGGAGTGCAATGTGCATAGGGAGTGCAATGTGCATAGGGAGTGCAGAGTGCATAGGAAGTGCAGAGTGCATAGGGAGTGCATAGTGCAGAGTGCATAGGGAGTGCAGAGTGCATAGGGAGTGCAGAGTGCATAGGGAGTGCAGAGTGCAGAGTGCATAGGGAGTGCAGAGTGCATAGGGAGTGCATAGTGCAGAGTGCATAGGGAGTGCAGAGTGCATAGGGAGTGCAGAGTGCATAGGGAGTGCAGAGTGCAGAGTGCATAGGGAATGCAGAGTGCATAGGGAGTGCAGAGTGCATAGGGAGTGCAGAGTACAGAGTGCATAGGGAGTGCAGAGTGCATAGGGAGTGCAGAGTGCATAGGGAGTGCAGAGTGCATAGGGAGTGCAGAGAGAGTGCAGAGTGCATAGGGAGTGCAGAGTGCATAGGGAGTGCAGAGTGCAGAGTGCATAGGGAGTGCAGAGTGCATAGGGAGTGCAGAGTGCATAGGTAGTGCAGAGTTCTTAGGGAGTGCAGAGTGCATAGGGAGTACAGAGTGCAGAGTGCATAGGGAGTGCAGAGTGCATACGGAGTGCAGAGTGCATAGGGAGTGCAGAGTGCAGAGTGCATAGGGAGCGCAGAGTGCATAGGGAGTGCAGAGTGCATAGGGAGTGCAGAGTGCATAGTGCATAGGGAGTGCAGAGTGCATAGGGAGTGCAGAGTGCATAGGGAGTGCAGAGTGCATAGGGAGTGCAGAGTGCAGAGTGCATAGGGAGTGCAGAGTGCATAGTGAGTGCTAGGGAATGCATAGTGCATAGGGAGTGCAGAGTGCATAGGAAGTGCAGAGTGCATAGGGAGTGCAGAGTGCATAGGGAGTGCAGAGTGCAGAGTGCATAGGGAGTGCAGAGTGCATAGGGAGTGCAGAGTGCATAGGGAGCGCAGAGTGCAGAGTGCATAGGGAGTGCAGAGTGCATAGGGAGTGCAGAGTGCATAGGGAGTGCAGAGTGCAGAGTGCATAGGGAGTGCAGAGTGCAGAGTGCATAGGGAGTGCAGAGTGCATAGGGAGTGCAGAGTGCAGAGTGCATAGGGAATGCAGAGTGCATAGGGAGTGCATAGTGCAGAGTGCATAGGGAGTGCAGAGTGCATAGGGAGTGCAGAGTGCATAGGGAGTGCAGAGTGCATAGGGAGTTCAGAGTGCAGAGTGCATAGGGAGTGCAGAGTGCATAGGGAGTGCAGAGTGCATAGGGAGTGCAGAGTGCATAGGGAGTGCAGAGTGCATAAGGAGTGCAGAGTGCAGAGTGCATAGGGAGTGCAGAGTGCATAGGGAGTGCAGAGTGCAGAGTGCATAGGGAGTGCAGAGTGCAGAGTGCATAGGGAGTGCAGAGTGCATAGGGAGTGCAGAGTGCATAGGGAGTGCAGAGTGCATAGGGAGTGCAGACTGCATTGTGCATAGGGAGTGCAGAGTGAATAGGGAGTGCAGAGTGCATAGGGAGTGCAGAGTGCATAGGGAGTGCAGAGTGCAGAGTGCATAGGGAGTGCAGAGGGAGTGCAGAGTGCAGAGTGCATAGTGAGTGCAGAGTGCAGAGTGCATAGGGAGTGTAGAGTGCATAGGCAGTGCAGAGTGCAGAGTGCATAGTGAGTGCATAGTGAGTGCAGAGTGCATAGGGAGTGCAGAGTGCATAGTGAGTGCAGAGTGCATAGGGAGTGCAGAGTGCATAGGGGGTGCAGAGTGCATAGGGAGTGCAGAGTGCATAGGGAGTGCAGAGTGCTTAGGGAGTGCAGAGTGCTTAGGGGGTGCAGAGTGCATAGGGGGTGCAGAGTGCATAGGGAGTGCAGAGTGCAGAGTGCATAGGGAGTGCAATGTGCATAGGGAGTGCAATGTGCATAGGGAGTTCAATGTGCATAGGGAGTGCAGAGTGCATAGGGAGTGCATAGTTCAGAGTGCATAGGGAGTGCAGAGTGCATAGGGATTTCAGAGTGCGGAGTGCATAGGGAGTTCAGAGTGCAGAGTGCATAGGGAGTGCAGAGTGCATAGGGAGTGCAGAGTGCAGAGTGCATAGGGAGTGCAGAGTGCATAGGGAGTGCAGAGTGCATAGGGAGTGCAGAGTGCATAGGGAGTGCAGAGTGCATAGGGAGTGCAGAGTGCATAAGGAGTGCAGAGTGCAGAGTGCATAGGGAGTGCAGAGTGCATAGGGAGTGCAGAGTGCAGAGTGCATAGGGAGTGCAGAGTGAAGAGTGCATAGGGAGTGCAGAGTGCATAGGCAGTGCAGAGTGCAGAGTGCATAGTGAGTGCATAGGGAGTGCAGAGTGCATAGGGAGTGCAGAGTGCAAAGGGAGTGCAGAGTGCATAGGGAGTGCAGAGTGCAGAGTGCATAGGGAGTGCAGAGTGCAGAGTGCATATGGAGTGCAGAGTGCATAGGGAGTGCAGAGTGCTTAGGGAGTGCAGAGTGCATAGGGAGTGCAGAGTGCATAGGGAGTGCAATGTGCATAGGGAGTGCAGAGTGCATAGGGAGTGCAGAGTGCATAGGGAGTGCATAGTGCAGAGTGCATAGGGAGTGCAGAGTGCATAGGGAGTGCAGAGTGCATAGGGAGTTGTTAGACGGTACCTAGAGGGTCGGCCAAGGACAAGGGGAGAGGTCTCCGGGGAGAGCCGTCTCCAGCGATCGTACAGACAAGTAACTTCCCCCCCACAGATGGACACCACACAAGGATAAGATTTAACGTTCTTTATAAGCAATCGTAAGGTACGGTAGAATGGTACAAGGAGGTCTGGACTCAGGGGTCCCCTCGATATTAGTCTCTTGGATGGGAAAGGGGGTAGCGGGACAGTCCTATTACCAATGTGGTAGATGCGATGAGATGATGGATAGCTCACAATCCTCGAGCTCGGCGTTCTTGGAGGACGGGCCGCGGCAGCGCCAGCAGGTCCCGTGTAGATCGAGGTGGTAACGGTCCGCGGCAGCGCCAGCAGGTCCCGACGAAGATGGTAGTTACAACGGGCCGCGGCAGCGCCAGCAGGTCCCGACGAGGATGAAGGTTGCAGAGGGCCGCGGCAGCGCCAGCGGCAGGACGATAGTTCACAAGGCAGGGCTGCGGCAGCGCCAGCAGTCCGTCAAGGATGAGTTCTTCACGGTGTCTCTCGACTCCAGGATATAACTGCCTTCCTGCTCTGGAGCTGCCCCAGTTATAGGTCTGGCGGCCTTTGATGTCCGGACCCTCGCACTTGGAGGGCGGGAGGTCCGGGATGAGGGAGTCCAGACACCCAGCAGGGGGGTGGAGCCAGCGCCCGGGGAGGCTGTGGGCGATCGGCACCTGGCGGGGGAGAGCCATCGACACTTCTTTCTCCCATTGACCTGCCAAGTGGTCCGTTCACCTCCTGGGTGGATAGTGGTGCCGGGATGTCGGGGCCTGGCCAGGCCCAGGGTTGGGGTCGAGCTGAGGCCACGCGGCCTCGTGGTGCAGTGTCCAAGATGGCGGCTGGGCCGGGCAATGGTGCTGACGGTGGCCCGGGCCCGTGATACAGAGATGTCCGGGGGTAGGAGTCCCGTAGGGGACGGAGTGTGGGTTGCTTCTGTGGGTAGCACCTGGAGAGCTGATGTCCGGGCTCTGTCATGCGGGGAGGGAGCGAGCCCTTCATGTGGCCTGTCCAACATGCGTCCCCCCCAGCTGAAGGCGGGGAGAGTCACCCATCTTCTTTGGGACTCTCCTCGTCGAGGCGGAAAAATCGTGACAGGCCATCCGCGTTGGCGTGATCCTGGCCAGGGCGGTGTTCCACAGTGAAGTCCATCCCTTGCAGGGATATGGACCATCGCAAGAGTTTGGGATTCTCTCCCCGCATCTGTATTAGCCATTGCAGGGGGCGATGATCTGTCTGCACCCGAAAGTGGGTACCGAAGAGGTAGGGCCGGAGCTTCTTGAGGGCTCATACCACTGTGAAGGCCTCCCTCTCGATGGTGCTCCAGCGCTGTTCTCGGGCCAAGAGACGTCTGCTGATGAAGGCCACTGGTTGGTCGACTCCCTCGGTGTTCAGTTGGGAGAGGACGGCCCCAATGCCATGGTCGGAGGCATCAGTCTGGACGATGAACTCCCGGCTGTAGTCGGGAGCCTGGAGTACCGGGGCGGTGCACATGGCGACCTTCAGCTTCTCGAAGGCCGCTTGACAGTCGGGAGTCCAGTCGACTCTTTTTGGCTGGTTCTTAGATGTAAGTGCCGTGAGGGGCCCCACACTGCTGCCATAGTCCTTCACAAACCGCCGGTAGTATCCGGTGAGCCCCAAGAAGGCCCGGACCTCGGTCTGCGTTATGGGTGGTTGCCAGGACTGGATGGCAGCGATCTTGAGTTGGAAGGGGGCCACCAGACCGCTCCCCACTTGGTGTCCGAGGTAGGTCACGGACCCCTGGCCAATCTGGCATTTGCTGGCCTTGATTGTGAGGCCGGCCTGTTGGAGGGCCTGTAGGACCTCTCGGAGGTGGTGGAGGTGGTCTGACCAGTGGCGGCTGTAAACCGCGATATCGTCCAGGTAGGCGGCGCTGAACTCTTCGAGGCCCGCCAATACCTGGTTCACCAGGCGTTGAAAGGTTGCTGGAGCGTTTTTCATGCCGAATGGCATCACCTTGAAATGGTAATGGCCATCCGGGGTGGCGAAAGCGGACCGTTCTTGCGGGCCACCCCGGGGGTGAGGCCGATCTGCCAGTAGCCCGCTGTCAGGTCGAAGATGCTGAGGTAGCGGGCAGCCCCGATGCGGTCGATCAGTTCATCGGCTCGGGGAATGGGGTGAGCGTCGGTCCGGGTGACAGCGTTCAGGCCCCGATAGTCAACGCAGAATCGGAGCTCAGGGGTGGTGCTGGGGGCAGCAGCTTTGGGGACCAGTACGACTGGGCTGGCCCAGGGGCTGTCCGAGGGTTCGATGACTCAGAGTGTGAGCATCTTGGAGACTTCTTCTTGGATGCAGGCACGTACCCAATCTGGCACGCGGTACGCCCGATGTCTGATGGGGGGACTGTCCCCAGTGTCCACGTCGTGCAAGCACCAGGGGGTGACCCCTGGGGTGAGGGAAAATAGGGCTGCGAACTGCAGCAGGAGAGCCCGACAGTCTTGGCGCTGCTCTGAGGTCAGGGCCTCCGACAGTCGGACCCCGTCTACCGAACCATCTTTTTCACGGGTCCTCAGTAAGTCAGGGAGGGGCTCGGCGTCTTCTTCCGCTCCACTGTCTGTAGCCATCAGTAGGCTGAGCTCCGAGCGCACAAAGTGGGGTTTGAGTCTGTTGGCGTGGAGGACCCGGAGGGGGTTCCGGGAAGATTCCATGTCGATGAGATAGGTGACGGGGCTCTTGCGCTCGATCACCTTGAAGGGCCCCGTCCACTTATCTTGCAGGGCACAAGGTTCGGTGGGGGACATCACCCATACTTGCTGGCCAGGTACGAACTCTATGGAGGAGGCGTTCTGATCGTACCATTTCTTCATGTCCTCCTGACTGGCTTCAAGATTGGCTTTGGCGATTTCTCGGAACCGCCTGGTCTGATTGCGGAGGGTCAGGAGGTACTTGTAGACGTCTGGAGGGGTTTTCAGGGGGGCCATCTCCCAACCTTCCTTGACTAGGCTGAGGGGCCCTCGAACCGGGTGTCCGTACAAGAGTTCGAAGGGGCTGAAGCCGAGGGACTTCTGAGGGACTTCTCGGTAGGCGAAGAGGAGGCACGGGAGGTGCACATCCCACTGGCGGCGGAGGGGCTCTTCCAACCCCATAATCATTCCCTTGAGTGTACGGTTGAACCGCTCAACCAGTCCGTTTCCTTGCGGGTGATAGGGGGTTGTGAATCGGTAGGTGACCCCGCACTGCTGCCAGAGGGATTTCATGTATTTTGAAATGAAGTTCGTGCCTCTGTCGCTGACGACTTCCCGGGGGAAGCCCACCCGGGAGAAGATCCCCATTAAGGCTCGGCCGACCACCGGTGCTGTTACAGTTCGAAGGGGGATGGCCTCGGGATAGCGGGTGGCATGGTCCACCAGTACCAGGATGAATCGATGCCCTTGTGCTGTTCGGGGGTCCAGGGGCCCCACAATGTCTATTCCCACCTTTTCGAACGGGGTGGTAACCACCGGAAAGGGCTGCAGGGGCGCCTTGAGTTTGCGGCCGCTCTTCCCGCTGGCCTGACAAGTGGGACAAGACCGGCAGTGGTTGAGTACGTCATTTCTCATTTTGGGCCAGTAAAAGTGGGTTACCAGGCGGTTGTAGGTTTTGTCCTGACCCAAGTGTCCGGCCAGGGGGACGTCGTGGGCCAAGTCCAACAGGAAGTCTCTAAAACGGAGGGGCACCACCAACACTCGACTGGCCCCCAACTCGGCGATTCTTTGTTCGCTGTACAATAGATCGTTGTCCCAAAAGATCCAGTGGGCCCCGGTGGTATCTCCCGCGCTCTGGGCGAGGGCTTGTTGTCGTAGTCCCTCGAGGGAGGGACATGTCTTTTGCTCCTGACGGAATTGTTCCTGGGTGGGTCCCCCTTCTTGACGCCACTGAGCCAGGTCTGGGAGATCCTGGGGCTGAGCGAGTTCTTCTTGGGTTTGTTCCGGGGGGTCGGCGGTGTCGGCGTCCCCCACCGGAGCGATCGGGGGAGGAGGTGCTGGCCATTCGGGTTCTTCTGGGCAGGGGATGGCGCGGGCCGCCATGGACCGGGTAGTTACGCACGCCCAGTCCGGGAGGCCCAACATCCCCAGGTGCTCTCTTCTTTCTACGGCGGCCCACGGGGAACTCTCGAGATCGTTCCCCAGGAGACAGTCCACGGGGGCATCATCGCGGACCGTCACCTTCAGCATGCCGGATACTCCTCCCCACTCGAAGGGGACGCAGGCCATCCGACACATGCTCTCCGAATTGTCGGCTGAACGGACGGGGCAAAGAACGTTCGGTATTATTTGCTCAGGGGTCACCAGGTGACAGCGGACGGCCGTCACTCTGGCCCCCGTGTCACGTAGGGCTTCGGCCTTGCGCCCATTTATGTTCACCCACTGACTGTACTTTCTGGTGTTGGCGGGTAGGGGAGCCCGCGGGACCATATCTCTTCCCCCCAGGCACGCCAGGACCATGGTGGCCGGTTCCCACTCTTGTTGCTCTTGTTCGTATTCTTCCTGCTCTTCGGAGACTTGCTCCTCTCCTAGGGCGGCGGCAGCTACCTGGCGGGGCCTCGGAGCCTGGTTCTGTGGGCAGTTCGGGTCATTGGCGTAGTGACCGACTCGCTGGCACCGATGGCACGTGACATTGGCTCTGAACCCCGGGCGCATCGGGGGGTTGCCCCGGCCGGCCGGGGGCGGGGTGCTGGTAGCGGGAGCGGCCGGGACGGTGTCTTTCCCCCGGCCCTGGCCTCCTCCTCCTCCTCGGGGACGGTGATGGCCTTGGTTGTTCCTGTGCTGCTCGTTTGGGCCACCCTGGCCCACTCGGGTGCTTTCCCATCGGTCAGCCTCGGCGGCGAGCTGCCGTGGATCAGTCAATTTACTGTCGAGGAGGTGCTGCCTGAGCTCGACAAAGCAGTTGTTAGAGAGGTGCTCCCACACAACAAGGTTAAAAAGCTGCTCGTAGGTCGTTACGTTGCTCCCCTTGATCCATCCCTCAAGGGCTCGGCTGAAATAGTTCACATATTCCACCCAAGTTGTACCCGGGATTCGGGTGCAGTCGCGGAACCTCTGGCGGTACATTTCGGGTGTCAGCCCATATCGAGTGAGGAGGGCGGCCTTCATGTGATCATAGGATGTCATTTGATGATCCGGGAGCTGTAACAGGGCATCCCTGCCTTCATTGACGAACCTCCCCCATAGGCCGGCTCCCCATTCATTTCGATCGATCCGGTGAGAGGACATGGCGATCTCATAGGCCTTGAACCACTGCTGTATGTCGTCGTTTCGGTAGTACTCTCGGACGACATCTTTGGGAATGTGGACCTTTGGTTCTGAAGTTCCTGGGGTGCGTGGTTGCTCGGGCACCCCCAGGTCTTTGCCTTGCTTACGTAGTTCTATTTCTGCTAGTTTGCGCTCGTGTTCATATGCCAGTCTTTTTTCTTCAAGCTCTCTTTGTCTTTGTTTTTCCTCCCGCTCTTCTCGGAGCCGCAAGTGTTCTAGGTTCAATTTTTGTTCCGCCAGTTTTAGTTCTCCATCCATTTTGAGCCGTGCCAACTCTAATTCATGCAGTCTGTTTTTCTCTCGCTCTTGGATCTTCTCCCGGGAGAGGCCCGTTCTCCTTTCTTCGGAAGGAGCGGGGTTAGTTTCCGGTGCTTCGATGCGTTGGTCCCGGGGACCAGCGGGGTTTGCCTCTGCCCATGATTCTAGGGCATGTTTAAAGTCATCTTTCGTGCTCAGACCGGTGGTAGCAATGCCCAGTTCCATACAAAATTGTTTTAATTCTCGATGGTTGTACTCCTCCAGTTTGTCCATTTGGAATTTCTCCGTAGACCCGCTCTCTTGGGCCGGCATTGTGGTTTAGTCGTGGGGTGAGTTGCTTTCTGTACGATTACGCGTTGGTTCGGATCGCGCCGCTGGCCACCAATGTTAGACGGGACCTAGAGGGTCGGCCAAGGACAAGGGGAGAGGTCTCCGGGGAGAGCCGTCTCCAGCGATCGTACAGACAAGTAAATTCCCCCCCACAGATGGACACCACACAAGGATAAGATTTAACGTTCTTTATAAGCAATCGTAAGGTACGGTAGAATGGTACAAGGAGGTCTGGACTCAGGGGTCCCCTCGATATTAGTCTCTTGGATGGGAAAGGGGGTAGCGGGACAGTCTTATTACCAATGTGGTAGATGCAATGAGATGATGGATAGCTCACAATCCTCAAGCTCGGCGTTCTTGGAGGACGGGCCGCGGCAGCGCCAGCAGGTCCCGGGTAGATCGAGGTGGTAACGCTCCGCGGCAGCGCCAGCAGGTCCCGACGAAGATGGTAGTTACAACGGGCCGCGGCAGCGCCAGCAGGTCCCGACGAGGATGAAGGTTGCAGAGGGCCGCGGCAGCGCCAGCGGCAGGACGATAGTTCACAAGGCAGGGCTGCGGCAGCGCCAGCAGTCCGTCAAGGATGAGTTCTTCACGGTGTCTCTCGACTCCAGGATATAACTGCCTTCCTGCTCTGGAGCTGCCCCAGTTATAGGTCTGGCGGCCTTTGATGTCCGGACCCTCGCACTTGGAGGTCGGGAGGTCCGGGATGAGGGAGTCCAGACACCCAGCAGGGGGGTGGAGCCAGCGCCCGGGGAGGCTGGGGGCGATCGGCACCTGGCGGGGGAGAGCCATCGACACTTCTTTCTCCCATTGACCTGCCAAGTGGTCCGTTCACCTCCTGGGTGGATAGTGGTGCCGGGATGTCGGGGCCTGGCCAGGCCCAGGGTTGGGGTCGAGCTGAGGCCACGCGGCCTCGTGGTGCAGTGTCCAAGATGGCGGCTGGGCCGGGCAATGGTGCTGACGGTGGCCCGGGCCCGTGATACAGAGATGTCCGGGGGTAGGAGTCCCGTAGGGGACGGAGTGTGGGTTGCTTCTGTGGGTAGCACCTGGAGAGCTGATGTCCGGGCTCTGTCATGCGGGGAGGGAGCGAGCCCTTCATGTGGCCTGTCCAACAGGAGTGCAGAGTGCAGAGTGCATAGGGAGTGCAGAGTGCATAGGGAGTGCATAGTGCAGAGTGCATAGGGAGTGCAGAGTGCTTAGGGAGTGCAGAGTGCAGAGTGCATAGGGAATGCAGAGTGCATAGGGAGTGCAGAGTGCATAGGGAGTGCAGAGTGCAGAGTGCATAGGGAGTGCAGAGTGCATAGGGAGTGCAGAGTGCATAGGGAGTGCAGAGTGCATAGGGAGTGCAGAGTGCATAGGGAGTGAGAGTGCATAGGGAGTGCAGAGTGCAAAGGGAGTGCAGATTGCATAGGGAGTGCAGAGTGCATAGGTAGTGCAGAGTGCTTAGGGAGTGCAGAGTGCATAGGGAGTACAGAGTGCATAGGGAGTGCAGAGTGCATAGGGAGTGCAGAGTGCATAGGGAGTGCAGAGTGCATAGGGAGTGCAGAGTGCATACGGGGTGCAGAGTGCATAGGGAGTGCAGAGTGCATAGGGAGTGCAGAGTGCATAGGGAGTGCAGAGTGCATAGGGAGTGCAGAGTGCAGAGTGCATTGGGAGTGCAGAGTGCAGAGTGCATAGGGAGTGCAGAGTGCAGAGTGCATAGGGAGTGCAGAGTGCAGAGTGCATAGGGAGTGCAGAGTGCATAGTGAGTGCATAGGGAATGCATAGTGCATAGGGAGTGCAGAGTGCATAGGGAGTGCAGAGTGCATAGGGAGTGCAGAGTGCATAGGGAGTGCAGAGTGCAGAGCGCATAGGGAGTGCAGAGTGCATAGGGAGTGCAGAGTGCATAGGGAGTGCAGAGTGCATAGGGAGTGCAGAGTGCATAGGGAGTGCAGAGGGCAGAGTGCATAGGGAGTGCAGAGTGCAGAGTGCAGAGGGAGTGCAGAGTGCAGAGTGCATAGGGAGTGCAGAGTGCATAGGGAGTGCAGAGTGCATAGTGAGTGCAGAGTGCATAGGGAGTGCAGAGTGCAGAGTGCATAGGGAGTGCAGAGTGCATAGGGAGTGCAGAGTGCATAGGGAGTGCAGAGTGCATAGGGAGTGCAGAGTGCATAGGGAGTGCAGAGTGCAGAGTGCATAGGGAGTGCTAGGGAGTGCTAGAGAGTGCAGAGTGCATAGGGAGTGCTAGGGAGTGCTAGAGAGTGCAGAGTGAGTAGGGAGTGCTAGAGAGTGCAGAGTGAGTAGGGAGTGCTAGGGAGGGCTAGAGAGTGCAGAGTGAGTTGGGAGTGCTAGAGAGTGACTGCAGAGATTAAGCTAATGGCAATGTAAATGACAATGCCATTTATTTATCTGTTTTCTAAACCAACACATAAATACAAATTTTGTCATTTACAATGCCAATAACTAACTTTTCCAAAGGGGAAACCATTGCATTGTAAATGCTTGTTCTTCTTGCAGTGGGTAAGTGTTTAGACTACAGTTTAGCCACCTAATTTAAAGCACTGTTCACCAGTTTCCCACTCGTTACCACCACAGTAGACCTATTGCCTCGGGACACATTCGGGTGTACCGTGTTTGTTGTTATACTTGAGCCTGTCGGACTTCATTTCCGGGTCTTTTCCGTTCTAATTTGCATTTTCTGCCTTAACTGCGATCTGCATGCCATAATACCCTGTATGCCTATGGAGTCACGACAGGCTTCACCCCTGTATGCCTATGGCGTTGCGACAGGCTTCACCCCTTTATGCCTATGGAGTCGCGACAGGCTTCACCCCTGTATGCCTATGGAGTCGCGACAGGCTTCACCCCTGTATGCCTATGGAGTCGCGACAGGCTTCACCCCTGTATGCCCATGGAGTTGCGACAGGCTTCACTCCTGTATGCCTATGGAGTCGCAACGGCTGCAGGCCAATAGGTTAGCTTCAATTTGGCACCCATTTTCTTTCTTTGATTGAATCAGTCACAAGGACCCCCAATTTTGTATGGGTCCCAGAACGTCTAAAGGTTAATTACATTTCCCCTTGGCCATGGCTCCAGCGGCCCACAGGTACTTTGATTGGATGGCACCTGCCATGGGTTGGTACTTTGATTGGATGGCGCCTGTGGGTTGGTACTTTGATTGGATGGCGCCTTCCATGGGTTGGTACTTTGATTGGATGGCGCCTGCCAGGGGTTTCCAAGTTTGAACCCTGCAGCTTTGGATCTTTGCTCAGCCATAGGGGCTTTGCTGCAGTGTCGTGGAACAAGTAAGTGTCATCTTTGCATTCGAGGCTGCTCCTCTCCATGCCATGCATGATGGTGGGAACCTGGGCTTCTAGGGGAATTCACAAGGGCATATTATCAAGCCCATTATCCCTGCTTTAGCAGCAGTTTCCTGCCGATAAAAGCGGCGATAATGTTTCGTCCTTTCTTGATAATATGGCCCTAAGTGTCGTCTTTGCATTCGAAGCTGCTCCTCTCCATGCCATGCATGATAATTTTTAACACCTCTTTTGCAGGCTCCTGAACTCAACATTTAATTTTCACAGTCAAAGTTGCTTTTGTAAATGGGTTTGTATGTGTACCCTTAAATGTATGTCGCTTATCACATGTGTAAACACGGGCACTTGTCACCCTATGCCTAAAATTGCTCCACATTTCTTTATACTTTTCTATCATTTTGTTAGACTCACTGCAGACCTTTATGTACAGACCATATGACAAGTTTAATTGATTACCAACTTTTACATTATTATATCATTAATTGTCCATTCATTTTCAGCGACATAGGCCCTATATAGTGCTCCACCACATCCCTCCTCCTGATGATGACCCCGTGACTCAATTAGGGGTTGAAACGCCATTAAAGTTTACTGGCTCAAACATTTCCCAATTAACTTTTCCATTGGATTACAGCCTGACCGCAGTATCATAGAATGCTCTGTTCATTTTGCCTGATCTGCATATCCTTTCTACCAGCATTTTTCTCACTTGATCACTTTGTTCAGACTATATATTTTTTTTTAACGCTAGCACCGAGTGGCCATCCTCACTCTTGAGCTCTTTTGCATTGTTTGCCTTCATTACAGCCTCTGTTTCATGCAGACCTTTGACTGAAAATATAATTATTTACGTATATATGGTCTCTTCTCATATTACATTTTTTGTTTTAATTTGGTCTCAAGATCCCCTCTTTAACTGTTTTGCATTTTCAAACATTGCATACTTAATGATACCTGTTTGGGCCTTGTTGTTTTAAAGATAGGTCTAAAATGAAGTCAAATCTGGTGAAAGCATGAAGTGTATTTGGGATCCCCTTTATGCAAACAGATGGTGTAGAGGGAAATTCTAATTACGTAGCGAGATGCTTCTATGAAATATGAATTTCAAATATATTTGCAGAAACTAACCTTGTTATTTGAGACCTTTATCATGGCAAGACAACAGATCAACTATCTTTTTTTAACATGCCTATGTTCATTTATATCAGTTTGGGGACTGCAGCATACACTGATCACTGCAGAGTCGTGTCTTAGTAATTAAACTCCTCTTGTAGTGTAGGAAATGGGATCCCCGGCCGGCCAGGGCTTGCGCCACAGCCAGTCAGCGACCGCCACTCCTATGAAAAGTCGACCCCTGCTCGCCCTCTAGGTAACGCGGCGCGGGAAGCCAGGCCTATCTCGGAGGACATGTGAAGCATTTGCGCACGCACCCACCAACAACAACATCCCCGGCCTCCCACAAAAGGAACTCCACACCAAATATATATATGAAAATAGTCTTTGTATTAAGCAGGACACATAGGAACACACATTGTACAAGGTGCCAGGGGCACGGGCAGGGGCTACAGGGAAGAAGGTACAGCACAGGGCCAAGGGACCACTGCCAGGAATCACATACCGGGGACATCTGGTATTCAGGGGGGGGGAAGTAGGACAAGGTACACAACATACAGGAGCACCCGTAGAGGTGCAACATAGAATACTTGTAGGGATCACCTTAGTCTTAGTCCATAGCCATCCACAGGCCAGCGGGCCTTTCTGGGGCAAGGGGCCCAGGAGTCTCGATGTTCATGGCAGGGAGCCCGGGGCAAACCTAAACGTAGCAGTTGCCCACTAAGTGCTGGGCAACTGAGGGACATCGTGTGAGCCTCGCTGGCCCTGGGGACCAAGGGTGCCAACTGGTGGAGCCACTCGGGCTCGAGAACGAGGGGGCATTGGCACGGTGGAGCCTCTCGGGGCTCTGGGGGTAATGACACGGTGGAGCCTCTCGGGCTCTGGGGTTGAGGGGGGCCACAGGTGGAGCCTCGCAGGGCTCAGACCACTGGTGGGGCAGGCGGAGTCCCTCCCGGGGGACTCGGCTTCGTGGGAGGCCTCACGGGCCTCAGGAGAGTGAGGGGCCAAAGGTGGAGCCTCGCCGGGCTCGGAGGTAAAGGGGGGCCAAGAGGGAGCCTCTCTGGGGCTCAAGGAAGGAGGAGCCGAATGCGGAGCATCGTGGGAGTCCTTCCCGGACTCTGGGACCCAGGGAGGAGGCCTCGCGGACCCACAGCACTCCCCCGGGCAGAGGAGCGTCCGCACTCACCGGCTGTTAGAGGCGGCGGCTCTACGGGGTCTCAGCTCCTCTCCTCTAGGCTCCTTGGTGCGTCGATGGCAGCGCTCCTTCCTCGGGAAGATCGATAGACTGTCGGGGGCGCCTGGGGAAGCCCTCCGGGCCGGGCCAATCCCTGCGCGGCCCAGCAATGACGTCGCCGGAGTCCCGGCGGCCGGGACCAATGAGCATGCAGCCTGCTTTCTCCGGGGCCGCCAATGGCAGCGCGGCCCTGGATAGGGAGGCGGGCGCCGTGCCTCACAGGCGGATCCGGCAGCGGCGGTGACGATCTCGGAGCAATGCCGGGTGGGCACCGGTTCGGGTAGAAGGGACGGAAATCGAGGTGGGCACTCAATGGCCACAGTGCAGAGTCCCTGTGCAGGGTAGGCACCTGTCAGGGGGGTGTGATCAGCAAGTAGCGGCATGGACCGTCGGGGAAAGAAGAATAAGGCGCTACCCCAAGCGCTAGGTCAAGATGACATGCTCCCACACGCTCGCCGGTCCGAACCAGCGCTCCCAGTGCAGGTAGCGGGAATACAGCGTCCTTAAGCACCACAGGTCAAAGAGACAGCAAGGTCCAGCAAAGAGTCCAGGAACTCAGGGGGAGCACAGCAGCTCCTGGCAGGGAAAAGGCCATCAGCAGTCCAGGAGTAGGGCAGGGCTCAGGGAGGCAAGCCAACCCTGAGCCCAAGCAGCAGCAGCCCCTGGTAGATTCAAGTTGAGAACAAGAACAAGTCCAGAGTGTCACAGCACCCTTTTTATACACACATTCTTGGTCTGAAGGGGCAGGCAGCGGGAGAACCAGCTGGAACTGGTTATGGGGGGATTCTTTACACTGGCCAGGCTAGGAACATCAGCCGCACCCCAGGGGGTGGAGCCAGCATTGTCTGGGGAAAACCCAGCCTCATTCATGACACTCAAACCAGACAGTCAATCCACAAGCAGACCCAGGCTCACTCCTCCCCTCACATCAGTATGCTAAACACTCCATTCACCACCGGGGCAGACCCTCCCAGATCCTGGGAGCCAGGCTCACCAGCCAGCCCCGGCCAATCATACGCCAGGCACATATTCCACAAATATGCCAACTTCCAAAAGGGGGACTTCTACTCTAGACACACTCATACCTCATATACCGTTGCGCAGCATTCGATCTCACGAGTTCATACATACCAGACTTGACCCTGCACACCCTACGCACCGGGAACTACCGAGGACTCATCCATTCCCCATGTATTCCTATGGAAGGGTAGGTCGCTCTCTCCTCACACTCACTCAGAGGGGGAATCACCATCCCCAGGTTACATATACCATAAAAACTTCAGGGGCGGACCTGCCAGATGGGCCACGTCCAACACATGCCCCTCCCAGCCCAAACGCAGGGTAGACCAATCACTACCGTGATGGACTTCCCTGCTGCAGGGCGATAGAACATGGACGTGGCCCGCGCTACCGAGCCACCCTCCAGTTCGACGCCTACCTGGACCGATAGACACACACAGGCTAAAAATTAAGAAAAATAAAAAAATAATAAAGACATAGGCCCAACCAGGCTACCCCACTGGCACGCCTTAGTTGTCCGTGACTAGGACCAGGCCCTAGGCCACCCAGATACCACTGGTCCCTACGAATCCTAAGTAGGGGGTGGTAACCCCGGGCCCACAATAGCCCTTCTCCACTCCCTTTCTCAGGGTAGCCACGACTACCACTGTTCCTTCCACCTAGGGTCCACACCCTCAGGCTTGCCAGAGGTCACGGGCAAGAATGCCCCACCCTACCTCTACTTCTGAGGTTCCGCGTTCTCCCAGGAGAAACACCCTCAGAACACACTTTCCTATCAGTCTTGGAACTTCCTCCCTCCACTGGTCTTCCACCTGGGAACTAAGCGTTCAGCTCTCCCCAAGGCAAGCCGCGGCCGCGCCAGCAGGTCTTCCTTGTCTGGGATACAACTAACATAAATTCAACAAAACGAGCCGCGGCAGCACTAGCCGGTCTCAAGGTTCAGCTCTCCCCAAGGCAAGCCGCGGCCGAGCCAGCAGGTCTTCCTTGTCCGGGATACAACTACCATAACTTTAACAAAACGAGCTGCAGCAGCGCCAGCCGGTCTCAAGGTTCAGCTCTCCCCAAGGCAAGCCGCGGCCGAGCCAGCAGGTCTTCCTTGTCCGGGATACAACTTAACATAAATTCAGCCAGGGCGACACCTGACACCTAAACCACATTCAGCGGGGTACGGAACGCATGATGCATCAAACACAATTAGCAGGGCAAAAAGGGGGGGGGGACACCTGACGCATCAAACACATTCAGCGGTGCACGGAACCCATGATGCTTCCAACACATTCATCGGGGTAAGGAAGGACAAGATTAACGTTGATTCAGCAAGCTCCCCATCCCAGAGAACTTTATACTCCATTACTCAGCATACCTCAACATTCATGCACATACCGTTCCCTAGACTGGTAGGACAGTTTTCCACCGCCCCTGATTCCTCAACCTGACCCTCGGGGCACAGGTACCATTACTCTAGGGCAGGGACAAGGACCATACATATTTGAACACAATTTTGCAACCACCACGGGATCCCACCCTTCTGGTGAATCCAGAAAACCATATTACACTAGGGAGATGATTTACCCTCCCAAGCTAGGGACACCTAACTTTCAGTATACATGTACATTTTTTTCTACAGAACAGATATTTAAGTAACCCTTAAAACTTTCCACAGGACGGGTATTTCTAACAATCTTTAACATTTTTCACAGACATTTTTAGCAACCTGACCTGACCCTATGTGGCACAGGTACCATTATTCCAAGGAAGGGACAGGGACCATATACATTGAACATAATTATGCTGCCACCACTGGATCCCACCCTTCCGGTGAGTCCAGAAAACACATTGTACTAGGGAGTTGATCTACCCTCCCTAGCTAGGGCCACCTAACCAGAACACATCTTTCACAGAACGGACATTTACGTAAACTCTTAAAACAATAATCTCCTTTCTTTGCGACCATTTACAATACAGAGTTTTGTAGGGAGGCCAGTTATCGTTGTGGTACTGCGCAAACACAAGTCCGGATCCCACCGCTAGCCACCAGTGTAGGAAATGGGATCCCCGGCCGGCCAGGGCTTGCGCCACAGCCAGTCAGCGACCGCCACTCCTATGAAAAGTCGACCCCTGCTCGCCCTCTAGGTAACGCGGCGCGGGCAGCCAGGCCTATCTCGGAGGACATGTGAAGCATTTGCGCACGCACCCACCAACAACAACATCCCCGGCCTCCCACAAAAGGAACTCCACACCAAATATATATATGAAAATAGTCTTTGTATTAAGCAGGACACATAGGAACACACATTGTACAAGGTGCCAGGGGCACGGGCAGGGGCTACAGGGAAGAAGGTACAGCACAGGGCCAAGGGACCACTGCCAGGAATCACATACCGGGGACATCTGGTATTCAGGGGGGGGGGAAGTAGGACAAGGTACACAACATACAGGAGCACCCGTAGAGGTGCAACATAGAATACTTGTAGGGATCACCTTAGTCTTAGTCCATAGCCATCCACAGGCCAGCGGGCCTTTCTGGGGCAAGGGGCCCAGGAGTCTCAATGTTCATGGCAGGGAGCCCGGGGCAAACCTAAACGTAGCAGTTGCCCACTAAGTGCTGGGCAACTGAGGGACATCGTGTGAGCCTCGCTGGCCCTGGGGACCAAGGGTGCCAACTGGTGGAGCCACTCGGCTCGAGAACGAGGGGGCATTGGCACGGTGGAGCCTCTCGGGGCTCTGGGGGTAATGACACGGTGGAGCCTCTCGGGCTCTGGGGTTGAGGGGGGCCACAGGTGGAGCCTCGCAGGGCTCAGACCGCTGGTGGGGCAGGCGGAGTCCCTCCCGGGGGACTCGGCTTCGTGGGAGGCCTCACGGGCCTCGGGAGAGTGAGGGGCCAAAGGTGGAGCCTCGCCGGGCTCGGAGGTAAAGGGGGGCCAAGAGGGAGCCTCTCTGGGGCTCAAGGAAGGAGGAGCCGAATGCGGAGCATCGTGGGAGTCCTTCCCGGACTCTGGGACCCAGGGAGGAGGCCTCGCGGACCCACAGCACTCCCCCGGGCAGAGGAGCGTCCGCACTCACCGGCTGTTAGAGGCGGCGGCTCTACGGGGTCTCAGCTCCTCTCCTCTAGGCTCCTTGGTGCGTCGATGGCAGCGCTCCTTCCTCGGGAAGATCGATAGACTGTCGGGGGCGCCTGGGGAAGCCCTCCGGGCCGGGCCAATCCCTGCGCGGCCCAGCAATGACGTCGCCGGAGTCCCGGCGGCCGGGACCAATGAGCATGCAGCCTGCTTTCTCTGGGGCCGCCAATGGCAGCACGGCCCTGGATAGGGAGGCGGGCGCCGTGCCTCACAGGCGGATCCGGCAGCGGCGGTGACGATCTCGGAGCAATGCCGGGTGGGCACCGGTTCGGGTAGAAGGGACGGAAATCGAGGTGGGCACTCAATGGCCACAGTGCAGAGTCCCTGTGCAGGGTAGGCACCTGTCAGGGGGGTGTGATCAGCAAGTAGCGGCATGGACCGTCGGGGAAAGAAGAATAAGGCGCTACCCCAAGCGCTAGGTCAAGATGACATGCTCCCACACGCTCGCCGGTCCGAACCAGCGCTCCCAGTGCAGGTAGCGGGAATACAGCGTCCTTAAGCACCACAGGTCAAAGAGACAGCAAGGTCCAGCAAAGAGTCCAGGAACTCAGGGGGAGCACAGCAGCTCCTGGCAGGGAAAAGGCCATCAGCAGTCCAGGAGTAGGGCAGGGCTCAGGGAGGCAAGCCAACCCTGAGCCCAAGCAGCAGCAGCCCCTGGTAGATTCAAGTTGAGAACAAGAACAAGTCCAGAGTGTCACAGCACCCTTTTTATACACACATTCTTGGTCTGAAGGGGCAGGCAGCGGGAGAACCAGCTGGAACTGGTTATGGGGGGATTCTTTACACTGGCCAGGCTAGGAACATCAGCCGCACCCCAGGGGGTGGAGCCAGCATTGTCTGGGGAAAACCCAGCCTCATTCATGACACTCAAACCAGACAGTCAATCCACAAGCAGACCCAGGCTCACTCCTCCCCTCACATCAGTATGCTAAACACTCCATTCACCACCGGGGCAGACCCTCCCAGATCCTGGGAGCCAGGCTCACCAGCCAGCCCCGGCCAATCATACGCCAGGCACATATTCCACAAATATGCCAACTTCCAAAAGGGGGACTTCTACTCTAGACACACTCATACCTCATATACCGTTGCGCAGCATTCGATCTCACGAGTTCATACATACCAGACTTGACCCTGCACACCCTACGCACCGGGAACTACCGAGGACTCATCCATTCCCCATGTATTCCTATGGAAGGGTAGGTCGCTCTCTCCTCACACTCACTCAGAGGGGGAATCACCATCCCCAGGTTACATATACCATAAAAACTTGAGGGGCGGACCTGCCAGATGGGCCACGTCCAACATGTAGCATCACGTCTGTTATATGGCCTTAGATAAGGAATGTCTGCAAAGGGCTTGTGGTTCACCCCAAGGATTATTACTGTCTCCATATTTATTCAGCGTCTGTGAACGTTGGAACACGCACATCTGCCCAGAGGTGTGTTGTGAAGGGGAAATAAAAGCCATGATGCTAGATGCTATCCCCTAGATGCATCAACGTTGTCATTTGCGATTCCTTATTTGCGAAAAATAAGGAATCGCAAATAAGGAATCGCAAATGGCAATGCATCTTTAATTTCGCTATTTTATTGAGATTCGGTAAAAATCGCAATTTTTACCGAATCCCAATAAAATTGCGAGTTTCAAATAGCGAATTCGCAATTCCCATTCATTCCTATGGGCTGAAATGCCCATAGGAATGAATGGGAATTGCGAATTCGCAATTTGAAATCGGAATGCAACAAAGCCTTTCAAGGGTGGAGAGGGGGGTCCAAAGGACCCCCCCCTGCACCCATGAAATGCACTTTTACATGTGAGTTACATACACACATGTCCTAAGGACATGTGTGTCTGTAACTTAGAAGTTTAAAAAATGCATTTTTATGCGTTTTTAAACATTTTTGCAAATTACCACGAAGTTCAACTTCGTGGTAATTTGCATTTGCAATTTGGAAAATCGCAAATGTTTTGAGGATGATGCATTGCATTTAAGGAATCGCAAATTTGCGATTCCTTAAAAGCAATCGCATTTTTGGAATTTGCAAAAAATAGCGATTTTCCAAAAATGCTTGATGCATCCCAGAAACCATTTAGGAAGTGCAAAAGGCCGATTTTTGCGAATCGCACCGTTTGCACTTCCTAAAAAGGTTGATGCATCTAGGCATATGTTTATTAAGTTTAATGAAGCGCACAGCCGAGCGTGACTCCTCCTAGGCTCTCAAACCGGTCACTCTTCTCGCCACCATTCTGCAATAGAGTTACAATGACGTCATACAACATGGCGAGGTGCACGTCACTATGTAGGCCCCAATCCAGGACAGTGCTGCGGTCTCCGTCGGTATTTTTGGATGGGTGAACAGAGCCAGCAATGGAGATAGCGTCTGGTGACCCCAAAGCTGTGCTTTATTTGCCATGATTGCAGAGTAGCACCAACCAGGGGGCCACCAACCACCTCTGGATTGCAGGATGATGTGGCGGAGCGGCTAATCAGCTCTCCGCTGTGGCAGAGGCCGGGCATCAGTCCGTGCCTGGCACCGTGCTCAGGGTTCATGCACTTCAGCAGCAGGTGGGTGCCAGGGCGACTGGCAGGCAGAGAGGGCACTATAAACACTCCCTGGGGAAGAGGTTGGGGTGACGTGTGCCCCTGGCCTGCACCCTGGCAGGGGTGGGTGAGGGGAAAAGCCAGCACAGGTGGTCTGCAGACAGGGTCACCTGCCCTGAGTACTGACTCTGCCCTCTCCCTTCACCTGCAGGGTCAGTGGAGCAGATGAATGGAGACCAGGGCCAGGAAGCCACCGTGTTGCTTCGGTGCATCTACACTCCGACCTTGGATTCGATGTTTTAGTGTCTGCACTGATAGATCCTGATATCATGCTGACTGTTCCCGAAGTTTCCATGGCTCTGCTTTCTGAGGGCGGCCCCCAACACCCTCCATATGAGGCACTCTGTGCACATTTGGAACAGTCATGGCTGCTACGAACAGATGTATACCTGGGACCACAGAATGTGTTATTTACATTATTAGTTGTAATACTTTTATACTGCCTCACTATTTCCCTTTAAGGTGTGATCTTGGGTGTGTGCTCTCCCCCCTGTGTGCGGTTGTGCTTCAGGGCTGTGAGCAGCTTTTGTTGTTTTTCTGAACCTGTGGAGTAAATGGGGGAGGAGAGGCGTAAACTGTCCCAAATCTTGATATGTCTACCCTCAGATCCGGTCTTGCAGGAGCTTTCTCTGCTCTCTTGGACCCCTAGGAGTGAGAACAAAGATGCAGCTTTAATGTGCTGAGCTGCTCGAGCCTGTTCTAACAGCTGGAAGCAGCATCCCTTGGACTGAAGGGAGAGGGGCTGAGGACCAGCCGGGACCAGACGTGTTCACTGCGCTGATCTACTGGACCAAGAGCGGACCCTCCCAGACGGAGGCTGCAAGGAGTCCCTGCCTTGAGAGGACCCTCGCTGGCCTATCCAGAGGCCGCTTAGCAGCAGGAGCCTGTGAGGAGGACAGTTCTAGGCCTCCAATCCAGAGGCCGCTTAGCAGCAGGAGCCTGTGAGGAGGACAGTTCTAGGCCTCCAATCCAGAGGCCGCTTAGCAGCAGGAGCCTGTGAGGAGGACAGTTCTAGGCCTCCAATCCAGAGGCCGCTTAGCAGCAGGAGCCTGTGAGGAGGACAGTTCTAGGCCTCCAATCCAGAGGCCGCTTATCAGCAGGAGCCTGCGAGGAGGACAGTTCTAGGCCTCCAATCCAGAGGCCGCTTAGCAGCAGGAGCCCGCGAGGAGGACAGTTCTAGGCCTCCAATCCAGAGGCCGCTTAGCAGCCGGAGCCCGCAAGGAGGACAGTTCTAGGCCTCCAATCCTGAGGCAACTTAGCAGCAGAAGCCTGTGAGGAGGACAGTTCTGGGACTCCAATCCAGAGGCCGCTTAGGAGCAGGAGCCTGTGAGGAGGACAGTTCTAGGACTCCAATCCAGAGGCCGCATTGCAGCAGGAGCCTGTGAGGAGGACAGTTCTAGGACTCCAATCCAGAGGCCGCATAGCAGCAGGAGCCTGTGAAGAGAACAGTTCTAGGACTCCAATCCAGAGGCCGCTTAGAAGCAGGAGCCTGTGAGGAGGACAGTTCTAGGCCTCCAATCCAGAGGCTGCTTAGCAGCAGGAGCCCGCGAGGACAGTTCTAGGCCTCCAATCCAGAGGCCGCTTAGCAGCAGGAGCCTGTGAGGAGGACAGTTCTAGGCCTCCATTCCAGAGGCCGGTCAGCAGCAGGAGCCTGTGAGGAGGACAGTTCTAGGCCTCCAATCCAGAGGCCGCTTAGCAGCAGGAACCTGCGAGGAGGACAGTTCTAGGCTTCTAATCCAGAGGCCGCTTAGCGGCAGGAGCCTGCGAGGAGGACAGTTCTAGGCCTCCAATCCAGAGAAGTGAGAAGCATGACAAATTGACCTGGTAAAATTTCCAATTGTGAAATGTCCAACAAATGGGGTATTACTGCCAGAATTGGTCCATTGGTTGTAATGTCTGCAGTAATTCCCCCATTTCTAAGAGAATCCACAGTGTACCCACACACAGGAGTTATCAATGAGTGTATTTCAGTAATTCTGCCCACAAGACTACAATATCTCGATTTCCTAAACACTCAAGATTGAGTCCATGAATGGGCTAGAGGAAGAAATAAAACGTGACTAGTGAAATTGCAAATAGAGACCCCATATTTTTTTGTTTCAGTCTTGCAGGGAGCGAGCCAAGTCTTCTTCATCACTTCTTCATATTTACCATAACTGATCGCATAGCCCCTTCGGATCTCATCTTCAAATACATGTTATCATGTAAGGAGTTTGATGATTTCTTTAGATTACAAGGTCTCGCTCTTTCTCTCTATCCACATAAATAAAGCCCCCCTGTCAGAGGCCATTGCCCTGTGAGATGTGCCCACCCCTCCTCCTTTTCCTGTGCCATTAGGAGCGCAGCCACCCCTGGACGGCAGGTCTCCGGTCAGGATGTGCTCAAGTACCTCTCTCCACAGAGCCTCTCAAGTGCCTCTCCACAGAGCCTCTCGAGTGCCTCTCCACAGAGCCTCTGGAGTACCTCTCCACAGAGCCTCTGGAGTACCTATCCACAGAGCCTCTCAAGTACCTATCCACAGAGCCTCTCAAGTGCCTCTCCACAGAGCCTCTCAAGTGCCTCTCCACAGAGCCTGTCAAGTGCCTCTCCACAGAGCGTCTCAAGTGCCTCTCCACAGAGCCTCACAAGTGCCTCTCCACAGAGCCTGTCAAGTGCCTCTCCACTGAGCCTGTCAAGTGCCTCTCCACAGAACCTCCCAAGTGCCTCTCCACAGAGCCTCTCAAGTGCCTCTCCACAGATCCTCTCAAGTACCTCTCCACAGAGCCACTCAAGTGCCTCTCCACAGAGCCTCTCAAGTGCCTCTCCACAGAGCCTCTCAAGTACCTCTGCACAGAGCCTCTCAAGTGCCTCTCCAGAGAGCCTCTCAAGTGCCTCTCCAGAGAGCCTCTCAATTGCCTCTTCAGAGAGCCTCTCAATTGCCTCTCCACAGAGCCTCTCAAGTGCCTCTCCAGAGAGCCTCGCAAGTGCCTCTCCGAAGAGCCTCTCAAATGCCTCTCCACAGAGCCTCTCAAGTGCCTCTCCACAGAACCTCTCAAGTGCCTCTCAACAGAGACTCTCAAGTGCCTCTCCACAGAGCCTCTCAAGTGCCTCTCCACAGAGCCTCTCAAGTGCCTCTCCACAAAGCCTGTACCTCTCCACAGAGCCTCTCAAGTACCTTTCCACAGAGCCTCTCAAGTACCTCTCCACAGAGCCTCTCAAGTGCCTCTCCACAGAGCCTCTCAGGTGCCTCTCCACAGAGTCTCTCAAGTGCCTCTCCACAGAGTCTCTCAAGTACCTCTCCACAGAGCCTCTCAAGTGCCTCTCCACAGAGCCTCTCAAGTACCTCTCCACAGAGCCTCTCAAGTACCTCTCCACAGAGCCTCTCAAGTGCCTCTCCACAGAGCCTCTCAAGTACCTCTCCACAGAGCCTCTCAGGTGCCTCTTCACAGAGCCTCTCAAGTGCGTTTGTCTGGGTTTCCTTGTATTCCAGCCTCATCTCATAACCCATGAATTCCTCGATGATGGAGCTTGGCCCCTGTTAACAGTCTCCTCTCTTTCTGGCATCAGGTGCCCCCTGTGTGTCTAGTGGCCCTCTGTGCATCATCAGCCTACATTCTATCAAATCTAGAGGTGGCTAAATCTTGGTCCCCCACTCCTTCTGGGACTTTGAAGGGAGGTCACATCACTGCTGTCAGCAGTATGTGCTTAATGAAGCTAGTCGGTCAGTCTTCCATCTTGACCAGGATCCACTCGCTTTGATACCTCAGCAGGGCTCTTCCACAGGTGCCTTACCTTCCCCCTGCATGGCTGCCGCGCATTGCTCTTTCCCACTGCCTGGCAGGTGCCACTGCCTCCCAAGCTCAAGGTTTCTCAAAAGACTCGTTGCACAAGGTGTGCACTTCCATTGGAGCTGAAGGCAGACACAGGCTGACCCTCCATCTGCAGCTTTGTGAAGCCCTGACTCCAGCTCAATCATTCCAAGGCAAGGGGAGCAGATGTGGGTTCCTGGACTCTGAGAAGAGACTGAGGAATGGAGCTGGTGCTAGGAGCTGGAAGATGATGCCGCCTTTGACTAGCTCCACGCCGCAATCTGGCCTTTTAACAATCTTCAAGTCAAACCTGTAGTTTAACTTTTCCTTAGGATGCATTGGATTAAAACCGGTCGGGAGGTGAGAAGAATGGAAAATCAAAGAAACCATGATAGATGAAGGAGTGACAACAAAGTCTCAATTTCAAGAACACTTGTTGGAAGGGCATTGGGTCATGTCCTTGTTTGAAGGGCATTGGGTCATGTCCTTGTTTGAAGGGCATTGGGTCCTGTCATTGTTGGGGACAATGAGTTGTTTCCAAAGGGTCATCTGTTGACAACCGCAAAAGCTCCTCCTGCTGGAGTTCCTGTGATTTCTTCATTCTACTGATAAATCAAAACATTGTCTCATATCCTTGGAGACGGCCTGAGAATCCCAGCACCTCCACTGGTCGGTGTGGCTTGGGCCCCCGGGCACTGGCCTCACACCCACACCTCTCCTCACATCGACCTGATCACAAAGCCTCTGGATCTCACTTCAAGGCCTGATGTCATCTGTGACATGAACATGAATGACTGTGATACAAACATGCATTATAATGGGGCTATACATGAGAGCTGGGAGACAGCCAGCCCTGGCCTCTCTGGGGAGGATACAGTGCTCACCATGAGTGGGTTGGACTGGTACCCAGCAGGAAGAGGTTTTAGAATGAGTGTAAGAGAGCCCAGGCTGTTTAGAGTATTTATTAGACTCTCCGCAGAAAGGGGTGTGAGGTGGAGACAGTTTTGCAGATGTTGGCTTTGGAAAGGACACTTTCACTGTGACTCCTTTTCATTGTTGAACCCAGCTCTGGGGCTGCAGGGGGTGGGATGGGAGGGTGCAGTTAGTGGAAAGATAATGAGTTCAGTGCTTGGGGAAAATAAAATTTGAGTCTACAAAGGGGCCAAGAAAGTGACTCTTTTCCCTCTAGAAGCAGTTTAGAGTTGGTAACAAGGATGGAGCCCAATGGACTCTGCTGGGAGGTAAGTGAGCTCCAAGCTGGATCCTACCAAGGCTCTGATTCTCATCAAGAGGTTTAAAGATGACAATATCCGAGTAAAGGAGTATACCCATAAAACTAAAAGAAATAAGCCAATAGTACAAGAGGTTTAAAGATGAACAAGGAAGTGCACTGTCTGAATAACTCGACTGTCACCTATGTGGTGGGGATATATCATTTACCAAATACAGCTGCTGAGAGCCCAGACCCAGATGGAGGTTAGGGAATGATTGATTGATTTAATAATTCGTTTTTTTCCCTGTAGAACTTAATACCACACAGTGGCCCCTTCCAAGCTCCGTAAATGACCTGTCGTGTTTCCCCAGTGTATGGGACTCCGCTTACCCGCCTCAAAGGATGGTGCCTGAATCTGGCCTGGAGAGAATCAACTGCGTGATGTTCAGAACAGAGCATGTGTCAGAGTTGAGCGTTCAACTCACTGAGCTGCTCTGCTCGCACAGTGAAAGGGACTCTGGGTTGTGATCAGGGAGAGAATTTGGATGAATTGAGAGGGAAATAATTCAGAGTCAACATGCAGTATGTTTATCAACGGTGCAATGAAGGTAGGTTTATCAACGGTGGGATTAAGGTAGGTTTATCAATGGTGGGATGAAGGTAGGTTTATCAACGGTGGGATGAAGGTAGGTTTATCAATGGATGGATGAAGGTAGGTTTATCAATGGTGGGATGAAGGTAGGTTTATCAATGGTGGGATGAAGGTAGGTTTATCAATGGTGGGATGAAGGTAGGTTTATCAATGGTGGGATGAAGGTAGGTTTATCAATGGTGGGATGAAGGTAGGTTTATCAATGGTGGGATGAAGGTAGATTTATGAATGGTGGGATGAAGGTAGGTTTATCAATGGATGGATGAAGGTAGGTTTATCAATGGTGGGATGAAGGTAGGTTTATCAATGGTGGGATGAAGGTAGGTTTATCAATGGATGGATGAAGGTAGGTTTATCAATGGTGGGATGAAGGTAGGTTTATCAACGGTGGGATGAAGGTAGGTTTATCAACGGTGGGATGAAGGTAGGGTTATCAACGGTGGGATGAAGGTAGGTTTATCAATTGTGAGATGAAGGTAGGTTTATCAATGGTGAGATGAAGGTAGGTTTATCAATGGTGAGATGAAGGTAGGTTTATCAATGGAGGGATGAAGGTAGGTTTGTCAACGGTGGGATGAAGGAAGGTGTGTCAAAGGTAGGATGAAGGTAGGTTTATCAATGGTGGGAGGAAGGTAGGTTTATCAATGGTGGGACGAAGGTAGGTTTATCAATGGTGGGATGAGGGTAGGTTTATCAACGGTGGGATGAGGGTAGGTTTATCAATGGTGGGATAAAGGTAGGTTTATCAATGGTGGGATGAAGGTAGGTTTATCAATGGTGGGATGAAGGTAGGTTTATCAAAAGGTGGGATGAAGGTAGGTTTATCAAAAGGTGGGATGAAGGTAGGTTTATCAAAAGGTGGGATGAAGGTAGGTTTATCAATGGTGGGATGAAGGTTGGTTTATCAATGGTGGGATGTTAATGTTAATGTTAATGTTACTGGATTTCTAAAGCGCATGGCTGCCCCTGAGCGTCCCAGCGCTGAATGAGTACAGGTGGAGTCGTAAGGGGGTTTCACGGGAACAGCCAGGTTTTCAGAGATTTTCGGAAGGCCAACAGATTAGGCTGTGCACGAATGTCAGGAGGGAGGGAGTTCCATAATTTGGAAGCGTTGTAGGAGAAACACCGACCTCCTGATCGTGCTCTCTTGATCTTGGGTGGCAGAGTTAAATGAGCATTAGAGGATCGGAGAGGTCTAGAAGTGGTGTAAGGAGTCACCAGGTCTTTAAAGATGGGAGGGGCCTTGCCGTTGAGGATTTTGTGCGTAAGCCAGAGCTCCTTAAATTGCACTCTTTCTACCATGGGTAGCCAGTGGAGTGCTTTGATAGCTGGCTTGGCCGAGCACCGGCTCTTGGTGTTGGTGAGGATCTGTGCGGCCGCGTTCTGCACCCCCTGCAGTTTGGTAGTGACTTTCCGCGGGGCACCCAGAAACAGTGCATTGCCATAATCCAGGCGTGACCGGATGAGGCCTTGGATAAGGAGTTTCCTTGATGGAATAGGGAGTAATGGCAGAATTTTTCGGGCGGATCGCAGAAGCCCATAGCAGACCCAAGCAGTTTTCCTAGCTTGAGTGTGCATGGTGAAATTTTGGTCAAAATAAACAAAAACAGAGAGGTCAGATCGGTCTCAAAAAAGCCACAGAGACGGAGCGAGATAGATAAGAATCACACACCCACTTTGGGTGGATAGGAAAGCCCTCACACACCGACCTAGTCAGTGTCATGCTTCATCATCGGGCCCCACCAAAGAGGCCGAGTGCCTCTTCGGTGTGCTGCGACGCCAGAAAGACTGCGGAGCTGGTTGTGTGAGAAGGGCGTGCTGTGAGGGTAGCTAAAATTAAAAGTGCCTAAAAGGGTATCAGTAAAAAAAGTTTAATGAGTGAGCCCTAAGGCACAAGTGAAGAGTATTATGTGTCTGAATTTAGCTGCCAAGGTTTAAGGATTGTTTAAATTCAGAAAAAATACTTAAGTCAGTCAACATGTTTCTGCCATGTGGGTGGTTTCAATTTACCAAGGCATTCGTCAGGACTAAACCCCGGCGGTATGGACTCTCTAATCGTCCACCCTGACCTGGGGACGTGAAAGTGAAAATCTTAAAAGCTGGAGCTGGGTGGACAGAGAGAAAGGGAGAGGGAGTGTTGGGTGAGAGGAGAGGGTAGAGAAAGGAAAGGGGAAGCTGGGCCAGAGAGATCGAAAGGTAGAGGGAGTGGTGAGTGAGAGAAGAGGGCAAGGGGGAGGTGGTCAAGAAGAGGAGGGAAGTGGTAGAAGAACCAAAGGCAGGGGAAGGAGTTGGTGACAAGCATAGAAGGGAAAGAGGGTGAAAGGAGAAAACTTGGTGGCAAAGAGGAATGGAGAGAAGTGGCACGTGAGTGTCAGAGAGAGGACAGAAAGGAAAGGCGGAGTGGCGAGTGAGGAGAGAGAGACAGAAGGATTTGTGGGTGTGAGGAGAGAGAGGGGAGAGAAAGGAAAAGGGTTGTGGTGGGTGGGAGAACGAGGAAAGGCAGGTGTGGTGGGTGAGAGGCAGAGAGGTGAGGAAGGAATGGGGAGTAGTGGGTGAGAGACAGGAATGAAAGGTAGAGGTTTTGTGACAAAACGTAGAGAGGGAGTGGGGGGTGTAAAGACGTGCGAAGAGGAGGGAAAGGAATATAGTGGTGGGTGAGTCTTGTGAGAACATCTCTTCGCGGAACCAGCGTGTCCATTCCTTCAAGTCATCTGTGTGGTAAGAATATTCTGCTCTGGTTTTCATCTCGTCCCATGATTCAATTCAATTCAATTCAAATGATTTATATAGCGCGCTACATACCCAGAGGGTCTCAAGGCGCTTGGAGAAGGGTGGGGAATTATTTGTCGAATATCCAGGTTTTAAGTTGCTTTCTGAATGCTAGGTAGTTCTGAGTGAGGCGAAGGTGAGTGGGAAGTGAGTTCCAGGTTTTGGCTGCCAGGTAGGAGAAGGATCTTCCTCCCATGGTGGTTTTGTTGATGCGAGGTACCGCAGCAAGGGCTTGGTGGGAGGAGCGTAGCTGGCGGGAGGGGGTGTAGAAGGAAAGTCGTGTGTTGAGGCCTTCGGGTCCAAGTTCGTAAAGTGCTTTGTGTGCGTGGGTTAGGAGGCGGAATGTTATCCTCTTATTGACGGGGAGCCAGTGGAGGTTTTTCAGGTGACCAGAAATGTGGTCTTTACGTGGAATGTCTAGTATGAGTCTGGCTGATGCGTTCTGGATGCGTTGGAGTTTTTTCTGAAGTTTTGCGGTGGTACCGGCGTATAGGGTGTTTCCGTAGGCCAAGCGGCTTGTAACCAGTGCGTGGGTGACCGTTTTTCTAGTTTCGGTGGGGATCCAGCGAAATGTTTTTTTGAGCATGCGAAGGGTGTTGAAGCAAGATGATGAAACGGCGTTGACCTGTCTGGTCATTGAGAGTGAGGAGTCCAGAATGACGCCCAGGTTTCGTGCGTGGTCCGTCGGGATGGGTGCTTTTCCAAGGGACTCTGGCCACCACGAGTCGTCCCAGGCGGAGGGGGAGGTACCTAGGATAAGGACTTCTGTTTTGTCGGAATTCAGTTTCAGACGGCTGAGCTTCATCCACTCGGCTACTTCTCTCATTCCTTTATGTAAGTTTGTTTTGGCGGTGTTAGGGTCTTTGGTGAGTGAGAGGATCAGTTGAGTGTCATCAGTGTAGGAGATGATGTTGAGGTTGTGTTGGCGTGCGATGGCCGCGAGGGGGCTCTTGTATACGTTGAAGAGGGTGGGGCTGAGTGAAGATCCTTGTGGCACGCCGCAGATGACTTCAGTGGCCTCTGACTTGAATGGTGGGAGGCGGACTCTCTGGGTTCTTCCGGCAAGGAACGAGGTGATCCATGCCAGTGCTTTTCCTTGGATTCCTATGTTTCTGAGGCCTTGTAACAGGGTGCTATGACAGACTGTGTCGAAGGCTGCGGAGAGGTCGAGGAGGATGAGGGCGACTGTGTCTCCATTGTCCAGTAGAGTTCGAATGTCGTCTGTTGCTGCGATGAGTGCGGTCTCAGTGCTGTGTTTGGCTCGGAAGCCAGACTGTGATGAGTCTAGGGATTTGTTGGTTTCGAGGAAGGAGGCGAGCTGGTTGTTGACAGCTTTCTCGATGACTTTGGCCGGGAATGGAAGGAGCGAGATGGGGCGGTAGTTTTTGAGTTCGGTGGGGTCAGCTGTGGGTTTTTTCAGAAGGGCGCTGAGTTCAGCGTGTTTCCAGCTTTCCGGGAAGGTGGCGGAGTTGAGGGAGCAGTTGATGACGTCTCGGAGGTGTGGTGCTATGATGGAGTCTGCTTTGTTGAAGATGTGGTGAGGGCATGGGTCTGTGGGGGATCCTGAGTGGATGGAGTTCATCAGGCGGATGGTGTCCTCAGTGGAGATTGGGTTCCAGTCATTAAGGATGTTCAAGGGGGGTGGGGGTACAGCAGAAGGTAGGGTGGGTTGGTCTCCAGGATGGTTGTCAAAGCTGTTGTGGATGTCTGCTATTTTGTCGTGGAAGAACGAAGCTAGGGAGTCGCAAAGGGCTTGAGAGGGAGTGATGTCGTTGGAGTTGGCAGTGGGGTTGGTAAACTCTTTGACGATGTTGAATAATTCCTTGCTGTTGTGGGCGTTGTTATCAAGTCGGTCTTTGAAAGCGGCTTTCTTGGCGGTCCAGATCAGTTGGTGGTGTATGCGGATGGCGTTTTTGGTGCTGGTGTTTGGGTCTTTTTTCCATGTCTTCTCAAGGGAGCGACAGAGTTTCTTGGATTTCTTAAGATCATCGTTGAACCAGGGGGCGTTTTTGCTGCCTGGTTTGCTTTGACGTTTTTTCAGGGGTGCTAAGCTGTCGGCGCTGTTGGTTAGCCATTGAATGAAGTTAATGGCTGCTTGGTTGGGGTTCGAAGAGTGGGCAGGGGGGTTTTGAAGAAGCGATGAGGAGATCTGGTCGATGGTGATTTTGTTCCAGTTTCTTCGCAGAGTAGGTTGAGGATGGTTGTGGGTTGTGGTCTTTTTGTAGATAAAGTGAACGCAGCTGTGGTCCGTCCAATGGAGAGCTGTGGTGTGACTGAAGGAGATATGTTTGCTGGAGGTGAAGATAGGGTCGAGAGTGTGACCTGCGTGGTGAGTGGGGGTATTAACAAGTTGTTTGAGTCCGAGGTTGGCGAGATTGTCCAGCAGGGTAGTGGTGTTGCTGTCGTTGCTTTTTTCCAGGTGAAAATTGAGGTCTCCCAATAGAATGTAATCCTCGGAGGGGAGGGCGTGTGGGGTGATAAAGTCAGTGATGTCTTCACTGAATTGTGCACGGGGTCCTGGTGGCCTGTAGAGGAGGGTGCCTCGGAGTGTGGTCTTAGGGTCGGTGTGCATCTGGAAGTGAAGGTGCTCGGCGCTAGCGAGGTTGACGTCTGAGATGGTTGAGATGCGGATGGAGTTCTTATGGACGATAGCGATGCCTCCTCCGGTTTGCTTGGTGCGGTCTTTTCGGATGATCTTATAGCCTTCCGGGATGGCAATGGTGATATCTGGAGCTGAGGAGGCGTTTATCCATGTTTCTGTTAGGAAGGCGACGTCCGGAGAGATGGTGTCTAGTAGATTCCAGAGGTCGATGGCGTGTCTGTGGACCGAGCGGGTGTTCAGCAGGATGCATTTAAGGTGGTTGGTGTCAGGTCTCTGTTTGGTGTTAGTGGATGAGGAGTTGGTCTTGGTGCCGTCAAACTTGCAGGAGTTGCATGAGAAGGGCCCATGGGTGTGTCCGGGGGCGGCTTGGGCGCAGTTGGGGAGTCGGCCGGGGTTTAGGGCTAAGAGGGTGGAGGCGGCGTATGTAATGCGGGTGGGGTGGGTGGGACGGGGGCCAGGGGGTCTGGCGCTGGGCGCGGCCTTGGCGCGGACGGGCGTAGACGGGCTTACCTTTAGCGCACTTTCGGCGCGGCCGCAGCGCGTGGACGCTGCGCGTTGGGGCATTCGACTTAAATGGATAGTTGAGGGGGCGGAGCGTGACCCAGAGCTGCCCCCACCCCCTTCTCAGCTGCTCGGCACCTTCACAGCAGCCTTGTTGGAGTCTTGTCTTTGAGTCTCGTTCGTTTTTGTGCTTGGAGAATAAACTCTGGGGTGTGGATGGGTCGGGTAGGGTGTACTGTGTGGAGAACGTGAAGACATTGAACATCTGAATCAGTGGTGTCACTTATGACCGCCGACTGATCTATTTCCATGACGAAATGTGTGCACTCTAAAACCCCCCACACAAAAACACACTGCTCCTTCGTTTGTGATCGGGAGCAGATTGTGTGCAAACCTCTCTCTTGTGAACCGCCCCCTCAGTCTCTTGGGGACAGACCCAGTGAACAAGGGAAACTACCTACAGAGGCAGACTCCTCGGATTCGAATGTGACGAGTAAGCATGGGCGTAAATTCCGTTCCGCTCACGGATTTTGCGGATTTTCGGTAAATCTGCAATCCGCGAGATCCGCGAATTTCACGCAAAATCCGCAAAGTCGCACGCAGCGGATTTTTTTTTCTTGGTGATACAATTTTGCGGCGTGCGGTGTTCACTTACCGTCATTCAGCGTTTGCCGAGTTGTTTTTCTCGATATTTTGCGAGTGCTGCGCAATTTTGGATCTTGCTGCGGGATCCCGCGGGAGTTTGGCGAGCACGATTACGTCATCGCGGCGTGCCACCTTGCACAGCGAGAGTTTGTCAACGCGAGTACGCCGTGATCATGTATCGCGGGAATTCGCAATTGTGACCTTGTAGATGCGGCGAGCAGCAACAATCTCGCACTCGCGAAAATACAAAATTTGCAATTCTGCACAAGAAAGCCACCAGCAAGCAGCATAAACCTTCTGGAAATGATGATTTGTATCTGAATAACTCCTCAGGTTGACATTTGCCTGCACTTTTTTTGCGAGGAGTCCATTTTAGGGGGGGGGGGGTGGGAGGAGAGAAGTGCCCCACAGTCTCCAACTTCCTGTTCCTGTCCAGCAGGCTCCTCCCAGTGCTTTGTCCATCTCCTGGTCACTTTTCATTTGGATCTGGAGCTGGAAGGATTACTTTTTGTGGATGCTGCTGGATATTTGGATTTGAGGCCTTTTTGACTTTCTTTGGATCACTTTTGGATTAGAAATTTCACAAGTAAGTTTGTTTGGGGCATTACAGTTGCTGCAACTACAATTTTGGAATTTTCGATTTTTGGGCTGTTTTGGGGCCTTTTGCCCAGGGGTACTCAGTGGTGGGGGGACTGAGTCTTTCTGTGGGGTGTCTTGAATTTAAACATCATGGAGGGCCTAGATGGCTTGGGATTGTGCTGATTTTTCTGTGATTTTCGTTTTTTTGGGCTGTTGTATTGGCCTTTTTACCAGGGGTAGTGAGTGTTGCATGGGCCTAGTCTTTCTGTGGGGTGTCTTGAATTTAAACATCATGGAGGGCATGGATGGAATGGGATTGTGCTGATTTTTCTGTGTTTTTCGATTTTTTGGGGTGTTCATGGGGACAGGCCATGTGGGTGGGGGCCATTTTGAGTGCTGCTACAGGCAGGCCCTGGCCATGTGCTGGGAGGCAGGGGGCAATTTTGAATGCAGGCAGTGTTCTTAGGTCTGCAACCATTTTGCCTAGCTTTCAACCTTTATGGCCAGGTGTAGTGAGTGTTGCATGGGCCTAGTCTTTCTGTGTGATTGTGCTGATTTTTCAGTGATTTTCGTTTTTTTTGGGCTGTTGTATTGGCCTTTTCACCAGGGGTAGTGAGTGTTGCATGGACCTAGTCTTTCTGTGGGGTGTCTTGAATTTAAACATCATGGAGGGCCTGGATGGATTGGGATTGTGCTGATTTTTCTGTGATTTTCGTTTTTTTTTTGGGCTGTTTTGGCCTTTTCACCAGGGGTAGTGAGTGTTGCATGGGCCTAGTCTTTCTGTGGGGTGTCTTGAATTTAAACATCATGGAGGGCCTGGATGGCTTGAGATTGTGAGGATTTTTCTGTGATTTTCGTTTTTTTGGGCTGTCGTTGT
Source organism: Lissotriton vulgaris (assembly GCF_964263255.1). Lineage (NCBI taxonomy): Eukaryota > Metazoa > Chordata > Amphibia > Caudata > Salamandridae > Lissotriton > Lissotriton vulgaris. Next base: position 467,503 of record NW_028250077.1, read on the forward strand.
GGCCTTTTCACCAGGGGTAGTGAATGGTGCATGGGCCTAGTGTTTCTGTGGGGTGTCTTGAATTTAAACATCATGGAGGGCTTGGGATTGTGCTGATTTTTCTGTGATTTTCGTTTTTTAGGTCTCGCCTGTCGATGCGCATGCGCATCGAGCTTGCGAGTCTATGGTGGCTTATCCACTCTTTATCCAACTTGCAAGGAATCGTGGCGATTCCTTGCAGTGCACGAGAAATTTAAGCTCAATGCGCATGCGCATTGAGCTTAAATGCGCGTGCACATGCCCCCAGCCGCCTGCCTTGCCTACTCTCTCCCTCACAGCCTCCCCCAGCTCCGCCCCCTCACTTCTTGATTGCACGGCCGCTAGGCCGTGCCTCCCCTACTCTCCTCCCCCTCCTCCTCCTGCCCCCTCCCCTGACCGCCGTGTCGCATTTCTCCTCCCCCCTCCCCTTATCTGTCTTCCCTTCGTCTGTTCCCTCTCCCCGCTCCGCCCCCTCCCCTGCCCGCCGTGTCGCATTTCTCCTCCCCCCTCCCCTTATCTGGCCTTCCCTCCGTCTGTTCCCTCTCCCCGCTCCGCCCCCTCCCCTTCCCGCCGTGTCGCATTTTTTTTTTAATTTGTAAAGCTCTCTGGCGCCCTGTTCGCGCAATGGGAAATTTCCTACACTGCCGTACTTACTTCTTACTTCTTAATCTTATTGTAATGCTCTGTCAAAATTAGGTATCTATTTGTTTCTGAATAGCACTCAACCCTGCGGCTTAAACTATTTCCTCGCGCTCCCAATTGAGTGAGTTGAGAGAACTGCGGTGCAGGCGACTGAAGTCAAATTAGCCCAGGATCACACAATTGGTTCAAGGCGGGAAGTTGGGATTAAAACACGCTTTTCCCGGTTCAGCAGCCAACAATTTACCCACTAGACCATGTTTCATGTATGAGACAAATAGAATATGCTCCCGGTGGGCACTGCACTGGCACGGGCTCAGCTCTTCATGATACAGGGCGCCCTGGAGATCTGAATGTTCATTGGCTGCCAGCGAGCTTCGCCTGGGGCTTGCTCTCGTTTATCTTCCTAATGCGCAGCCTAGCATTGGATACCCCATGTATCCCCATCTCCCCCGGGGCCTGCGACGTCCCTGCCAAACAACCATGTACAAAATAAATTATTCCACGCCACCCGGAGCCGGCCAGCCCTCAGGTAGCGCCGCTGCTGCTCCGCACGTAAGTGCCAACATCAAAGATTCCGAACGTTTAAGTTGACAATTTTTAACTCGTGCCGCACCGACTGCAGGCTCCGAGCTCTTCCGTGGACTGCGTTTGAATACTGGCTTCCACCAAGGAAGAGCCGTATGGACTTACAAAGGAACCAGGGCTTGTGGGCTAGCCGTGTCTCTCAAATTGTGGCAGGGCTGGGGCAGAGTCAGTCTCATTTGCAAAAGGCTCATGCGTGGCTTTCAGATCAGAGTCCACAGTTTAAAAAAAAAAGTCAGTCATAGTGCCAGTTTGTTGTGAAAAACGTCCTAAACATTTGTTTTTAATATCAGCCAGACCAAATGTGTGAACGCTCAGATACGGAGTGGCTAATTTGACACAAAACAGTGTATTGTGTGAGGTGAGCTCTTAATGTGAACAAACATTCCACTAGAGAAAAAAAGAATTAGGAATCCCAGGCAGTCTCACTTTGCCTTTGCTTGTTGTTTGTCAGTATTGGCTTTGACAATGCTTCTGAAGCATTGGTAAAACCAATAGTGGTGAGCGGCCATGTTGAACTGATATTTTCTATACTTCCAAGAAGGCCATTTCATTGTGTGCCACAAGAGGAAAAAAAAGATTATGAACCAATTCAGAGACTCCCCCTCACCCTCACTCACCCTCAACCCCTCACCCTAACTCACCCTCACCCTCACTCACTCTCAACACCTCACTCACCCTCACCCTCACTCACCCTCAACCCCTCACTCACCCTCACTCACCCTCAACCCCTCACCCTCACTCACCCTCACTCACCCTCACTCACTTACCCTCACTCACCCTCACCCACCCTCACTCACCCTCACTCTCACTCACCCTCAACCCCTCACCCTCACTCACCCTCAACCCCTCACCCTCACTCACCCTCAACCCCTCACCCTCACTCACCCACCCTCATCCTCACCCTCACTCACCCTCAACCCCTCACCCTCACACAGTGCAATAGGTCTCAGACCATTTCAGTTAGAGCTTTTAGAAATGTAGGCCATTTCATTGTGTGCCACAAGAGGAAAAAAAAGATTATGAACCAATTCAGAGACTCCCCCTCACCCTCACTCACCCTCAACCCCTCACCCTAACTCACCCTCACCCTCACTCACCCTCAACACCTCACTCACCCTCACCCTCTCACCCTCAACACCTCAACCTCAACCACTCACCCTCACTCACTCACCCTCAACCCCTCACCCACCCTCACTCACCCTCAACCCCTCACCCTCACTCACCCACCCTCACCCTCACTCACCCTCAACCCCTCACTCACCCTCAACCCCTCACCCTCACCCTCACTCACCCTCACCCTCACTCACCCTCACTCTCACTCACCCTCAACCCCTCAACCCCTCACTCACCCTCAACCCCTCACTCACCCTCACTCACCCTCACCCACCCTCACCCTCACCCACCCTCACCCCCACTCACCCTCACTCACCCTCAACCCCTCACCCTCACACAGTGCAATAGGTCTCGGAGCATTTGAGTTAGAGCTTTTTAGAAATGTTTATGGCTTTTTTTTAAAATTCTTTAGCATTGGCTACAGGAAACAAAAATGCTAAAGATTTACAAAAAAACCCATAAACAATTCTAAAAGCACTAACTCTAATGCTGCGAGACCTATTGCATTTCCAATGCTTGTTTGGGCTGTTGTTGTGGCCTTTTCACCAGGGTTAGTGAGTGGTGCATGGGCCTAGTGTTTCTGTGGGGTGTCTTGAATTTAAACATCATGGAGGGCTTGGGATTGTGCTTACTTTTCTGTGTTTTTCGTTTTTTTGGGGTGTATAACTGAACTGATGTTCCTCTGTCTTTCATTGCTTTTAGGTGCACAAGACTCAAGAGAACCACCAGTGCCAGGAAGAAGTCCTGCAGCGGTGTGTGTGTGCAGCATAACGTCACGCAACGTCACGTCTGGCCACAGACAACTCTGCAACTCGTGCAACTGCGGCCTGCTATTCTGACCTGCTCTGAAGAAGATGGCCCCAAAAAAAGTTCCCCGTAGCTCCTCTAGCAAGAAAGTTGCCAGTAAGGAGCAGAAGAAGCAAGTTACCAAGGAGACTGGTGGCACGCCCGCCACATTTTTTGGGAGTAAAAAAAAAAAAGTACGCCTGCAGCAGCAGCGGGATCTGCTGGGGACCAAGCTGGGAGCAGCACCCCGCTCCATTGGGCTCAGTGCCACCACCACCACCACGCCAACTTAAGTCCAAGCCTATGAGTGCTGCAGAGGCAGCCAGTGTACTTCTTCAATCACCATCGACCAGTGATGTTGGCTCATCGCAAGAAAGTAGCAGCAATGTCCCTCAATCAAAACAGGTTGTTGTAACTCATCTGACGAGTGTTGAACAACCACAGCCGCAACAACAACCACATGTGCAAGTACAAGCCCAAGTACATGTGGAAGGAGAGGCAGCCCAAGGAGATGCGCAAGCAGAGGTGCATGGAGGGTCACAAGTGCCCACAATAGTTGTTCATCCCGAAGTAGGGGCACATCAGGAAATCGACAATCAAACCGAGGTATCATTTGAGGAAGCCACTCCTCCTGATGATCGTTCATTGTCTTCCACATCCCTAGCAAGGAAAAGATCAAGGGTGGTGTCTACATCTTCTTCAAGCCCACCTCCTTCTGATGATATGGATGAAAATTGGGAACCACCACGGCCGTCTGAGAGTGAGGCACACCATGATCTGACAAAGGTAGTTAAGCGTAAAAGGAAGGCCGTCGAAAAACTCATAGTTATGGAGTGTGATGAGGCTCAACAAGAAGTGGCGGATACTGCTGCTGATGAAGGCTCTCACGACGACGACCCAGTCATCATAAAGGTCACTGCAGCCCCAGCGGGCATGCAGCAAACAGACATTTTGACCCTAGCCCGAGAATCTGCTGAGCGTGATGATGATGTTGTCGACGAGGAGGCAATGGAAACACCACAATCATTGGAGTTAACTAGTACATCAACACCTACCACTTCCATATTTCTTCCTCGCCAGAAGGGACCTCCATCCACCTCGACCTCAATTAGTGGTGGTGAAAGTGAAAAACGTACTAAAGTTCGGCAATCCACATCCTCCACTTCATCTGGCATTAGCAGCCGGACCACCACCACCAGTATCGCCGCCTCCTCCGGCCCCCTCAGACATTTCAAGTCCCCAGTTTGGGACTTCTTTAGTGTTTGCCCAAAAAAGGAAAACGTTGCCATTTGTAGCATTTGTAAGCTTGCAGTTAGTCGTGGTAAGTTTGGTACCAACTATGGTACCGGAGGCCAGAGAGGTCATCTTCAGAGACAGCACGCTGTCCAATGGTTTGCGCACCTAAAGGAGATCAAGGACGCCCGAGTTGCAAGTCAAGAAAACGTTGATGTTTCATCTGATGATGACGAGGAGGAAGAAGACATGTCAAACACTTCACTTACACCCAGTACCCCTGTCAGCAGCACACCCCATGTGAGCCACACTAAGAGTGTGGGAGAGAGTGAGACACCAATGCGAAAAAGTTCATCAGCGAGCGTAACTGGGTCGAAGAAATCATCATCCTCCCGTAAATGCTTGGTCATGGGCAACATTAAAACCATGTTGTTTACAGAAGCTCAATATGAACGCAACCACCCACTGACGCGTCTGTATAACACTAAGCTGGCTAAAATGCTAGCTCTGGACCTTCTCCCTTTTTCTTTTGTAGAAGGGGTTGGTTTTCTAGAATTAGTAGCAGCGCTCTGCCCTAAATGGAAGGTTCCTAGCCGGTTCTATTTTTCCAGAGTTGCGGTTCCAGCACTACATGAAGATGTGCTGGAGGTGATTGGGGCAGCTTTGCAGAAGAGTGCTGTTCACACTATACATCTGACAACAGACATGTGGACCAGTGTCGCAGGTGCTGATTACATGTGCATCACTGCACACTGGGTCTCTTTTTCAGGGGTTAAAGCAAAGCTAAACGCAGGTGTTGAACCGGACCAAGTTTTTAAAGCTGCTCAGAAACATGCAACACTAGCCATGTTTGGCTTGGAGAAACGTCACATAGCACAAAACATTTTGGATGAGTTTAACACAAAGGTCCTTCACTGGCTGTCCCCAAAAAACCGCCAGATTGGTTATGTTTCCACGGATAATGGCGCCAATGTAGTTAAGGCCATGGACCTGGGTGACTATTTCAGAGTGCCGTGTTTGGCGCACTGTATAAACCTGGTTGTTAAAAAATTCTTGAGTGATACAGACAGCCCAGCATGCGAGGTAGTGGACACCTGCCGAAAAATGTGCAACCATTTCAGCCATTCTTTTAAGGCCCGGAAGCATCTGAGGAGCCTGCTACATGAACGTCGAATGCCAGTGAAAGCACTCATCCAGGAGGTGGCAACACGTTGGAACTCAACTTTCTACATGCTTGAGCGTCTGTATGAGCAGTATACGGTACTCGATCACTATTCCTTAAAACAGAGTACAGCTCAGAAGGACCTGAGGATGGGTGCGGCGCAATGGGACATAGTTAAAAGCCTGACAGGCATGCTTCGTCCTTTTGAGGTCTTCACGCGTGCAGTCAGCAAGGAGGACTGTAATTTGGGAAAAGCTATCCCATTGTTGTACATGCTGGAGCACCAACTGAAGGAGGTGTCTTCTGTGTTTCAAAAAGATGAAAAAAACCAAGACCCTTTTGTTTTTGCGGAGAAATTATTAGAGCGCCTACAAGGTGATGAACGTCTTAAAATGATCCACTCAGAACAGCATTACATTTGTGCTACTATTCTGGATCCACGCTACAAAAAGGCGCTGGCAGGCCGAGCATTCTTTCCTTTTGCTGATGAAGATGTTACAAAGTACAAAAATTGGCTAGCCTTGTCAGCCAAGAGGTTTGAAAGAGAACGGCAGAAAATTGAAGGAAAAGGCAGTACATCAGCAGGCCATCCCCAGTCAAAACAATCCACTTCTGCACCTGTGGCTGTGGCACAAGTGACCTCTCAGCCGGTAAAGACACCGGCAACCGGATCATCTGCACCAGACACAACAGTAACATTGGATGCTGAAGAGGATTGGCTAACTCGGCTTGGGTTTGGCTCTCAAAAGGTCACAGCAAAAGCTAAGCAAAGTGGAGGAACCTTGGAGGACCTTGAGGACTATCTGAATGACTCAACAAAGGTCTATGTTAATGCTGACCCATTGGCGTATTGGCATGGGAAAAAAGAATTGTGGCCACAGCTCTCCAACCTGGCTTTAAACTACTTGTCTTGCCCACATGCAAGTGTGTCTTCTGAACGTGTTTTCAGTGCTGCTGGTGGCATTGTAACTCCCAAACGGAGCCGCCTCTCGCCCAAAAATGTGGAGAGGTTAACAATGATCAAGATGAATCAGCACCTCATACCACCAGATTACAAAGTACGAGAAAGCACGCCGGATGAAGACGAGGTGGACAGCAACGTAGATGAGGGAATTTCTTCTCTGTTAGGTGACACTGAGCTCACCCTGCCTGAATTCCCAGAGTATGATGACGAAGCATTATTCTTATTCCCTGACACCGAGCCCTGAAAATGAGACATTGAATCAATAACTTTCTTTTTCGTCCTTATTCACTTTTATTCCTGTGTGTCTGTCTTTCTTTGTTGTGCACAGTTAATATAATTCAAACTTTAATCACCTAATCACAAAAACAAGCCCATCAGCAGAACTGCCTTCACTTGTTTGCTTATTGATTTGAAGGTGCCGCAGTCTGCATTCCTCAGGTTCACAAGTTCAGAAGAACATGCTCCTCTATCCTCCTCCTCCAGACTCCTATTTTCGCTCAAAGCAGAGGGCTGGATTACGCCCAATGAAGAAAGACTTAGCACTTGTGGGGGTGTTCTACTTCTTTGCGGGTGAGTTGACGGCTCTGGGGCCATTGCTGGGAAGGTCTAATACCGGATAAAAGTGGTTTGGACCAAATCGGAGGCTGAATTTTTTTTGTTTTTGCTGACTTGCTTGCCTTTGAGGTGCTCTTTGGGGGGGGTTCCGGGTGTTTGTGGGTGAGTTTTGGGGTCTGGGAGCACTGCTGGGACAGTCTAATCTTGATTGCATTTGCTTTTCAGGAAATCCGTGGTGAAAAACGGAAGTTATGGCCTAGCTGCACAGCACATTTGGACCGAAGGCCGAGAAATATTGTAAGTATGGGATTTTCCTTTTTGGCTGTTTGGGGGTGTTGTGCTTTTTGGCGGGTGGGTTGGCGGGTCTTGGGGCATTCCTGGGAAGGTCTAATACCGGATAGAAGTGGTTGGGACAAAATCCATGCAGAATTTTTGTTGTTGCTATTTCTGACATTTTGCTCAATGTCGCATTTTCGGGGGCCTGTTTGGGGGGCTTCCTGGTGTTTGTGGGTGGGTTTCGGGGTCTGGAAGCACTGCTGGCTATGGATACTTTAGTTTGCAAGAGGTTTGAAGCAAATCCATGGTGGCAGAGGGGAGTTAGGGCCTAGCTGCAGAGCACGCGCGGAGTGATTTTGGAAATTGGCAAGAAAATGACTAAGTCCACATTTTTGTACTTTTGCTTTTTGGCTGTTTGGGCGTCTTCTACTAGTTTTCTCCTGGGTTGACGGCTCTGGGGCCATTGCTGGGAAGCTCTAATACCGGATAAAAGTGGTTTGGACCAAATCGGAGGCGGAATTTTTTTGTAACTTAGGGTTCGTTAGGGTTAGCCCTAGCAGCAGGATTGCATGTGTTTTGGGGTGTTCTAGATTTTTGCAACTGAGTTCTGGGGTCTTAGAGCACTTGTGAGAATGTGTAATTTTGGTTGCAAGTCATTTGATGAAAATCCATGGTGGGAAAGGGGGGTTATGGCATAGTTAAAGAAAGCCTTTGCCACTATTCTCAACTTAGGGCTTGTTAGGGTTAGTAGTATTTCTATTGCATGTGTTTGGGTGGGGGGGTTTTCGAGTCTTGGAGCGATGCTGGCTATGGATACTTTTGCTTGCTTGCAAGTGGTTTGAATACAATCCACGGTGGGTAAGGGGGTATTTGGGCCTACTTTTACTTTCAAAGTACGTTTTGTCACCAGTTTTCTGCTAGGCCTCGTTTTTTGAGATCTGATTGGGGGTCTTCTACACTTTTGCGACTGGCTTTAGTAAGGGTCTGGGTGGGAGCACTGCTGGGAAGGTCTAATTTTGTTCTAAAACACAGTTTACAGTACACCTAGCTTGAGAGGAAAGATCCGCTAAATTAATTTGCCCATACTTATTTATCCTTCAAAAGGTGACTCAGACAGAGTGCGCACTTTCAAAAATATTGTACTGTCTATTAGGAAAATCAAAGTGTGACTTTTTGCACTACACAGCGTACATACCTTATATTTATTTATCAGTGGTGTTGTAATATTATATCACTTCCTGTTTTTCGTTCAATAATTTCAGGTCGGGTTTCAGTCTGTGCAATGGGGAAAAAAGGATGGAGTCAGGCTTCACATTAGCAAGCCGCAATTCAGCATCCGACAGGCAGGCAGTGGACAGGGTGTCTTCTGGTCACCAACATTGATGGACGAAGCGTCAGCTGGAATGGAGGAGTGCCGCTAATAAGAGGAATTGTTTGCTGCATGCAACTTACTTACCAAATTCAACAGAACAACTACAACAACATACAGATACAGTATCCATTGTTTTCTACTATGAGTGTGACTGGATTTCCTGGATCTCTCTCTGCTTCTAAATTGATCCCTACAGCCATTCTATAGGTTTTACTTCGGCAAATTTTTTAAACCTAATTTAATGTAGCCCTGTACTGTCGCATTCTGTCATTCACAGTTGTCGAAAGTACTACTTACTTTTCAGTAACAATGCATTCAGTAGTGCATGCACTTCCTTTATGTCACGTAAAAGATTTATGGTTAGCTTTGTACCCAAAAATTTCTTTATGTTCAATTATTGTTTGTCCATGCTGTGCTTTTTTTTCTCTCAACAAAACCTACCCAAAAAGAAACCCCCATTCCCATCCATTTTACAAACCCTAACCCTCTTCCCCCGGGCTGTGTGGTTTTGCTTGATGTGTGACTAAATGACATCACTAATTCCACACACTTGCTGGGGAGGATAAGGTCATAGCAACAGGCTGGTGAAGGAATCCGAGGATATATTCTAGACTTACTCAGCTTCAGTACTATTTCTTGTAGTAGTAGTCAATGTCAAAGAAATCCAACACAAGTACAAGTTATACTTTCAATACTTTACCATTTGTTAGGCTACATTGTGGCACTGTTCTAGTGTACTGTCACCTGCTATATTCTCTATCGTACCGTTGTAATGCTACAGTAAGGACACACCAGGTTTCATTTTCTTTTTTTCCATAGGCATGCAAGTGCCACTGTGTCACACCACTAGTACCACCGCAATGAGGAGGAAATTTCATCCGCCCTGGATTGCCAACCTTAATCGCCATTTCCCGTGGAGCCAGCCCTGGGCATAGCCCTACTTTCAAACACAAATTACAGGTAAGATAAGCGTTTGGTTGGAGGTAGTATAATGGAGTATTAGGAGAGACGAGAGATTGACGGTAGTACTACTAAAGTCCTAGGACTATTCAGGAAAACAAACTTACTGTTAAACCCCCACCCACCAGACTCAAAAGCAGTAAAAAACAGGTATGGTCAGATAAAGTTTAAAAACGTATATCATAGCGCTTAGCAGTTACATAGTGCGCTCGCATTTGCCGACTTTGTTTACTTTTTCCGGCCATTTTGTTTGTTGTGCCTCGTAGCGAGGCTCCCCAGCACGCACCCGCCTCCCGCTGCCCCTCCCTCCCACGGACTGCCTTCAGGCTGCTTCGCTGCCCACTACTCTGTGACCTCCTGATCCTCGTGACCAGTGGTCGCTCCCTGACCGATCTCCGCCTGGATATCTGGTATTTCCCCGCAACTGCCTCACCTGTGACTAATTAATTGATTTTCAGCTTCCAAAACGCTCGCATCTGCTAAATAATCATAGCGCTTAGCAGTTACATAGTGCGCTCGCATTTGCCGACTTTGTTTACTTTTTCCGGCCATTTTGTTTGTTGTGCCTCGTAGCGAGGCTCCCCAGCACGCACCCGCCTCCCGCTGCCCCTCCCTCGCCCCTCCCCCCCACCATCCATATATGACAGTAGTTCCCACGCGCAGCGTCCACGCGCAGCGACCGCGCCCAACCCGCGCTGAAGGTGCGCCAAAGGTAAGCCCGTCTACGCCCGTCCGCGCCTGGACCGCGCCCAGCGCCATACCCCCTGGCCCCCGTCCCTCCCAGCCCCCCCGCATTACCTACGATGCCGCCACCCTCCTAGCCCTTAACCCCGGTCGCGCCCCCAACTGCGTCCAAGCCGCTCCTGGACGCACCCATGGACCGTTCTCCTGCCTCTCCTGCAAATTTGCCGGCACCGACTACATCTCCGCTGCGACCACAACACACATTACCGACCCCAACCACCTAGAATGCATCCTTCTCAACACCCGCTCGGTCCACAGGCACGCCATTGACCTTTGGAACCTACTAGACACCATCTCTCCGGACGTCGCCTTCCTAACGGAAACATGGATGAACGCTTCCTCCGCCCCTGACATCGCCATCGCTATCCCTGATGACTATAAGATCACACGCAAGGACCGCACCGACCATACAGGAGGAGGAATCGCTATCGTCCATAAGAAATCAATCCGCATCTCAACCAGCTCTGACGCCAACCTCGCTAACTCCGAACACCTTCACTTCCAGATCCACATCGACCCCAAATCCACACTCCGAGGCACTCTCCTCTACAGACCACCAGGACCCCGCGCAAAATTCAGTGAAGACATCACGGACTTCATCACCCCACACGCACTCCCCTCCAAAGACTACATCCTTCTGGGAGACCTCAACTTCCACCATGAAAAGATCAACAACCGCAACACCGCCACCCTTTTGGACAACCTCGCCAACCTCGGACTTAAACAACTGGTCACTTCCCCCACCCACATCGCAGGTCACACTCTCGACCCCATCTTCACCTCCAGCAACCATGTCTCCTTCAGCCACACTACGGATCTCCTCTGGACTGACCACAGCTGCGTTCACTTCACCTACAACAAGCCGAAACCCACCATCCTCCTCCAACCAACTCTACAAAGAAACTGGAACAAAATCACCACAGAACAGATCTCCACATCGCTCCTTCAAACCTCCCCAGCCCTCTCTTCTAACGCCAACGAAGCCGCCTCCAACCTCACCCTTTGGTTATCCAACACCGCCGACAACTTAGCACCACTGAAAAAACGTCAACACAAACTTGGCATCAAGAAGGCCTCATGGTTCAACGACGACCTCAAGAAGTCCAAGAAACTGTGCCGCTCCCTTGAAAAGGCCTGGAAAAAAGACCCATCCACCAGCAACAAGGACGCCTTCAAAAGCGCCATCCGTACTCACCACCAACTGATCCGAAAAGCCAAGAAAACAGCATTCAAAGATCGACTTGACAACAACGCCCACAACAGCAAGGAACTTCTCAACATCGTCAAGGAATTCTCCAACCCCTCGGCCAACTCCAACGACATCACCCCCTCTCAAACCCTCTGCGATTCCCTAGCCTCTTTTTTCCACAACAAGATTGCTGACATCCACAACAGCTTTGACAACCAACCCGGAAGCCAACCCACCCCACCATCAGCTGACCTTCTTCCCCCCGTTAACACCCTTAACGCCTGGAACCCAATCTCCACTGAGGACACCATCCGCCTGGTGAATTCCATCCACTCTGGATCCCCCACTGACCCATGCCCTCACCACATCTTCAACAAAGCAGACTCCGTCATAGCTCCGCACCTCCGAGACGTCATCAACTGCTCCCTCAACTCCGCTACCTTCCCAGAAGACTGGAAACACGCTGAACTCACCGCCCTTCTGAAAAAACCAACAGCAGACCCCACCGAACTCAAAAACTACCGCCCCATCTCGCTTCTTCCATTCCCGGCCAAAGTCATCGAGAAAGCTGTCAACAACCAGCTCGCCGCCTTCCTCGAAGCCAACAAATCACTCGACCCCTCACAATCTGGCTTCCGAGCCAAACACAGCACTGAGACCGCCCTCATCGCAGCAACAGACGACATTCGAACTCTACTGGACAATGGAGACACAGTCGCCCTCATCCTCCTCGACCTCTCTGCAGCCTTCGACACAGTCTGCCACAGCACCCTTTTACAACGCCTCAGAAACATCGGAATCCAAGGAAAGGCACTGGAATGGATCACCTCGTTCCTCACCGGAAGAACCCAGAGAGTCCGCCTCCCACCATTCAAGTCCGAGGCCTCAGAAATCATCTGCGGCGTACCACAAGGATCCTCACTCAGTCCCACCCTCTTCAACGTATACATGAGCCCCCTCGCGGCCATCGCCCGCCAACACAACCTCAACATCATCTCTTACGCGGATGACACTCAACTGATCCTATCTCTCACCAAGGACCCCAGCACCGCCAAAACTAACCTACACGAGGGAATGAAAGAAGTCGCCGAATGGATGAAACAAAGCCGTCTGAAACTGAACTCAGACAAAACAGAAGTCCTCATCCTAGGTAAATCCCCCTCTGCATGGGACGACTCTTGGTGGCCGGAAGCCCTCGGGAAAGCACCCATCCCGACAGACCACGCACGGAACCTAGGCGTCATCCTGGATTCTTCACTCTCAATGAACAGACAAGTCAGCGCCGTATCCTCTTCCTGCTTTAACATTCTTCGCATGCTCAGAAAAACATTTCGCTGGATCCCCTCCGAAACAAGGAAAACAGTCACCCACGCTCTGGTCACGAGCCGACTGGACTACGGAAACACCCTCTACGCAGGTGCTACCGCAAAACTCCAGAAGAAACTACAACGAATCCAAAACGCCTCAGCCAGGCTCATATTAGACATCCCACGCAACGAACACATCTCTGGTCACCTTAAAGACCTCCATTGGCTACCCGTCAATAAGAGGATTACTTTCCGACTGCTTACCCACGCACACAAATCACTCTACGACATCGGACCAGAGTGCCTCAACTCTCGACTGTCCTTTTACACCCCCTCCCGCCAACTTCGCTCTTCCAGCCAAGCCTTGGCCACTGTACCTCGCATCAACAAGACCACCATGGGAGGCAGATCCTTCTCTTACCTGGCTGCCAAAACATGGAACTCACTCCCCGCTTACCTTCGCCTCACCCAGAATCACCTAGCGTTCAGAAAGCAGCTTAAAACGTGGATATTTGACAAATAATCCTACTCCCCTTCCTGAGCGCCTTGAAACCCTCTGGGTATGTAGTGCGCTATATAAATGTTATGACTTGACTTGACTTGACTGTAGCCCTAACAAAATAATCTCCCGCAAGACCCTCCCTAACCCCAACGATTGTCCTTCAAAAGTCCCAAAAACAACCCAACTCCCAATTCCCACCCCCCAAAAGTCTCTAAAAAAGGGGCAAGGGACACTACGGCAGGGTGCTGTTGACTTTAGCGGCCAGGGCATCATGCTCCTTGCGGAGGGTGGCATGGTCGAATCGGAGGCCCTCCACCAAGTTCTTATAGCTTAGGACCTCCTGCTCCAGGTAGGACACTCTGAGGCATAAGCAGCGCTGGCGTGCCTTGCAAATCCTGTCGGGGGCAGCTGCTGTCTTTGCTGCTCGGCGGTGGCGGTTGGCTTTGGTAGCCCGGCTCCGTACCGCTGGAGCACTGCGCTGGCTGGCAGCCCGTGGGGGCACGGAGGAGGATGCAGCTGTCCCAGTGAATGTTGTTGTTGTACCGGTAGCCTGCGTCTCCTCCTCCTCCAGGGCCATCAGCCGCCGATATTCAGCGACAGTGGCATCCAGCCTCCGTTGCCGGGCCATTCGAGCCAGCTCCCTCCTCCTTGATGGTCTCTTGGATTTGGAAGGAGCAACTAAATGAAGAAAGAAAGACATAGTCTGTAACCAATGCTCCTTAAGATTAACACAAAATGATTGAGCAGAAAGTTGTGTCACAGTACAAGTAGCAAATTGAAAGCACAGTACATAACTATTGAGGACAGAATCTATGTAACCTCCGACTTCTTCATCCTTGCTCTAACATTAGTAGGAGTTTAAGGAACAAATTCTACGAGCACTATGGACTTCCATTACAGTCAACTATGACAGTACACCAGTCTTATTATTCTTATTCTCTCTTGTTTAGGAAAATTGGTACGTTATCTTATGCAAGCCGGCATAATGCCAGCGCAGTGAACTTGCACCCGAGAAAAACAGACACACACCATGATGAGTGAGACAGACTTGCGTTAATGTCCCGGTCCAGTACATGCAGGTGGTGAAGCTCTTACTTTTCTATTACGGGTGGCCCTGAGAATACTCTGTTAAAAGGGCTACTGCTTAATTAATTTAGCTTTCACCCTACAGTGCAAATGAGTACTAGAAAAGGAAAATGAAGAAGCTAAATAATCTGATTATCTATCACTTCACATGGGATGAATTTGATGACATATGGGATGACTTTAGGTGCTTTGCTTATTATTGAGTGAACAGTGATACACCCACACATGAATGACGTACTCCTACTAAACTAAAGTTATTAAGAGAGGTAGGGAGTGTCCACCGTAATAAACGGATATATGCTGTGCTTGCAGTTGCAATACAAACTACTGCTACGATTCATGGTAGTATTTGGACAAAATTACAACTTCTTTTCCTTGCCTTTCCTACACTGGAACGGACGTGCGGGTGCGGTGTTACATGCTCTTCAAAGTAACACTTAGTTCATCCAGTGACCGTCTACTCTCTCTAGATACACATATGCTATCTAAGAGTCAGATAGTACCATGATCCAGGCATCCATCCATTCAAAGTATATGCACACATACAGTTTCTGTTTCACCCACCCAGGCTGTTCTCCTTCCACCCATCCTTGCTTCATCATTCACCCAGCCATGCACCATACCATATTCTTTCCTTCCCAGCCACCTCGGGACCAAGCAAACACATATCATTCTTCTTTGCCAGTCATCATTACATTTCTCGTCCTTCCACACTTACTTACACCCTTCTTTCGCTTTTCGTTCATCCCATCCATCAAGTTCATCTCAGATCTGATTGGGATTCTTCTCGCCAAAAACTTCACAGCTAAGTCGAAGTACATTTAGAGGAGGCTACTACCTGGTTGATTTATAATACACCTGTGCAGAAAGCACACTCTGCAGTCTTCAATCTCAATAAGTAAGGAATATATAGCTTACCTCTGCCCGCCACCAACGTGTGAACCCTCACAGGCATGTCCGGCACTTGCACCGCCTCCTCCCCAGAGTTGTTCCCCTCGTCAGAAACCACCACCTCCGCCCTGGCCCCGCCACCAGATGTTCCACCTGCAAAGTACATTTAAGAATGTTAGAATACACCACTCACTACTATATAATATTTGGTCTAGGAGGAAGAAAGAAATGTGAAAAAAACAGAATACAATGTAATAATTTGTGACTGTCTACTCTAAAGTAAAAATGTCCCTTTTTCCAGGGAAGGCGGTTGTCTTGCTGCACCTTTTTGGCAAAACTGATGAATGCTTGCTTTTTATTTTTAACACGCACCACTTTTTCTCCTAACAGGCAGAAGCTTGACTTCTAAGAACACGAGCAGGATCACGTTCAAACCAGGTGAGAGCTCGGCTCGACCACAAGAAATGTGTCCAATTAATCGTCAGCACTAAGCACTTTTCCATTTTCAGTTAAACGTTTACTTTTATGACAAACTTGATTTTAATAAATGTGTTTACTTTTAATAAAGCTTTTAAACTTAAATAGACTCTGTGGTTTTTGGTCCTCCAGACTAGAGTGGATGAGCTAAAGGTTTTGGAATTTTTGCAAGCATGAGTCCGTGCCTCTGACATCATTGGGGATCAATCATCGGTGACTTTGGGAGCTAAATGACTCTGCCACACTATCTAGTCAGTAAGGAGATTGGGGGTTCAACTACAAAGTCTGTTATCACTGAGGTATGTGGAAAGTCTAACAGCACCTATTATAATTGATAAGCTAAGCAATGCATTATTTAGTGTCCATAGTTCTGTTTGTGCAGATTTGTCCCTGCAACAGTAGTAGAATGGATTGTCCTACTATCCAAACCAAAAGTAAAGTAGTATCTTATTCTTTCTTGGTGGTCATTCACCTTTTTATTGTTGGCAATTGTCAAAGCATAAACATTTAGAAGACTTGAAAAGAAATTATGGACAATCCCAGAGGACTGCACTCAGTGCATAGAGCTATTGCTGACTAGAATGGGAGTTCAATGGAATTGCCAAATGTGCAATCTTAGTTCGCTACACAGACAGACTAATAAGAATAATCTAGTAATACCACAGGGAGTCATAGTCGAGGCAGGATAAGAATTTAGATCCAGTCTACAAGAAGATCAAAGACGATTTAGAAAAAATTGAATGAGGAACGCTAGGAAAAAATAAGTACTCTATATTAAAATTAAAACTTACTGGGGCCAGCAAAGGAGCCCTCGCCTGCTCGATCCTGGCCTGCATCCTGAACAGCACCCTCCTCCTCCTCCTCCTCCTCCTCCTCCTCCTCCTCCTCCTCCTCCTCCTCCTCCTCCTCCTCCTCCTCCTCCTCCTCCTCCTCCTCCTCCTCCTCCTCCTCCTCCTGTGTCCTCTTGCCCCTGGGGGGAGCTGATGTACAACATGAAAGAAAGAAAGACCAGAAAACATGGATGATATTTGTCAACCAAATCAAACATTTCAAAAGAACAATAACAAAATATTTTGTCAAAATAGCAAATAGACAACTATTCCACTGGATATATTGACCGATCTCATGTGGTCTACTACGTTATTAGTATTGCTTGATTTGTGGACCGTCGAATTGGAAACTTCTTATGTAACTCACTAAACAAAGTAATAAAAAGGTTTGCCTAGGATTGGCAGGCAGCAGTCCGCAGCACGCGAAGTGACAGACAAAGTCCATCGTGATTGCAGATCAGCGACAACACTAAAGTTTCCTACTACATTAACCAGTCATTAAAATACTCAAACTATCAATCCACCACCACTATTTCTTCTTATCGCCATGTGTACAAAGGAAGGACTGCACTTGAGTCTGTAGGGGCGGATTTAGAAGCCCCTTGCGGCTCTTTTGCTCCATTGTTGCGTGACTTTTGTGACGCAGCGGCAGAACAAAAGAGGCGCAATGGTGCGACGTATATTAACAACGTGATGCATATGGGAGATGCATCACGTTGTAAAGCCCTGCGCCATCAGGGGCGTTCCGGCGCAAGGGAGGGCATTCCTGCGCAGGAACGCATCCTAATAGTGGCTGAGGGAAATCTACAAGATTTCAATCACTCACTTTAACTACAATGATGCGTGACCCAAACCCTGCGCCTGCTTGAAGCAGACGTATGGCTTCACACAGCATTGGGGAGAAAGGGCACCCCAGAGCATTGATGGAGCTGCGCCATCGTTGCGACGCAACTCCAGCAATGCGCCGCCTTTACGGCACAGATGCGTAACGCTTTGGTGACGTTTTGGGCTCATGGTGCGCCGCATTGTAAATACGGCGCACCATGGGTGATGGTGGCGTTGCGCACAATTACTGGCGCATCCCTGCTACTTTGCAGGGATGCGCTGGTAATTAAAAATCTGAACCTTAGTGTCTAGCATTACACAGTTCTTTAAACTACACTCATACATAATTTCACAGGCCAATGAAATGTACACAAAATCGAAAACAAATAAGCATAGTAGCAACACTACTGAGAAGGAGAGCAGTGCACCTGAAATGCACAGAAGATTTTGAAATATAATTTACCTACAATGTAATGAGCAGCATTATTGCTCTTGGTAAAAAACAAAAATTTGCAATATAATATAACACACAGAGCAGGAGAAAACAGAGTAGTAAAGAAATAGCTACTACTCACCAAGCCCGGGGATCTCAAGGCAGAGCTGGTCGAGCAGATCGCGTTCACGGTCCAGGACATCCGTCCAGCGGTGGGTGGCCTGGTTGTAGGTGCGCCGGACCCGAGAGTGTTGGTACATGGCCCGGCACACCTTCTCCCACCGCTTCCGGCGCTCCCGGATCCTGTACCCGATACCGATGCTGCCGCCTGCCATGATGGTCCTGGGGAGGCGGCGCTGAACATAAAACATTAGTGCGCCCACCTCCTCCGGGCTGAAGATCTCCCGGGGTATGACCTTCTCCCCCCTCAAACGCCCGCACAGGAGCCGGGCACGGGGTGCGGGACCCTTCCCCTTCTCGGGATGCTTCCCGGCTCCCTTCACCATGGTCTGGGCAGAAAGGAAGCTAAATAATAAAGAAAATAGAATAGGGAAGAGAAGAAAAGTAAAGAGTTGAAAAAAGTAGTTTAAAATTAACCAAAAGTAGCAGAAAACACAAAAATATAGAGCAAGAAAAATAGAGAGATAGATAATAAGTAAAATAGATCAAAAAAAACTTCAAACAAGCAAAGGATGGCAGAGATACAGAGAGGATACCAAAAGCATTCCCAGAACGATAGCAATGAATGAGAAACAAGATGGCCGCGCCCATTCACGACCGCGCGGGTAAGTTCGCGTGAGATTTTCCTCGCGAACACCCGCGAAATTGTACTAGCGAGCCGCACACTTTGCGAGATTACACTTCGCGCCCGGAAACGGAAATATGTCATGCAAACAAGATGGCCGCGGCCTTGAACGACAGCGAGGGTAACTTCGCGCCTTGCGCTACAAGCGGCTCGCTAAAACGCACAAAACCTTGCGAACTAACATGCCGCAAAAAAACAAATCGCATATTCGCACAAATTCGCGGCTTCTGAATCCGATCTCGCGCAAGTTCGCGCCCCGCGAATCCCGTGAAATTGCAGAAAAACGAGTTTTGCAAAACTGAAAGCACTGAGCAGGAGCAAGAGTACACACTCATCATTAGTAACCATTCCCTATAGTTCTTCCTGACTGGGGCCCCTCCAGAGTTCAGTTGCTAGTTGCAACAATTGTAAGACCCTGCTCTGACCCTCACAGCAGGCTCATAGAATAGCTACAAGTAGGCCACAAAGGTCCTGGAAAAAAAAATGCACTGCAACAGAAAGCAAATTACTGATAAGGAAGCAGGTGCCAGACCTGGAATTTTAAAACAGTGACACATTAATAAACCAACCCCAAATTAATTCATGTCAGTTGAAGCAGGGCAGGTGTGATTGCTTTTCCCCCCATAATCTACAGTGATGATGAACCAGAGGGTGGCATTGATGTACCAGAGGGTGGCATGGGTGAAGCAGAGGGGGGCAGGGGTGAAACAGAGGGTGCTGGGAACCTGTGATGATGAACCAGACGTAAAAACAACATAGTCGCGACCGTTGCGAGCTGACAAGTAAGTTCGCAATTGCGAACTGGTACCAAACCCTCGCGAACTGGCACAAACCCTTGCGAACACAAAAAAAAAAAATCTGCAAAATCGCGAGAATTCGCGGATTTTGCGGATTGCGAGTTCGCAAACTTGCTAAATTCGCGAACGCCAGATTCTCAAAATTCGCCCATGCTTAGTGACGAGCCGAGCCACTTTGACACTTTGATCTGTATTGAACTCGCGCCCAGGCTCCTTCGTGCAGTGCTTCAAGGCGCTAAGAATAGGCCTTGTCTTGGGCTTACTGCTCATTATTACAAGGCAAACAGTGGCCCAAGGTGTTTCATAAATTTGAAAAAAAACTCAATCCACATCAAATGACGCACTTGCTTGGGGTACTGTAAGCCAGCTCAGTGGGTTAACATCGGGCTCATCCACTGTATTGTCGTGTTTTGCAGGCTGTTTTAGGATTGCTTATTTTTAGCATTACCTTTTTTACTCCTCTCCTATAATAACTCACATTTAGCTTAGTTGCTGCAGTTTTATAAAGCGTTTCATTACAAAGACGCATATTTATTACAGTTTCATCCTCGAGATGAGAACCTCTGTTGCTTTTATTCACAGGTCCAGCCCCCACTAAAGACCACGATGCTCACAAGGGATGCATGTAACTGAAATTCCCGGTGCACAATACGAGGGTCTGACAGTAAATCAAATAAGTCAGTCATGGAGTCACTAATCAAAACATCAATTTAACAAAGAGCATATGCACTTTAGCACTGATCAGCAGTGGTAAAGTGCCCAGAGTCATAAAAGCAACTAAAACAGGTCAGAATTAAAGTTCATGGATGACCCTGCAAAAAGGGCCAAGTGCAACAACTATATGCTAAAACTAGTTGTTTTGCATACCACTGTCTAGGCAACCTAGTAGTATGTTAGAATTTAATAATGTTATTCAGTCTGATGAGGAGTGGGTGTTCTATTCTGTATAGGTACCCTAATATAGGCCCGGGTAACATCATAACCCTTCACCTATATTCTTCCCCTACACTTCATACATAACGGGCTTTAGGATTGACCCTTTACCTAGTTTCAGTAATGCTCACAGTACCTGGAGTCTTCCCTGAACAATAGCCTCACACATTATGCATGAGGATTCATGGAAACTCAGCTGGACCTACATCTACTGCATAATAACTATGTACAAGGTTCATCCCCGACGTCATCCCAAGTCTGACAGTGGCACAGCAAGGTAGAACCCCTGGGGAGATGTACACTTCGGTACATCTAGTTAGGGTTGCATCGCACTAGTACCCATTTTACTGTCATGTATTTTATATTCTTGCCTGTATTCATGGTTTTGGCAAAATGGTAGAAATCTACATTCCTTTTACTATTCTAGTGTTTCTAGTAATTTATATATATCTCTGTCTAATGATTGTGTCAGCACACTTATCTTACACTAGAATAACGACAATAAATGCGTATTGAAAACGTCCCTACCGTTTAGTCTGTGTACCTCTTAGACAAAGTGAGCACGAGTGACTGAGCGAAAATTAGTACACTGTTTCCACGGTCCTGAGGGATCAGGGTTGTCATGTTCGATAGTTGCAAAAAACTATTCTTTCCTTCATAAAAAGAGTTTCTAGTGGCACTGTGAGCCAGCTATTACACAGGCTGACATACACGGTGGGGGTGTCTGGAATCAGTCTGGACACAAGGCATGTACACTGTATGTTGTCTTAACGCGCAGATCCTATGTAGGTTTTAAAGGAGCTAGAAGAGAGTCCTTGATGGAGAGAGATCAGATTGTTCTCTAGTGGCTGTTTCCACTCATGTTAAAGTAACGCAGAGGATTAAGATGCCTGCAGCAAAGAACATGTCCTTGTGTGTTCATAGGTTTACAGGCAACATTTAAAATGTAAAGGTAACTTTGCCGATTAATACTCCTGCTGGAGAGAGGGATTAGAGTTTTATCTAGTGGCTGTTTCAACTCATACTACCGTAGCACAGATGATTAAGATGCCTGCTGCAAAGAACATGTCCTTTTGTGTTCATAGGTTTACAGGCAACAATTAAAATGTAAAGGTAACTTTGGTGATTAATACTCCTGCTGGGGATAGGGAATAGAGTTTTATCTAGTGGCTGTTTCGACTCATGTTAAAGTGACCCAGAAGATTAAGATGTCTGCTGCAAAGAACTTTTCCTTGTGTGTTAAGACAATAAAACTGTAAAGGTAACTTTTCCAAATAATGTTCCTGCTGGAGAGAGATAGGAGTTTTATCTAGTGGCTGTTTCCACTCATGCTAAAGGAGTGCTGAGGAATAGGATGCCTGCTGAAAAGAACGTGTATTCTGAGGTTTTCAGGCAAAAATAAAAATGTTAAGGTAACTTTGGCGATTAATGTTCCTGCGAGAAAGAGAAGGAAGTTTTATCCAGTGGCTGTTTCAACTCATACTAACGTAGCACAGATGATTAAGATGCCTGCTGCAACAAACATGTCCTGTGTATCTATAGGTTTTTAGGCAACAATAAAAATGTAAAGCTAACTTTGGTGATTAATGTGCCTAAGGGAAAGAGAAGTAAGTTTTATCTAGGGACTGTTTCCACTCACGCCAAAGTAGTGCAGAGGATTAAGATGGCTGCTGCAAAGAACATGTCTTTCTGTGTTCAGAGGTCTTCAGGCAATAATCAAAATGTGAAGGTAATTTTAGAGATTAATGTCTATGCTGGAGAGAGATGGGAGTTTTATGCAATAATAAAAACTGTAAATGTAACTTTGGCAAATGATGTTCCTGCGGGAGAAGGTCGGAGTTTTATCTAGTTGCGGTTTCCACTTCAGCTGAAGTAACGCAAAGGATTAAGGGCAATATGTATCAATGTTAGGTTTTGCAATTCTCAAATGGATAATATTTGAGAATCGCTATTTGAGAATCACAAAACGCTATGTATGTAGGATTTGCAATACATTTTGCAAATCCTACATATTCCTGAATTGCAAATTGCGATTTGCAATTAAAGAATACCTCCCCATTCATTCATATGGGCCTAGAGGCCCATAGGAATGAAAGGGAAGACATTCTCAATTTGCGATTCCCAATTATAGAATCGCAAATTGAGAAGGCTATTTCAAGTGTGCCTGGGTGTCAAAAGGACACCGTGCTGCACCCCTAAAATAAGCATGAGTGCACATATGGCGAACATACATGCCCTAAGGCCATGTGTGTGCGCCACATGCCACTTTGAAAAATCCGAACACAAACACTGAAATTCTGTGTGTCCTTGTGTGTTCAGAGGTTTCCAGGCAATAATAACAAGCATTTGCAATGCAATAGGTCTCGCATTAATTAAGTTTGAGCTATTGGCATTGCTAAATATTGCAACACCAATTGCAACAAAAGTCTATAAATTGTAGGCCAAAAAATGTGTATGTATTTTTGAAGCAATGGTGAATATGTTTAAAGGTAAAGTGCTATACCAAACAACAAAAGAGTAACCAAACAAACAGAACTAATATTACCACTATGCAAGCAGTAGATAAGACAAAGGATTAGTAGGAGTCACTGTGATAAAAAGAACCCTCAAGCACCAACAAAGTTGGTGACCATGTTTCATCATTGGGTTCTAGTAGAAGGCAAGTGTGTTAGTGCCCAAAGTTTTGGTGAGTGAATTAAAACTAGGTATATCTGGGCCCCAACCAGATATTAATAAGGGACCAGTATTACCTACAGATAAAAAACAAAGTGAAAATGGATACTAGATGGTTAAGTAAATTTGAACCACCGTGTCCTCAGAAAAAACAACTGGTCAACATGTTTCTGCTATCAAGTGCTTGTTACACACTGCATTCATCAGGACCAAAAGACTCCCAGCCCATAGTCCGCGCACCCTAAAACGCAAACGCCAAGGCGGGAGGAAAGGTACTTTGTGTATTACAACAACTCACGAAACTGTCGTGGATTCAAATTTATTTCAGTTTATAAAATCTCCAATTCGGAGAATATAATGAAATTGCCTCGTAGGCTCGTGGCAGGGGAAACCTTCACGCCAGGAGACTTTTTGTCCAAGCGGCTGCCCGCAGGGTAACCTACTGCTAGCACATCCATGGCCCGGGGTATAAGAGTAACACCTTGACCCTGTTCTCTCTTGTTGTTTGGCTATAAAAGTAAAGTGCACCATACTACGATTGCTAAAATAGTTTATTGAGGATGCGTTAACAATTGATGTGTGCACTGATGGCTGGTGGTGTGTGTGCCTGTAGAAATTTTGCACTGATGGCTGGTGGTGTGTGTGCCTGGTGGAAGTATGCACTGCCGGCTGGTGGTGCGTGTGCCTGGTGAAAGCGTGCACTGACGGTTGGTGGTGTTTGTGCCCGGTGAAAGTGTGCACTGACAACTGATGGTGTCTGTGCCTGGTCTGTGTGGTTGTGTGTGTGCGTGGTTGTGTGTGTTGTTGTGTTTGTGTGTGGTTGTGGTTGTGGTTGCGGTTATGTGTGGTTGTGTGTGTTGTGGTTGTGTGTGTGGTTGTGTGTGTTGTGGCTGTGTGTGGTTGTGTGTGTAGTGTCTGTGTGCATGATTGTGGTTGTGTGTGGTTGGGTGTGATTGTGTGTGTGTGTGGTTGTGTATGGTTGTGTGTGGGTGTGGTTGTGTGTTTGCTTGTGTGTGTGGTTGTGTGTGGGTGGTTGTGTCTATGTGTAGTTGTGTGGGTGGTTGTGTCTATGTGTGGTTGTGTGTGTGTGTGTGTGGTTGTGTGTGTGTGTGGTTGTGTGTGTGGTTGTGTGTGTGGTTGTGTGTGTGTGTGGTTGAGTGTGTGGGTGTGTGGTTGTGTGTGTGCTTGTGTGTGTGTGTGGTTGTGCGGTTGTGTGTGGTTGTGTGTGTCTGTGGTTGTGTGTGTATGGTTGTGTGTGTGTGGTTGTGTTTGTGGTTATGTGTGTGTGGTTGTCTGTGTAGTGTGTGTAGTTGTGTGTGGTTGTATGTGGTTGTATGTGTGGTTGGGTGTGCTTGTGGGTGTGGTTGTGTGTGGTTGTATGTGTGGGTGTGGCTGGTTGTGTGTGTTTATGTGTGTTTGTGTGGTTGTGTGTGTGTGGTTGTGTGTGGTTGTGTGTGGTTATGTGTGTGTGGCTGTGTGTGTGGTTGTGTTTGTGTGGTTGTGTGTGGTTGTGTGTGTGGTTGTGGTTATGTGTGTGGTTGTGTGTGTGGTTGCGTGTTTCTGTGTGTGGTTGTGTGTGTTTGTGTGGTTGTGTGTGGTTGTCTGTGTGTGGTTGTCTGTGTGTGTGTTTGTGTGTGTGGTTGTGTGTGTGGTTGTCTGTGTGTGGTTGTGGTTGTGTGTGTGTGGGTGTGTGTGCGTGTGTGTGTGTGTTGTGTGTGTGGTTGTGTGTGTTATTGGCCCAAGACTAAAAGTACAATTAAAAGATAGATTAGATAGATTAGATAGATTAGATAGATTAGATTAGATTAGATTAGATTAGATTAGATTAGATTAGATAGATAGATAGATAGATAGATAGATAGATAGATAGATAGATAGATAGATAGATAGATAGATAGATAGATAGATAGATAGATAGATAGATCGTACGTACATCTGGCCAGTTAAATGACAAACCTTGCAACGTTGTACAAAGAAGTAAAGGACGGAGTTTTAGGGTATACACACTCGTAAACTAGGCATACTCTGAAGATTAGATATTTCATTTCCACCCGATTGAACCAACAGCAACCACCAATTAACACTACATAGAACATTCCAATCATCCCAAATTCAACAATTTCCCACTATGTCAAGATGAATACAGTCAACAAGAATTTCACTGCGAGGCCATACAAGTATAGAAATAGAAGCAATTATGAAAACATTGATCACAAAATAACAAATTTAATTGTTAACAGTAGCCTCTGATATTTACAGTGCTTGGAATAAAGCAGAAGGGCAGGTTTGTTTGATTATGGGCGGGTAATCCAGGCTGACTGCTGCTCTGTGGGTCATCTCTGAAATATCCATGAACACTGAATGGAGCTCATATATTCCTTTAGACACTCCATCCTGAGACAATGCTGCAGTGCTTCGTTGGGACAACGAGTCGCTATAAGGACTCACCTATACTCACGCTCACACACAGCATTGGTGGAGACCTATTTAGATACTGGTAAGGGCTTAGGGTCTTCCGAACAATTACAGATTTCAAAATAATACATGGTTACTTGCTGAGAATATAAAACAAAGGCATTCTGAACATTGTAAATCTAACTACCCTTAGACTGAGACAAGTCACGCTGAATGTATCACCATGCAGAGCGTGGGTCCTGGGATGTATATAAAGCACACACTTGACGCTTCTATTTTTAAGACGTTAGCCATCCTTTAACAATACTCCCTACCATTTTTGACCCAGTTGCACAGTACCTAATGTTTAAGATATCCTTGTTATTAAGAAAAAGGTAGTCTTCAAAGCGTTCTGCGCTTCCAGGCACTCTTTCGGCATACCATCAAATGGCAATAATAAATGCATAGAAAGCAAATTAGTCACACCGGACTAGGGCCAATGTGAGATCGCGGACTGTACACCAGTATAAAGTATTACATAAGATTTTAAAGTGCTGTCTGCATATAGCGCCAAGAGGCCGAACGGCGAGCGCTGAGCTTCACTAACACCCGGGGAACTCGGAACAAATGTTGAAATTATGTATACATTGAGCGGTTCCGACCCCATCCATACTCACTCCGGTGCTGTTGCGCCCTCACTCGTGCGCTTAGCAGCCTCTGGCAGGTATGTGTGAGCAGCCGACACACCGAGGTTCTCCCCGTCCCCTTCTCACAAACCCGGACCCTGGCACTGTCCGCCTCGCCGTGTGTGGGCAGGCAAGCCAGTTCAGGTGCTGCTCAAGCAGCCATAAAATGGCGATCCCCTTCATTCAGCACAATTACTTAATTTAATCAAGTTACAGCGGAGCCCCCACCAGGTAGGCGGTGAGACTGGCCTATTGTGTGTGGGGAAAAAAGAGCCCCGCTAATGTGATTGCGAAATAATTCGATGGCACTTCAAAGCAGATTAAAAGAGACATTTCAAAACATTTTAAACTATACGAAATCCTAAAGAGAAACGCGAATATGTATTCGTATTTTTGTTTAAATTAATACTTATGTTAAATATATGAGCATGAGGAATATAAAGTGAATATTTTCAAAAACAAAACAATTACAAATATTAAAACAGATTCCGTAGTACAGAGCTTCCAATTAAAAAATATAATTTAATATCAAATTTATTTTAGATAAATCATGAAAAGAAAGCTGTTCTAGAGTATTGCACACAGAGACTTTTTAATGTTTTTTCGTAGGTTTACAAGTCACTACTGATATCTAGGCAACACAAGAATAGACAATTACAAAAGCAAAAAAAAAAGTGTAGGTAAAATAATGTAAACACGCGACAGTACGGTTCCTCCCTTCAGCATTTATTAAAAAATAAACTGCAAACGGCACCAGCAACACATAATTTCTATCCAGAGATAAAGGTTAGTTCCACTCATAACACCGGTATGCAAAACGCATAATGCAAAAAGAAAACAAGCACAAATTATATGCAACGTTGTTGGTTCTAATTACTGCAAACTAGCTATCAACAAGAATATGAGTTAAAAAGTAATGCAGTGAATATATAAAAGCAATCCGCGGCGGACGTCAAAAGACCTGGACAGCCCAGCGCGACAGGTGCTCCTCTTTGAATGCAGACACCCCGGGCTGCGGGGGTTGGTCAGCAAACCGCGCTTCCAGCCCGGAGGTCCCAGACTGGAATATTCGTGCACACCATTTACCGTCACAAGGTAGGGCTACACTGGCCGTGTATTCACAAGCAATATAGCGTATTATTTTTTAATAATCAATATCATTAAATCAATATTTTTTATACTGCTTTCGTCAAAGTGTTTTCCCGTTAAATTCAACTTTTCCCCTCCCAGTACAGCGTCTTCAGGCTCCACGCTTTGCGAACCAAGAACTCCTAACCCACAATAAAATAGAAAACCAAGCTGATGCCATCGAAAATAGAAACCAGTCTCCCCTCAAACATATGCAACAAAAAAAAAAAAACGAGTGGTGCGCGCACCTTTAGAAACCCGTCTCCCCTCAAAGAATTGCTACAAAAAAAACAGATGAGTGGTGCGCGCGCCTTTCCTGCCATATGCTTTGAATTATCACGCATGAGTCTGGCCCGATAATTGGAAGCAATATGTCAGGAAATGCACGTAACAGACACCGATAGGCCAGGGGCGGAGCTATGCGCCCGCCTTTGACCTATGGTATGCTCGCTTTAAAACAAAAACACACGTGAAGGCCAATTGCAGACTGGAAAGGAAAAAACACACGCATGTGTGTGTGGAATTTGTGGATTTTACAGGTCCATTTTTAAAACACCAGTAAAAGGGCATTTTGCTCCGCTTCGCTCTGGGAGCCCTAAAAATATAAATGTAACTAGCACAGAGTATTGAGACGCCTGCTGCAAAGAACATGTCCTTGTGTGTTTAGATGTTTTCCGGCGACAATAAAAATGTAAAGGTAACTTTGGTGATTAATGTTCCTGCTGGAGAGTGATGGGAGTTTTATCTAGAGGCTGTTTCCACTCCTGCTGAAGTAGCGCAGAGGATTAAGGTGCCTGCTGCAAAGAACATGTACTTGTGTGTCTGTAGGTTTTTAGGCAACAATAAAAATGTAAAGGTACCTTTGGCAATTGAAGTTCCTGCTGGAGATAGATGAGAATTTTATCCAGTGGCTGTTTCCAATCAAGCTAAAGTTTTGCAGAGGATTAAGATTAACCCTGGGTGAAGCACTACGCTACGCTCACGTAGTTTGCGAAGGTTGCGCAACTTCGCACTATGCGAGTTGCACGTTTTATCTAGTGGCTGTTCCACCTCATGTTTTTTTTCATTTTTTTTTAACCTTTATTTTTCCAATTTTTGCAACATACAACAGTCAAATCCCCCCCTCCCCCCACATAGGCATCAATTAAATCAGCATTGCACAGATCGATGGACTCATTATGGCACTCCCTGGATTAAGACCACAACCGGGAGGAAGGACTTCCATGCGACAGAGCAGTGTATTCATCAGCACATTACAAAACACGTGAGGAATTCAGGCCGGGTATTAGCATGCACCCCACAATCAATCACTCATAAGTCTGCCTCACCTTCCCCCTCTAGGCCCGATTCCAACGAGGAGGATAACTCGCCGCTGGCCCCCTCCGAGTCAGAGAGGGACTCCATGCCAAAACCTGCCATACACATTGTACGCCATGCCATTTGTCATCTTTTCTGGTGTGTTGCATGTGCGTTTCCTCGGCGAGTACCCACTCACGTACATCTTTGAGCCAAGTGTCCACCCCAGCAGGGCCGGCCCTAGGCATGTGCAAACTGTGCACCTGCACAGGGCCGCCAAACCCCAGGGGCCACCACGTCTCCTGTCGTTGAAGGGGGCCCCTCAGCTGAGCTCTCGGTAGAGAGCTGTCTCTCTCTCTCTAAAGCAGCTGCTGCTGCCTGCAGCCTGCTCCTCGCTCCTTGCGCTGCTGACCTTTGACTGAAGAGAAACAAGGTATCAACTTCCATGGTTTCTCTTCAGTCAAAGCCATGAGCCAGGCCCGGAAAGAGGAGGGGGTGGGGGCCCTAGGATGGTGCATTCTCCTCAGGGCACTATTCCTTTGAGAAGGGAGGAGGCCAGGGCTGTCTGTGAGGGGTGAGGGGTTGTCAGGGTTTGGGGGCCTACATGGGCTGGGGACCTCCTAATGTGATTGTGGCACCCTTAAAAAAACTGCTTCCCTGCCTCCCCTACAAGTTATCTAAAGGACACAATTACAGTGTTGAAGCTGGCTCTGTTACCACATCAGCATTTTAAAAGCATGCTTACATTTTCTGGATGATTTCAGCCGGCTCGACTGCGCATGTCTAACATGCGAAAGTGAAAGCGATTTGCACACCCCTCTTGAGTGGGCCTCGGTAAATGTGGAGAGCTGGCATGCTGGCATGTGGCGAAGACGCAGTGTTCTGCTATGTGATTGTGCACAGGTTGGCCCATGGTGAATTATAATTATTAGAAAGAACGCTCCAGATGCAGAAGCACTTCCTCAGCCACCAAGTTGTGGACAAGGAACGAGACAGTGAGTAAGTGTATTTTTATTGTTGAAAGGTGAAACAAAGGTCTCGGTGGAATGGGATAACGGGCCTGCAAGTAAGGGAAGATTATCTGATCTCTGTTCAGACAGCCTGTAGGTCCTTTCTCCAACATACGTGCCTGTGTAATATAGTTTGTAATCACTGTGACATTTTTAGGAACTTTTATACATAATAGAAACTGTGTTTTCCGACAAGTCATGGTTCTTTTAAACAAAATACAATTTTAATTGCTTGCTTTATCGTAGTCCGTTTCAGCTCACCCTGACATCTGTTTAAGTCCTCCGAGTCATTTGTTATTCTCTCGGTGTACCAAGTCAACCTTCCCTCTGAGTTCGGTAAGCTGAGTTACAGTGACAATCGTTATGTACAGCACATAGAGGTGTCAAAATGGCATTTGTACAAACATTTATTTTATTGTGAGAGAAAAGCTTCCTCATTAAAACATGAATGCATGTGAGGGTGATGTGCTCTCTGCCCACCCTTGTTTGGGCGATATATTGTTGGTAGTTCTTAGTATTTAGTGTGTATCCTTTGCTTGGGATGGTGGCACTTTCCTTGTATAGCCAGAGTACATATGGATACTGGATGGAAACTGCAAACTGATAGTAGAGCACCTGCCATGCATTTACTAAAAATAAAAAGCTTGTCTATTGGGTCAAAATTATTTTGTTTGAAGAAAGTGATCAGCTTACGTTTTGGAGTCCAGGCGGAGGGGGAGAAGGGTACAAGGCAGAGGGGAGAAGGGTGCAAGGCAGAGGGGAGAAGGGTGCAAGGCAGAGGGGAGAAGGGCGGAAGGCAGAGAGGAGAAGGGCGCAAGGCAGAGAGGAGAAGGGCGCAAGGCAGAGAGGAGAAGGGCGCACGGCAGAGAGGAGAAGGGTGCAAGGTAGAGAAGGGTGCAAGGTAGAGAAGGGTGCAAGGTAGAGAAGGGTGCAAGGTAGAGAAGGGTGCAAGGTAGAGAAGGGTGCAAAGTAGAGAAGGGAGCAAGGCGGAGGGGAGAAGGGTGCAAGGCAGAGGGGAGAAGGGTGCAAAGCAGAGAGTAGAAAGGGTGCACGGTAGAGAAGGGTGCAAGGCAGAGGGGAGAAGGTTGCAAGGCAGAGGGTAGAAGGTTGCAAGGCAGAGGGTAGAAGGTTGCAAGGCAGAGAGGAGAAGAGTGCAAGGCAGAGGGGAGTAGGATGCACGGCAGAGAGGAGAAGGGTGCAAGGCGGAGGGGAGAAGGGTGCAAGGCGGAGGGGAGAAGGGTGCAAGGCAGAGGGGAGAAGGTTGCAAGGCAGAGGGTAGAAGGTTGCAAGGCAGAGAGGAGAAGAGTGCAAGGCAGAGGGGAGTAGGATGCACGGCAGAGAGGAGAAGGGTGCAAGGCGGAGGGGAGAAGGGTGCAAGGCAGAGGGGAGAAGGGTGCAAGGCGGAGGGGAGAAGGGTGCAAGGCAGAGGGGAGAAGGTTGCAAGGCAGAGGGTAGAAGGTTGCAAGGCAGAGGGTAGAAGGTTGCAAGGCAGAGGGTAGAAGGTTGCAAGGCAGAGGGGAGAAGGTGCAAGGCAGAGGGGAGAAGGGTGCAAGGCAGAGAGGAGAAGGGTGCAAGCCAGAGGGGAGAAGGGTGCAAGGAAGAGGGGAGAATGGTGCAACGGGGAGGGGGAGATGGGTGCAAGGCGGAGGGGAGAAGGGTGCAAGGCGGAGGGGAGAAGGGTGCAAGGCGGAGGGGAGAAGGGTACAAGGCAGAGAGGAGAAGGGTGCAAGGCAGAGGGGAGAAGGGTGCAAGGCAGAGGGGAGAAGGGTGCAAGGCAGAGGGGAGAAGGGTGCAAGGCAGAGGGGAGAAAGGGTGCACGGTAGAGAAGGGTGCAAGGCAGAGGGGAGAAGGTTGCAAGGCAGAGGGTAGAAGGTTGCAAGGCAGAGGGTAGAAGGTTGCAAGGCAGAGAGGAGAAGAGTGCAAGGCAGAGGGGAGTAGGATGCACGGCAGAGAGGAGAAGGGTGCAAGGCGGAGGGGAGAAGGGTGCAAGGCAGAGGGGAGAAGGGTGCAAAGCAGAGAGTAGAAAGGGTGCACGGTAGAGAAGGGTGCAAGGCAGAGGGGAGAAGGTTGCAAGGCAGAGGGTAGAAGGTTGCAAGGCAGAGGGTAGAAGGTTGCAAGGCAGAGAGGAGAAGAGTGCAAGGCAGAGAGGAGAAGAGTGCAAGGCAGAGGGGAGTAGGATGCACGGCAGAGAGGAGAAGGGTGCAAGGCGGAGGGGAGAAGGGTGCAAGGCAGAGGGGAGAAGGGTGCAAGGCGGAGGGGAGAAGGGTGCAAGGCGGAGGGGAGAAGGGTGCAAGGCGGAGGGGAGAAGGGTGCAAGGCAGAGGGGAGAAGGGTGCAAGGCAGAGGGGAGAAGGTTGCAAGGCAGAGGGTAGAAGGTTGCAAGGCAGAGGGGAGAAGGTGCAAGGCAGAGGGGAGAAGGTGCAAGGCAGAGGGGAGAAGGGTGCAAGGCAGAGAGGAGAAGGGTGCAAGGCAGAGGGGAGAAGGGTGCAAGGAAGAGGGGAGAATGGTGCAACGGGGAGGGGGAGATGGGTGCAAGGCGGAGGGGAGAAGGGTGCAAGGCGGAGGGGAGAAGGGTGCAAGGCAGAGGGGAGAAGGGTGCAAGGCAGAGGGGAGAAGGGTGCAAGGCAGAGGGGAGAAGGGTGCAAGGCAGAGGGGAGAAGGGTGCAAGGCAGAGGGGAGAAGGGTGCAAGGCAGAGGGGAGAAGGGCGCAAGGCAGAGGGGAGAAGGGCGCAAGGCAGAGAGGAGAAGGGCGCAAGGCAGAGAGGAGAAGGGTGCAAGGCAGAGAGGAGAAGGGCGCAAGGCAGAGAGGAGAAGGGCGCAAGGCAGAGAGGAGAAGGGCGCAAGGCAGAGAGGAGAAGGGTGCAAGGCGGAGGGGAGAAGGGTGCAAGGCAGAGGGGAGAAGGGTGCAAGGCAGAGAGGAGAAGGTTGCAAGGTGGAGAGGAGAAGGGTGCAAGGAAGAGGGGAGAATGGTGCGAGGGGGAGAAGGGTGCAAGGCGGAGGGGAGAAGGGTGCAAGGTGGAGAGGAGAAGGGTGCCACGGGGAGGGGAGAAGGGTGCAAGGCAGAGAGGAGAAGGGTGCAAGGCAGAGAGGAGAAGGGTGCACGGTAGAGAAGGCTGCAAGGCAGAGAGGAGAAGGGTGCAAGGCAGAGGGGAGAAGGGTGCAAGGCAGAGGGGAGAAGGGTGCAAGGCAGAGATGAGAAGGGTGCAAGGCAGAGGGGAGAAGGGTGCAAAACAGAGGGGAGAAGGGTGCAAGGCAGATAGGAGAAGGGTGCAAGGCAGAGGGGAGAAGGGTGCAAGGCAGAGAGGAGAAGGGTGCAAGGCAGAGGGGAGAAGAGTGCAAGGCAGAGGGGAGAATGGTGCAAGGTAGAAAAGTGTGCAAGGCGGAGGTGGAGAAGGGTGCAAGGGGGAGGGGGAGAAGGGTGCAAGGGGGAGGGCGAGAAGGGTGCTGCAAGGCAGAGGGGAGAAGGGTGCAAGGGGGATGGAGATGAAGTTAAAAATGTGCCCCCCCCCCGGAAACATTTCTGCGGATGCCCATGGAACGCACACTACTTTGTGAGAGAGAGTGGGAGAGAGTGGGAGAGAGTGGAGAGAGAGAGTGTGGAGAGAGAGTGTGGAGAGAGAGAGTGGAGAGCGAGAGTAGAGAGCGAGAGTAGAGAGCGAGAGTAGAGAGCGAGAGTAGAGAGCGAGAGTAGAGAGCGAGAGTGGAGAGCGAGAGTGGAGAGAGAGTGAGGGTGGAGAGAGAGGGTGGAGAGAGAGGGTGGAGAGAGAGAGTGGAGAGAGAGTGGAGAAAGAGTGGAGTGAGGCAGTGGAGAGAGAGTATAGAGAGAGTGGAGAGAGAGAGTAGCGAGAGAGTAGAGAGAGAGAGAGCCAGTGGAGAGAGAGTGGAGAGAGAGTAGAGCGAGTGGAGAGAAAGACAGTGGAGAGAGTGGAGAGAGAGAGTGGAGAGAGAGAGTGGAGAGAGAGAGTGGAGGGAGAGAGGGTGGAGAGAGAGAGTGGAGAGAGAGCATGGAGATAGAGTAGAGAGAGAGTGGAGAGAGAGTAGAGAGAGAGTAGAGTGGAGAGAGAGTGGAGCTAGACAGTGGAGAGAGAGAGAGTGGAGAGAGCATGGAGACAGTGGAGAGAGTGAGCAAGAGAGTGGAGAGAGAGAGAGTTGAGGGAGACAGTGGAGAGAGAGTGGAGAGAAAGACAGTGGAGAGAGAGAGTGGAGAGAGAGTGGAGGGAGAGAGAGTGGAGGGAGAGAGAGTGGAGGGAGAGAGAGTGGAGGGAGAGTAGAGAGAGAGAGTGGAGAAAGAGTAGAGAGAGAGAGTGGAGAGAAAGTGGAGCTAGACAGTGGATAGAGAGTGGAGAGAGAGAGAGAAAGTGGTGAGAGAGACAGTGAAGAGAGAGAGTGGAGAGAGTGGAGAGAGAGAGAGAGAGAGAGAGAGAGAGAGAGAGAGAGAGAGAGAGAGAGTGGAGGGAGTGGAGCTAGACAGTGGAGAGAGAGAGAGAAAGTGGAGAGAGAGACAGTGTAGAGAGTTGAGAGTGGAGAGAGAGAGTGGAGAGAGAGAGTGGAGAGAGAGAGTGGAGAGAGAGAGAGAGTGGAGAGAGAGAGAGAGAGAGTGGCGAGAGAGAGAGAGAGTGGAGAGAGAGAGTGGAGAGAGAGAGAGTGGAGAGAGAGAGGAGAGAGAGAGAGGAGAGAGAGTGGAGGGAGAGAGTGGAGGGAGACAGTGGAGGGAGACAGTGGAGGGAGACAGTGCAGAGAGAGAGTGTGGAGAGAGTGGAGAGAGAGTGGAGAGGGAGTGGAGAGGGAGTGGAGAGAGGGTGGAGAGAGTATATAGAGGGTGGAAAGAGAGTGAGACAGAGAGTGAGAGAG
Organism: Lissotriton vulgaris; assembly: GCF_964263255.1. NCBI lineage: Eukaryota > Metazoa > Chordata > Amphibia > Caudata > Salamandridae > Lissotriton > Lissotriton vulgaris. Next base: position 502,025 of record NW_028250077.1, read on the forward strand.
AGAGTGAGAGAGAGTGAGAGAGAGAGTGAGAGAGTGGAGGGAGAGAGTGGAGGGAGAGAGGGAGAGAAAGAGAGAGTGGGGAGAAAGTAGAGAGAGAGTGTGAAGGGAGAGAGGGTGGGGAGAGTGGAGAGAGAGTGGGGAGAGAGTGGGGGGAGAGTGAAGAGAGAGTAGAGAGAGTGGAGGGAGACAGTGGAGGGAGATAGTGGAGAGAGAGTGGAGAGAGAGTAGAGAGAGAGAAAGTGGAGAGACAGTGGAGAGAGAGTGGAGAGACAGTGGAGATGGAGTGGACAGAGTTGAGAGAGAGAATGGAGAGAGAGAGAGAGTTGAGAGAGAGAGAGACTGACTGACTGACTCAGAGACTGAATACTGACTGACTGAGAGACTGACTGGCTAGGAAACTGACAGAGAAAGAGCAAGATTGGCTGACTAAGAGAGTGACTGACTGACTAACAGAGAGAGAGAGACTGATTGAGAGTGAGACTGACTGGCAGAGAGAGAGACTGACTGAGGTAGAGAGATACTGACTGACTGACTGAGGTAGAGAGATACTGACTGACAGAGAGAGAGGCAGAGACCGACTGACTGAGAGAGATAGACTGATTGACTGCAAGAGAGACTGACTGACTGAGAGAGACTGACTGACTGAGAGAGACTGACAGAGAGAGAGAGAGAGACTGACTGAGAGGGGGACTGACAGGGAGAGAGAGAGAGAGAGACTGACTGAGGTAGAGAGACAATGACTCACTGAGAGAGACTGACTGACTGGGAGAGAGAGAGACTGACTGGGAGAGAGCGAGACTGGCTGACAGAGAGAGAGACTAAGAGAGAGAGAGAGAGACTGGGAGACATACTGGCTGAGAGAGAGACTGCCAGAGAGAGAAAGACTGACAGAGAGAGAGACTGACTGACAGAGAGAACAGAAACTAAAGAGGGCCCATGGAGCTTTGTTTACTTTTCTGTTGTCTCCATTTCTTGCTCTTTCCATAACACCTCAAGCAGTAAATAAGAGGCCGTCGAAAGTCCAAGGTTAGACACGCCTGTGATGTCACTGGGTGTGAAAGGGAGTGACATGTCGCTTTTGTCACCCATAACATTTTGGCGAATCGATGTCCATGAGGGTCCGGACCCCTCTTCCGGGGCCCCCACCTACGCTCCCTGCACAGGGCCACCATGAGCCTAGAGCCGGCCCTGACCCCAGGGCCCTTTGTCCCATCCACGTAATAGCCCCCCTGCGCCTTGCCAATACCAGCATCAACTGCAGCAACCTGTACGGAAGTTTCCTTTTTCTGGGCTTGGGAACCAATCCCAGCATGCAGTGCAAGGGGGACAATTCAATTCGGAGGCCGGTAGTAGCTGCTATGCGTCTCATGACCCCCACCCAGAAGCTCCCCACCTGCGAATACTCCCAGGCCATATGGAGAAAACCCACCCCCGTGTCACATCTGGGGCAGTTATCCTACCTGTCTGTCAAATAACGGGACATCGTTATCGAGGTAATATAGGTGCGATGAAGGAAATTGTAATGAATGAGCTTGAAGCGGGCATTGCAGGACACTCGCTTAGTCAAGGCCCCTATACGCTTCCGCCGTCCGTGGTCCAGGGGCATACCCAGGTCCTCCTCCCAGGCCGCCCATGACAATGGGACCGGGGAGGCTGAATCACGTTTCATCACCGCGTACAATAAAGTAATCAATTTACATCCCCTGCCACAGGACAATACGATATGAAGCATGTGGGTCGTTTGGGGGTGTCTCCGGACACTGCGGCCACACCGATCGCACAATGGCATGCAGGCCCTGGTATTGAAGAAATTGCCCACCGCCGAGACCAAAAGATTCCTCCGCTTGTTCATAAGTGAGGAAGCTCTCCGAGGGGTATAAGTCCGCAAGCATCTCACAGCCCCGAGTTCCACCTCATGTTAAAGTGACGCAGAGGATTTAGAGCCCTGCTGCATAGAACGTGTCTTTATGTGTCCAGAGGTTTTCAGGTAACAATAAAAATTTAAAGGTAACCTTGGCAATTAATGTTTCTGCGAGAGAGAGATAGGAAGTTTTATCGTATGGCTGTTTCTACTCATGCTGGAGTTGCTCAGGGGATTAAGATTCCTGCTGCAAAGAACATGTCCTTGTATTACAAGAGGTTTTCAGGCGACAATATAAATGTAAAGATGACCTCGGCAATTAATGTTCCTGCTGGAGAGAGATGGGAGTTTTATCTAGTGGCTGTTTCCACTCATGTTAAAGTAGCGCAGAAGATTACGGTCCCAACTGCAAAGAACAGGTCCTTGTGTGTCTGTTAGTTTTTAGGCAACAATAAAAATTTAAAGGTAATTGTGGCGATTAATGTTCCTGCTGGAAAGAGATGGGAGTTTAATTTAGTGGCTGTTTCCAGTGATGCTAAAGTAGCGCAGAGAATTAAGATGCATGCTGCAAAGAACATGTCCTTTTGTGTTCAGAGGTTTTCAGGCAACAATACAAATGTAAAGTTAACTTTGGCGATTAATGTTCCTGCTCTAGAGACATGGGAGTTTTATCTAGTGGCGGTTTCCACTCATGTTAAAGTTGCGCAGAAGATTACGGTCCCAACTGCAAAGAACATGTCCTTGTGTGTCTAAGTTTTTAGGCAGCAATAAAAATGTAAAGGTAAATTTGGCGATTAATGTTCGTGCTGGAAATAGATGGAAGTTTTATCTAGTGGCTGTTGCCACGCATGCTAAAGTGGCGCCGAGGAATAAGATGCCTGCTGCAAGGAACATGTTTCTGTGTGTTCAGAAGTTTTATACCAACAATAAAAATGTTTAAGGTTACTTTAGCATTTAATGTTTATGCTGGAGAGAGATGGGATTTTATGCAATAATACAAATGTAAGGGTAATTTTAGCTATCAATGTTCCAGCTGGAGAGAGATCGGACTTTTATCTAGTGGCCTTTTCCATTGATGCTAAAGTAGTGCAGAGTATTACGATGCCTGCTGCAAAGAACATGTCCTTGTGTGTCTAGGTTTTTAGGCAACAATAAAAATGTAAAGGTGACTTTGGCGATTAAGGTTCCTGCAGGACGGTAATGGAAGTTTTATCTCGTGGCTGTTTCCACTGATGCTAAAAGATTAAAGAGTATTCAGATGCCTACTGCAAAGAACATGTGCTTGTGTATCGAGAAGTTTTCAGGCGACAATAAAAATGTAAAGGTAACTTGGGGAAAAAAAGTTCCTGCTGGAGAGAGACATTAGATGTTCCGACTCATGTTAAAGTGACAAATGCAGAGAACATGTCCTTACGTGTCCAGAGGTTTTCAGACAACAATAAAAATGTAAACGTAACCTTGGCAATTAATGTTTCTGCAAGAGAGAGATAGGACGTTTTATCTAGAGCCTGTTCCAACTCATGTTAAAGTAGCGCAGAGGATTAAGGTGCCTGCTGCAGAGAACATGTCCTTGTGTATCGAGAGGTTTTCAGGCAACAATAAAAATGTAAAGGTATCTTTGGTGATTAATGTTTCTGTGGGAGAGAGATCGGAAGTTTTATCTAGGGGCTGTTTCCACTCATGCTCAAGTAGCGCAGAGGTTTAAGGTGCCTGCTGCAAAGAACATGTCCTTGTGTGTCTGTAAGTTTTTAGGCAACAATAAAAATGTAAAGGTAACTTTGGTGGTTAATGTTCCTGCTGGAGATAGATGAGAGTTTTATCCAGTGGCTGTTTCCAATCAAGCTAAAGTTTTGCAGAGGATTAAGATTAACCCTGGGTGAAGCACTACGCTACGCTCGCGTAGTTTGCAAAGTTTGCGCAACTTCGACTACGCGAGTTGCACGTAGCACAGTGCGAACACGCGTAGCGCAGCGTAGCGTAGTGCAGTGGTCATTTTTTGCTTGCTGGCGGTCCTGAATGTCATGTTGGCGACCGCGAGCAAGCAAAATGACATCTCGGCGAGACTTTTTCCTCGTTCGCAATCAGCAGCATCTAGTTGCAGATCGAGTGCTGAAAATAAACCTCCCAGTGAGATTTTCAACGCGGGGAGGTCAGGTTTCTCATTGCGAGTGGTCGCGTATGCTCGCGATGAGAAACTACCAGTCCGCGTTGAGAAAGCTGCTGCTCGAGTAAAAATCCACGCGAGCGGCAGAAAACTACAGCTCGCACTGTGCAAGATGCTGTTTTCAATGATTGCACAGTGCCGGATGCTTGTCCGCACTGTGCAATCATTGAAAACTCATCTTGCACAGTGCGAACATGCTACTACGCAGCTCGCGTAGTACGAAGTGCACTACGCGAAGTGCACTTTGCGTAGCTTCGCGTAGCGCTACTTCGCAAACTATGCCCACCCCTAAGATGCCTGCTGCAAAGAACATTTCCTTGTGTATTCAGAGGTTTTCAGGCAACAATAAAAATGTACAGTCAACCTTGGCAAATAATGTGTCTGCGTGAAAGAGATTGAAGTTTTATCCAGTGGCTGTTTCCACTCATGCTAAAGTAGCGCAGAGGATTAAGATGCCTGCTGCAAAGAACAGGTCCTTGTGTGTCTGTTAGTTTTTAGGCAACAATAAAAATTTAAAGGTAATTGTGGCGATTAATGTTCCTGCTGGAAAGAGATGGGAGTTTAATTTAGTGGCTGTTTCCAGTGATGCTAAAGTAGCGCAGAGAATTAAGATGCATGCTGCAAAGAACATGTCCTTGTGTGTTCAGAGGTTTTCATGCAACAATAAAAATGTAAAGGTAACTTTGGCGATTAGAGTTCTTGCAGGAGGGAAATGGAAGTTTTATCTAGTGGCTGTTTCCACTGATGCTAAAGGATCACAGAGGACTCAGATTCCTACTGCAAAGAACAGGTCCTTGTGTATCGAGAGGTTTTTAGGCAACAATAAAAATGTGAAGGTATCTTTGGTGATTAATGTTTCTGTGAGAGAGAGATCGAAGTTTTATCTAGTGGCTGTTTCCACTCATGCTCAAGCAGCGCAGAGGATTAAGGTGCCTGCTGCAAAGAACATGTCCTTGTGTGTCTGTTAGTTTTTAGGCAACAATAAAAATGTAAAGGTAACTTTGGTGGTTAATGTTCCTGCTGGAGATAGATGAGTTTTATCCAGTGGCTGTTTCCAATCAAGCTAAAGTTTTGCAGAGGATTAAGATTAACCCTGGGTGAAGCACTACGCTACGCTCGCGTAGTTTACGCAACTTCGCAATATGCGAGTTGCACGTAGCACAGTGCGAACACGCTTAGCGCAGCGTAGCGTAGTGCAGCGGTCATTTTTTGCTTGCTGGCGGTCCTGAATGTCATGTTGGCGACCGCAAGCAAGCAAAATGACATCTCGGCGAGACTTTTTCCTTGTTCGCAATCAGCAACATCAAGTTGCAGATCGCGAGCGCGGAAAATAAACCTCCCAGTGAGATTCTCAACGCGGGGAGGTCAGGTTTCTCATTGCGAGTGGTCGCGCATGCTCGCGATGAGAAACTACCAGTCCGCGTTGAGAAACCTGCCACTCGAGTAAAAATCTACTCGAGCGGCAGAAATCTACTGCTCGCACTGTGCAAGATGCCGTTTTCAATGATTGCACAGTGCCGGATGCTTGTCCGCACTGTGCAATCATTGAAAACTTATCTTGCACAGTGCGAACATGCTACTACGCAGCTTGCGTATTGCGAAGTGCACTACGCGAAGTGCACTTCGCGTAGCTTCGCGTAGCGCTACTTCGCAAACTACGCCCACCCCGAAGATGTCTGCTGCAAAGAACATTTCCTTGTGTATTCAGAGGTTTTCAGGCAACAATAAAAATGTACAGTCAACCTTGGCAAATAATGTGTCTGCGTGAAAGAGATTGAAGTTTTATCCAGTGGCTGTTTCCACTCATGCTAAAGTAGCGCAGAGGATTAAGGTGTCTGCTGCAAAGAACAGGTCCTTGCGTGTTCAGAGGTTTTCAGGCAACAATACAAATGTAAAGGTAACTTTGGTGATTAAAGTTCCTACGGGAAAGAGATGGACGTTGTATCTAGTGCCTGTTTCTACTCATGCTGAAGTAGAGCAGGGGATGAAGATGCCTGCTGCAAATAATACTTCCTTGTGTGTTCAGGGGTTTTCAGGCGTCAATAAAAATGTAAAGTTAAACTTGGAAAATAATGTGTCTGCGGGAGAGAGATCATCCCACCAACACACACCTTAAAACAACACCACACCATGCCACTGCCCCACGTCACTGCACTAGATACCAGGTTTGTAGTACGGAGCACAGCAGCCACACTGCTCGACAACATACCTTAAAAACATTGCCAAAGCTAATAGCTCTGGCTAAAGGCTTATAAGGACCCAAAGGCGAGACCTATTGACTATGCCAGTGCTTGTTTAATTCTGCTGAGACTTTATCATGTTACATGCGGTTTAGTGCATGATTCACATGGAAAACATTGTCTGCCCTGGTTTTTAAAATGTTCAAGGAAAAGAGATACATAGTTTCACTGAGGCTTCTGGTTGTCATGGAAACAGATGAGAGGGTCATTGTGAAGAAGGTGCTTGGAATGCTGGTGTTTGAACCGTGGATGACAATTGAGGGGGACTCACACCAGCCTCAGCTCCGCTCCTCCCCAGGGAACCCCATAGAGACCGAAGATCGGGAATAGCCTCTGTGTGAAGGGGGCCGGCGGGAAGGAGTAGAGAAGCTCCATGGAGTCAGCATTGTACAGGGACAGCCGCCCCCCCTCATAGTCCAGATACACCCCCAGCTTCAGGGGCTCCTCACGAGGGGACAGAGGGGTCGGAGGGGAGGTGAAAGCCACGTACTTACCCCCCGCCCCCTGCACAGCCCAGACTCCCCCCTCAGGTGACCATGTGATCCCTCCCTTCCTGTTCACAGACTCTTCTGCGACCCCCACCTCCCACGCCCCCTCCTCCTGCAGCAACTGCACCTCCAGGTAATGTCTGCCGGAGTTGAACCCCTCACTCCCCAGCACACAGGGGTAGAGGGTGAATCTCTTGGGGGTGTCCGGCAGGGTCTGTGCTGTGCCCGTCCATCTCACTCGTCTCCCCCCCTCAGACAGGAGGAGGCGAGGCTGAGCCGTATCAGGATCCAGAGTCACCATCACTGCAGAGAAGAGATTCACAATTAGAGATTTAAAGACACAAACAAAGGCTGGAATTACTGCTTCTGTTTTACATATGATTGATTTACACCACATCTGGAAGGAGCACGGGGCGCTAGAGAGCGCAGCACTAGACTGATCACTACACTAAAGTGCCCGCAGAACTAGACCGCTCACTACACTAAAGCGAGCGGCACTAGACTGCTCACTACACTAAAGCGAGCGGCACTAGACTGCTCACTACACTAAAGCGAGCGGCACTAGACTGCTCACTACACTAAAGCGAGCGGCACTAGACTGCTCACTACACTAAAGCACGTGACACTAGTGAGCAGATTCCAGGAAGTGGTAAGGAGACAGACTAGTGCTGTCTCTTTCCAAGACAAAAAGTTGTTTAAAAAACGATTTTCACTTTCTGTGTTTACTGTCTATGCCTGTGGTTGTTACAGTTAAAATTTGTAATTTTAGCCTGCCTGTAATTGCATATTTTATCACCTGTGTTGTGTTTTAAATGTGTGGTTTTCCCTGCCCATGATTGCCTTCATTTAGTGTGTTGAATTGTGGGATATGCAGTCCAACCTCTGTAGTTTGTCCCTCTCATTCCTTGGTGACAAATCTGTTTTCCCTCCAAATTTCTCCTTTGCTCTGTGCTTAGGCCTGTGTGCTCAAACAGTGCACCCCCAGCCTCCATTTTGTGTTCACAAGCCAGTGAGGCCAGCCCCCCTGCATCCCCCCTCAGCCCCCCCCCCCCAGCAACAGGGATTTTCTACATCAGAGGGTGCTTCTGTGAGCGGTAGAAACTGTATTTACTGGGGCCTGTGCACTTCGTTTTTTGGCCAGCAGGTGGAGTAAAGCTTTATTCAAACAGTATTGTTAGATTTCGAGTTTGACCATGAAGGAGCGTGCCGCTTATACTGCCGGCTCCTGCTTCTACGTGCTGGGTTTGTTATGGCGAGTTTTTCCTTTCCTCCCAGATTCTACTCGTAAAACCCTCATTCAGACAATGGTAATAAGCCGCTTAGACTATTTCAATGCTTGCCTGGTCTCAGCCAATGAGTCCTCGCTTAACAGATTGCTGGTGGTTCAGAACACCGCAGTGCGCCTTGTCTCGAATGCCCCCCAGAAAACTGCCTCCCTTTCCCTCCTTCAACAGCTTCATTGGCTTCCAGTGCGCAAGCGGGTTAAATTCTAAATCTGCTGCACCGTCCACAAGGCCTTGTATACCAATGGCCCCCTCTACATTGCCAAGAAACGTAATCATTATGTCCCTTCTAGGATCTTCCGGTCAGGAACCAAATCGCTTCTCTTGGTCCCACGGATCAACAAATCAAGGTTAGGGGGAAGGAGCTACGCTAGCAAGCAAGATGGCCGCAAAGGTTCCCGGCTCCGCCGACCTCCGCCAGCAGCTCGTATATCCTGCAAGTTATCCTGTTTTCCAACCAGACTCCCATATATATGAGGAGTGACTGACTCTGAAGGCGCAATCCAGAACTTTTTATCACACCGGATGACGGAGATACGCTGTGTTTCATTTTCGGCCTACCTTGGAGTGGAAGCTGGGGCCTCGATTTCTAACCCATCCGGGCTGGAATTGAACAACATCGGCTGTGAGCCTTGGGCTTTGTCCGGTCTCCCGAACGGGGACATAATCTACCTGTTTTAAACGGCGATTTCGTATCCTGCCTTCAACGCACACGCCACGGCGTTGACACATCGTTTGCTGCGGCCCTGTATCCGACGCCCGGAGACATAGTAAGCTTGTCGGGGGGGGGGGGGTGCGGGGGGGGGCCCTGATCAGCGGCGAAGGTGCAAAATCGTGAGGTGAGAGCGCCCGTGGTTGGTGTCCGCTCCAGATTTGCCTGCTTCCCTGGAGTAGCCGGCCTCCGGGGTCTGCATCCTGATCTGTTGCTTACGAGAGGAGATGGAGGGGACGAAAGACACACCACCGCTGCACGCCGTAATGGCGGCCATTAGAGCGCTCCACTCACAGATCATCGTCAACTACCAGGCACTGTCGGTAACAATGGATGATGTAATGTAAGTATGCACTTATATAGCGCGGCTGTCACTCCAAGGAGCATCTTGGCGCTTTTAGCCCGTAGCCTAAGGTGGGAGGCCGGCAACAGTCAAATTCGCACATCTGTCTCTTCTATACTGAAACACAACTGTGTCTAAACCAGAGTCATACAGACCGTGTCTGACAGGTTGAAAATCCAGGTTTTCAGAGCCTTACGGAAATTATTCTCAGCAGAGATCAGGCGCAGATTGGGTCTGAGTTTATTCCAGGCCTTTGCGCCCAGTGTTGCGAGGGATTTTCCTCCTCTTGTTGAGAGTCTGAATTTGGGAATCCGTAACAGATTCAGGCTTGCTGATCTGAGGGAGCGTGTTGGTACATACCGTTTGAACCAGGGGAGAAAGTATTTGGGTCCTTTTTGGTGGAATGCTCTGAAGGTAATCACCAAGAACTTGAACAGTATGCGCTTGTGAATGGGTAGCCAGTGTAGGGCCTTGAGAGCAGCCGAGGCAGATGACCTCCTCGGCCATTTTAACACCAGGCGGGCAGCAGCATTTTGGACCATCTGCAACTTATGCAGGACAGAGCGATTGAGTCCTGCATATAAGCTGTTGCAGTAGTCCAAGCGAGAAGTTACGAGTGCTACTGTCACCGTCTTCCTGGCTGTCAGAGGGAGAAAATCAAAAAACTTTCTGAGTCCTCTGATGATGTTAAAGCAAGACCCTGCCACTGCCCCTGCCTGCTGTTTAAAAGATAGGGCACTATCAAACCTAATCCCTAGGTTTCGGGCCGTGGCGATGGTATCCGGAGGGGATTCCGCATCCGATGGCCACCATAGGCTAGGGGAAAAGGGGTTTTGGGGGCCGAAAGGTATAATTTTGGTCTTCCCAGTGTTACATTTTAGATGGTTCTCACGCATCCAAATGAAGGTTGCGGTAAGGCAGTGTTTTAGATTTTCCTCTGCCTTTCCATTTTCCCTATCTAGAACTAGAATGAGCTGAGTGTCGTCAGCGTATGATATGGTACAGATGTTAAAGGACGAAATCAGCTCAATCAAGGGGGTCATATATAAGTTGAACAATACCGGGCTCAAACTAGAGCCCTGCGGTACCCCTGTTTGTGTGACTTTCTCCTCAGAGCAGTGTTCTCCCAACACCGTGACCTGTGATCTTTGCCGGAGACCGGACAGCGGCTTTTTGCCATCATCGCAGCCAGCGGTGCCACCAACGAAACATCGTGTATCCAACTTCGAGGTCCCTGTGCAGACGCCGGATCCCTTTTGCGCTGCTGATTCCTATGAGACAGATCGCGCGCCCGTGGACATTGTCAGCGTCCCTTGCTTGAACCCTATATCGCCGAATATCACTATGGACAACCTTGACTGCCTTAACAAGATCACCTGTGACTATTGGAAAGTTTTATCATCCTTCCACGCTTTTCCTCGCTTGCTCTGTGGAGATCGTGAACTTTTATCCTTTATTTGGCTTGCTCATACTGACTTGAACTTTCATGAAAACTTTACCTCTCTCATTGTTGCTGTGGCCTGGGTTATAAGTGCTCCAGTAGACATTCGTACTGGCCAGGGTTAACTTGTGGGACTTTTTAGGATACGGGAAAATAATTTAATCTGCTGCTGGGATTGTGACCTGTGAAATGCGGGAGTCGGGTGGTATGTTTCGTACTTACCCGGATTGATTGTGCATCTCGCTACATTTATTTTGCACTTGTTTCCGGGCGGTCGCATCTGGTGGAGGGTAAGGGAGTCCGGTAGTGTGTTTTTTGTTTCTCCTCCTCCGCTTCTTTCTCTCTTTTAGGGACGTTTCTGGGCGACAGGCACGCTGCTAGTGGGTTAGGCCGTAGCCATTGCAGGGGTGCGGGGTGGCGGGGGGGTTTGTTATTTTGCCTTTGTTTTGTTCTATGGCCCCTTTTTTCTTCTCTTTCTCTCTCTTTAGGGTATTCCTCTGGGCGACAGGCACGCTGCTAGTGGGGTAGGCCGTAGCCATTGCAGGGGTGCAGGGTGGGGGGTGCTGGGGGGGGGGGGGTTGTTATTTTGCCTTTGTTGTGTTCTATGGCCCCTTTTCCTTTTTCTCGCGGGGTCCGGTAGCGATACTTTCGGTCTCATCCTGAAGCATACGAGTGGGCGGGGTTTGGGGTGGGTGGCTATGATGATAGATAGGTAGCTTTGTTCTTCTCCCTTAGTGAACATACTGGCGCTTGCATTTTTACTGTTGGTCATCTTGATCCACGACTACCTTTTAATGCCTACCCACATTTTTATACCTCCAGTGTGTAGCTCCGGATATCCTGTATCTTCTTCTTTATCTTGTTTTTGGGGGGGGGGGTTAAATATAAAATGAAACCGTAGGCATATCCTTGATCTTGAAATGTTTTCAATACATCGTCTATCCTTTACCGCTGCCGGACCCATGGGTTGTCGGCTGAAGAGCTGTGTTATTGGACTTCCTGATACGTTCTGCATACATGTGGTGACCGGCCCCTGTCGATGCAGGGCTACTTTTGTATTTTGTGTTGAACGATATGATAAAGGTTTTAAATAAAAAAAATCAAGGTTAGATGGGAAAACCTTTTGCTACCTCGCTCCCCTTTATTGGAATCAACTCCCCATTTACCTGAGACAATGTCCTGACTATCTCCGATTTAGAAAGCTTCTTAAGACTGCTCTGTTCTAATAATGCTCATCAGCCTGTCCAGCAGCACGGTTCAAAGCGCAGAGATATCCCTTTGGGGGGGATTCAGGCGCTATATAAAACCCATAAATAAATAAACTAATTAATGTGAGGTGTGAAATTACCGCATCTGAATTTCCGATAAACTTAGCATGAATGTCCAAGGGGAAGATTGATTTAAACAAAGGAAATGCGGCAGCACGTATACAGAATGGAGATTAGTAGAAATCTAGAAAAATCTTGAAAATACAAAGTTTAGGGACAAATCAAGTAACTGTACCCTTGCGTGAGTGCACGTTACCACTAAATACCATACAATACCATACCATTCCGTAGTACACCACACCACACTATAAAATAATGAAATCCCATTCCATGCATTGCCACCATACCAAACCATCCCATACCAATATACCATATTATACCATGATCTCACCCTATAGTACACCCACCATACCATCATAACATTCCATACCATACCAGTCCACACTAACCTATCTGATCCCATCCCACCATAACATCCCATAACATACCATACATTCTGTAGCACACCACACCATACCATAGCATACCACACCATTTCGTAGCACACCACACCATACCATACCTCCCCACACTATACCATAACACACCATACCGTAGCCCACAACACCACACCATAGCAAACTACACCATTTCGTAGCACACCACACCATACCATACCACCCCACAACACACCATACCATACCACACAACACTATACCACACCATACCAGAGCCCACAACACTATACCATAGAACACCACACCATACCATACCAAAGCACACCACATCATACCATAGCCCACCACACCATATCACACCATACCATAGTATGCCACATCATACCATACCACACCATCCCATGCCATACCACACCAAACGATACCATAGCCCACCACCCCATACCATATCACACCATACCAAGCCATACCACACCACAACACACCATATCATTTTGATGAACAGTAGTATTCAGAGCTAATCATCGCAATGATATTTACCTTTATAACTCTTCACCGCTTCTGGGCTCCGAATCCTCACATTATTACACCTGTAATAACACATACATGATCTTTGTATTAAAGAGCAATGACAGCTACAGGAACAAAGGATGAACATCACATAAGACCTGTATTTGAAATAAGATTCAGTATTTAGAGCAGCACTTGCGGACAAGAGCTCAGTGTGAGTTACTGTTCATACGCTACTGTCAAAGCTCTAACGATACCCAAAAGTACCTTCAATATCTTATGATAGGAAGTGGGTGTTCGAAGGCAAATAGCTTAGTGGGACCAGTGCGCTTCTTGTGAGGCCACGGAGTGCCTCAGCGTGGGTCTTCTAGGAGCGTCCGTTGGATCAGTAAAAGGGCGGCTGACTAACAGGTTGCATCTGCTCCTGGTGGAGTCTTGTGTATATACTTAAAAATTCACAGAAAAAAACATAGGTTTCAGGCACGTTATAGTTAGTTGGACATTTCATTCATAAAATAGAAATTCTGGTGTTATAGTTAGTTCAGCTAACTATACCTCGCATCCCCGCAATGCACTGCTGATGACATCACATATTACATCATTCATGACATTACTGATGACATCATCCAGTGACTGTGTGCTTCTGTAAAGTTTAAATATGCTTTATATATATAAATTCCAAGGTGTATTGAGAAATGAATGGGTGTATGAGTGTCTGTATGGATGATTTTGTGGGTGTGCGAGTGACTGTATGAGTGAGTGATTAAACATGCGTTACTGAATGCATGGGTTAGTGACTAAACTGTGTGAATCTTTGTATCAGTGTGTTACTTGGTGTGTAAGTGTGTGCATGCGTTGGTGAGTAGCTACATGACTGTTTATATCAGTTATTGTTTGGTTACCTGAGTGTTTGTATGGGTGCCTCAGTGTATGTGCGGGTGGGAAGTGTGTGACTGCAGAGATGTGTGAGTGGTTAATACACTGGGTGTATGGGTTCAAGACTGAATTTCAAAAGGTTTTTTAAATGCTAATCTCTAACTATAACTTACCTGAAACCTATGTTTTTTTCAGTGAATTTCAAAGTTTTTTTAAATGCTAATTTCTAACTATAACGTGCCTGAGTCTAGTGTACCTGAATCCTACAACAAATACTATAAAATACTGAGCCAAAGTGGGGGCCTGCCTGGATTTATGTGTGAGGTTAATAATTTTGTTACACATATTGTAGACATATTTTTTTTTAGATGTTTTAAAAAGCGCTACACATTTCCAGACCACTTTAGAGCACTTCACTTTGCTCCCTTAACCATTTTCCCCACTCAGGTATTTGCAATTAGAAATGTATAAATTTGCCTCTATTTGTACATGAATTTAGTAATTGTGTATCCTAGACTTTTAACTTATTTGTTTATTACATGTTTATATTTCGGAGAATTTTATTAAGAACGTTATAGATTCAGCAACAATATAAAAAAATTAAAACTGAAAAAAGGCCATGCGGTTACAGGCATGTGTAACAGTTGTGAAATGAAATATAACAAGCATTTGCAATGCAATAGGTCTCGCATTAGGAAAGTTTGATGTTTTGGTATTGTAAATGAGGATTTTTATTTATGTTTTTAAATAGTGAAAATATAGGAATTAATTGTTTTGTATTTTACAATGCCAATAGTTTTAATTTTTTTAATGTGACACCTTTTGCAATTGTAATACAATATGTGTTTGTATGTGACTTATATGTATTGATATTACAAATAACAATTGCTTCTAATGAAATGTATGAATTAATTTTTAAATAAAAGTTATTGTAATGTATAGTGGTAATTGGTTAAACTTTTGCAAATAACTTGGTGGACTTGTATTTGGAGGGTGGAGTTTGATTGTGGTTTTGTTTTTTGAGTCTGTTTGATGGTGGATTTGGAGGGTGGAGGGTGTAGTTGGTGTTGGAGGGTGGATTTGGAGGGTGGATTTATAGCGTGGATTTGGAGGGTGGAGTACTGAGTGTTGCTGTGGTGGTGCTGAGTAGTTTTGTGGTGGTTCTGAGTTGTGCTGTGGTGGTGCTGACTGATTCTGTGTGGTGCTTAGTGGTGCTGTGGTGTTGCAGAGTGATAATGTGGTGGTACAGAGTGGTGCTGTGGTGTTGCAGAGTGATAATGTGGTGGTACAGAGTGGTGCTGTGGTGGTACAGAGTGGTGCTGTGGTGGTACAGAGTGGTGCTGTGGTTTTGCAGAGTGATAATGTGGTGGTACAGATTGATGCAGGGGTTGCGCCGAGTGATGCAGGGGTTTGCGCCGAGTGATGCAGGGGTTGCGCCGAGTGATGCAGGGGTTGCGCCGAGTGATGCAGGGGTTGCGCCGAGTGATGCAGGGGTTGCGCCGAGTGATGCAGGGGTTGCGCCGAGTGGTGCAGGGGTTGCGCCGAGTGGTGCAGGGGTTGCGCCGAGTGATGCAGGGATTGCAAGGGGAAAAAAACAGTCTA
The DNA here is from genome assembly GCF_964263255.1 of Lissotriton vulgaris. Taxonomy (NCBI): domain Eukaryota; kingdom Metazoa; phylum Chordata; class Amphibia; order Caudata; family Salamandridae; genus Lissotriton; species Lissotriton vulgaris. Next base: position 517,250 of record NW_028250077.1, read on the forward strand.
ACAGAGGGTAGAAGGACACAAGAAGCGAGTCTAACAGAGGGCAGAAGGGCAAAAAAACAAGGGAAAAAACGAGTCTAATAGTGTCAGAAGGGCCCAAAAAACGGGTCTAACAGAGGGCAGAAGGGCAGAAAAACAAGGGAAAAAACAAGTCTAATAGGGTCAGAAGGGCACAAAAAACGGGTCTAACAGAGGGCAGAAAAACAAGGGAAAAAACAAGTCTAATAGGGTCAGAAGGGCACAAAAAACGGGTCTAACAGAGGGCAGAAGGGCAGAAAAACAAGGGAAAAAACAAGTCTAATAGGGACAGTAAGGCACAAAAAAGGAGTCTAACAGAGGGCAGAAGGGCAGACAAACAAGGGAAAAAGAGTCTAATAGGGGCAGAAAGGCACAATAAGCGAGTCTAACAGAGGGCAGAAGGGCAGACAAGCAAACAGGGAGAACTGGAGAGTTTTAGTTTTTTTTTTAAATGGAGAGTTTAAGGGGAAATAGGGGTTTGAGGGAAGAGAAAAGGTGCAGGACACAGGAGGATGTTATAGAAAGTGCTTTAAGTTGTGTGGAAAGATAGGGCCAGATTGGAAGGAAACATATGAGGAACAAATCACTGACGGGAGAAACAAATGGTAGGAAAAGAGTAGTGTGGAAGATGTGTTGTGGCTGCCTGCTGTCCATATGGCGTCGCTGGTCTTTCCTGTGAAGCTTTGTGTCAACGACTTGTTAATTTATGTTAGTAGGAGCGCCCCAGGCCGTGATTACATTTGTAGGAAAGTTTGGCATTTGGTGGAGGTTTATTGCAAGTGGGGGAAGTGTGCTGCATATGCCTGCAGGAACTGTAAAGGAGTTGGGTTGCAAAAGGAAATTTTAAAGGCAGGATGCTTTGTATATGTATAAGCCTTATTAGTTATGTGTAATTCTTAAAATAGAAAAAGAGGCCAAACAAACAGTTGTACAATGTTTCTAGAAAAAAGTGTAAATACAGTGTTAAGCTCCCGGAAGACCCCGCCCTAATTTAAGCTTTTTGCACGTGATAACAATACGGCACTAATTTGACTAAACCGGAACAGTTTTGCACAGTACATTGTCAAATAGGCACAAAACAGTTTGTAAAAATTTGATTGCAGAGGAGTAGGCACCGTTTATTAACGGCTCTGGCAGCCTCTTGGGGCTTGAGTGAAACGCGTGCTACGAAAGCCACCGATTAATTAGCCCTGAAACGGAAGATCCTCTACGGGCAGGGATGAATTGCGTGTTGGTGATAGGAAGAGAATATTAATATTTTTATGGACTTTTATATAGCTCGAACTGGACCCGATGCACCAGCTGCACATTCATTTGTGTTGTTGTTGGGCACAGGGATTTACTCAGAATCACAGGATGTTGAGCGTCCTCGCCGAGACTCAAAACCGGTCCTCCAGCTTCAAGTTTGATTGCTCTAGCCGTTCGGCCACATCCTCTTCCATACTGGACTGCTTACCGGATTTTAGACTGTCTCATGGAAAGTAAAAAGTAAACCATTGAGGCACAAAAAGCGGACAATGAATGAAAGAGTGACTGTACAGACGCCGACTGCGGAGAAAGGGCGAGCAGGGAGTAGCAGAGAGTGGACAGTGAGGTGTGGTTGCTTCTGGTTTATCTTCACAGAGGCCTGTGCGTGCTCGAGTGCAGTGATTCTTAGGGGTTGGGGGAGATGTCACTCCTCCCACCTCTGCTATCCCGACAGGGAGAAAGAGGTAAACAAAAACACATTCTGCAAGTGAATCAGAATGCATTGTCAGAGAACCTGAATAAAGTGGGCACCGGGCAGTGGTCCCGAGCGGAGAAGAACCCCATGTGTGCAACGCGGCGCAGCGTTACATGATAATAATAAAAGGGAGCAATGAATGAGCGCAGGGAAGAAAAAGGACTGGCGTGCGCATTTTGAAACTGCAGGGGGGGATGTAGGTGAGAAAGAAACTGAACAGGAGGCTGTGATGCTCCTGTGTGGCCTAGTGGTGTCACGTTAATTATCAAGGGACCCCTTGGAGCGCTGAAAGTGTGTGCTGGAGCACGGGCAAAAGCGATGTGTTGATGACCATTTACCCCATGTATGACGGTCCGTTGGGCAAAGATAGAAGCGGATCCTGTGTGAAACAGGAGCAGATAGATGCCTCGGGATAGTGAGGGTCCTGTAAGTAGGGATAGGAAGGTGGGGGAGTAAAAGTAAATAGCCTGCATGCTAGAGATGTGGCAGCGCCAGCTCTTGTATTACGGGCAGGAACGTGTGTGGGGTCGTTGTGCACAGGTTACCGTGGAGTCTTATGTGAATCTGTGTGATGCCGAGTACTGGTGGAATGAGGGCCGGTGGTGTCAGAAAATCTCTTGGCAGCTGCATACCTAGGCTGAAAGTTTGGATGATTGACAATGTACAGCATACCGTTGCTATAGTCGCCCTAAGTTGGCAGGGTATGTCCAGACGCGGGTCCCATGCTCACTGCGCCTATGGATTCAAGCTAGTCTGACTGATACGGGCGTTACCGCGAAACCATCCCAGAATACTTGTTTACAATCCAGGGAGAACCTGGCTTGGTAGTTAGGGCTGCACTGCTCCCATGAAGAGGGTATCAACTGATTTCCATATGACTGAGTCCATATTGGAGTGGCATGGTGGGCAAAAAAAACGATGGATTTTACCCAGATCCGTGACTGGAGGTTTAGATTTGACAATGTTGAGCATTTCTGTTCATCTTTTTGTGAAAGGCTGGACAGCAAGCATTGGCCAATGTAGAGCATGAAAAGAGGTAATTACTAGGAGTAAGTAGATGTGGGTTTGTCTGCCTTCATTAAGATAGGACAATGGGTGGGAGGAGCTTCGCGGGCATCCAAGATGGTCGCGTGAGCACAGAGCTCCCGAGACCCGCGACGCCCTTTCGCAAATATCCTGATTATATCCTGATTCTGAAGATGTGCTTTTGAAGGTGAACTTTGGCTGACCTGAATATTCTTTTTAAAATTGAAATCTGACGTCGGGAGCCGCTTTTACATCGACTCGAACTTTTAAGGCCTGCCCGAGACGAGCCGGGGGCTCTGTTGCTCTGCAGGCCAAGGAGTAGTTGAACAACAATGGCCAGAGGGGTCTTCCCCTAGGTGGCCTCACTTCAACTTTCAGTTTCACTTTCCTACTCCGGGCTCTGTTTGACTGGCACTCTCTCAGATCCACCCCCGATCCGGCTTGGCGTCGCTTTACTGCTGAGTACCATCTTCCGTGAGCGTTTGGCCTCCAGCCCTGTTGGCATTTGTCAATTTGGCCCATTTTCGTTCACTTTTGGCCTCACTACGATCAGCCATTTTCTTTTTTTTTTTTTTTTTTTTTTTTTTTTTTTTTTTTGAAAACCTTTATTTTCCGAAAACATAATACACAGCGTCAGCCTACAACCACTGCGGGCCGGCCGCTATGACAATATACAGTTATCCCGAGGTACCTTGCGTTGCAGCAAATATGAACAAGAACACAACAAAGGATTTGCAAGGAGCCCAAGGAAAAGGATAACGAGGGTTTCATTTTATAATTTTGATGGATCATCCTAAAGTCAGACAGGGTAGCTGAGGGGGCGAACAACATGAAGGATGGTCAACAGTGATTCATCTCCATTAAAATACTGGTGTAAACATTAACATAAGGATATATAATCACAGAGGTAGATGCCGTCCCAAATAGCGCCCGCCCATTCAGTGTATAAGCCAGGAATTACATCTAATTTGTCTACGATATGACAGGATATAAAAGGGAGCATCATATAGCAGAAAGAAAGGATCCAGTGACGTATAAAAAGGCAGTCATTACATGTCCAGATTCGCGATCGGTTATGCGCCCTCAATCGATAGTGGAAAAAGGGAAGGAAGAGCAAATTCTGTAAACATTCAATGACTATGCATGAGAATCGGTATCTATATCATAGAATCAATGAACCAAACGGTAAGGACGTAGACGCAAAACACAGAAAAAATAGACGTTCCCTACAGAACCAAACCCAACCTCCCGTCTGACCCAAGAGACATAGGAAGAAAAAGAGAAATAAGAAGAAAGATAAAAAGAAGGCCATAGAAACGAAAAAAGAAAAGAATAAAGCCCCACCCCCCCACCCTGCACGTCGAAGAGGCTATGGCCCACCCCCCCCTACTAACGTGCCTGTCGCCCCAAGAGTACCCACATAAGGGAAAAGACGGGGGGAAGACAACCCCCCGGAGAAGAAAGCCCGGGGGAGGGCCAGAAACACTGTAACTCGGGCTCCCAGCCCACACCCTACCCCCAACCCAGACATCACAACCCACAAGAGATCAGTCCAGCTGTAGCCCTAAGCGAGCAATTATAACAAGCGTACAGCCAACCAGTACATTAAGAACAATCCAGTCCAGAGCGCAGTCAGCTAAGTAAGAAAGCATAGTAGGGACCCCCCCTTCTCCACTTGCCCCAGGACCGCACGCACACCAAACCCCCCATCACCTGAACAGGAATCAGCAGCTGTGCCCATCAATCACAGCCCTATGTAGGGCAAGACAAAATAACAATCAAAAGTCCCAAAGTGGTTTAAGAGTCCCGATGTCCGTCAGCCATGGATGCAAGACCAGAGCAAGGATCCATCACCCCTGGCCCGAGCGTTGCAGGCCTCCCAAAAATGGCGACTGCAGGAAACAGTCCGATGGCAGAACAAAGGGACAAGATGGCCGTCTCCAACATAGAGAAAGCATGGAAGAAAGATACGAGTGTCCCCAGTCCACAAAGAGTCGATTGGCAAAAGAGGCTGGCTTCCCAGCCCTAACAGGAGAAAGTACCACCGACTGGGGAAAGGAGGAGGCTTCAGAGGCAAGAGCTGTAAAGAAGCAGGGCAGCCAGGGAGTCTGCGATCCAAACAGGAGCGATGATGGTGGAGGCTGAACCTCGGAGTGCGGAGTGGAGAGCGACCTTGTAGCAACATCGGTGTGCGAGCCAATAGCGCTGTTGTCAGAAATCGCCGGCGACAATGCAGGTGCCTGCTGCAACTTAGTATCCGGGCCAAAGACAATTGTAGGCAGCAAAAAATCAGAGCGCCACCGGTGTCTCGGTGCTAGAATCGCCCCGTCCATTGTGCGGCACAAGTCCTTAATAGTTTGCCGACACGTAGATCTGAGATCCATGATAGCTGCAAGGATCTCCATACAGGTGGGGCCCCGCTGTAATCCCGCACAAGACGGCTGTTGGGTCCGCATCTCCGGTTTACAGGATTGAGTTAGAGCAGGCGCGACAGAATGTCCAGGGGACAGAGAAGCAGCCATCTCTCCTTCCTCAGAGACCGCCATCTTTACATCGGCAATCCGGTGACAATGGGAGGGATGGGCGATCAGAAATCGGGACACATCAGGCAGGGGCGCCGGCAGGGGGGCGGCCAGCAGGGCAGAGGAACAATCCGTAAACGACCCCTCGTCGCTAGTCCAGAGGCAGACTCCGACGCAGGCGGTCCCACCCGCCTGAGCCGAGTCAGCCCTCCAGTTGCACCGCAATACAGTACGAGGGGGGGTGGGGGTACCGTCTCACCAGTGCCCACCGCATCCAGGTCCGGGGAGCCAAGGGTACAGAAAATGACCTCACCGCCTCTCCCCGCCGGCGGTAACTCTGCTGCACGCAGCGGCGCTGCCAGTAGTCGTCTGCCCGGCACATCAGCATCCCTCGGCGGCCATCAGAGCTGGGTCAGGGGGGTGCACCGGCAAAAGGCTCACACGCCCGTATCTCCGTCCACAAGGCTGATAGGAGCCTCGGAGGAACGCGGTTGTAACCAGCACGTGCATGTGGTCGTGGCGCCGCAGCAATAACTCAGGATCCGTGGCAGGATAACGGTGCGGGAGTAGGAGGCTCGCGGAGCTGGGAGCCTACACGTCCGTCCTGTCGGCCATCTTGGCTCCTCCCATGACGATCAGCCATTTTCACCAGGTCTCGAGGGCCCCTCCGGGGCACTTCTTCCAATTTGGCCACCAGACCGGACACCGAGAGGCGCAAGACAAAGACACCTCTCCGAGGGGGACAGACTCAAACCAACGTGATGGATCGTTACACACATCTGAAGGGATCCCCCAGTTGTACCGGCCGTACTCCTGAAGACCCTAAGGCAGATCCTGCTGCACCTACGGAGGTATCGCTTTAAGATTTCCTGAGTGCCATCACCAGCATGAAGACCTCTATGGGCCAACAGAAAGATGCCCTCGCCTCCAAGATTGATACGGTAGCCGTCAATGTCACGCTGATTAGAGCGGACCTGGCAAAGACAAACGAGAGGGTCAAGGCGTTGGATCTGAAGGCCTCCAGCCTGATTACTGATGTCACGGACGCACAAACTGATATCGGCAACTTGCGCTCTTCACAGGACTTGATGGCCCGTCGGCTTGAGGATTATGAAAATAGGGCCCGGCGAAATAACGTATGCATCATTGGTGTCCCGGAAAATCCCGAGAACTCTGCTACTGATCTCCTGGTGGAAGATCTGGTCCTGAATTGTCTCGCCCCCGCCAGACTCAGTAAATTCTTTGCTGTGGAGCCGGCCCATCGAGTCCCAGGTGGGAAGCTGAAGCCGGGTGCCCCCCCGAGGCCCATTATAGCCAGACTCTTCCATTTTCTGGACAGAGATGCTATCCTTCAGGCCTCCCGGGAGAGCGGCCCTGTGAAGTTTGAAAACACCACCGTGAACTTCTATCCCAACTTTACTCCACTGGTTTCAACGGCAGAGAATGGGGTTTCAGGGAGTGAAGCGACGGCTGCAAGATTTGTGCCTTAAGTACGCCATGCTGTTTCCAGCCAGACTTCGGATCGAATATGAGGAACAAACGTTTTTCTTTGATTGTACGGACAGTGTCAGTGACTGGCTTGATTCCTTGCCGAAAAGAGATGATCGAACTGAGCACCCCGGTGGCGCCGACCTTGGCTCCCCAGAGCAAGAGTGACATTGTGGTTCCCGACGCCTGAACTTTCCGACTGTTTGTCAGCTGAGTTTGGATATTTGCTCTTTGTTCTTATTTTAGGTTGGCCAGAGGGTGGCTGGGGTGTAAGGGGACTCTTCTTGCTCCAGGGTTCTTTGTGTAGATTAGTTTTATGACTTGGCGATAGGCACACTGCAAGTTGGGGTGGCTTTGGAGTCGTACGCAGGGGTGCAGGGTGGGGGGAGTTGTAACGGGCTCAAGTTGGGAGGTGGTGGGGGGGTGTTTGTGTGTGTGTGTTCTTTTTCACAAGGCATCGTATTGTTTTCTTGTCTGCATCGATCATTGGGTCTCGTGGGGGGTGTGCTCTGTTTCCTTCTTGGGGATGGGGGGTAGTGAGTTGAGACTGCTGTCCTGGAATGTTAATGGGTTAGGAGACAGGATAAAACGAGGGGTTGTGCTGCAATTCCTTAGACGTCATTCCCCCGATATTGTCCTTACGCACTTAATTGGTAACGCATGCCAGGCTATGAATAGACGTGGATACCGACCGGTTGCTCACTCTGGATTCACTTCCGGCTCCAGAGGGGTGGGCATTCTAATCCGGTCCTCTCTCCCACTTGAAATTGATGAGGTAATGCTCGACGACAGGGGGCGCTACGCTGCGCTCACTGGAAGATGGGAGGGTAAGACACTCTCCATACTCACAACGTATGTCCCTCTGGGCCTTCAGGCGTCCACCTTTGCTGACCTTGGGCGGCTCGTACTGGGGCTACTGGAGGGTCTTCTGATTCTGGGTGGAGACTTTAACTCCGTGGTCTCTGGCACTTCGGATCGCTACCCTCCTAGGGATTTAGCTAGGTCTCAAATGTGGTTGAGCGATCTGTTGGAAACCTTTGGCCTTATAGATAGTTGGAGGTTGATGCACCCTACTCAGCTGCAATATACTTTTCACTCGGGGGCCCATGGTAGTCTCTCCAGGTTAGATTATTTTTTAATGCCAGCAGCCCAATCGTCCTCCATCAGAGAGATTCGTCATCTCCCCAGGGGCATTTCTGATCACTCCCCCCTGTGGCTTTGTGTTGAGGCTGGAGTGGGTAGCGAGGGTAGAGTGGCTCCCATAAATCCCTGGTATTTCCGTAATCCTAAAACCCGTTCTGAATTGATAAAATCTATTGACCATTACTTCAATGAAAATGTGGGGTCTGTTTCTTCTTCTATCTCATTGTGGGAGGCCTTCAAGAAGGTCATCCGTGGACATTCTCTGTCGTTGATTGCTGATGCCAAGAAGGCTAAATATGAGGAACTTGTACGCCTCGAAACCGACATAACTGTGCTTGAGAGTGCTCTTGAAGATGATGTTACCCGTTCTAAATTGCATACCCTCAGTCTGAAACAAGCTGATTATAGAGCCCTTGTGACTGACGCGGCGAAAGTGATGAATAGAGAGCAACAAGGCAGGATATATGATGTGGGCGACAAGGCTGGTAAACTGATTGCGTGGCTGGATAAGAAAGAAAGAGTGAATTGTGTCGTCCCTGTGATTGAAAGGCCGAGTGGTGAGTGTGATACTGACCCAGCTGGTATTGTTGAATGCTTTGTTGACCATTTCCGAACTGTGTATACCTCTGTCAGTGATAGGGATGAGGAGGATTCCCAATTGTTGTTGCGGGACATTGCACTGCCTCGCCTTTCTGATGATGATAGAGACCTAATAGATGCACCTCTTACGACAGATGAAGTCGCTATCGCCATACGTTCCCTTCGTTCTGGTAAGGCAATGGGCCCCAATTGTTTGCCTAGTGAATTATACAAGCTGCGACCCGACAAAATGGCGCCTTACTTAAGGGGTATGTTTCTTGAGGCTTTCGATTTTGGTTCCCTTCCCGTGGATCAGCGCCTAGCTACCATTTTGGTACTCCACAAGGAGGGTAAGCCGCGTGATCGTTGTGCCTCGTATAGGCCCATCTCCTTACTCAATGCCGAACCCAAAATACTGGCTAAATTGCTAGCTAACCGATTGATTAAGGTGATTAGCGACTTGATCCATGTCAACAAAGGGAGAGGTAGGGAGAATCAAGGACACTCTCTTAATCCCCGGTTAAATGTATTACAACAAAAGAAGAGAGGTCTGGTCAGTCACAGGACTGCCAGGGATATGGAGCAAATGATAGGAGGGTTTTACCACAATCACTCTAATTGAGTAGGAAGGCCCTCACACACCGACCTGGTCAGTGTCATGCTTCATCATCGTACTAGTGGTATAGATTCACCAAGGCATTCTTCAGGACTAAACCCCGGCGGTATGGACACTCGAATAGTCCACCCTAACCTGGGGACGTGAAAGTGAAAAAGGAAAGGTGAAAAAAGTGCTAAAAATTAGAAGAGCAAAATGCTCATTCTAAAAAAAAAACAAATTCAGGGGTGTCTCAGCACTTTAATATAGGTACGGCAGAAACATGTTGACTGATTAATATAACCACGTGGTATTTAGCTGAATTTAACCAAATCCTAACAACCTTGGCACGTAAATTCAGACACATATACCACCTATCCGTGTCTTAGGGATCACTCATTAAAAGATTTTTTGATACCCTCTTAGGCACTTTTAATTATTATTCTTTCACAACACGTCCTCCCCACACGACCAGCTCCGCAGTCTTTCTGGCGTCGTAGCACACCGAAGAGGCACTCGGTCTCTTCGGTGGGGCCCGATGATGAAGCATGACACTGACCAGGTCGGTGTGTGAGGGCCTTCCTACTCAATTAGAGTGATTGTGGTAAAACCCTCCTAGCGACTTGATCCATCAGGATCAATCTGGTTTTATTCCACACCGGAATGCCGCCCTTAATCTTCAAAGACTTCACAGAGTTCTCGCGAGAGCTGGGACTCTCACTGAGCCGGCCATTTTGGCCTCCCTGGACGCCACTATGGCTTTTGACACTATAGAATGGCCCTATCTTTGGGCGGCTCTCTCCAAATTTTGGTTTGGTCCGACATTCATCGCCTGGGTGAAGCTTCTCTACGAGAAGCCCCTGGCTCAGGTGGTTGTTAACGGGAAGGTCTCCAGTGTTTTTACACTTGGGCGAGGCACTCGACAGGGCTGCCCACTGTCCCCGTTGCTTTTTGCCCTTGCATTAGAACCACTGGCGGAGTGGCTCCGTTGGGAGCCTTCGATGAAAGGCATACAGTGGACCCCCGACTTTGAGGATCGAATCTCGCTATACGCGGATGACATCCTCCTATACCTTACATCCCCTCAGAAATCCCTTAATGTGCTTTTTGATGTTCTGACCTCCCTCGGAAAGAACTCGGGCCTCATTATTAATTGGACTAAATCATGTGTCTATGTCTTGGCAGGAGGTCTTCCTCCTTTGCCTCGTAGATCTCCAATTCAATTAACTGAGACTGGCTTTAAATACCTGGGGATTTAAGTTTCTTTGGATCCCTCCGTTCGCTATGAACGCAATTTTTTACCCCCTCTTCAACGGCTGAAGCTCGACGTTGCACGATGGCGTCAGTTGCCTCTGTCGCCACTGGGTCGTGCAGCTCTTTTCAAAATGATGTCGCTGCCCAGATTCTTATACGCACTCCAGAACTTCTTTGACCCCATTCCTTCGGGTTATTTTCGTGAAGTGGAGAGTCTGCAGAGGCGGCTGATTTGGGATGGGCGAGCGCGCATTGCTTTGCCTAAACGTACGCTTCCATGGTATGATGGAGGTATTGCCCTACCAGATATCAGGCGCTATTATTGGGCTTCTCAGTTAAGTGCGGTCAACCACGCACCTTACGCTTCTGGTCCTACCCCGGCCTTTGAAATGGACAAACACCTCTTGCCAGGGGGGAATTTCAATAGGGCGCTATATACTAGGGGGCTCTGTAGGACATTGGGCGGACCCACTAAAATCACTGTACGAGTGTGGCATGATGCGAATGCGGCCTTGGGATTGCGTGATAGACTGACCCGCGCCACTCCATTGTATGATTCTGAAGGTTTGGGTAATTTGTGGAGGACGAAAGGCTTTGATAAATGGGATACGATTGGCATAAGCAAGGTGGGCGACCTCTGGTCTAAAGGAAATGTTAAGACCTTCGAGGTACTTTAGACGGAATACGTGCTTGGAGACAGGGAATTCTTTAGATACGCTCAGGTACATCATGCCCTGCTGTCAGTCTTTGCTGTGGGGACTGATATTCCTGAATCCTCGCCTCTCGAGGACCGTATCCTGGACGGCCATGTACCGGATAGCACAATTTCATTGATCTACAAAAAGTTGATCAATAACAGAGCTGACCTGCTTGTGCGTCTCAGGGTTTTATGGACCACTGACGGTCTGGAATTGGATGACGAGGACTGGCAATCTGCATTGTCCTCGCCTAAAGAGGTTGCCATACCTGCCCGCCTTCGGTTTGTCCAACTTAAGATCCTTCACCGTGTGTATGTCACTGGTCCGAGTCTGGTTCGAATGGGTTACTCTCTGGATGGGCTGTGTAAGCGTGGCTGCGGCGTGATTGGCACCTTCCTTCACATTTTATGGGAGTGTCCTGAGGTGGCTGAGTTTTGGTCCCGAGTGCATGCAACTGTTGCGTGTTTATCTAGGTTCCTGATCGATACTGTGACCTTATGCCCCGATTCGGCTATAAATCCATTTATTCCCTATATTGGCATAACCGTTCAAGTGCGATATTCAGAAAGTCATCTCTGGCCTCACACGAACAGAGCCACATTCCAGAAAAGTTCTCTGCCACTTCCTTTGCAACCAATTAGTGCAATGACAGAGCAGAAGTCACTATCTGATATTCCTAGATTAACACTCCGAGTTCTTCAACAAGATAAAAACTCAGCAAACCTGGAAATCCCCGCTTGCTGTGTTTTGATTAGTAATGGAACTCTAATGAGCAACTGATAGCTATCACTTCCTAGTGACATCTTTAATTGACGTCTTATGTCCAACAAACTTGCGTCAAACCAGGCACCTGTCAGGTATAAATATTACCAACGTTGCCTTAAGCAATTGCCTGTTGCTAGCTGTCTGCTGCTGCCCCCGCTGATAGCTGAAGCTAGCACCCTGTTGCTGCAGCCTGCTGCCCTTCGCCCGAAGCTGCTGATACCACTATCGCTGCTAAAGCGCGAACGATGGTGTGGTGTAACTAGGAGCTGAACAGCCGTCCCTCTGCGAAGACATCCAGCAGAAGCCAGCTGCCCGCGGACGCTGTCCCCCTCCTCCTCCCGACGCGCTGAAGAGAGCCGCTGCCTTTCTCGTGCAGAGAAATCCAGCTCCAGTGTTTCTAGTCTGCCCTCGCGGGTGACTGGGATATCGAGTGCCCCCTGAAGGAGATACCAGACCTCCATCATTCTATTCAGAGGTATGGTGTTGACTAAACCCTTAGATGAGAATTCTTGAAACAAACCTTGGCAAAACCAACTTAACTTAAAGCTACTTACTTACTCCCCTTCCACGTGTTCGGCTTAGGTCAGGCACACTGGGGTAGGTTTAGTTAGAAGCACCAGTTGAGTATTTTAGCCTAATGTATATATGAATGTATATATGTTTTATTACTTTTAAACCATTGTATGGCTAAGAAACCATATCAATGCTTTTACAGTATTATTTCGCAATTCTTATCTTACTGTACGTACTTTTTATCATAACAAGTCTTGCAATTGTGGCAATACATTTCTCTTGTACGAGAAGAAAGACTGTTCAATAAATGTTAACCTTTTATTGACAAACGCCCGTCTCTCTATTCTCTACATATCGTGAAAGTAAACTGCACTAACCTGACTGAGTGAAATACATGTCTATTGTTTCACACGACCCTAGAGATTGACTCTTGATCTGAGGAGCAAAGTGGTCATGTTGCACGGTTGTTGGAAAGCTGAATCCCTTCTTGTCTGTGCCAGGGAAGCTGATCACTTCCCATGCAGAGAAGAAAGTTTCCAGTGACCTCTGAGCTAGTTGGTAACACACCCAATTAAGTTTAGCATAGTCAGTAGAGGCATGGAAGATCCGCACTTCTACGTCAATACTACTGTTTATGTTATTCCAATGCCCAGGGCCTAGTGGGAAACTAGGAACTACACTACATGGCGCCCAATCGTTTGGTAAGGCGATAAACTAACGCAAGACGTTAGAGTAACTCAGTCGTGCATATTTCACACCCCTTTCTCCCGTAAATACTCCAATAGACGTCTGGAGTGGGTGAAAGGTTAAAATCCGCCCGAACTCAGTAGGAAGAGATTCCTATGTAAAGCTCTGGTTTATTCAACGTTGAAGGATACAGTGTTCCAAAATATTGTGCACCTAATCTTTGTCTCCTTGGAGACCTACTCTGCAAACCTTGCATTTTAACAATGCCAGGAGAAAACGGAACCACTGGGGCCGCAGCAGATGCGACTCAGCAAGGTCCCGAAGACACAGACACGGGTGCAATTATCATCCCGGTCCACTTAAGAAAATCTATAACGTTAAAACTTATAGAAAACGGACTGACACCACAAGGTGGTACAGTAATTTTCATGATAGAGGCTCACGAATATCGGCAGACAGAGGTATTCTAATCATGGATAAACTTTCCAGCGGCAAACGCTAGAACAAAAGAGTTTCACTATTACAAAATAGAGGAGCCTCCGGAAGAGTACGCTCCTTTCGAGGAGATTGAAATTCCACTTAAATTTCAAGAGCACCTGCTCTGGTTTAATGGCGCCCTAAAACACAAAGATCACATAACTAGGCTCGGTCCACTAGGTAGACCAGGAGCAACGTGGCCGGTTCTAGCCAGCTACACACCACATCCGGACATTGAAGAAATGTCAAAAGAAGAACTCTTATTTAACATAGGAGAATTAACAAAAGCATATAGAGAGTTAGTAAAATTATTTATTAAAAATAATTTAAACACTCCAAAAAAGAGCTGGGATGGAAATAAACAATCCACTCCCAAGGAAAAAGTTTTCCAGGCCAGAGGAAGGTCTCCTCGACGGAGGGAAAGAACTCCGACTCGAGAACACCATTCTCCCCAGAGGGAGCCCTCTGAGAAAAGATATAACCTTAGAAATAGGGATAATCTGAAAAAACCTGATAGATATCAAAGTATTGATACACGTCCCTCTCGATCTTTTCCACAGAATTCGGAAAGAAGAGGACGGTCAGACCCAGGAGAGCACACCAAGTCCAAAGACAAGGAACCTGCTCAGAGTAAAAAATCACAATTTCCTAAAAAGAAGGTAGCCAGTATTAGAGTAATCAACCATGCCGAGAATACTGAGGACACAGTTGAAAAACGGGGAGTGGGCATTGACAATGTTGGACAGTGCAGCAGAAATCAGTATAGCGCGCAAGATCTTGATGAGTCATCTGGAGACAGTGGACACGAATGAATTCATTCAGGTTGAAACTGCCGACACCAGACTTAGCGAGCCCCATAAAATATACGACATAACATTGCGTATAGAGGGTGATAAGACTAGGAAAATAAGAGGTCTATTTTGGGATAAGCTCTCAAAAGGCTATGATATTCTGTTAGCTGAAAAAGATTGGCCCCCAGAGTTTGTCAGGGAGTGCCCTCGTGGCGAAGAAGTGATTATGCCTGCCTTCTCGAATCACATTCCGATTCATAAAAAATATACATATGCAAGGAAATGGGCAGTAGCCCAGGCACCGGCATTGTATAAAAATCATGTAGGATGGGATGAGGACTCTCCTCCTCACAAAATCCAACTAAAAAGTGAACCAACTGCCCAACGGCAGTATCCTATAAAGCAAGAAGCTAAAAAACAGGTCAGGGAGATCTTAGATCAACTTGAGTACCAGGGGGTGATTGAAACATGCACCTCTCAAATGAACAATCCTTTGTTTCCTGTCTCCAAGCCAGACAATTCATATTGTCTAGTTTTGGACTACAGACATCTTAATACATGTTGCAAAACTTTTGCAGTACAAAACTCGCATAGTGCAGCCCTAATGAATAACATAGTTAGGAAAAAATACAAAACGACATTAGACATATCTAATGGTTTCTTTTGTCAAAACATTGCACCGGAAAGCAGATATTTGACCGCTTTCTCTGCATTTGGGTCGCAGAAAAATTCTGTCGACTCCCACAGGGGTTCAAGAACAGCCCAGGACTATTCTCAGCTAGGGTAACAGAGTTACTACAAATCTATGATGATGAGGCATTATCTCACGTAGATGATATCTATCTCACAGACGACGACTTGGATACTCACTTGAAAAGAGTGAACACCATTATACTTGGGTTCGCAGCAGAGGGTTACAAATTCAACTTTAAAAAGTCTTGAATTGCCCATCAGACAGTACTATTTTTAGGGTACGAGTTATCAAGTGAAGGGAAAAGCCTAGCGGGCAACTTCTTAGAGAAGTGCGCTGTACTCCAAGCTCCAAAAACGCTGAAGAATTTACAATCCATATTAGGATTTCGGAATTTCGGAAGAACTTACATCCTAAATTACGCAGAGAGGGTTAAACCTCTCTACGAACTAATTAAACCTGATTTTAAACAAATCAATTGGACTCAAAAACACACAGAAATTTTGAGATCACTGCAAACAGACATGTTAGCAAAAACAAAATTAGATACACGTGACAACACACGTGATCTTGTAATCCGAGTCATCCCAGAAAGATGCGGATTCACATACCTAACCTCTAATGAGGGAGAAAAGGTACCAATTTAAATCAAATCTCACTTGTACACACAAGCAGAAAAAACATTCAGTAACACAGAAAGAACTGTGAAAGCAGTGCAAATCGCATTAGCAAATGAACGAGAACTAGCACACGGCAAACTGATTAATATCCTTACAGCGGAATCCGCCTTCGAAGCGCTATTCGGCCCAGTAAACCTGCCTACAGTGTCACTGGATCCGAAATGGATACAGTGTATAGATTCTCTAGGAGCGGAAGACGTGAAATACTATTTCGCCCCACAATTTGAAGAACTGAATGATTTAGAATATGAAGAAGAATATCCTCTGCCAATCGAAATTCTGCCTCTCCCACAATACGCCTGTATAATCTATACAGATGGATTTGTACAGCATTTCAACGTAGAGAGAAAATCCTACGATACAGCATGTGCGATCATTAAAGGTCGTTGGCTGTGCGGTAAATTCAGACCGAAAGTAACAAAAACAATCTGTAAGAAACTGTTCGGTTCAGAGAACTGAAATCAGATGTTTAAAGATGGCGCTCGAAAATGCAGAACGTGAATTCCCGACACTTATTGTGTGCGATTCTCATTTTTGCGTCAACTCTTACAACAATAAACTGCAGCGTTGGATTGAAAACGACTACAAAGATGACACAGGTGCCACAATAAAGCATAAATTGCTCTGGAAACAGGTAGCTCTTTTACACAAAGAACTACAAAAGACTCGCGTGATTCACGCACAGAGTCTTCAACGTGATGGCGTTCACGTTGCAGGGAATTCATTGGCTAATACAGCCACAGCGGAAGCAACTAAACCGGCTTCCGTAGCCACAAAAAAGCGTACAGAAAAATACATAGACGGGAAAACCATGCTGGCAGTAAAAACGACCGTAAAAGGCGACTATGCAGCACTGCCCGTGAACTATCCACTCAATTATGCATACATAATCGATGCAAACTCCGTTCCTTTTGCTCGAATCCCTGGAGTGGGGGACAGAGTAATTCCAAACAGGAGCAGGAGAGGCTTCCTCTTACTGGAAGCACACATGGGGTTGGGTCTGAGACACCAAACAATTAAGGTTTCTCTGAAAGAATTACAATCAGAGTACTGGTGGCCAGGAATGAGCATAGATATCCAATGTTTTGCTCAAAATTGTGAAGACTGCAACAGAGATCGCAGTAATGAACAGGCCAGTGTAGTTTCAGGATCCCTTCTAGACAGCATAAGGCGGTCTATCTGCGCAATCAAAGAAGAGAATCGCGTCCCATTGTACACAGTTAAGGCTAAACACACTTAAAAAATGAGGCCTCCAGCGCTCGGCTGACGCTAGAACGGTTATAAGAGATTTGCGAGTCTTTATCGGCACATACGCAATTACCACGTTCCATTCTGACCAGGGTCCTGCTTTCAGCTCTCGAGCTTATAAGGAGGCCATGGCCAGCATGGGAATTGGGTTGCGGTATTCTTGTCCGTCGCACCCCGAAGGGAATAGTGTGGTAGAAAGAAAAACCGTGACATAAAGCAATCTATAACAGCGAAGGTATTAGGTTCAGGCGCTGGGTGGGGTAAACATTTAATAAGTGTCCAGACTAGTCTTAATAACTTGCCAAGAAATTCTCTAAAAGGTTTCAGCCCATACGAACTATTGTTCGGAATTAGAATGAACATTCAGGACCTCGATAGTCAAATGTCAGTGGTACAAGAAAAAACAACAAACTTTGACATCAAAGATTGTTTGGCTGTTTTACAGGAACTGAATGAAACAAGAAAATCCTTAAGCAACATAAAGTTAAAGCAACAGCCAAATACCACTGACGAGGCACCACAAGCAACAGCCCCAGCAAGGCCTGTCTGGATTCCAAAGATTGGGGATCTAGTCAGAGAAAAGATCGCGGTGAAGAAGGAATTTGGGCCTTCTTACAGAAAAGCAGTACCTGTCTTGGCAGTCACCGGAACAAGATCAGTAGTACTACCGCCCCTTGCTGGTAAAAAGGAGAACAGAGTCGTGTCCATCGACCTGGTAAAACCACAAGCATGTGGCCTATAATCAACAGTAGGCCCAGTGGACTCCCAAGAAACAACAGAATACCCAAACTTGCAACAATCCAAGAGGTTCAAACTGAAAGACTAATCACATTCGATCAGCCTGCAGTGCACAATGAAGGACTATGCAATAATGCCATGGAACTCGTGCCTCTTGAGACACAGATTGAAACAGTTCATCAAGAAACAACACCAGTCTACACTAATGTGGCATCAGAAAGTGCTACGGAGAGACAGATTGAAAGAACAATCCCATCAATTGACAGAACTGCCTCTGGTTATTTCATCAACTTCGACAACTTCTCTGAAGATCAAAACAACCCCGAAGTGATGCCAGAAACAAAAAAGTATTCTAAAGAAAATACAACAGGACTCCTTCAACAAATCAAAGAATTATATCTGGATTCACCGTTGATTGAGCATTGGATTATTTCAGGGGTATTCATACTCCTACTATGCCTAATTTTAGTTTTAATTTTAGGAAAGTTTATTACAATTGAATGGACACAGCAAGTCAGAACATCAACCTAGTCCTGAAACCACACAGATCATCCCATGTGAAGAAAAGAGAACTGTCAACAGTAAATGTCACAGCAATTCCAATACCTGGTGGGGTAGTATGGGAGAAAACAGACTATGAGATATATGGTCCGGTCGAAATCCTGAAGTATCCTCATCAACTGAAGGTTTCCTTAAGTGACTTTGTAAAACCTAGTACATTCTCTGATGATTGGGACTTTAACAGTATTAATGACATGATGTCTGATTTAGTAATGTCAGCTAGATTCACAGATCATGATTATTTACAAGGTTCATCTAGTTATGAGCAGCTATTCTGTTACACACACTATGGTGATCATTACTTGCATAAATCTGCACAGCCTAGAAATGTTTTTATGTATAATCAATGGGAACATTGTGCTACACCACCTAAAAGCAGTTCTAAAGTATTTTTTGAGAAATTCAAATACTTCTCAGGGTCTAACACCAGTAATGCTGAAACGTTTTATTACAAACTGTTAGATAAAACAGGAATGAAAACAATGCTGACAAATTCTAAATTGATATATTCAGAAGCATTTTATGACAAAATGATGACATTTGGTTTTGATTATTAGAAAAATATTATTGAAACGAAAACAATGTGGGGTACAAAAGATTGACAGGTACAAGGCATTGAAGCACTATTTAGAACCTGCATGTTACCAGAACAAATGTTGTTTTAAATGACACAATACACCAAACATCCGGTCTTGGCCTAGCTAAGATCAAAGACCTTAAAAAACTGTCTATACCAAAGCCAATACCTGAAAATATAACTGCAGATATTGAGTTAGACGTGTCACAAATTTTACATTTTAACAGAACACATCCTGATTGGAAAAAGTGGTTAATCTGGCCTACTGACACAAACAGCTGTCAAGATAGATTCCTGAACAAAACACAGGGGTTAAAAATGACCAGACTAGACCCGAGATACTCCCAGAGACAACATCCAGGGATAATAACAACATACAGTGTAGGGAAACTCTGCCTTGAATGGCTAACAACATCCACACTGGCTGAAATTAAGCAACACTTGTCTTTACTAAAAGATGGTGCTGATTTGCGCGATTTCATTCTTGGACCACGCAAACAGCGTCAAAAGCGTTTCATAGCGACCAGTATCTATGCTGCTTACAACGAGGCTTGGAAAGTCACACAAATTGAAGAAATCACTTTCTGTAGTAGACAATGGGTTAATGACTCTGTCTTCCAGAATATATTCGTTGGACAATATTGTATCCTCTACCTTTGATGTGATAGACAGAGACTTGCTAATGTTACAACATGGCCAGTCGCAATTACGTTCTATTATACAATTAGGCTGGACGCTGCAAAATCTTCGTTCAGGCTATGTGCCTTGGCGTTTAATCAACACAACGTCATTATTTTCCATTTTTAACCTTACTGATAAACAGATCAGTTTGGCACAGAAAGGAGCAGACTATACAATCCTGAGCATCGAAAAACTTGAGAGATTACCATTAACAATGTCAGAGAGTCCTGTCATTGAATGGATAATACACGGAATTATCACAATTCCGATAACAACTTTCCGATTTAAAAAGTGCCTTGAGTACATACCTGCTGGCCAGTATGAACAATTGGGTAAAGGATATGTAAAATCTGAATGGAAATTACCATACACACATCCTTGCTATAGTGACAGCGACAAAAATGTATTTCTTAGTGGTGAAAATTGTAAACATTCACTAAGCGGTATACTTTTGTGTCAGGGTATTAATTTACACGGAGCATGTGATGGAAATTCTAACCACCTTTCATGCCACCAGCTAGTCACACCTGCAACTCAAATAGAGCCCTTCTTTATGCAACTTGCAAACGGGAGTTACATTCTCAGAACGGATCACAGATGTTGTGGCCTTGTGCCAGGGAAAAGTTATCTAGTAAGCGTAACATCCATGGTCAAATGCTGTATGCAGGCATTGTTCCCGAGTGGACCTGCAGACACAGTGACTCCCATCTGGCCTCGTCTGAATCTCTATTCTATACGAATTGATACTTTAAGCAAAATGAAGTCTGTGCTTTTGCAGACAACAGTGCCTATAACGTCATCAAAAGAGACGTATGATCTTCTAGTTGCAAGGACAGCTACTGAAGTTCATGAACTTTTATCAACAAATTGCCCCGTGCATTTCGTAGAAATGCTTAGCCAACTCCTTAACATGTCTAGTGCCACAAGCATCCCAGGCATATTTAAGTCGATTTTTACGGGACTACTAACACCCTTCCAGGCAATTTTGGGAATCGTTCCTAATTTTGTATGCTCTGTTTTTGGCGGCATACCATTATTTTTGGGACTTGTAGCAGGGATTTTATTTTTGACCCTCCTGCTTCGTTATGGCAAGCCGAAACTCAGACATAGCTCCCATGGGAATGGAAGAGACAATCCTAGCAATGCGCTACCGGGACAGGATAACTAACGTCCTTGGATTGGCCAGGCTGAGAGATCTAAACATGACCTGGTTCCCTTCGTTCCGACCTATATGGCAGAACTGTATCTTACCGGTACTTCGATGTATGCTATGCGGAGATGAGTGCGTGTTGGACATCTGTCTTTCACTTCCATCAGCAGTACCAATGGACGTTGATACTTTGCTCAGTCCAATAACGGCTCACGCATTGTGTTGTCCCCAGCGGCTACCAATCCTGATGATGGCATTCGTTGAGACTCCTGTACTACGACTAGGTGGTAACAGTGGAGCAAGTGACAAAAGCAACATCACCCAGGTACGACCTTCTGTGAGCATTGCTGATCCCGACTATGATGACAGCAATCATTCTCACACCTGCCAAGTTACAGCACTATCAAATTTGGTTGAACTGTCACCTGATTTTGTAGACCAATTCTTTGAGAGCCTGTCTGATACGATGTTCTCACCCGTACAGAAACAATACCTTTTGGAGAAGCTTTCCGACACACAGCGTTCCCATGAACTCTGAATTCGGCCTTCAGTTTTGATCAACAAAAACTGCTAAAAGCGTTGGAACTCTATTTCCCCGTTTAAGCAATAATTCTTTTGAATTGGACATTTTTTTTTTTTTTATATTGACCTTTCTTTTGGCACGAACAATTCTTTGCTTAACGTAAAAACTATTCTTAGATAACAGAAGCTTCAAACTTCTATTTCTAAACACATCTAGAGACATAACAAACTTACATCAGCCTCTAGCACATGTTATTGCAATGCATTTATATGTGATGATTTATCTCGCCCTTCTTCTGTTCAGAGATACTTCATGTGTAATTCTTTTTGCATAATCGTTCATTGATTTCATATGCAATAATTTTTGAATGATTTCTATGCTGCAAAAACGTACAGTACCTAAATTTCACGTATTATGTCTTCGCAGAGGGACGGCTGTTCAGCTCCTAGTTACACCACACCATCGTTCGCGCTTTAGCAGCGATAGTGGTATCAGCAGCTTCGGGCGATGGGCAGCAGGCTGCAGCAACAGGGTGCTAGCTTCAGCTATCAGCGGGGGCAGCAGCAGACAGCTAGCAACAGGCAATTGCTTAAGGCAACGTTGGTAATATTTATACCTGACAGGTGCCTGGTTTGACGCAAGTTTGTTGGACATAAGACGTCAATTAAAGATGTCACTAGGAAGTGATAGCTATCAGTTGCTCATTAGAGTTCCATTACTAATCAAAACACAGCAAGCGGGGATTACGCCTATTTCGAATGCATTCATGTATTTTGGGGTGGGCAATGTTACACATGCATCTAATTGCTCTAGTTTTAGTAATTTGATGGACATGAAAACGTGGAGTGGGTGTTGCGTGTTTATCTAGGTTCCTGATCGATACTGTGACCTTATGCCCCTATTCGGCTATAAATCCATTTATTCCCTATATTGGCATATCCGTTCAAGTGCGATATTAAGAAAGTCATCTCTGGCCTCACACGAACAGAGCCACATTCCAGAATAGTTCTCTGCCACTTCCTTTGCAACCAATTAGTGCAATGACAGAGCAGAAGTCACTATCTGATATTCCTAGATTAACACTCCGAGTTCTTCAACAAGATAAAAACTCAGCAAACCTGGAAATCCCCGCTTGCTGTGTTTTGATTAGTAATGGAACTCTAATGAGCAACTGATAGCTATCACTTCCTAGTGACATCTTTAATTGACGTCTTATGTCCAACAAACTTGCGTCAAACCAGGCACCTGTCAGGTATAAATATTACCAACGTTGCCTTAAGCAATTGCCTGTTGCTAGCTGTCTGCTGCTGCCCCCGCTGATAGCTGAAGCTAGCACCCTGTTGCTGCAGCCTGCTGCCCATCGCCCGAAGCTGCTGATACCACTATCGCTGCTAAAGCGCGAACGATGGTGTGGTCTAACTAGGAGCTGAACAGCCGTCCCTCTGCGAAGACATCCAGCAGAAGCCAGCTGCCCGCGGACGCTGTCCCCCTCCTCCTCCCGACGCGCTGAAGAGAGCCGCTGCCTTTCTCGTGCAGAGAAATCCAGCTCCAGCGTTTCTAGTCTGCCCTCGCGGGTGACTGGGATATCGAGTGCCCCCTGAAGGAGATACCAGACCTCCATCATTCTATTCAGAGGTATGGTGTTGACTGAACCCTTAGATGAGAATTCCTGAAACAAACCTTGGCAAAACCAACTTAACTTAAAGCTACTTACTTACTCCCCTTCCACGTGTTAGGCTTAGGTCAGGCACACTGGGGTAGGTTTAGTTAGAAGCACCAGTTGAGTATTTTAGCCTAATGTATATATGAATGTATATATGTTTTATTACTTTTAAACCATTGTATGGCTAAGAAACCATATCAATGCTTTTACAGTATTATTTCGCAATTCTTATCTTACTGTACGTACTTTTTATAATAACAAGTCTTGCAATTGTGGCAATACATTTCTCTTGTACGAGAAGAAAGACTGTTCAATAAATGTTAACCTTTTATTGACAAACGCCCGTCTCTCTATTCTCTACATATCGTGAAAGTAAACTGCACTAACCTGACTGAGTGAAATACATGTCTATTGTTTCACACGACCCTAGAGATTGACTCTTGATCTGAGGAGCAAAGTTGTCATGTTGCACGGTTGTTGGAAAGCTGAATCCCTTCTTGTCTGTGCCAGGGAAGCTGATCACTTCCCATGCAGAGAAGAAAGTTTCCAGTGACCTCTGAGCTAGTTGGTAACACACCCAATTAAGTTTAGCATAGTCAGTAGAGGCCTGGAAGATCCGCACTTCTACGTCGATACTACTGTTTGTTATTCCAATGCGCAGGGCCTAGTGGGAAACTAGGAACTACACTACACAACTATGGAAAGGGTCACGGGGGTTTCGCTTCTACCCGAGGCCCGGCGCTTTCTTTTCAATGTGTGGGAACCAAATGATTATAATGCTGCACAGATTTGTTGGGCGACCCTCGGCAACAGGATTGCAAAAAGAGACATTGCACAGCTCTGGGGCTCCCACAGGCCACCTACTGTATCGGCATGGAAGGAGAACATGGATTGGTGCATGTTTAGGGAAAAGACTGTGTACCTGTCACAGGGCAGACCCAATAAATGGAACAGAATTTGGTCACAGTGGAATGCTTATCGTGGAAATGTATGTACTCCCCGGCATGACTTTATCCCTGATGCTCCCTTGTCCCCCTAAATGACATTCCAAGTATTTTGTTTCAACTGTAAATATTGCATTGTTTCCTCACTGGCCCCATCCTCACTGCTGATTTTAACTATACTGCACGTACTGTACTGTTCGGAGCTGCGCCCACATGGACTTATGATCACCGTTCTTGTATTTTTGCCTTGTGAAATGCATTATGTTGTTTATTGTTAATTTCAATAAAAAAATTTTTAAAAAAAAAGATAGGACAATGAACTATGCTGCACTCACCTGATCACTTCTATAAGTGATCCCTTTGGTTCACGGCCGTAAGGGATGTTAATTAGGGGGAGTAGAAGTAAGTGAGGCTGAGCCCACTGGGGGAAGCAACAGATGGCTTTGGAGTGGACGCCCTTCGCACGCTGGATGGAAAGCGCGTGCAGCAGGGGGCGGAGCGGATCCCTTTGAAGTGACGGTTAGAGTTGCATCAGGAAAGCTAAACCAGCAGGCGGATGCACGTTCACGATCACATGCACTTGTGGAAATCCGCCGGCTGGTTTAGCTTTCCTGATGCAACCCTATAATTCTCGCTATTCATTCCTTGCGGAATGGAATAGCGAGACCTAAAAAGTATAAACAGGTTATGATACAAGGTTTTTGGTTAAGTTTTATAAAACACACAGTACACATTTGCGGGATAAATCTAGTTTCGGTGCTCACCAGATACAAAGGCGATACATGAATCTGCATTAAAAATGCTCTGTTTTTTCCAATCCAAAATGATTATTTCTGTATATGTGTGAGTGCCGTAAAGGTGAAAATATTTACACATATTGCACAATCTGATGAAACAAGCACCTTAGCTATATGTTGACATACACCCCGCTCCCGCGCACCGCCGCCCCTAACACCACCGGACACCTTTCACTGACGGTATGTTTCCGGTACCTTCCGCAGGGCTTCGCTTTGGGTCAGCAGGGCGAAGAGCAGGTCTGTGCTGGGCGAGCCCTTGGGGGCGCTCGGCTCCTTGAGGGCGTCCATCACGCATTGCTTCCCCCACTCTGCCTGCCTCTCCCAGGTGGGGTTCAGGCCTCGGTCCTCCGGTCAGGTCCCACCAGGCCTGGCTCCGAGGAGGCTGGCGGCACAGGCAGGGTTTCAGGCCCCTGTGGAGGGCGCAGGGAGGGAGGCTGGCA
Organism: Lissotriton vulgaris; assembly: GCF_964263255.1. Taxonomy (NCBI): domain Eukaryota; kingdom Metazoa; phylum Chordata; class Amphibia; order Caudata; family Salamandridae; genus Lissotriton; species Lissotriton vulgaris. The sequence goes on from NW_028250077.1 coordinate 542,219, forward strand.
CACAGGCAGGGTTTCAGGCCCCTGTGGAGGGCGCAGGGAGGGAGGCTGGTGGCACAGGCAGGGTTTCAGGTCCCTGTGGAGGACGCAGGGAGGGAGGCTGGCGGCACAGGCAGGGTTTCAGGTCCCTGTGGAGGGCGCATGGAGGGAGGCTGGCGGCAAAGGCAGGGTTTCAGGTCCCTGAGGAGGGCGCAGGGAGGGCGGCTGGCAGCACAGGCAGGGTTTTAGGCCCCTGTGGAGGGCGCAGGGAGGGAGGCTGGCGGCACAGGCAGGGTTTCAGGTCCCTGAGGAAGGCGCAGGGAGGGAGGCTGGCGGCACAGGCAGGGTTTCAGGCCCCTGTGGAGGGCGCATGGAGGGAGGCTGGCGGCACAGGCAGGGTTTCAGGCCCCATGTGGAGGGAGGCTGGCGGCACAGGCAGGGTTTCAGGCCCCTGTGGAGGGCGCAGGGAGGGAGGCTGGCGGCACAGGCAGGGTTTCAGGTCCCTGTGGAGGGCGCAGGGAGGGAGGCTGGTGGCACAGGCAGGGTTTCAGGCCCCTGTGGAGGGCGCAGGGAGGGAGGCTGGCGGCACAGGAAGGTTTTCAGGTCCCTGTGGAGGGCGCAGGGAGTGAGCCTGGCGGCACAGGCAGGTTTTCAGGTCCCTGTGGAGGGCGCAGGGAGGGAGGCTGGCGGCACAGGCAGGGTTTCAGGCCCCTGTGGAGGGCGCAGGTAGGGAGGCTGGCGGCACAGGCAGGGTTTCAGGCCCCTGTGGAGGGCGCAGGGAGGGAGGCTGGAGGCAAAGGCAGTGTTTCAGGCCCCTGTGGAGGGCGCAGGGAGGGAGGCTGGCGGCACAGGCAGGGTTTAAGGTCCCTGTGGAGGGCGCAGGGAGTGAGGCTGCACGCCGGCACACGCAGAGAGGGAGGTGGTGGGAGAAGGCACGGAGCAGGCACAGCGGGTGGGAGTAGCTGTGGGGAATGAGGGCTTCACGCTGCACAGAGAGCAGGCTCACGGATAGGGGCTGCCTCGGATCAGGTACAGGTGAGGGGTGCAGGCAGCAGGCAGAGCAACATGAAGTAACCCAGAAAATAGGATTTTCACAGGGAGCATGCAGGGGTGCTGCGGGCATGTTTGAACCAGGCATGAATGGTCTAGAGGGGAGTGATCCAGACGGCAGGGTGTCCACAGGGAGCAGGTAGGTGTGCTGCGGAGATGCTGGGAACAGGCAAGTCTGAAGGAGAGTGATCCTGAGTGCAGTGTGTTCACAGGGAGCAGGCAAGGATGCTAGAAACAGGCAGGTCTGGAAGGAAGTGACCCTGAGTACATGGTGTTCACAGGCAGCAGACACCGACAGTGCGGGGAGGCTGGACGCAGGCAGGTATGGAGGAGACTTTTCTCGTGCCGGCTGTTCACAGAGAGCAGGCAGGGCTCATGCGGGGAAGCTGGAAGCAGGCAATCAAGGAGAAGTTTGTTCTTATGTAGGCTGTTCACAGGTAGCAGTCTAGGGTGCTGCGGGGATGCTGGAATCAGGCAGGTATGGTATGAGGAGACTGTTTTAGTGCAGGCTGTTCACAGGGGGCAGGCAGGGGTGCTGCGGCAAGCTGGAAGCAAGCAGGCATGGAAGGGATGATCCTGAGTGCAGGGAGTTTACAGGGAGCAGGCAGAGGCGCTGCAAACTGTCTGGGAGCAGTCAGGAATAGTAAGATCAGGCAGGAGAGGTTGGGCTGCACCGTTTGGCTTTCAGAGCTCATGGAGAGCAGACAGAGGCACTAGAGACGGCTGAGTATGGGGGGGGGGTCATGAGGGAGGTGCATAAGAATTAAAATAATTAGTTTGGCTGTCCGGAACACAGACTCCCCCTGAGTACAAGAAGAAAGGGACCCTCAATCTTGTTACACATGTTAAGGCACCTCGGGCGCATGTGTCCCGTACAGAAGCAGGAAGTCCGAGAACTCACCATCAAGTGAAAGCGACGTGAAGTGCACGCACCAGCATGAAACACAGCACCAAGAGACAGTTCTGTGCTGCAGATAGTAACAGTAGCGATAACACGATCTGTGTATTGTAGCTGTGTTTACATCTGTATAGCGCTTCATAAGCTTGACAACGCTCCGAAGCGCTTCGAGAAGGGGTATCCGCTACTCTGGTATTCACCCGGATGGAAATGTGTAGGTGGCCTGGTGTGTGAGGATCTGAGCTGGTAGAATGCAATAAAAACAACACCACAACTGACGACAACAATAACAACAACTACAGTAATAATAATGATGATATTAAAAAATAAGAGCAGGGGCTCAATTAAATGAAGCGCGGGAGCCCGCTCTTCATTTAAAAAAAAAAAATAAAATAAAAAAATCGGCTGGATTTGCAGACCCAGCGCGAATTTTGCCTTAATAAAACGAAAAATGCTTTCTTTTGGCCCTGGGGGTCCTTGTGGTGTTGTAAATATATAATTTACCGTCTTAATTTCTATGCAGGTAAGTACTTAATCAATAATAACTCAAATCGGAAAGAAAAAAAACAGAGTCCGTGGTGTTAGAGTTCTTAGGGGTTTTATTCCTTAAAAAGGAATGGTCAAGACCAGGATATCATGTTCTTCCCACCACAGGGGTGGAAGAAGGGATAGAGCAAAGTTTTATTGACAATACATAGCTTATATACTTAATTTACACCATAGAAAGCAATATAGTAGGCGTAACAGCTGAGAGAAGACAAGATAACAGCATCCACGTGTTACTAGTACGTAATCAGAAGGCGTGGACTAGGCGTGAACTAGAGGTGTGTGCTAGAAACGTCACAGGTAGGTGTCACAAAAGGGGTGGCACTAAACAGAAAGTTGCAATGTCAGCAGAAATCGGAAGCTTGGATGCGCGCGCAGCTGCATGACGTGTGATTGACGTGAAACTGGAGGGTGCAGGGGACTTGACATTTACACTGACGGAAAGAGACAGAAGTCTGGCATGTCAGATCAACTTGTACTTCTATCATATCTAATATCTGATGTTTGGGAACCATATTATCAGAACGGAAAAGGTCTCTGGGGCAGAAGCTATTCTATACTGACTGTGAGTGCGTGTATGAGCGCCTGAGTGTCTGCATGAGAAGCGTGGGGGCATGGGCCTTCCATGGGAGCATGGTAACAGAGGCTATGAATTACTTGCACGGAGACAGGCCGGCCCTTTTGCCCTGCAGCTGAGAGGGATGTTTACTGAAACTAGTAGGCAGGAATGTATTTTCGAGGAGCGGAACAGATAATTCGAAGGTTGTAGTCAGTCTTGGCAGGCAGCAGGCTGAGCTAAGCGCGGTGGGCCGCGCTGGAAGTAAGTCAGAGTTCACGGGTACAGAGGCAGCCTGGGCCGAGGCTTTCAGAGTCAGAAGCCAGAAAAAAGGCTCGATGGCAGAAATTCAGGGCCTACTTTGCCAGAGCTGAAAAACCGTGTAAGGTACACTACAAAAAGACGTTGGCATAGCATACTTAGGAACGGGCTATTCAACCCATTCAGGGTGGGTCTGAAAGAGGACATGTTAACGTTGGACGCAAATGTATTTGCGTCTTCATAGCTGGCACAGGAGGGAAGTTACATGCACTTTAAACTGGTACATGGAGACGGTGGGGTACACGCTAGGGAACACAACTTGACCAAAAATTTATATTTCCTCATTCCCTCCTTGTTCCCTACGGACCCTTCATGATATATCGATCCTCATGAATCGATCAGTTTGTTCTTGTAACATCATTTGCTCTTCTTTCTTTCTTTCACGTTTTGAAAGAAAACTGGAATGTTCAATGCATGATGTGGCACACAGTCCACAAATCGCTGGCCCACACTGTAAGCACAGGCAGCAACTGAATACTAGGACTAGGCCAATGCCTAGGAAGGATAGGATCTTCCATCCCCAAGCGGTTAACGTTGTCCAGAACCAACCGGACCAAGTCCAGGTGCCTGGATTCTGATGTATCAGATTAGCAATTTTATGAAGGCGTGTAATAGCTTTGTATACAGATGGCGCGTTTTCTGGAATGAAAACACAGCAACTTGACCCGATGACCTTACAGGCTCCACCTCTATCTGCCAAGATGACGTCAATAACAAGACGATTCTGAAGGACAACAACCCGCATGGCGGACTGCTCTTCTGTTAAGTTACCTAGGGCGGAGGCAGTTTCATTCACTACTGCTTCAAGTGTTCTAGTTAATCTGCGTATTAATTTACTATTTTGGACAGGGCCTAAAAAGAAAAAGAATCCTTTATTAAAATCGGTGTATTGTTCCCATGCCGTTTCTGTGTAGTCGACAAGCGAGAGATCTCTTCTGAGTCTATTCTTTACTAGATGTGTATTTCTGTGATAATCAGGAGGAGCTAGAAAAACAGGTGGCAGAAGGAATGCAATATAACAGGTACCATCCCAATCTAGAGGTAAGCGTATGTATGCGGTATGACCACAAACAAAATAGGAATGACGGATAGCTTTAAAGGACGATTTACCATGATCACTGAATTCGACCACAGTAGTACATTTACTATGACCCAAGTGTACTGAACCTTTCTTCCTGACACATAATTCACCAGTGACGGGTAATACTGACATAGCGGGCAGAACTGGTGCAGCTTCGGATTCAACAGTAAGAATCATAAGGTTAATGGTGTAATTACTTAATCCATATACTTCATTTTCTAGATCAGTTCCTATTCTAGTGGGGAGTCCCTCCTTATCAGGGTAACAGACATCGAGCAGAACTAAGTTCAAGTTTCCCCAAACCCAGCTCCCTTCGAAAACAGCAATATCAGGATCTAAGGAATTAATTATTTTAAACCATGCACCACAGGAGCCATTGTGAGTGAACGGGTACGGAAAGAGGGGCAGAGCTCCCTTGTAATTCTGGTAGGGAGGGAGTCGGCCACATATCCAGCAGTTTGTAGCATTATTAGTCTGATGGGAATGATATAACATACTAATGAATGTGTTGTTGCGCAGCGCAAGTCTGTAAGAAAGTTCATGTGGAGGTAACTCGCTAAAAGAATGTTCAGCAGAAACATTGTAAGCAGATGGTTCATGCTTGAAAATAGGGCAATAGATAGGAAGGAGTATACCTGCAACAATAATCAGAAGACTTAGGAAAAACATTATTAACAATGTCACTATACAGTGACTACGCAGTGATTTGCAGTATGTACGTTTCTTGAATTGTCTCTCTCTCTATCTCGATCTAGGGGATACATGTCAGAAACTATTTAACCGATTCACCTAGGGGAGGACTTAAACAATTAAACTGTCTGACTTGCTAGATCGGAGCTTTGATCTGTACTCTTCTTGTGGATTTTTCTCTCGTTCGGAAACTTTAAAGTCACTGGGCTCGATACAGTCTTTGTAAGGGGTGGACGAGCCTGGGTCGGATTTCAGTTCATTGCATAGTTTGATATGGCTCGTGTGGATCCACCCCTTTCGGCCCTCCACTTTCACCGCTGTCCTCGTAGTAAGTAGAACGGTCTTCGGCGCTTTCCAGCGGGGCTCCAGCGGACTTTTCCTGTCAAAGTTCCTTATTAAAATCAGGTCGCCTGGACGGACATCATGCGGCTTTACATCGGTGTTGTCAGGGAAGGCTGCGGCAACCTGTGAACGACATGATTGGAGTGCAGACATCAAGGAGGCAAGGTAATCTGTCAACATATTGCAATCAACATCAGTAATTTTCTTAGGAATGGGCGTCCCCCACATATTCGGTGGTCTACCAAAGACCACTTCGTACGGGGATAGTCCTGATCTCGAATGGGCAACCATTCTCATATAGAACAGTGCCACTGGCAGGGCGACTATCCAGTCGACCCCTTTCTCTTGACATATTTTTCCAAGGCGGGTCTTTAATGTCTGATTATGCCTTTCTACAAGGCCTGCGGCTTCGGGATGTCGGACACAATGGAATTTCCATTGATATCCTAGCAGCAAGGTAACTTGCTTCATTAATTCGGATGAGAATGGCTGACCGTTATCTGAGTACACGACACGAGGCATGCCGTACCGTGGGAAGAATTCACGAACCAGCTGCCTGGCAGTGGTCGGAGCAGTGTAATCTGGGACTGGGTATGCTTCGGTCCAACGGGACAGTGCACAGACAATTACGAGGACATATTTGAATCCTCGACAACGGTCCATCTGGATATAATCCATCTGGAGGACTTCAAAAGGGTGATCGGGAGGATGAAATCCACCTTGCTCTACAGGGACGCTTTTACCTGGATTGAACTGACAACAGATCATGCAAGTACGCACTTTCTGTTTTGCTGCTGCTCGTAAGTGTTTATTGCTCCAAAGATTTTGTAAACTGTCTAACATCGCTTTCTCTCCTAGATGTGCTGGACTATGTGCTGTATTGATCATGGCTTGAACCATAGAATCAGGGAGAAACCATGTAGATTTTCCCTTCGTCATCCAACCTTGATCTGTCTGGATCCCTCCTAGTTCAATCCATTTCTTTATTTCATCTGGGGTAGCATGTGTCTGAATATCGATAACATCTAGTGTGGGATCCCTGACTGTCATACAATTTGTCGGTCCTATTGTCTTTGTCAGGTCAGTTGTCTGAGTGTGAGTCAATGCTGTATGTTTTGCTGTCTGGTCTGCCAGGTCGTTACCCTGGGAAACAGAATCTGTAACTTTAGTATGTGCTTTACACTTCATGACGGATATGCCTGAAGGCAGATGTATTGCTTCTAACAGTGCTTGAATGAGGGGACCGTGTTGGATCTTGGCACCATGAGAGGTCAGAAAACCTCGTTCTTGCCATAACATTCCGAAGTCGTGTACAACTCCGAACGCATAACGGGAATCAGTGTATATGTTGACATTTCTGTTTTTGGCTAGTATACAGGCTCGGGTCAGAGCAATAAGCTCTGCCGCTTGAGCGGACAGTGTGTCAATACGATGTGTTTCTTTTACTTCGGTTTCAGTGGTCACTGCATATGCGGCCACTAATTCTCCTGTACTTGTTCGCATACATGAACCATCCACGTAAAGTGTCAGGTCTGGATTTGTCAGTGGAACATCTGTTAAGTCTCGTCGAGGCTTTGTTACTGCATTAATGATTTCTATACAATCATGCGGGGCTGGATCTGTCCTAATTGAAGGTAGCAGTGTTGCGGGGTTCAGAATGCTGCAGCGTCTGATTTCTATGTGTGGCTGGAATAGCGTTAATTCGTAACCTGTCAGTCGTGCTATGGTCAAGTGCTGAGTCTGGGTTCTGTTTAAAAGAACCTCTACAGAATGTGGAACTTGTACTGTTAACTGATGGCCTAGAACAATTGAATCGCTCTGTCTGATTGCTAATGCTGTTGCTGCTACTGACTTTAAGCACGCAGGGAGTGCCTGGGCTACTGAATCCAATGTACTTGAAAAATAAGCGCAAGGCTTATGTGAACCTGCTTGGTCTTGAGTGAGGACAGACAATGCTGTGCCATCACGTTCTGTAACAAAAAGTGTAAACGGTTTGCTGTAACATGGTGTCGCTAAAACTGGTGCTCGACATAATGCTTTCTTTAATTCCTCAAAGGCTTATGTGTGTTCCTGAGTCCAAGGGAGGACAGCCAAAGTCGCTGCCTCCTGTGTCGTTAACTGGATGAGTGGTTTAGCTAAAAATGCATATTGAGGAATCCATTGTCTGCAGTACGAGGTGAGGCCTATAAAGGCCCGCACTTCCTTTTGTGTCTGGGGTTGTGGCATATTTACAATTAACTGAATGCGATCGGGAGTGAGCTGTCTCCCCACTTTGGACAGCAAGTGACCCAAGTACACAACTTGCTGAACACAGAATTGTAGCTTTGAAGGAGACACCTTGTGTCCCTTGTCGGCCAGAAAATGTAAAACTGTCAGTGATGCTTGTTCACATTCGGGCTCACTTCGTGCGGTGATCAGCAGATCATCGACGTATTGCAGTAAAGCGGTGTTAACTGGCATTTGAATACAATCTAGTTGTCTTTTCAGTGCTTGACTATAGATGCTGGGGCTTTCTGTGAATCCTTGAGGTGCGCGGGAAAATTTGAAACTTCGTCCATTTAAACTGAATCTGAAGAGATATTGGCTCTCTGGATCAATAGGTACACTAAAGAAAGCGTTCTTGAGGTCAATTACAGTGAAGAACGTTGCTTCAGAATCAATAGCAGTCAATAGGGAAGAGATATCAGGGACCACAGGGTACTGTGGTACAATTCATTTATTCAGCTCTCGCAGATCAATCACCAGCCGATATACTGGCGGTGCATTGGGGTCAGTACGTTTAAGAATTGGAATGATGGGTGAATTACAGATATTGGAGTCGGTCTCTACGACCACTCCTTGGGCAATGAGCTCTTCAATGATTTCCAGTAAAGCCACTACAGCATCGGGTGGTAACTTGTATTGTCTGATTCGTGGTAATACAACTCCTGTCTTGAGTGTAACACGGTATGGTGTGATATGCATACAACCTACATCAGTTGGGCCCTTTGCCCACAAGTGATCTGGTACATTTTTCAATCTGACGTCAAACTCTCGTAAAACGTAATGACCCTTGAAATCCCGCAGAAAGAGTCTAACTCCCTCCGGGGAACAGCAAATTATGGCTCCTAGAGCCTTCAACGTTTTTATTCCTAACAGATTTTCTGGACATGATTTCGTAAGTAACAAGTCTGTAACACGTGATAATGGACCCACAGCCAAGGGGACGGGTTCTGATACCTCATTTACAATGGGCTGTCCTGAAAAACCAAGGGAAACATTCTGTGAGCCTGAGAGGGGTGCCCCTGGGACTTCGTCATGGCTTATAGTGGTGCGGCTTGCCCCTGTGTCAATTAAAAACTTTCTGTCTTTTCCCAATACTTGACTATGTACATAAGGACCTTCTTGATCTACGGGAATTTCAATAAGAGGCAAACCCAACTCCCTCTCCAGGCTGTTTCATGCGTATCGTTGGTAATCGGGGTAAGCAGATTGGGCATACTGGTACATCTGCTGAGAAACTTGCTGAGTTGCGGCAAGAGGCTGTGGCTGTGATACCGCTACTGTCTGTGCTGTATGGGATGAAGCATGCATAGGCTGCGTGTTCTGCATGGGCTGTACGTTCTGTGCGGTCTGTTGCTGGGCCTGATCTTGTCTTGGTGGATGCGGTCTCTCTTTAGTTTTTCCTGTTGATATGTTATGTTTCAGAACTGGGCATTCATGTACGTAGTGACCTGGTTGCTTGCAGTAATTGCATGTCCCTTTAACGGGAGCTGCGGCGTGACCTGTCTGGGTCGTACCCTTTCTGTGGCCGTTGGTTGGGACCGACTGGGCTACTAACATTTTCATTTTCGTGTCTTTCATACGTTTCTGTTCCTGATCCTGTTCTTCTCTAATTCTGTTCTGATGGTATTGTAACATTTGTAACATCTGTGACGGCGTATTTGCTTGCCATGTACTCTCAACCTTGTATACACGATTTTTAACTGCTAACAGGGAATTCTCGACTAACTTTGATACGAAAAGATGCGGGTACGACTCGCTACTTGGCTTAAGACCACTATTAATAATAAAGCATTTCTCGAATCTTGAATAGAAGTCACTAGTATCTTCGTCGGGTTTCTGTTTACATGCTGAGATTGCATCCCAGTCTTCCTTTCTAGTTGTCAGTAATCTTGGCAGAACCTGTACTATCAAACCTGGTAATGCTTTAGTTTTCTCCCCAAGGCCTACCCCTGGGACACGTTTGTTCTCTTCGTCTTCTATTTCTGCCCATACAATCTTTTTATCTCCCACCTCCCATTCTTTTTCCTTTAGTTTCTCGTAGATGCCCGTGGGCAACAGTACTTTTAGCATTTTCATGATATCTTCATATGTGTAATCCCCCATCAGTAACATGTCTTTAAGCTCTCTGTGAAAACCTGCAGGGTCTTTATCATGGCACGGGACTAGTTTCTTCATCTCTAACAGTTCTAACTTAGTCAGTGGCGTGTGTACATACACACGTTTCAAGGTATGATCCTCACCCATAACTGGGTGCACTTCTCGTAAGGGGTTCTGACTTTCAATGCCACTCAGGCGTTCCATATGATACATTTTTCTTTCTGGGGGCGGAGCGGGAACATATTCAGAGCTTATGAAAGTGTTATATCTATGTCGTTGTTCTAGAATTATTTGTATTAACTTGGTACTGAGACCTCTCCATCTATCCATGAGTAGTGCTTCTAATGTTTCGTGTAAGGGACCTGGATCAGAATGTTGGTTTCTGTATTTCGTGAGGAGGTGCTGAATCATGTATACACCTGCTAATTTCTGCTCGTCTGGGGAAAGGTTCAGGAATGTCTGCGCTACGGTGTCATCATTATATATATCCGGATTTTCAGTCCATAATATGGCTGACCGGGCTAGTTCTTGTTCATCCATAGAATTGAGTACATGGTACCCCATTCGGTCTCGAAGTCTTTTATCAGTTTCCTGGAACTGATGTTCGGAAGAATTCGGGTTTGTTAAGGCAGAGAGAAAAACTCTCTTGCTTTCTGGACGAATACCTTTCCTAAGGTAAGTTCCCTTACCTACATACGCTATAGTGTCTGTAGTCCTTTCTGGTTCTTCACGTTCTTCTTCCTCCTCAGAGGAAGCCTTTTCTTTCTCTTCTTTGTGTATGTCTATCACCGTCTTTCTAATTTTCCTGTACATACTGGCTATGCAAGTCCCCTTGTCGTGTTTTCCTTCAGATATATTTTGACCCCACTTGTTCAGTGCATCTAATTCACTCTGATCTGTCCCAGGCCTGTCTCGTTCTCTTATTAGGCAATTTATGAAAAAGCGTAGTATCTGTGCTTGAACGTCAACTTTCTGATGCTCCATGGCATCCTTAATACTGTCAGGGTCTTTCCCAGTCTGAATGAACTGATATATTCTATCTAGGCGTTCCTTCATTCCTGCAACGTACAGCAGGAAATCAGTAGCAGATCTTAACCGTAGTGATGCCATCATCATTCTATCGTCTTTGCCGGGTACTGGATCATATCTGCAAACTGAAAGGTTTTCTTTAAGTATGTCGAGACGGGGTGACTTGAACGTGAAAGGACTCTGCATATCCCTAAGGTTTACTCTGTGTGTTAATGGCGGGGTGTGAAGACCCCCGGTCGCACCTCCTGAGGCGGAAGCTTGGACATTATCTCTCTGTGGAGTCTGTATGTGAACTTGGATTTGTCTTTTAGTAGGGTCAGGTAGACGTGGTTTCGGTAAATCAACTTTAGGTACCGGAAGTGGTGGAGGTGGTGGAACAGGAGGAATCTGTTGTGGTACTGGCGGAATATGATCTTGGGGCGGGTTACCACCCCCGTCCCTGTCGTTAGGCAGGGCGCGGACAGGCAGATTGGTGTAAGCGGGTGCTACATCCTCTAGATAGGAATTCAGGAATATGTCTTTAGTGGTCCTGTGACTTACTTTAGTTGGAACCAATGGTGGCGGCAGATTTTTCGGTATTTCTGAAATGGCCTCAGGCGAACCCTCGGCCGCAAGATACATACCGTTTACGAGATTGTTTCGTGCGCGGTCTACTTGCTCTGATTTTACTCGGATCCCTTCAGTAACTAATTCGTTTTCTTGTGCTTTATCGGATTCTCTAAGTCTGTCTTCTCTACGTAGTTCTTTTTCAGCACGCTTATGTGATTCCTTACGCCAAAACTCTATGGCGTCTTTCTGAGATTGTCTGGCTTTCTTTTTCCATAGTGCTTCCTCTACCTTCATGATGCACTCGGCATCCCATGTTCCTGTAACAGGCCATCTGTGTCTTTCGTCTAGATGTTTAGTATACTCGGCCCATAAATCTAGATATAATATGGCATCTATGCCATGCTTATGGTACATAAAATTTCCTGGAGTGTCCCTAGGGGGGATAGGAATTTCTTCCTCTAGTATCCCTTTCCTAGTTCCTATCTGTTTTAACTTGTTGAAAAACGGCATCTTGTTTACTTAGTACGGAATGCTCAATCCTTGCTACTTAATACTGGATACAGTTAGTTATACAAGAACACAATAATACACATTAAAAACAGTCACACTCATACCACGACATTAATCACATGAAAAAGACATTTGAGACATATATCACTACCCCCTATACCGGATGTACTGCTAAACAGCACAGATACACTGCTAAAACAGTGCAGAAACTTGAAATAACGGATGTACTGCTAAACAGTACAGATACACTGTCTAAAAACAGTGCAGACCGGACTTGTGTACCCAAACCCATCTAGATACGTCCCAGCAATGGTACTCACTGGGAAGCACGGAAACATAAGGCCTCGGAAAACTCGACTGGACTCGACTCGACACGTGGATACTTCGGAAAACTTCGGAAAACTGGTGGGCCTCTTGACACCTCGGACCTTGCTTCTTTCGGCTAGGCTCTGGTCGGGATCCTCCGCACTCCTCACCGCCTCGTCTGGGCACTGATCGCAGTCTTCGTCACCTCCGTGGGCCAGAGGGAGATGCAGGAAATCCTGCCGGTACGCGTAGTTTCCTTCTAACTGATGGCAGGGGACAGAGCTTGCAACGCACCAACCGGCGCGTGAGGTGGGGGAGGGGTCCCTGTTCGGGCGCCAAAATGTTGTAAATATATAATTTACCGTCTTAATTTCTATGCAGGTAAGTACTTAATCAATAATAACTCAAATCGGAAAGAAAAAAAACAGAGTCCGTGGTGTTAGAGTTCTTAGGGGTTTTATTCCTTAAAAAGGAATGGTCAAGACCAGGATATCATGTTCTTCCCACCACAGGGGTGGAAGAAGGGATAGAGCAAAGTTTTATTGACAATACATAGCTTATATACTTAATTTACACCATAGAAAGCAATATAGTAGGCGTAACAGCTGAGAGAAGACAAGATAACAGCATCCACGTGTTACTAGTACGTAATCAGAAGGCGTGAACTAGAGGTGTGTGCTAGAAACGTCACAGGTAGGTGTCACAAAAGGGGTGGCACTAAACAGAAAGTTGCAATGTCAGCAGAAATCGGAAGCTTGGATGCGCGCGCAGCTGCATGACGTGTGATTGACGTGAAACTGGAGGGTGCAGGGGACTTGACATTTACACTGACGGAAAGAGACAGAAGTCTGGCATGTCAGATCAACTTGTACTTCTATCATATCTAATATCTGATGTTTGGGAACCATATTATCAGAACGGAAAAGGTCTCTGGGGCAGAAGCTATTCTATACTGACTGTGAGTGCGTGTATGAGCGCCTGAGTGTCTGCATGAGAAGCGTGGGGGCATGGGCCTTCCATGGGAGCATGGTAACAGAGGCTATGAATTACTTGCACGGAGACAGGCCGGCCCTTTCGCCCTGCAGCTGAGAGAGATGTTTACTGAAACTAGTAGGCAGGAATGTATTTTCGAGGAGCGGAACAGATAATTCGAAGGTTGTAGTCAGTCTTGGCAGGCAGCAGGCTGAGCTAAGCGCGGTGGGCCGCGCTGGAAGTAAGTCAGAGTTCACGGGTACAGAGGCAGCCTGGGCTGAGGCTTTCAGAGTCAGAAGCCAGAAAAAAGGCTCGATGGCAGAAATTCAGGGCCTACTTTGCCAGAGCTGAAAAACCGTGTAAGGTACACTACAAAAAGACGTTGGCATAGCATACTTAGGAACGGGCTATTCAACCCATTCAGGGTGGGTCTGAAAGAGGACATGTTAACGTTGGACGCAAATGTATTTGCGTCTTCATAGCTGGCACAGGAGGGAAGTTACATGCACTTTAAACTGGTACATGGAGACGGTGGGGTACACGCTAGGGAACACAACTTGACCAAAAATTTATATTTCCTCAGTGGGACCCCCTGAGCAGGCCTAGGGGGTCAGGGTGATTCTAACCTGCCCCCTTTTCTTCTTTCTCACCTTTGCTTCCCTGTTTTCTTGTGACTCGGTTCTATCGAGTCACAAGATGGCTGCCAACACTTCCTGGTTTGGAGTGTTAACAGCCAATTAGAATAAAGCTTGTGGTCGGGAGGGTCTGCGGATCCACCGTGCCTCTAGATATCAAAACTTTTACTTTTTTATTTTCTCAGCAGCTAGTGAACGGATTTACACCATTAAAAAAAGGACTCTTTCTGAGCCAAGCACTACCTTTTTGCCGAATTTGGTGTAATTCTGTTCAGCAGTTCGAACTGTAGCCATGTCTAAAGTTTCCTATGGGAAACTGATTTTCCAACCTCTATTTTTCGAATTTCGCAGGAACTACTGAACGGATGTACACCATTTAACAAAAAAGACTCTTTCTGAACCAAGGGCTACCTTTTTGCAAACTTTGGTGTAATTCTGTTCAGCAGTTCGAGCTGTAGCCGTGTCCAAAGTTTCCTATAAAAAATAACATGGAGAAAACACGTTTTGGGACCCCCCTTTTTTCTTGGTCCCCGCTTGGAATCACCCCGAAACTTTCAAGACAGGAGCTGACCAGAGCGCCCCACTAGTTTTTTAAATTTCGCAGAGATTTGTCAACCGGCGCCAAAGTTATTAGGAAAAGAAAAAACGATTTTCCTATGGAAACTAGGTCCTAACTATAACTATCTACTGGCGACCGCAGGTAGATAATAAATACCTTCTTACCGGAGGTCCACGTGTATTCCTGCCCGTGCCCACAACACAACATTCTCGCATCCAATCCCTGCCAGTGTAAACCTTGTCACCATTTTCTACAGCTAAGACATTGAAGAGCCTTAGTGGGATATATAAGGAAGATTTGAACCCAGACCGCTTAGTAATGAAAAACTGGTTGCAAAACAAAAACGCCCACGTCTTACAGAACAGCAGATTTTAGGCCATAGGGGGAGGATTCCAGATGGAGAGATAAGGGACAGGTTAGGAGGCTCAGTAATGGGAAAGCAGCAGGCTCAGACGGGATCACAGAGGGAGCGATAAGGGAACAGGTTAGGATGTTCAGTAAAGGGGCAGCAGCAGGCCCAGATGTGATCACAGAAGGAGAGATAAGGGAGAAGGTTATGAGGCTCTGTAAAAGGAAAGCAGCAGGCTCAGACGGGATCACAGAGGGAGAGATAAGGGAACAGGTTAGGATGCTCAGTAATTGGAAATCAGCAGGCCCAGATGGGATCCCATCTGAATTCTATAAAAATTGTTAAACTCTTTGGTCTCTTTCTGGGTATCTTATTTCAATAAGATCTCTCTGGAAGACTGTTAAATTTCACCTTCCTAATATGAGGCAGCTGTAGTTAGGATCCTTAAACTGGGTAAAGATGCTAGATTAGCAGATTCCTATAGACCTATATCTTAGTTGAACTTTGTTTACAAAATGATCACAGGAATCGTGGCTGAGAGGTTATCAGATGTCCTTCCATAGATGATCCATTTCGATCAAAAGTGGTTTGTGCCTGGAAGGATGCTGTATGAATTAACCCATTGACATATCGGTGCGAATGATATGGCAGAGGCCTCTTATCTCCTGTTGACAATGCAAGAATTGATGCAGCTAAAGCACATCATAGCGTTAATTGGTTCTATCATTGAGAGGTATTGCAGAAGTATGGTTTCAACAGCAATGTTACTAGAGTTGTGCAAATGCTACACACGGTGCCGGCAGCTAAGATTTTGGATAGCGAACTTACAGCTTCGTTTCAGATATCCAGGGGAACTAGGCAGCGGTATCCTTTTTAGCCAATTCTATTCTGTGTATATAAAGAGACCTTTTCCCAGATGATTTGGCAGGATTAGACCATTCTTACCTCTGAAGATGCAGGGTTCCCAACCAGAATAGCACTGTATGCTGATGACATAGTACTGTATACATCAAACCAAGAGCTCTCGGTTCACAGCTTGAGATGCATGCCAGAGATTTTGTGAGTCTGTCAGGATATCTATTCAACAAGAAGAATAAGAGATTATGACATGGGCTAAAGAGAAGGTAGGGCTTCAAACCAGAAACCAGATTAGGAACCTAGGGATCATCGTAACTCAAGAGTTTGGAGGACATTCCAGAAGTAAACTTAACTAAGGTATACCATTGTTAATTAGGAAAAATAGATGCCGATTTGACAAATGATACATTCATTTATGTGAACAAGATCTCGTCCTTATTCACAAATTCACCCATGGTGAACGCCACATCAACTCCGACTCGCAAATACTTAGACTGGCAAGCACTGAGACCTAGGCCAAAGGATACTGATTGACAGGCCACAGGTGGGGTGGCACGTAGCCGGAAGACAAATGCATGGACCGGAAACTCAAGATCAATCCCACAGATTAGTGAAGAGACACTACAATGGTTAAGGGAAATATGCCCAAATAAAGTACGCATGGCTGGAGGGGGTACGCGCACTCCAAAAATAGCATAAAGTCAGATGCCAAATGAGTAAGGAACATAGAGCAAATCAGATCACGGCACACACAGTGATCACATGCTCCCCGTGCCAGAAATCTGGACACTAACCACTGGCAGCATTGTGTCCATGCAAGGTCGAGGCCCACCTGGATGATCCATTACAATTAATTTATGACTCTAGAGGCCCCAACTTTCATTCCTCACCCTACAAGTATTGCCAGAAGCATTGTATTGCCTATAATGAACTGTTCCCCAGGGGTCTATACTCAGCCCCCTACTATTTAACATCTATGTTAGACCCCTGGCTACCATCGTAGTGGATGCTTGGCTGACAATATTTTCATACGCCGATGACACTCAGATTGCTTTCTCCCTTTCCAGCTGTGAGTGCAACAATATATCGGTCCTGAAGGTCGGATTGTCACATGTCACTGAGTGGATGCAGAGGCACTTCCTCAAGTTAAACGGTGACAAGACCGAGATCGTCATCTTGGGGAAGAACAAAGATCTCTGGGGCCCTCAGCACTGGCCTAGTGACATGGGAACCCTCCCCCAGCCGGTCTCTGTGGTTCTCAACCTCGGATTTCTTATAGATGACAAGCTCTTTATGAGGCAGCAGGCCACTAAGGTGGCCTCCGTTTGTTTTGCCACCTTGAGATGGCTCCAGAAAATCCTTTGGATGCTGCCCTGTGCCACCCGGAGAACCGTTGTCCAGGTGCTAGTAATCTCCCACCTGGACTATGGAAATGTCCTCCAACTCGGTGCCGACAATTCAACCATCAACAAACTTCAGGTGGTGCAAAATTCGTCTGCCCGACTTCTTTGAAACGTACCGAGGAGATCTTCGGCCTCACAGGCTCTTCGTGACCTACACTGGTTTAGGGTCCCGAGCCGTATCAAATTCAAAGCCCTGTGTTATCTTTTTAAAATTAAGCAGGGCTCGGCCCCAAAATATCTACAGAGTCTTGTCCAAACCTACAAACTCAGTCGCACACTGAGATCTTCTGCAAATGGCGATTTTGTTGTTCCAAGATTTAAACTTGTAAAGATGGGGGTGGGGGGGTCGGTCCTTCTCCCATCTAGGCCCCAAATCCTGGAACGCACTACCTCTCGCCCTGAAATCAGAGACTGATCTATTTTGCTTTCGGAAAAAACTTAAGACCCTGCTCTTTTAGTAGATCTGTCCTCGCACCAACTGGCTCATTGCACTGTGTTGTGTTTTCTTTTTTCTTCTTTTGTCTATCCCTGGTGCCGGGAAACCCACTGCGGGTAGCTGTTGCGCATTATAAGTTCAAATAAATAAATAAATATACCGGAATGCTACAGATAGATTGTTATTTGATACAGTCCTCAGACCCTGTGCCTGTACTGTTCTCCTGGCCGCTATGTTTAATTAAAAGAACTGTTCCTGTTTGCCAAACGCCTCTTGTCTCTTGTTTTTCAAAGGTATTTCATGTTCAAGCAACACCGTGATATAGATGCTCTGCTTACAGATGGCGGCAAAATCTACCCATCGTTATCTGTGGGACGGTGAACTTCATTAAGCTGCTGGCTCCTCTTAAGGTGATCTTGTTTAACACTAAACCACTTCCTTTCCCCAACAAGCTTTATACAGGTATCCAGGGGAGCCCGGATCTCACAAAGAAGCTCAGGAGGAGACTGAAGCAAGGGAGGGTCAGCAGCTTTATATGGGCATCCACAGGAGCCAGGATCTCATGAAAGAAGGAGGAGACTGAAGCAAGGGAGGGTCGGCAGCTTTATATGGGCGTCCAGGGGGGCCAGGATCTCATGAAAGAAGGAGGAGACAGAAGCAAGGGAGGGTCGGCAGCTTTATACGGGCATCTAGGGGAGCCAGGATCTCATGAAAGAAGGAGGAGACTGAAGCAAGGGAGAGTCAGCAGCTTTATATGGGCATCCAGGGGAGCCAGGATCTTATGAAAGAAGCTCCAGAGGAGAGTGAAGCAAGGGAGGGTCGGCAGCTTTATACGGGCATCCAGAGGAGCCAGGATCCCATGAAATAAGCTCCAGAGGAGAGTGAAGCAAGGGAGGGTTGGCAGCTTTATATGGGCATCCAGGGGAGCCAGGATCTTATGAAAGAAGGAGGAGACTGAAGCAAGGGAGGGTCGGCAGCTTTATATGGGCATCCAGGGGAGCCCGGATCCCATGAAAGAAGCTCCAGAGGAGAGTGAAGCAAGGGAGGGTCGGCAGCTATATACAGGCATCCAGGGGGGCCCGGATCCCATGAATGAAGCTTCGGAGGAGACTGAAGCAAGGGAGGGTCGGCAGCTTTATATGGGCATCCAGTGGAGCCAGGATCCCATGAAAGAAGCTCCAGAGGAGAGTGAAGCAAGGGAGGGTCGGCAGCTTCATATGGGCATCCAGAGGAGCCAGGATCTCATGAAATAAGCTCCAGAGGAGAGTGAAGCAAGGGAGGGTCGGCAGCTTTATATGGGCATCCAGAGGAGCCAGGATCTCATGAAATAAGCTCCAGAGGAGAGTGAAGCAAGGGAGGGTCGGCAGCTTTATATGGGCATCCAGAGGAGCCAGGATCCCATGAATGAAGCTTCAGAGGAGACTGAAGCAAGGGAGGGTCGGCAGCTTCATATGGACGTCCAGGGGAGCCAGGATCTCATGAAATAAGCTCCAGAGGAGAGTGAAGCAAGGGAGGGTCGGCAGCTTTATATGGGCATCCAGGCTCTCATGAAATAAGCTCCGGAGGCGACTGAATCAAGGGGGCCTGGCTCTTCCTGATTTTCACGCCTATTGTTATGCTTTCCTGTTCAAGAATTCCCGGCTCCTGCCTGGAGTGCTAGATCATTCTTACATGGGTCAATTGTATAGAGTTATGTTGAGGCATTTGGGCCTGAAAACGTTTTCTGTTTAAGTTTGGGGGACCCAAAGTTTTTAAACAAGGTAGGCTAAAGGTACTCTTAACAGCCCTGAAGGTGTGGTAATCCTTAAAGACAATTCCTGGGCTAGATTACTATGCAGACCTTGCACCAATTTTGGGCTCTCCTGGAACCCCAAAGTGACTTAAAGATAAACTTCTTTCCCCTCTCCAGCATAGAAACCTTTCCACCTGGGGTGACATTACAGGAGCTCTGAGCTTTTCAAGGGGGCTTTAAAAATTGAAATGCCGGCAGCTTTGTTCTTGGTGGTCATCCCAAACGTAGTCAGAAGTGAGCGGTTCGGTGCAGGAGGACTTCCTCAAGTGGGTGAGAGCTAAACAACAACCTAAAAAAGAGGTTTCACAGTGGTATTGGGTATTTATTTCCAAAACAGATGAGAAAATGAGAGTTCCATACCTGCACTGGGAAAAGGATCTTCTGGTGCTGGCTAAAGAGCAATTATAGCGAGTATCTTTAATTCTGTGACATACTTTGGTCAAACCAGCGCCACTTAAAAAGAATCATTTCTTTAGTCTCCATAGACCCTATTGGTCACCAACAAGGTTGGCTAAGGTCACATTGGAACTATCAAAATATAAGGAGTGCAGTTACACAGAGGCAAGTGACATGCCATGTTTGTGGACTGCCCGTTATAGTCCTTCTTCTAGGGACATGTAAGTCAGGTGTTTCAAGAAATTACGGGCTGCGAAATAAAGGTAAGCCCCTGCCTGATCCTATTTGGGATGGACTTGTGCCTGTACAGGGATGAGTTAAACTCGGATCAGGCCTCATTGATATTTTTTCTGATATTTCTAGCAAGAAATGAAATCTGTAAGGAATGGATTAATCCCGACGCACCAAAGGTATCAGAAAGTCTCAGATCTGTAAGAGATGTCAGTAGACTGGACGTGAACTGCAAGTCGGCCTCGGTAGAGGAAAGATGCTGTCCCTTTGTGATATGGCAAAGTAAATCATAACGTCCTACGATTACACCTCTACCTTGCTAAGAAATGGGCAGTTCTCCTTCCTACAAAAGGGCAGTTCAATAAGTAATATTCAGCAAACACATATGTTAGACACTCCGAGTGGAGGCGTCTTGTCTCACAGCTTCCTTAGCTCGATGGTGATGAAGACAAAAAATGTAAACCATTCCACTACAACCTTGGAAGGATTAGTACACAACCCACAACCTCTGTTACTGCAAACTCCATCATTGCTGCTCTAGAACTTTAGAACACCAACCCCCCTATAAATATATTCCTGAGTTACAAGAGGGCCCCGCGAGAAAAGTGATGTCTGACCTGTAAGACACAACTGTGAATCCAGGAAGGCAAACTGATCCGTTCATCCTTCTCGGGTTGTTTCACTGCTCATCATCAAAGTGGAAAATATCTATTTTATGAGCAGCAAAGATGAATGATTGAAAGCTACAGAGCTTTGGGAGATCTCTGCCCACATACCCTCTCTACAGAGGGAGACAGGCACACAATCCCTGCCACTGTACTCACCATCATCACTGCTCTAGAACATTGTAGGGATTAGAACACAACCGCGTACACTGTACGCACCATCATCACAGCTCTAGAACCTTGGTGGGATTACCACACAACTGTTAACACTTTAATAACCATCACTGCTCTAGAACCTTGAAGGGATTAACATACAATACCTACAACTTTAAACCCCTTCATCGTTGCTCTAGAATCACAGACCAATAAACATAGAATCCCTGCCACCGTAAACCTGTCTTCCCTGTCCTAGTCTTGGTGACTGCTTTGCCACGGAGAGACGCTCAACATGGCGGCTGCATTGATTTAACCCCTCCTCCTGGGCGAGAGAGACTGCAGCCGCTGATCTCGACATTGCAGGCACTCCTACACGCTGTGGCAGAGATGAGCCGCGACAACAGCACGCCCTGGTTGATAGAAGGGGTCCTAGGTGAAATGCCAATCCAATCCAAACAAGCTTTATTCGACAATTTAGTCATAAAAGCATGGTACAAAAATATTTCATTATATAAAATGCCAAGCATGATTATAGAACCTGTTTGGGGAAATTAGATCAAATCATCATAACATAATAGATTTCGATAAAAACTTTAAAAGCAGAGACTTTCATGGAAGACTGGATCAAGATGGCACACACAAAAGAGACGCTATTGTTCGTGGTGGAAAGGTCCCACAAGTCATTGTTCCCACCACCGGAACCAGGAGCTCCACCGAGAAGTATAATAGTATAATTTCTAAATTACAGAGACCGGGATGAACTCCTATGAGGGGTTCGGAGCCAAAGCAAACCCGATATTTGAAAATAGCAGTACATAAATATTCCCAGACTTTACAAGAGCTGTTCAATCGCAACGGCAGTCCTTTAGTAGTGTAGAACAGAAGCTAAGAATGATGGGCTTGAAGTATATATTACCTTACCCTGCCATCCTGAAGGTGCTGCATTTTTTCATAATGCCAGAGAACATTGGCTGGAGGTCCATAGTTCTGAATATCAGCCTTCGACATCCACGGGACGGGCTTGGGATCCACTGTGTCACGGAGATGGCCCCTCGGCTACTCCAAGGAGACGCCATTCCAGATCTCCAATCTGATTGTACTCTGGACCTAGCAAAACAATGACAGGAGTGAGAAGCAGCCAGGGCCTTAGTAGAGGCAGGTACCTCTGCTGCTTCCTCAAGCACAGAATCAGATCTTTTGGGGCCTCACGAACACCCGAGCGAGTGGATGGTTGAATATGGACACATATTGGTGGACCACACCGAAGGAAGGTGTGGTAGAATGATGGTGCACTTGCCCCTGGCGTGACAGGTATGAGCCGGACTGAAGGGGGAATGCCACCCAGTAGTACGACAGGACTGATAATTCTGTTTGTTGAGGCTTCCCCTGGAACACTCGGTCATTGTTGTACGGACTTTAAGTGAGGTGGGATAAGATGAGGTGGCTGCACTGACTGAGGGCCCGGGTCTTTCACTCATCAGGTGGCCAACCTTCCCTTTTTCTCTTTCTCTATTATACTTTACTTCTTGTTTTTCTCCCATACCTTCTCTTTTTTCTACTTTTCTGTGGTGTGGCTGATTACCTGACAACCAGTGTGAGAACCTCAGGGTATTTAGGGTGCAGAGCTGCTGATTGAGCCGCCCCATGTGGTGAGAGCTGACTGTTCTCTGCCCTTAAGATATAATATTAGTTCACACCCAATAGAGGGATCATACACACACACTGTACTTCAATCGAGACTGTTATTGGGTGGGTGGGAGTAGCATTATGTGTGGGAGGACACTAGCTAAGTGGAAAGGTGTTGATCCGGGGTGGGACAATGAGAGTCGCATATGGTTTGGGGTTATTATCGTTGTTGAAGCATTGATGTGTGTATGATGGTGGCAGGGTTGGGAATGGTGTGGGGAGGTGTGTGTTCGGAGGGGGAAATGGGGGGGGTGGAATGTTACGAGATGGGTGAAATTATAAATGTGCTCACATGGAATGTGAGGGGTCTAAGCTCCTTCATGAAACAGTACAGAACACATATCTATCTTAGGAGGATTGGAGTTCATATAGCTCTTCCCCGAGAGACACGTCTGTTGGAGCCAGAAGCCCCGAAGCTCCCCAAAAAATGGAGGGGACAGCTTTACTCATCCACTTAATCATCCTGTGCCAGAGAGGTATCCGTATGGGTGCCTCTGGGCTCTTGTTTCAGCTGCGTGGCCAGGTTTCAGATGTGACAGTACATTACATACTCATTCACAACCTATTGAATGGCCGGGATATCTGCTTGCTTGAAGCAGAGACAAAAGTGACTTTTTCAAGACCCTAGAAATGGAGTTATTACCCTATGTTGGGTTCCCCATAATTTGGGCGGGCGATTTTAATTGAGTTCTGGATGGTAGTCTCGACTGACATCCACCACGGTTGGGTACAAAACCTCGAATCATGGCTAGATAACGTGACACAATGTCTAGACTACAGCTGCTAGACATTGAGAAGGATCTCCACCCTCAGGTTGTGGAGTTCTGCTGTTATAACCCCACTCACGAGGTGCATAGCTGTCTGGATCATATTTTTAATAACCATCGAGGGGGAACTGATTGTCCAGAGGGGAAGTTACAAAGTACTCTTCTTGTGCGATCATGCCCCACTACTGTTGGAATGGGGCGATCGGACCATAGACTCAGTATCCCACTATGGTGATTACGCTCTGAGGTTTTGGAAGATCTGAAATTTTATATAGATAGAGCGGAAGCATTGAGTGTTTTTTTCACCACAAATTGGAACTCTTCTCACACACGAGGTACGGACTGGGGACCGGTTAAGGTGGTAGACCGTGGCGAGTGCCTCAGCCAAGTATCTATACTATTATTATAAAGAGAGAACACAAACCTTTTGGCCAGGTAAACTCAGGAACCACAGCGCCAATCCACACACCCAATACATCCTTGAAATTGTCAGGGTGTGTAGATGGACATAGGCTAGATAAAATAAAAATAAAACGTAAATTTAAAAATGTAACTTTAAAAACAAAGTAGTCCCCTGAAAGAAGCGCTGGCCGTGACGTAGCGCTGGCTGCGATGTATCAATGACAGCAACGTCCATGATGGCGAGGAAGGAAAGATGGCAGCGCCTATACCAAACGTGAGAGAATTGTAACAGTAGTGGAAGAAGGCAAGATTCCTGTAAAGAGCATCATGTCCCGCCTGATAGTGAAGAATCTACCGACCGGAGTAAGTGCTACTGGGATGGGGCCACTAGAGGGGAGGGGAGGGGAGGGTTGGGAATGAAAGGACTGTACGAGGCACAACTGAGAGACGTACTTCACTGGTGAGAAAGCGACAGCCGAGGAATACATTGAACAGTGGGAAATAACTGATAAGTTCACTAGGCTAACGGTGGTATAGCCGAGAGAGGAACACTGAGCCATGCATGAACTGAAAATGGCTAATACATTCAGAGTTATTACGAGCAGAAGTCCCCAAAATATGTCTGGCCAAGGGCCGACACAATCCTTTAGATGTCTCTGCCAGAAAGCAGGAAAGTACGGAAGCTGTAAGTAGCCAAAGCAATCAGGCTCTACTCGAGCGTATGCTTGCCGAATAACAATTAGGTTCCACGTCTTAACGTCTTTCACAGGGAGGTGGAGTTGGAGCACTCGATGTATATACTCCCTTCTACTTTAATGCACCTACACCACGCATCTTCAATTCATCGTGGAAAACAGGACTACAGAGCAATATCCTGACGTGCTTTCTGCCTCCACCCCTGGCAAAATGCCTGAAAGACCAAGAGGGTGATGTAAGGGTGGCTAAGTGACGTCACACAGTAAGATCTAGCAGCATTTCTGAAAACACATGCGCTTCTTCCCAGTTCCTCGAGGGAACTCAGAAGGTTCATAACGTACACTTTTCGAAATATATTATATTAACTTGTAGTAAGGATCATTTGTGGTTTTAATTATTTTGGTTCACTTTTGATGGAACTTTTAAAGTTCCTAGGTAAGCACAGCACACATTTAAACATGAGCAGCTGTGAACGGATTACAGAAGACAAACATTTCTACTCTATATTCATGGCAGAAGATATAAAGGGGCCCTCAAAGTTATAAAAACGTCATGTCATTTTACAGGGATTTGTATAGCGCTTTTTCAAGCATTTCAACCATCATTATGGCTCCACAGCACTGGTCTGCGCCTGCGGCCCGGTAATTCTGATATTAGCAGTTGTACCTGTCAAAAACTAGCTATAATGATTAATGAATGGATCTATGAAAATAAACTGCTGTATCGGTCACACAAGTGGAACATAATAATTTAAATATGAAAATGTGACTTTTACCCGAACCGAGAGGTGTTATAAAAAACGAAAGAAAGACAGCCAAGGAGACCGTGTTCCCGAGTCTGTACATCTATATCTATATCTTATCTATCTATACTACTATTATAAAGAGAGAACACAAACCTTTTGGCCAGGTACACTCGGGAACCACAGCGCCAATCCACACACCTAATACATCCTTGAAATTGTCAGGGTGTGTAGATGGACATAGGCTAGATAAAATAAAAATAAAACGTAAATTTAAAAATGTAACTTTAAAAGCAAAGTAGTCCCCTGAAAGAAGCGCCGGCCGCGATGTAGCGCTGGCCGCGACGTAGCAATGACAGCAACGTGCGTGATGACGACAGGCGGGGAGGAGCGGTGACGAGCGGCGAGGAAGGAAACAAAGATGGCAGCACCCATACCCAACATGAGAGAATTGTAACAGTAGTGGAAGAAGGCAAGATTCCTGTAAAGAGCATCATGTCCCGCCTGATAGTGAAGAATCTACCGACCGGAGTAAGTGCTACTGGGATGGGGCCACTCGAGGGGAGGGGAGGGTCGGGTCGGGAATGAAAGGACTGAACGAGGCACAACTGAGAGACGTACTGCACTGGTGAGAAAGCGACAGCCTAGGAAGACATTGAACAGTGGGAAATAACTGATAAGTTCACTAGGCTAACGGTGGTATAGCCGAGAGAGGAACACTGAGCCACGTCACGGCGGTATGGTGCTCTTTTAAAGGGTGACAGAATAGGAGATCGATTTATTGTTTGGGATTACAAAAGTGTCACGTTTTCGGCTTTCTTTATAGTGCAGTCAAAGTGAAAAATGTAAGTGTTCTGGGCGGGAGGGGGCCGGGGCGGGAGGGGCCGCAAGCCTGAAATGCTGCCCCCAGCCCCCTTCCGCCCCGGGCAACGCTGGGGCGGGCTGCTAGTATAGTATATAGTAGAAGAAGTATATAGTAGAAGAAGGAAATTAGAAGGAAGGAAATTAGAAAGGGAACCTCAGGTGGAGGAGTCACTCACATGTCTGCAGCGATGGTGCACAAGACTTTGAAAAAACCTTTGACACCTTATCCTGGGCATACTTGTGGGAGGTGCTTAGCCGTATGGGCCTAAGCGGGGGTTTTCTGGCCTGGGTGAGACTCTTATATGTTAATCCAATTGCAAGGGTGAGTATGAGTAATGTAGTCTGCGAGTCGCTATCCCCTCTCCTATTAGCACTTGCTGCGGAGCCACTCACAATCTACCTAAGGGCTGAAATGTGTGAAAGGGGCCGGTGGCGTTGAGTAATATAGTATAACTGCTACGCGGACTATGTACCCTACAGAATTCATTCTGGGAATTACAACCCTCGCTGTTTCAGTTTATCGATAGCCTATTTGGTGACCCTTGTATAGGCAAGTTGAAATCCTTAAATTGAACCCCAGCCAGGGAGGCCTTGGCCTTCTAGACCTTAAATAATACCATCTGGCCGGCCCATCGCAATGTGGTGCGAAGAAGCCCCAGCTGGAAAAAGATACTCCTATCAGGCTCCGTTTAAGTAGCTGACCTCTCTGAGGAATATATGACGTTACAAAGCATACCATTAAAACGCATACTTTTACATCATAGTTTTTACAACACAACTACCATTACACTGCATGATTTTACAAAGCGTACCATTATGTTGCATGTTCATAGAAATACCTTAAAACTACCATTACAACGCATTCCACTACAATGCTACGCATACTATTATAATGCATAATATTTTTTATTGCAACAGTAGGGAAAGTGCTGGATAGGGGAGGGGTAAAAATTACTATCCCCACTCTAGTGAGTGCAACAGTATGGAAAGTGCTGGATATTGGAGGGGTAAAAATTACTGTTCCCACTCCAGTGAGTGCAACAATAGGGGAATGTTTGGGATAGCGGAGGGGTAAAAATCACTATTCCCACTCCAGTGAGTGCAACCCTAAAACCCAAACACACCCTGAACCCTAAAACTAACCCTTGCACCCCAAAACTCAAACACACCCTGAACCCGAAAAATAACCTTTGCACCCCAAAAAACAAAATACACCCTGAACTCTAAAAATAATCCTGACACACCAAAACCCATACCCACCCTAAAACATAATATTACCCTTGCTACCCCAGAACCCATTCCCACATTAACATTCTCCCTTACTAACCTCACGATGCGTTGTTATGGCATAAGTTGTAATGGCATGTGTTGTAAAGGCATGCGTTGTAAAGGCACCTGTGTTGTAATGAGACGTGATGTAAAGGCACCTGTGTTGTAAAAGTTGCATTGTAAAGGCAATAAGATGTGATGCCTACGTTGTAATGGACGCCTCCCTCCCTCAGTTACTCATGAGTGGTCGAGTGCTTTCGGTGGGCACCCCGTTTTTAGTCATACAGATGATGTCAGAATGGGAGAGGTGATAAGTCGGGCACCATATGCCAAGCTCCTTCCAATCTGGTGGTTGCGCCCTTTTGTGCATATACGAGACTCCATTGATGTCTCGGATTGGCTTACTTGGGGCTGCCGGAGGGCGGGAGACCTCTTCCTAAACTGAATCTTAATGTTGCAGGAGGAAATGGATAGGAGGGGTACAGTTTTTGGGACAGGAGAGGGACAGTTTTTACAATACCCCAGCATCTTGCACACGGCCCAAGACATTTGGAGTTCATTCCCAGGAAGAACCAGGAGAATCTCAGGTGCTTCAAGTGATAGTGGACCCTGGGTCAATAAAAGGTATTGCATCTCAACTGAATGTAGCACTGAAATCTGACAGACAGAATTATATAGATTCTAAGAACGCCACCTCCGACGAAGAGTTAGAATCCCAACCCATGGACACCTGTTGGACTTGCCCCTTTTTGCAGGTCATCCCAGAACTTTTTGCCTTTCTCCTGGTATTTTTTCTGACATGGTAATGGTATTTTTATGACTCTGGGCACCAATGTTCCCTCTAATTATTTTCCTCTGTGTGCGGCAGAGTAAGGTCTCTGTGCGCTGCAGCCAAGGCTATGTGCGCCAAGAACCTGACCGCGCTTGTAGACCAGGGCTTTGAGTGGGATGAAAATACTCGGGGATCTTTCAAAGGGGCGTAACCAATGCAATTAAGGGTGTGGCTTCAAAGCAATTAAGCTAAAAATGAGTGCATCATATAGTGTGCCACCCTACTGATATTTTGCTGCTTCTGTCATTGCCTCCGCTCACTCACCCCTTGGATGCAATTGCATCAGAGAAGCCAGCGCGTGAGCAGCGTTCTGAATGGGCTCCGATCTCACCCCAGAGAGGCCAAAGAGTGAATGTGTGGCTCCATTTGCTCCAGTTATCGAGCTCCCGGCAAAATAAGTGGGGGGATGCCGTCCACCCGCGTGGTACCCCGTCTCGAGCCCTGGCCAAGACAATTGGCTTTTTCAATAGTTGTTTTTTTAATCAAGTTGTATATATTAATGAAAATGCTTCCGCTCTTGTGGTTGGGGTTGTGGCTTAATGCTTGAGCTGTCGATTTTGGAGATGGGTTTTTAGTCTCAGGTCAGCCTAAAATCCTGTGATTCTGGGCAAATAAATTAATCTCCCCATGCAGACAAAAAAATATATAATAATAAATCATGTAAAGCGCTGCAATACTTTTTCGGTTGAGTTCGCACTATATAAAAACTTGCTGCATTTCTTTTCTCCATGTTGAGTGGTGCAAACAAGACCCAAAACCCCTTCATAAATATACTCCTAAGTATCTCTCATTACTTTTTCACTCGAGGGCTTACTAGCATAAAAAAATTATGTGAGAGACCAGCGAGCACAGCGCAAGTGATTTCTCCCTGCATGCATAACTTACCTAAACTTGAATAATATAACATTTTGAAAACCTTAGTAAATGTTGCACAATGTTGGATGAAAAAACTTCAGACATTTTGGCTGGTCTCAATAAAGTTTCACCCTGGACTACTTTTGTTACATTTTTGATAATAACTGCTGCATCTTCTTTCAAAATAATTACTAGAATTACTTAGAGTATGACAAATACCGCTATCTTTGAGTATGATGAGCTTTGCCTCTAGAATTTGTTAATGGGATATACTGTCTTTTACAAATAAATATAAAACATGTTCCTTAAGTACTCTGATACCAAGAGATGAAATACTTTTCAAGAGAAAACAATACAGTACAAATAAAATGTTTCACATAAAGGGAAACTGCCGATAGTAATTCAATTTGAAAGGACAGCTTCTCTGCCAATGTAATTTGGTAACATGTCTAACGGCAGAACGATTCTTAGCCTTCATGGGGATGACAAAGACATTTCTGCAAATGACTGCCTTACGGCTTGCATTTACTTATTTCGAGGTGGCCAGTCAGCAATCCTGGCCCGAACTCCCTTCTTAGGAACACCGGGAGTGGCAAAAATATGATGGGAACTTTCACTACATGGCGGCCCAACAGGAGACATTGCTGAAGACTCTAAAAGTGCCATTCTGTGACTGAAATGTCTCATAAAAATCATCGGAGCGGGCTTTGGAAGATACATCTGCACCAATAGCCTGTGCAACACCTGCAACTGCTCTATCAGTCTGGGACCGCTTTGAGCTGGTCATGATGTGAAAACGTGCTTGGTGCTTGTGTGCTGCAGCAGAAAACTGAGTTATTTTGCCTTCCCCAATGCCCAATCCCCTTTTGGAGAAAAGCCTCCAGCAAACAAAATGGTAGCATGGGAACTCAGAAGTGTTCATCTAGCATAGATTAAAATGTTGCACTCCTGTCTGTGTACGCTAGGTTTGTAAATTGGTACTGCCTAGAAGTCTCTTTAACTTCTTCATGGTTGCTGAAGCGCCACGTTCCAAAGTGCGAGGAAAGGCCTGGCATCACCTGTCCTGTACACATGTTGTTCGATGTATTGCTGGACCTGTTTGGAGATTTAGACAGGAGTCATCCTAGATCTTGTGCAATGGTTGTCCTTCTCTGCAAACTCCTGGAAGTCTCATGTGTGGGCTTTCATATTTATACGCTTGTTGTAACCATACTGGATGCTCGCCGACGTCTGATGGCAGGCTGCAGATTCCTACACATCATGCCTTGTTTCACTTTGTTTTGCGTGTCAATCCAAACAGTTCCCAGGTGTGACGACGGGTGGCATCGTAGGGCGGGGTTGTTCCTGCGTGTTCCAGTTGGTGTGACGAGGCTGCTCCTGTGTCCCCGAGTTTGGAAGGGTGTGGGTGGTCAGAAGGGGGTTTGGGCTGCAGCTGGAGCCCGTCCAGCCGTAGGGTGTGTTTATGTGTGTGGGGGCTGTAGCGTTACTGCTCCAGGCATCTCCTCAACACACAGTGGCGGTCCGTCCATTATGGGCGTTGGGGCGTTGCCCCCCTCCCCGCTCAGCCAGTCTTTGAAGTGAATCAGTTCAAAGACGCCGAGGGCTCGGAGAAGAAGGACTCAACTGTCTGCATGACGCCAGACTGCCATGAAGGGGGTGGGCGGTCTGCCGTCCTTTGTCAGACGTCACCAGGCCAGGGGACATGCAGCACCACAAGTGCGCATGAGTGGGGACGGAGGGCGAATTTTCGCACCGTGTCCACTCATGCGCATTTGTGTTTTTGCTTGGTTGCGCATGCCCATTAGGAGCCCTTCGGCCTCCTAATGGGCGTGCTGCGGGCGAGAAGGCCTGTGCCCCAACTGGCGCCAGGATTGGCCTAGAGGGGCTGTGAGCCTGTGACGTGACGTGAGGGGAGCAGAGCAGATCCCAGAGGTGGCGCGGACCGGAGCCGGCAGCAAGGTAAGAGTGTGTGTGTGTTTTTCTTTTCTTTTAAAGTGTTTTGTGCGTGCGTGCGTGCGTGTATGCATGAATGTTTGGTGGAGAGTGTTGTCGTGAATGGATGTGTTTGTGTGTATGCGTGTGTGAAATTGAATACATTTCTTATTCACTGAATTTTGTATGTTGTGTATGTGTGTGTGATTATGCGTCCCACTGCCTGCGGTTACCGTTTCCCAATCAGAGTCGTGTCCTCGATGTGGTCCATTGTAGTGTGCTGAGTGGTGCTGAGCCCGGGCGTGGACTGAAACCAGTGAGGCGGTGCAGTCAGTCTTACCCCTGTCTCTCTCCCCTGCTGGGTCAATGGAACCATCTCCTTGCCTAGGTCAGAGTGGTTCCCGGGGTTTCCCACTCTGTCCGAAAGCAGCACAAGAACCGAAACGGAAAAGCCAATAAACATGGTTTAAATTCAAAATATAATTTTATTATTTTCGAGCAGCGCGTTTGGCCCAGAGAAGGTGCACTGGGGGTATAGAGGAGGGATAATGAGAAAATTAGGAGCAGGCGCGCAACACTCATACGGCTCAAAGGGTTTTGTTCCCCCTTTCACCTTTCTGTTTCTCAGCCAGGCTGGGCAAAGGTCTCACTTCGTTTGGACCAGTTGAACACGCAAATGCAGCAATGAACAACTTAAAGCGGGCCTGTCAACTTTTGCAAAGGGCATTCAACTGCGTGGCAACACCTGGCACTGTGTTGAAAATGAAGTAGCCAGAGATATTACACAGCGCCAAGTGGCCGTGCCTGCTACTTCGTTTTCAGAGCTGAATTCAAATTCTGGACGAGAACAATCCATGCATAGTGTGTAGATTGCTCAGATTTTCAGCAGAAAAGGAGAGGTAAACGGCCACAGGCACGGGGTTATGAGAGGTAGGGACCGGTGCCAGTTACAGCAGAGAGGTACTAAGCAGCAATAGGTACAAAAGAAAGCGGCAGGGACAGTGAGATACACGGAAAAAGAGAAGCATGGCTGGATGAGACAGGTGTACAAGCTAGAGCACTAGCTCTGTTCTTGCTACTTTGCATCCCTTAATTTCCCTGCATGAGATCCATGTCTCCTATTTTCCTGCATGCCTGCCCCCCCTCTCACAAACCCCACCAACCGCCACTGTCAACACAGCTGCGGTACCGGGGGTCCTCAGCCCCTCTCTCCCCGATGCTCCAGGCCGGTGAACCGGGCCTTGCTGCCCTCAAGTGCCCCCCTACTTTACAAATGCCCTCATTCAGTCCACAGCCTCTCTCTATTCAGAAAAGCCACGCATCAATTCCAAAAGCATTACGTGTGCTTTACACGTCATGCTTTTGGACTTGCTGCATTTCTTTTTTAAATAGAGCGCAGCTGGGTGCTGATTGCGGGCCGTTGTGAAAGTATTGCTGTTAAATGCAGCACTCTCATGTGCTGCATTCAACAGCAATACTTTCACAACGGCCCGCAATCAGCACCCAGCTGCGCTCTATTTAAAAAAGAAATGCAGCAAGTCCAAAAGCATGACGTGTAAAGCACACGTAATGCTTTTGGAATTGATGCGTGGCTTTTCTGAATAGAGAGAGGCTGTGGACTGAATGAGGGCATTTGTAAGGCCTCAGGCAACCAGTAAATTGCCGTTTTTCGCCGCTCGCGTTCTGAAAGCGGGCGGCGGCCAGAACGTGTGCGCGCTTCACAAGAGGCACTGCGCGCTCGGTGCCTTAAAGCTGCGCGGGCGCCCAGCCGCGCGGGTTAGAGGGAACACTGCTGGGCACTATCACTACTGTTCGGTGCTAAAGTGCATGTGCTCTCTATGGTAAACTTGGTAAGATTGGTCTACACATTTGGCGTTTTTAATTCACCTATCAGTCCCTTGTAAAGTGGCATCTCATATACCCGGGCCCATTAATTAAATGCTACTGGTGGGCTTGCAGCGTTGATTGCGCCACCCACCAAAGTAGCCTTTTAAACCTGTCTCGGGTCTCTGTCATTGCAGGGCCTGCGTGCGCAGTTTACTGACAATGTATCGTGGCACATTAAGTGGTTGCCACGCTGTGACTCCCCTTTTACTACATATCAGTCACACCTAAGGTAGGCCCTAGCTAGCCCTATGTGCAGGGTGCAATCTAGGTAAAAGGTAGGACATGTGCCTTAACTGTGTGGCATGTCCCGGTAGAGACAAACAGCCATTTTGGTTTCTCACTACTGTGAATCTGCCCTCTCATTGGAATACATTGGGGATTCCCCGATACGTGTTTCAGTGCTAATTAATGCTATGAGAGGGGTGGTGTGATCAAGTTTGTAATGTTTCGAATAGTGGTGATAAATGCTGCTTAGTGGCGATTGCAGATTTGTTATCACTATGTTAGAAATGCCACTTTTAGGAAAGGACATTTTTGTGTGCTATGTGTCTTGGTGCCTGCCTCTTGTGTAATGCATGTCTGGAGTGATAGGGACTGGGGAGGTGCAGTGGCTCAAGAGGGCCTGGGCGAGTCAGAACTAGGCTGAATAGACCTGATCTGCATTTGGAGTAGTGGGAGGAGTAACACATGGACCTGAATCTGACTGTGCCTGCCTTCCACGATGCTGGGGCCTATACTAACAAAAGAGATGTTTTGTATGTACGTACCCCCAGAACTGGTCTGGACTGCGCACATAGCCCTGTGCCAGGGGGAACAACAAAGGGGCATATTAACAAGCAGCAGCGATAATTATCGCTGGCCGCGCCTGGCGCGAGTTTCTCTATTGCTGGAATTCATCGCCAATCTAGCGCTGTATTTACAACGCTTAGCGCATTAGCGATGATAATTCCAGCGATAGCAGGGAAATCTCCCAACATCGCTGGAAAAACAGCAATTACCCTGCTGATACGACCCTGTGGTCGTAACCCCACATTCCACCTCCCATGCAAAGTGTACCTAACACTGGATTTTAGCAGACATTAAAATCCAGCGTTAATGCCCGGTTAGCGCGATTTGGTTTATCGCTACACCGGCCGGGGCATTGTTGTAAATATCATAAAGCTGCCTTCGCGATATTTCCCCATGCAGCTTATTGAGGCACGCTACTTTGCCCACTTTGCATCTCATTAACGATGGGATGCAAAGCGGGTGTCTAATCACGGAAACACGTGCTAGCGTGTCCTTGCTAATATTGCGGTAAAATTATCGCCACGTTTTGGCCGAAAAGAGATGCTAAAGAGGGGGTTAATTTTATCACGGCCCTTTGGTAATATGCCCCAAAGACTTTATGTGATGCCTACGTTGTAATGGACGCCTGCCTCCCTGAGTTAATCATGAGTGGTTGAGTGCTTTCTGTAGGGCACCCCGTTTTTAGTCAAACAGATGACGTCAGAATGGGAGAGGTGCATATACGAGACTCCATTGATGTGATATAAATGTGTCAGTATTTATGTGGTATAAATATTGGGGCTGTGGCACCATGTTTGGTTGTACACACTGAACTGGTGCTTACCGGAGGACTGCTGTGCGCCAGGAGAAACCGCCACAAAGGATTGCCCCTCTGCTGGAGGGCCCTGTGAGCTGGCCTGCCCAGCTCTGCCCCGTGTGACTTTGGGCTGGGGAGAGGACTGCCCCTGTGTTTTAGACCCCGTTGTGCTGGCCTGACTGTGCCTGGTGGTGGGTAGCCTCAAGAGTCCCCCAGGACTGAGTGGTTTGCCCTTGGTGAGTTAGGAATAGTGCGGCGAGCGCTCCAAGATTTCTGCACTCTGTGAGTTCGAGCCCATCACGTGGGATCCTGCTGACATGTGCCGTTTTGGAGGCAGAGAGAGCAATTGCGCTGTGGCAAGAGTGGCGGATCATCTCCCACTGTGGTTGTGGAGAGGAGTGGGCCCCCGCTGCCGTGGAGCATGTGGAGCGCTTCACATTTCTATTTCTTGGTGCCAGAGATATTTGCGCCACTGCCGGAAGCCAGGCGGTTGTTGCCTGGTTGTGGGCGGGGCCCGACAGCAAGAGGAAGCCGAGCCTCATGGGCTCACATTAGCTGTTGGGACACTAGAGTGCGGCAGCATGAGGAGTAACGCCGGGAGTCTACCCCGCAGTATTACACCAGGAGGAGGATCGAAGGCCACGAGGTGTCACTAGGAAATTAGGCAGAGGACGCCTGACAGCCCCCAAAGAATGGTGAGTGGGGCTGAGCTTTTTTGTATTGAGCTCCGATTGCTGTGATGTCGGAGGCCTTGGTGTTCCATGCTGTGGTGATTTCATTGCAAATGCCTCACTCTAATGACCATATATGCGTGCTCTGACATTATGATCAATCAATCAAAACACTTGTATAGCGCGCTACTCACCCGGAAGGGTCTCAAGGCGCTTGGGGGAAGGAGGCCGCCACTGCTCAAACAGCCAGGTCTTGAGTTGTCTCCTGAAGGCGAGGTGGTCCTGGGTCAGCCGAAGGTGGATGGGGAGGGAGTTCCATGTCTTGGCCGCCAGGTAGGAGAAGGATCTGCCTCCGGCGGTGGCTCTTCGGATGCGTGGTACGGCGGCGAGGGCGAGGCTAGCGGACCGCAGCTGGCGGGTGGGCGTGTGGAAGGTCAGGTGGTCTTTGAGGTACTTGGGGCCCAGGTTGTGGAGAGACTTGTGTGCGTGGGTGAGGAGCCTGAACGCTATCCTCTTGTGGACAGGGAGCCAGTGCAGGTTCCTCAGGTGGCCGGAGATGTGTCTGCGTTGAGGGATGTCCAGGATACGTCAGGCGGAGGCGTTCTGGATGCGTTGTAGTCTTTTCTGTAGCTTGGCTGTTCCGGCGTAGAGGGTGTTTCCGTAGTTCAGTCGGCTGGTGACGAGGGCCTGGGTGACCGTCTTCCTGGTTTTGATCGGGATCCATCGGAAGATCTTGCGGAGCATGCAGAGGGTGTGAAAGCATGAAGAGGAGACGGCGTTGACTTGTCTGGTCATCGAGAGGGAAGAGTCCAGGATGAAGCCCAGGTTGCGTGCATGGTTTGTTGGCTTCGGAGCGGTGCCCAGGGCTGGGGGCCACCAGGAATCGTCCCAGGCGGAGGGTGATGGTCCAAGGATGAGGACTTCCGTCTTGTCTGAGTTCAGTTTCAAGCGGCTGGTCTTCATCCACTCGGCGACGTCTTTCATCCCTTCGTGGAGGCTGGTTCTGGCGGTGTCGGGGTCTCTGGTGAGGGAGAGGATCAGCTGGGTGTCGTCGGCGTAGGAGATTATGTTGAGGTTGTGTTGGCGTGCGATGGCTGCGAGAGGTCCCATGTAGAAGTTGAAGAGGGTGGGGCGGAGTGATGATCCTTCCGGGACGCCGCAGATGACTTCGGTGGCCTCAGAACGAAACGGGGGGAGGCGGACTCTCTGTGTTCTTCCAGCGAGGAACGAGATGATCCACTTCAATGCCTTCTCTTGGATGCCGGTGTTGCTGAGTCGTTGGACTAGGGTGCGGTGGCAGACAGTGTTGAATGCGGCAGAGAGGTCCAGGAGGATGAGTGCCGCTGTTTCCCCGTTGTCGAGAAGGGCTCGGATGTCGTCGGTGGCTGCGATGAGGGCGGTCTCGGTGCTGTGGTTTGCTCTGAACACGGACTGCGAGGGGTCGAGGGATCCATTTGTCTCGAGGAAGGCGGCGAGCTGTCTGTTGGCGATCTTCTCGATGACTTTGGCAGGAAAAGGGAGGAGCGAGATGGGGCAGAAGTTTGTGAGGTCGGTGGGGTCCGCTGTTGGTTTCTTCAGTAAGGCGCTGAGCTCGGCATGCTTCCAGCTCTCCGGGAAAGTGGCGGTGTCGAAGGAGGTGTGGATGACGTCTCGGAGTTGGGGTGCGATGGTGGAGTCGGCCTTGTTGAAGACGTGGTGGGGGCAGGGGTCAGTCGGAGATCCGGAGTGGATGGTGTTCATCTTGTGGGCTGTGTCTTCGGTGGTCACTGCGGTCCAGGTGCCGAGGGTTGTGGTGGGGTGCGTTGGTTTGACGGTTGGGTGCGAGGATGGTGTGCCGAAGCTGTTGTGGATGTCGGCAATCTTGCGGTGGAAGAACGAGGCGAGGGAGTCGCAGAGATCTTGTGAAGGGGTGATGTCGTTGTTGCCGGTGCTGGGGTTGGAGAACTCCTTGACTATGCTGAAGAGTTCCTTGCTGTCGTGGGCGTTGTTGTCCAGTCGATCCTTAAGTGAATTCTTCTTGGAGGTGCGGATGAGCTGGTGGTGCTTGCGGGTCGCGTGTTTTAGGGCGGTCATGTTGTCAGTGGTCCGGTCGAGGAGCCAGGCTTTCTCGAGGGTGTGGCAGGTCTTCTTGGAGTCCTTGAGTTCGTCGGTGAACCAGGGGGCCTTCTTGCTTCTGGGTTTGCTGGGAGGGTTCTTCAGTGGTGCGAGGTCGTCGGCGCAGGCTGTCAGCCACTGCGTGAAGTTACGGGTTGCTTCGTTGGGGTCCGGAGTGCTGGCAGGTGGGTTCTGGCTGAGGGAGGTGGTGAGCTGGTCGGTGATGATCTTGCTCCAGCTTCTGTGAGGAACCTGTTGCGGGTGGTGGTGGGTTGTGGTTTTTCTGAAGCTGAAGTGGACGCAGCTGTGGTCAGTCCAATGAAGTCCGGTGGAGTGGCTGAAGGCGATGTGCTTGCTGGATGAGGAGACGGGATCAAGCGTATGGCCGGCGTAGTGGGTAGGGGTGTTGACCAGTTGCTTGAGTCAGAGGTTGGCGAGGTTGTCCAGCAGGGTGACGGTGTTGCGGTCCTTGTTGTTCTCCAGGTGAAAGTTGAGGTCCCCTAGGAGGATGTAGTCGGCGGAGGGGAGGGCGTGTGGGCTGATGAAGTCCGTGATGTCTTCGCTGAATTGTGTGCATGGTCCTGGGGGTCTGTAGATGAGGGTACCTCTTAGGGTCATCTTTGGGTCGGGGTGAATCTGGAAGTGGAGGTGTTCGGCGGTGGTGAAGGTGTCATCGGTCGTGATGCGGATGGTGTTCTTGTGGACGATGGCGATGCCTCCTCCGGTCTGGTTGACGCGGTCCCGCCTGATTATCTTGTATCCATCAAGGATGGCGATGGCGATGTCGGGGGCTGAGGAGGCGTTCATCCATGTTTCAGTGAGGAACGCGACGTCTGGCGATGTTGTGTCGAGCAGGTTCCAGAGTTCGACGGCGTGTCTGTGGAGGGAGCGGGTGTTGAGCAGGATGCACTTGAGGTCGCTGCTGGAGTTTGGCTTGGTGGGCGCGTTGCCAGTTCGGAGGCAGGTGAACTTGCAGGTTGTGCAGGTGAAGGGTCCGAGGAAGCGTTTCGGGGCGGCCCGGCAGCAGGTGGGCTTCCGGCCGGTTTTGAGTGCATTGAGGGCCGCGGCGTCGTAGGTTTGTCGGGTCGTCTTGCGTAGGTGGGGGCCAGGGCTCCTGGCACTGGGGGCGGTCCAGGCGCGGACGGGCGCAGACGGGCTTACCTTTGGCGAGCCTTCGGCGCACAATCGGCGCGCCCGCTGCACGTCCGCGCGGTCGCCATTTATGGCAAAGTGGGAGGGAGGGAGGAGCAGCTGGGAGGCGGGAGCGGGGAGGGCACAAAACAAAAGGGGGCTTGGACGTCGGCGGGAAGCGGGGAGCGAGGCGGGCACAGGGGGACAGAAACAACAACGAAGCCTGGCAGTGGCAGAATACAGAAAGGCAAAAAAAGCAGTTATAAAAGGAAAAACAAGGTTAAACACAGATTTAGCACACCACACGCTCGAAAAATACTGCGGAGGGTCTGGGAACAGAGAAGCAGTCCCAACGAGGCTGCGGGCAGCAGAGGGCGAGGGGCACACACACAGCTGGTGGTCGTGCGGCGCGGGGGTGTCCTGGGACAGGTCACACTCCCCTGCGCCGCGCGGTCACCAATTATGGCCAAGTGGGAGGGAGGGAGGAGCAGCTGGGAGGCGGGAGCGGGGAGGGCACAAAACAAAAGGGGGCGTGGCCGCTTGGACGGCTGCGGGAAGCGGGGAGCGGGGCGGGCACAGGTGGACAGAAACAACAACGAAGCCTGGCAGTGGCAGAATACAGAAAGGCAAAAAAAGCAGTTATAAAAGGAAAAACAAGGTTAAACACAGATTTAGCACAGCACACGCTCGAAAAATACTGCGGAGGGTCTGGGAACAGAGAGGCAGTCCCAACGAGGCTGCGGGCAGCAGAGGGCGAGGGGCACACACACTGCTGGTGGCCGTGCAGCGTGGGGGTGTCCTGATGTGCTTTGGGGGCTCATAATGTGCAATTGTCAGAAAGGGGCACCTAGGTGTGCAGTAATGCTGTCTATACCTAATGTGCTTATGCTGTTGTGGTAATGTGTAAGCAACAACACAAAAGCCAATACTGCAACTTCTAATTTAGGAAAGGAATGTCAGGAATAAATCTTATTTAATATTCATCAATTTTTTCAACATATTTGTTGGTTAGGGTTCACCAAACAATTGACAACAATTTATCAAAAGACAGACACTACAAAATACAAATTGCATAAAAATGACATTTACAAAAACAAGTGCACATTAGCGAGAAATTAGTAAACAACCATAGTTGATCAACTTTCACATTTGAATCTTACTCGCTCACACAAACCATACATACGTGAAGAAAGATTTACAAATTCAAAAATGTCACAAAATAATTTTTCAGAAACACCAAAGGGATCTGTTTGGTCAATTTGTAATATTTTATCTATTCAAGATAAGCTATATGATGAATAGCATCCTTATGGTGTGCATAGGCGGTCTACGCGTTTCGAACCCCTATTGAATGCGGGGGTTCTCATCAGGACCTCATAACTGTGGGAAAAGAAATGAGATCGGGATCACTATCATTGAAACAATGCTTGGAAGAACAAGCTGCCACCTCTAGGTATGCCTCTTACCTATGGTATGAGTGTGCACCATTGAGATTTGGAAAGGAGAAACCGGACGATAACACACTGTGGAGAGAGGTGACAAAAACGCCGAGTGAGCCCCTATGTGAATTTCGGTTATAACTATAACTCCCAAGTGCAAAGGAAAGGCAAAAATGCCCTTACATTTACTTGAGTGTGGTCTCTGAACTAGAATTCTAAAAGGAAGAAGGAGCAAGTCAGTTTCTGATGGTGATGGTATGTGTTTAATGTGTGCGTCAAAGCGGGACAGGGAAGGGGAAGGGACTTACTTGATTAAGGTTCAGGAAGGAAGAGCACTTTAGGTTTGGCGCCAATCAATCTGGGATCTGAAAAAGAAGGGAACGGGTATGAGAGGTTTCATTCATAGAGCGCTTAGTGGGGCTCTAGCGCCTGTTGCAACGCCGTGTTTACTTTGCGCTCCAGGGCATCCTGACTCCGTTGGTGTCTGGTTTGTATCGGCCATGAATAGCTCTAATATCGGGCTCGCTGGCGTAGGAAGAACCTTTTAGAACGCTGCCTCTCTTCCGGGTTGCAGTGTTTTATGGGAGTTGTAGTTCCGGCTAGCTGTTTCGTCTCCGCAGTCATATCGGGGCTGAATTCGTTACGTGGATGATGCGTGTACCAAAGAGCTGGCCTAAGTGAGCCGGTACAGTTCGGACATTTCATTCAGACCTTCAATTGCCGAATTAAATTTCAGGATGAGCATTGCTTCTCGCTGGAGTAGTTTTTTGTCTAGATCACCGCCTCTTTGGTCATTCTCAACCTTTAGTATCACTGTCCATTTCAATTCGGATTCCTTATGATCCAAAGTTTGCCAGTGATTTACTAATGGTGCTGTCAGGGTCTTCAACCTTATGCGCGATTTATGCT
Source organism: Lissotriton vulgaris (assembly GCF_964263255.1). Taxonomy (NCBI): domain Eukaryota; kingdom Metazoa; phylum Chordata; class Amphibia; order Caudata; family Salamandridae; genus Lissotriton; species Lissotriton vulgaris. The sequence goes on from NW_028250077.1 coordinate 582,648, forward strand.
GCGTTATGCGCGTTCTGACTTCCTGATTTGTTTTTCCTATATATAGGAGATCACATGGGCACTTGATCCCATAGATCACATTTCGTGATTTGCAGTTGGCGAAAGAGTTGTGTCTCCAATATATGTTTTTATGTTCAAAGACAGATCCTTCTTCTGTGGAGGAACAGCATAGGCAATTTCCACACTTCCTGTGTTCTACTACTGGACGTAGACCAACATAAGATCTCACTGACATCGCTTTTTTCTGTGGCATGGCTGCCCGAACTAGGTGATTGCCAACAGTCCGATTTTTTCGGAAGGCAAATAATGGCTTCACATTGAGTGTTGTGTGCAAGTTCTTAATCAAATGCCAATTGCTGGCTACCACTTTTTTAAGCAGGTTCGAATTGGGGCAGTATGTCGAGACGAACACTATTCTGTCTGTTTCCTTCTTTGTTTTTTGTTCCAACAGGCTTTCCCGTGGTGTCCACCACGCTCGTTTGAGCGATCTCTTCAACAATTTTTTGGGGTAACCCCGTTCCAACAGATTTGTCAATTTGGTTGCATTATCAAAGAATTCATCTTTGAAATGGCAGTTGCGGCGAATCCGTAGATATTGCCCATAAGGCAAGTTGTCTTTCATGCTCCTCGGATGGTTACTTCTGAAATAGAGAGATTTATTGCCATCCGTCTCCTTTTTATATAGGGTGGTTACCAGTCCTCCATCAGCTGGGTATACCTCCACATCTAAAAAGGGCATCCTGTATTTCGAAAAATTCAGACTGAGTTGTGGTAATGTGTGCACCCTATGAGCAGTTCCGTTTATGCCCGAGATGTGCTCGTGAAATGTGAATGGTGACTAGTGATTACTATGGTGCAGGAAGGTCGTATATCTTTAGTATGCTCTTCTATGAAATGGTATAATGTTCATGCTTCATGCTTAGTGCTAAGTGCGCCCTTAACAGTAGTTACTGGTCGCCTTCGCTGACTGAATTATGATGTTATGACAGTGGCCCGATTGGACCTGTAGTGTATATAATCCCTGTAAAGTCATACCAAGTGCCAGGTGGCACAGTGTATATATGTGATTATATTCTAATGTGTTTTAGGAGTAATACAAAGGCTATTTTTGATATAACCTTGTGTGGATTTTCTTTAGTGGTGTGCCTAGTGTGTCTCTGCTGTGTGTGTGTGTTGCGGAAACGCTTTACAAATTGCCTCAGGGACTGCTCCTGCCAAGCTACCAAGGGGGTGAGCAGGGGTTATCTTTGATATGTAACTCCTCTGCCCTGACTAGAAGGGTGGTTTCTGCCTCGTTTATGCGCTTGCCCTAGCCAACCAGAAATCCCACTTCTAACAACACCGAAAGTAAGAGGACCCTGGCATAAGTACGGGAGGTGACTAATAAGGCCAGGTTTAAATTGACACAATTCTATTACATATATAAAGCTAACCTGACACCACAGCGCCTACACAGGTTCTACCCAGAGAGACCAGAAGGTGCTGTAATCCCGGCTGATTTCAGTTATGTTACTTGGAAATGTCCATTGTTCCACCCCTACTGAGACGCGGTGCTGTGTGAGGTCTGCCGAATAATGCATGTGAATGCATACCTAATGATCCGTCAATGTTTTATGGTGTTGGGGCCATTTCACAGAACTAACTTAAGACAAAATCCTAAACTTACTACTTTTGGTATTCACAGAAAGCATTTAGTAGTAGTAAAGTTAGGATTTTGTCTTAAGTTTGTCTTAAGTTTGTCTTACGACAGACTTAAGACAGACTTAAGACAGACTTAAGACAGACTTAAGACAGACTTAAGACAGACTTAAGACAGACTTAAGACAGACTTAAGACAGACTTAAGACAGACTTAAGACAGACTTAAGACAGACTTAAGACAGAATCCTAACTTTACTACTACTAAATGCTTTCTGTGAATACCTAAAGTAGTAAGTTTAGAAGTTAGTTCTGTGAATTGGACCCGTTGTTGCCACAGCACAGGAAGGGGAAAAAAATGCAGCACACATTTTTGGGGTTTGTACAAGTCCATGGGTGTATAGCAATACACCAGGCGAGCCCAACGCCTCTGAACATGGACTAAATGGGTTTCTGATCTCCTGGCGTGGTTGGTGGCTCAGGAGGGCAGACTCCAGAGAGTCCGCACAGACAATAACGCATAACGGGGCCTTGAGATCCGGGGCAAGATGATTACAAAACTGTACAATCATGACATTGAAAGGAGAGTTACTCCAAGAACATGTAGTCGGAGAGGGGATCAACTGGCCTGCCCATGCTGATTGCTGCCCAATCGCTCCTGAACAGATCACGGAGGCCAACGGCACACCCTCGTCCAGCGATCTGTGCAAAGATTGTATGTTTTACATTTGAATGGTTTGGTGCGATTCTCCTCCTCCTTTCCGTGATTGCACCTTTGTCTCCAGTTTTCTCTCCCCACCTTCTGCAATGGCTATTATTAGTACTACTGTAATGTTACCCGTACCCGACGAGGGCACATGATGACGCTGAAGTTGTATTGTTTATACCTCTCTTTTTTCTCTCTAGGCAGGGACTGATGTGACACACTAACCCCTCGAAGGATTCCTGCTCCTATGTGTCGAATTCCAGTTTTGTCGGTATTGTATATGACCTATGGTGCCATTAAAAAAATTAAGAAACACATTTCTAAACAATGATCGATAAGATTACTGTCTGGAATTCTTCTTTGAGTGTATAGTTTTATAGAATGAGATGTGTTAAATAAGACCCACCACTGTGCACTTTAATCCCCACGCGCACCAGGCATTGCATCTAAAACTATTTATTCAATTCCAGGGTTATGCTACACCTAAAATGCATCCATCGGATTAACTTTAATGGGTAAGAAATAGGATGTAATTCATCTGCATGGATTCTGCAATCAGAGACCCCCAGCTCCCACTGATTCTCCCTCAAAAACATGGCAACATTGGTTTAAACCTGATTGGTACATTTAATTTATCATTTAAACTTGTCTCAGGCCTGCCACTGTGTTTTAAACTGACATTTCGACCTGGAAAAATGAACCCTTCACCAGGCCTAAACCTTTGCTTTTAAATCAAGCTTAAGCGTTCAACTTCTTGTATACTTTTGTATTCTTCTCTTGAAGGCTCAAAGCCATCCCCGTGCTTTTGATTTGTTGGTTTCAATGTCCTTTAAAATTCCTTGCTTGCTTGTGATCAGCCCTGCCTCTCTGTCCCTCTTTTTCTCTTACATTCCTCCCACGGAGATGGGACTAAGTACTGTCTCATTCCTCTATGGTTCTTTATCCGTTCTTTGGGAGAATATATTTTTTGGGGTTTCCTACTTGGTTACTGTTTGCCTGTGTTTTAACATTGGTGCAATAGCTGCTTACATATAAATATAGCATTCCTTCTTTCCACCTTCACCTAATGCCACAGTTGGCAACTGAAGCCTTTTTTGACACTAACTTTGTATTGCCGATTGGAGTCCTTGTCTGGGACGACCTGCTGCCAAACCCTGGCCAAACGGTCATCGCTGGGTTCCTTAGCCTCAGCTAGGACGCCCACTCACCTACGGGAAACCAGCCCATTAGTTGAAGTACGAGTAGAAACCCACACTGTGCCAAGCACGGTTGAACTGTCGGCATCCCTGGCGCTCTCGGACACAGTCGACCCAGATGTTAGAGAAAACCCCTGTTCTTTTTGCGAGTCCGAGGCGGAAAGATCCCGACATAGAGTTCGATCGGGGAATGAGGGAGGGCGCCATACCTAAACAAAAGAAACAAGAGGCTAAATAAATCGAAACAAGCAAAGAAACACAACCATCATAAAGAATCATCCACCAATCAGGCATCAGGACAAGATAGATCAATGCAGAGAGAGTTAATTACTTTACCAACAGACATAATAAATCTCTCTATGAACACAGCAAACCTCAGGGAAACTAGCAGTTCGGGAGGTGGGTGCAAAGTTTGCGGGGTTGAATAACCAAATATTAATTAGATTGGGTGAACTTATTAAAATTCACATGAAACCTATTGAAACGAGCCTCTCAAAGATCCAAAAACAGTTAGCTGCTTTGAACGTAATTCCTAATAACCCGAAGGGGGCGGGGCTGGCGCAAACAGGGGGGAAAAAAACAAACAGCAAAATCTCCACGATAGGGGTGCAATCCACAAAAGTTGTTACTGGAGCGACAACTGTAAAACCGAAGCCCCCTCCTTTTGTGGCGAAGTAGGTCCTTGAGACAACAAAAACTCCAGTCCCCCATGACACTGTGAAACCTGCCCCTGCTAAACCACTAGGGGCACAACATACCAACGATAGGAACAGGGGGAGGAGTGGGCACCCAATGCACTTACCACCAGAAGTAAGCCCATACGTGGTAATTATGACAGGGGTCCCCGAGTTGAGTCCCAACACGGAGGAACCAAGTTGGTCCTTAAAAAATAAAGTGCAACATTGGCTAACTATCAATAGACCGCTGCCACCGTACTATGCTAATAGAATCTCAATGGTCCGCAGGGTTCCCTGGATAGGTAAGGAGCCGAAAAGAACCCGGGGGGACTGCGTCATAGTCAATTTTGATGACCCACACACAGCCGATATTTGCTCGTGGAGTATGCCGGTAAAGAATGATGGGATAGACACAAAAAGACTCTCCTTCTACCCCCCAACAATTCGTTATAATGAAGGCCCAGAATGGAACTGGACTCAAGTAGGAAACTGGGATAGGAGAAGGGAATGGGTCGACTGGTCAGGTAATGGAGGTAGAGACATAGCTCCCTTCGTAGGATGGAGAGGTATACCAGCCGCAAATAGATTTAATTGTTTAGAAATGGTGGATTGACCACTATCGCGTACTGGTCAAGGCAGCCCGGGCCCAACATTTCTTAGGTCCAAATCTTCACAACCATTTGTTAGCCCCACGACCTCCACAAACATCGTATTGCCTGCCAGGATAATGGTATTAAAAACAACAGCCAATTCCCCTCCAGATAAAATCGTTGATTTACCAGAGACTTTAGCTGTTGAGATTGAGACACCTGTTAGCGAGGGGGAGGTGGACATTTTAAGACCACTAGAAGTAGGTTTGGTCCATGATAGTTTTATAATCCCTGACGAACCCCCTAAAATACAATTAAATGTTCTGGTGCCAGAGTGTACCCCTCGATAGGCACAAATGTTCCCAACGCTACTGTTCCTGACAGTACTTCGTCCCACGGAGCAGGGACGAAGTACTGTCTCATTCTGCTATGGTTCTTTATCTGTTCTTTTGGTGGACTATTGTTTTCTTGGTTTCCTACTTTGCTACTGTTTGCCTGTGTTCAGCTTCAGCGGCATAGCTGCTTACATTTAAATACAGATTCCCTTCCACCTTCTTTTAATGCCACAGTTGTGTTAGTGCTGCTTCCCGTGCCGTGCCTCCAGCGCCGGTGTTTGTATTTTTATGGCCTTTTTCGATATCCCCGGTCAGTTGGGCTTTTTTGGTAAGATAATCGTTTGGTTTGGGCTACCTTTTGAAGAGGAATTGTGTTTGTTGAAGTCTTATTTGTAAGAAGGTATGAGGCATTGCAGCCCCTCCCGCTCCTCCTTGTGCCTGGTGCTTCCATCCTTACCCTGACCCCTCCCGCCATGTTACAAGAGCTGCAGCCTCGCAGGAGCCACCTGCATCCAGAGATTGTGCTCAGAAATGGTTCATTGATGAGCAGGCGGTTTGGCTGTATTGTACTTTGAGGTAGACGTGAAAACACTCCTATTAACTAAATTCTACTTTTCTCACTTTAGTCATTGGCTGTAGACTGCGAGAGGTTAATGAGGAAATGACTCACCCAGCTTCACCTGGAACATCAGGAGGGCAGCTTGTTACCGGACCACACGCCCCAGGAACCAGCGGGGCTTAGCGTGCAGTGGCCCCCCCTCCCTTTACCTTCAGGCGCTTTAAAAACTGTTCATGCCTCCCGCTTCGCGGGAGACGCTTCACCAGGGACAGGAAGAGGGCAGCTTGTTACCGGACCACACGCCCCTGGAACCAGCGGGGATAAGCGTGCAGTGGCCGCCCCTCCCTTTACCTTCAGGCACTTTCAAAACTGTACGCGCCTCCTGTTTCGCAGGAAACGCTTCACAGGAGACGCTTCACCTGGGACAGCAGGAGGGCAGCTCGTTACCGGACCACACGCCCCAGGAACCAGCAGGGTTTAGCATGCAGTGGCCGCCCCTCCCTCCACGCCACCGGGAGGATTTAAACAGTCAGCTTCTTCCGCTCGCGGAAAGCACCTGGGCGAACGCCGGGCAAAGCCCGGTTCAAGGGCGGGTCCGACTGAGCCCGTCCGAGACTATCAGAGGCTGGGCTGGGCCACATCTCTTGGTTTTAAGTATTGGAGTCCTTCTAAAGATAAGCTGCAGAGACAGTGAGTAGTCGGTCTACCCAATATATTAAAGCTTCTCCCTCTTGGCAAAGGAACATTAATAATTTGAGTAGAACTTTGTTGAATTGTTCGATCGATACTTAATTTATTTAATAGGCTTTGTGTTTGCGGATCGTGGACTTGCATTGTTTAATAAGATATTTTAGAAAATGTCAAAGCGTAAAGGAAACAAAACTCCTGTTGAGTATACGGGTGTAACTATTGACAATTACCTTGTTAAAGTAGTGAGTGCTATTAACGTTGAAATCGACAGGGCAGAACGCCGATTATCATTAGGTCTGGGTAGTCTGCCGCCCACAGCCCCGTAGTTTTGACTGAACCTTCTACAGTGCTAAGCGATTCCCCTAGCCCAGGTACTACACCTATCATGGCTTGTGTTCAGGTAGTCTTAACACCACTATCTTTGGAGCCTGTAAACGCCCCCAGTTTGCTTGCCAGTGAGGCACCCACATCTAGAACGATAAGGAGATGTAGGAAGTCCCAGTCTACACAGGGGACGATTAGTGTTAGTAAGGGTCCCAAACCTACTCCTGCTCCCAGTACAGGAGAGCGACTAGCTAACACTAACCCCGGGGATTTAAATGGGATGTATGACATTACAACGCATGCTTTTACAACGCATGCCTTTACAACGCGGTTTTTACAACGCATGCCTTTACAACGCATAGTGCTTTGGGGCGCTGGATAGTGAATTGTTTAATTTACTATTCCAACTCCAGTCCCCGTGGATAGTAGGGAAGGTGTTGGATAGTACATTAAACATATTCCCTATCCTAGAGCGCCCCCCAGCGCAATGCGTTGTAATGGTTTGCATTGTAAAAGTTGCGTCGTAAAGGCACTGCATGGTAAAAGTTGCGTTGTAAAGGATGTTTCCCCTTTAAATGATATACAGGTCAATCAGATTGTTAACGCTCTGGTCGCCAAAATTGTCATATATGTTAAACCACTGTATGATAAAATAGACCTACTTAATAGAGAAGTCACTAAGTTAGGTGGGGAATTAATACTCCATAATGAGTTGCTTAAAACAAGGAAAGATACACCTATGGAACGTCCCAACAATATTTGTAATGTATGTGCAGTATCATCATCTACAGAGGTTTCTGGGACAGTTACCGACCGATGACCGACCCTGGGGGTGATAGCATACCAATTATTGGTAGAAAGGAGAATATGCAGGAGACTAAAACCCAGCCAGAGAGAACATCTATGGAGGGGAAGCGCAGCGACACAATAAATCTAACCCCAGAATGTTCACCATATGTGGCGGTTTTGACGAATGTATCTGTTTTTAATTCGACCCTAATGGAAACCCATGATTCACTTAAGAATAAAATGGTACACTGGCTTAATCGTCATTGTGAGTTCCCAGTGAGTCATGCTGATCAGATCCTTACAACTAAAAGGGTTAATTGAATAGGCCCCCTAAAAAGAATTTACGGGTGACTGTGTTATCATTAATTTTAAAAATCCTCACGATGCAAGTACCTCCCTGATTAGAGCAGCAACTCTACCAATTAATGAACAGGGTGTCTCTCTAAGTCCGTTGGGCTTTTTTTATAGCCATCTAATGTATGCTCCTCCTAAAGGGACTACTTTGGACCAACAAATAACCAGAAGGGCTTTACCACTTCAACCCTTGTTTGAGGTACCTGTGCTCAATCGATTTCAAGCCCTTAGCGCCCTTGATGAGAACGATTGACGGGACCTGGACCGCCATATAACTGATAAGGTGGTTAATTACGGGTCTGATGTTATGGAGGGGGAAAATAGAGTGGGACAGGGAGTTTTGGTTTTGGAAAATTCACAGTATGTTATAACATCTGGAGGCGATAGTCATCCTAGCCAAGATAATGAGGAGCTCCCTGAAGGTAATACTGCCCAACTTATAGAGCCTGAAGTTGTATGTAATATCAAAGGGCTCTCTATAGCCAGCTGGAAAATAGCTGGGCTGGCTTTCAATAGGGGAAAAGTTGGGTTGGGCGGACTTTCTTAAATCTCATGACATTATCTGTCTTCAAGAGACCTGGTGCACTGAATTGGTTAGCTATGAAGGGTTTGACACATTTACATTACCAGCACAGGGTTCTGTCGCAGGCAGAGCAAAGGGGGGCCCTTTTAACCCTCATAATAATTAGCTTGCCATCCATCTATACTCTATACTACTATTATAAAGAGAGAACTGTGTCCTTTGAGCCAGGTAAACTCGAAAAGTACACCACCAATCCTAACACCCAAGACATCTTTGAAAACCTCAGGGCAAGCAGAAGGACATAGGCTATGTAAAAATAAAAAATATACGTTGTTTAAAAAATTAGGAATAAAAATAAAAGTAGTCCCTTGCAAGTAGCGCCGGCCGCTACGTCTGCGTGATGACATCGGGAAAGAACCTGGGCGTTTTAGTATTGTTTCAGCAAAGGGGACTACTTTTTCTTCGTTTTATATCTGCCCCGTTTTTATAAGGTATTGGCTGATGCCTGCAAGGAAACTATCGCTCTTACTAGCGAGAGTCTGTTTGTTCGTATTTTACTGGCAACACTGACCATCGGTGAAAAAAACGGCCCGCGGGACTACAAAATGACATCACAGCGGCCATTTTTGTAGTTCCGCCGGCTTGCGATGTCAGTCCCTTCCTTGTGCATAGATCATCTCTTATTTCATTCCTCCTACGTAGATCAAGGTTTACATAAACATCTTGCATGAATGTGTTCCTAGCCGAAAGGACTTCTCATTGTCCATAAACCTCGTCCCTGATACACACATCTTTTTCTGACTCACATAAACCACTTCCCACCTTCCATACATTTCTTCTTAAATTGTATGCTTACCTCCCCTATCAGCATGCATGCCTTCACATCTTCTCTATGCATTGCCTACTTAATGGTGTCTAATGCATGCATCCGACGGAGGTTTCTGCCACATTTACATTAACCTCGTCTGGTATAAACATTTACTCTGCTTCGAATGATGGCTCCACTCAGAGTGCATTTCTAAATCCCTCCCTTGTTGACCCTGTGGCATGTGAGGAAAACTAACAGCCGCAGGCCTTTAAAAGCAGGTGATGTTTGAAGCACGTTGGAAAACTGGCTTTTGGTAATAAAGGGAAAAGGACAGAACATTGTAACGACAGCACAAGTTTGCATGACGACTTAAAAGTGAGCAATTATTTATGGTCCCATATTGCCATCTCGTGGGTAATATTGGGAACTACATCCAAACTGCACACTAATTTCATTATATGCATAAAAACACATCTAGCTACGATTACAATTAGGGTGACCAGATTTTGAAAATCAAAAACCGGGACAGGCTAGAAATAAAAGTAGAACTAAAGTTTTTTTGTCTTACTTCTATGTCTGGTCTGGCCTGGCCTGTCCCGGTTTATGTGCAGCCTTGCAAATGTGTTCTTACATACATACATGCATACATATTCGTGCGTGCGTATATCTATCTATACTACTATTATAAAGAGAGAACTGTGGGGCATATGTACAAGGGGGTTTATCTCCGCTTTTTGGCTTTAAAAGCCAAGAAAGCGGAGATAAAATTATCTCCCTATTACCAAGCTGTCGCTAACACCAGTTAGCGACAGCTAATAGGAGATAGCGACCATCTTGGGCCCCGCTTTGCATGTCAGTGATATTTATCACTAATGACATGCAAAGTGGGCGTGCCAAGATGTTAGCGACTGGAAACAGTCGCTAACATCGCTTTGTCCTATTATCAACTTTTGGAGCATTAGCTCGATAATGCATGAATATCGCGGACTTTTCAGCGATATTCATGCATTTCGGCCGATTTTTATCGCTTAGGAGATAAACCTTGATAATAGCAAGGTTCCTAAGCGATAAAAATAGGCGATGCTTAGCGATAAAAAAATTGTCTCTAACCATGCTTAGCGATAAATATCGCTATCTATACTACTATTATAAAGAGAGAACACAAACCTTTCGGCCAGGTAAACTCGGGAACCACAGCGCCAATCCACCCACCCAATACATCCTTGAAATTGTCAGGGTGTGTAGATGGACATAGGCTAGATAAAATAAAAATAAAACTTACATTTAAAAATGTAACTTTAAAAACAAAGTAGTCCCCTGAAAGAAGCGCCGGCCGTGACGTAGCGCCTGCCGCGACGTAGCAATGACAGCAACGTGCGTGATGACGACAGGCGGGGAGGAGCGGTGACGAGCGGCGAGGAAGGAAACAAAGATGGCAGCGCCCATACCCAACGTGAGAGAATTGTAACAGTAGTGGAAGAAGGCAAGATTCCTGTAAAGAGCATCATGTCCCGCCTGATAGTGAAGAATCTACCGACCGAAGTAAGTGCTACTGGGATGGGGCCACTAGAGGGGAGGGTCGGGTCGGGTCAGGAATGAAAGGACTGAACGAGGCACAACTGAGAGACGTACTGCACTGGTGAGAAAGCGACAGCCGAGGAAGACATTGAACAGTGGGAAATAACTGATAAGTTCACTAGGCTAACGGTGGTATAGCCGAGAGAGGAACACTGAGCCACGCCACGGCGGTATGGTGCTCTTTTAAAGGGTGACAGAATAGGAGATCGATTTATTGTTTGGGATTACAAAAGTGTCACATTTTCAGCTTTCTTTATAGTGCAGTCAAAGTGAAAAATTTAAGTGTTCTGGGCGGGAGGGGGCCGGGGCGGGAGGGGCCGCAAGCCTGAAATGCTGCCCCCAGCCCCCTTCTGCCCCGGGCAACACTGGGGCGGGCTGCTAGTACTAATATAATAAAGAGAGCCCAAACCTTTGAGGCAGGTAATCTCAGGAACTACAGCACCAATCACAACACCTGATACAGCGTTGGAAAGGGCAGTTGCAGCAGAAGGACATAGGCTATGCAGACGCCCACCATATACATTTAAAAGGTAAAAGAACCGTGCCAGCAAAGTAGTCCCTTGTGGGCGTGTCTGCGTTGTGCTGGGGGCGTGATAAACACTGGGGGCGTATGGTACGTTCTGCCCTTCATGCCATATCTCATATCGTGTGCTGTGGGCGTGTGTGTGGGGCGCGGGATTACGGGGAAAAAAAACCGAGCCCAATATTTCATTGTTTTTTCTTCCCAGGTTCTGTACATTCCAGCTCCGAGTGTCCACCCTGCTCCCTTTAAATACCCCTGCACCCCATAATCATAACCTAACTCCTTAAAATATCCCAACACCCTTAAACACTAACCCATCTTAACCCTATAAATATACCCTGTATCCCAAAACCCAAACCTATCCCTAAACCCTAAAAATACCCCTGTACCCCAAAACCCAAAACTAGCCCTGAACCCTATAAATACCCCTGTACCTCAAAACACAAACCTAGCCCTGAACCCTTAAAATACCCCTGTACCCCAAAACCCAAACATACCCCTGAACCCTAAAAATACCCCTGTACCCCAAAACCCAAACCTAGCCCTGAACCCTAATACCCCTATACCCCAAAACCCAAACCTAGCCCTAAACCCTAAAACTACCCATGTACCCCATAACCCAAAACTATATTTGAACCCTTAACCCCTTCCATGCTGGTGACGAACCCCAGCCGTCATGCACTACGGTGCTCGTGTGCTGATGACGGCTGGGGTTCGTCATGGCCCGCCCGTGTTCTGCCGGCGGCCGCACACGGGGAAAATCGCGGCCGCACGGAAGGGGTTAAAATACCCAAACACCCCATAACATATACCCCTATACCCATACTTACCTTATCCAAACATTTAAAACCATTCATGCATTTACAACGAATTTCTTTGTAAATGTATGCGTGGTAAAAGCATGTAATGCCATGCGTTATAATGGCATTGCGGAGTCATGGTACTTTCGTAATGAAAGTAATGAAAGTATGCGGAGTGATGGTATGCGGAAAGAAAGTTGCGAAATAATGGGTGTTTACCCTCCCCCGGTAAGTACATTGGTGGCACAGCGGCCCACATCTCCAGCAACATACTCATATTTTTTCACCACCGATTTGAAAAATGCACAGGTCTCTCTCATTGTTGGCCAGCACCGACATACACTTTTAGACACACCTCCCGCCACAAGTTCTAGAATTGCGAACTTTAGAGCTGGGGAGCTACGTTCAAATCTCGGCAACAGCTCAACATCCAGTGATTCTAGGCAAATCGCTTTGTCTCCCCGTGCCTACCACAAATGAATGTGTTCTTCTGTAATGTAAATTGTGCTCATGCCATGTTGTCGAGTTTGCGCTATATAATATTGCAAGGAAAAATAAAGAAGGGAACCTCGAGTTCACACACTACTGAACGCGCACTCTTAAGTGCATCAGCAGTGCACTGTGAATCGGAGCGTTTCACAGGGCTGTCACAGATAAGAAATGCTATCAAAACGAAATCCTACAAAACAATATACTACTGGCCGGCAGCAATTCATACCCGGACAACGTCGGGACGGGCTGCTAGTTAAAAGTAAAAAGGTACTTTAGCATCGGGTCCCACTTGCAGATTCTCTGGATTTACCAAAAACACGCCGGGATGTTTTATTAATTAATTTTTATAATAACATCTTTGATAACACACGGTCTAAAGTTATTAAGGATCTAGAGAATGCGATTGATAAGTTAAGTATATAGGAAAATGTTATTTTTGATCTTATTAGTGTTGGTGATTTTAATATCTCTACATGCCCTTTGTCAACCACAAGGGTCTGTGGGGTAAGAAGAGATACAGGAGAAGATGGCATCCATTTCCCCCACAATCTATTCGGCGACTCACCCAGCCCACGAACGAGCAATGCTTCAGTGCTGGGCGGTTTTTGTTTTGGGCAGTTTTATATCAAGAAACTCGACCAGAAGGTTTCAGAGAACTTTACATGAGCACCAGTTGCATTAAAGAGCGACACATTCATTTTATTTGATTTTTTTAGGCACGGGGATATTAAGTGATTTGCCCAGAATCACAGGATGTTTGAGCCTCAAGCCAGACTCAATCCCGGTTCCACAGCTTCAAAGTCGGCCGCTCTAGCCCTCTTTCCTAAAGTAACCGTTCTGGTAACTTCTAATAATGTTTATGGAACAAGACCATTGTTACAGTAGAAAGGCATCCTACCGCTGCTGTAAGCAACATACATAACGATGCAAGAATGCATCAGGTTCATTCTGCAAGTAAACTGCACGCAGTGCATTAACATACCGAAGAGATATGAATATACCCAGGGGCGGAGCTGCAGAAGGTGCAGCAGGGGCAGTGGCACCAAGCCCAGGGGCATAAGGAGCCCCCTGCTTCGATATTAGTTGTGTTATAGATTTTTTTACTAAAAGCCGGGGGAAAGGGCTGCAAATTTGATTGATTGCATTAAGACCCAAAGCACCTTTGCTTCACCACTGTAAATATCCACAAAACAAATAAATGATCACTTTTAATTCGTTTTCACAATTGTGATCTGAGAACCTGTCAATTTATGATGAGAGCAGGTGGGAAGAATATGTGTATGGTATTGAATATTACATGGAGACTTTATTCCACACCTAAACTTACTACTTAAACATTACAGGAAAAAACGTGGACGAATGCAAAGTGCTGCTTGATCAAAATCATAACTGGGTGATGTACGCTTGTCTTGAAGACATTTAGGGCCTTGTTTGCAAGCCCCTCGCGCCGCGGGTGCGTCACTTTTAAAATGGGAAAAAGTGACGTACTGGCGGCGCAAGGGCCTTGTAAATAAGCCCCTTTGAATTTAAGCGGAAGAGAAAGGCAATGCAATATAGAAGTCTTGGAGACTGGCATGTTATGTTATCGGCCATTAGTGTGGCCCTTGTTACTCTCCGTATGGATTACAGAAGGAGCCATTTTATAGTTTGGAAGGAGTATTATTGTTTCTATGCCTTTTATAGGCAGAGTTGGGGTTGGTACTGGCTCCAGGTATACTCACATCACAGCAAACCCGACACTGCTGGTCTGCATGCTCATGTGTAGAGGTCATGTGAGAAACATGATAGGTCACACTTAAGGTGGCTTGGTTACACTTAAAATAGTTGCGGTGTCACTTGGCAGATGTATTACCCTGTTGGTGTTATTTTCAGTTTAAATAATGTTCCCTTTATAAAATTAGCGTCATTAATTTGAAATGATAATGCCGTGAAGAACAGAACTGTGTTTTCTTGACATATGCAAATTAGGCCTCAATTAGGCTCTGACTCCATCTTGGATTGGGAAAGAGCCATGTTTTTATTTCTCAGTGACACCGCTCAAAGCAAAACGTACCCTATGCTTTGTGTGGATACGCTGCATTTTATTTGAATTGTTGCTTTTCACTGCCTCTTCCGGCTCACTCGCTGCTGTCCTATCCATTTCTAAGGCTGACATTGTTAATGTGGTTAGGTTTGTGCTAAAACGTCCGATGACTTCAGGTCAAAGGAGAGATAATTATTATCATCTTAGAGAGATAGTGCTAGGATGGTGGCATTGAATGACGTATTACATTTGTATTCTGATTGGACAATATGCCGTACATTGGCACACCCTATGCTAACTGCGCGATTTAAGTTGCTGTTATGGTTAATTTTGTTATAAAAGGATACTTGTTTGCGGGTGTTCCAGAGAGATATTTTAGGCTCTTTCCCGAGCCGCTTGGGATGTTGCCCGATATTCTATTGATTTGCTGCATACTCTTGACTTAGACCATTTTTAAAATTTTGTTCTTGCTGTTTTTTCCTAATGACTCATTTATTATGCAATTGAAACTATCTATTGTTTTACCTTCTTGTAGTGACCGATATTTTTGTAGATAATCAGTTAGATTATGACCGTACCACCATCTCAGCATATTTTAGCCTAATATACTAATGTTTAGGCCTTTTTTTGACTTTACCTTGTTTTATGGCAGTGCTGACTTTTGCCTTTGACATGCTTTCATGTTATCTTGCTTTGCAATTCATATCATCACATAACAGAGATGTGTAGGCCTGAAGCTACAAAGTAGCAATTGATTAGGTCTCTTTCTGTTTCTGACTTTATCTTGCTTAATGGCAGGGCTTGCCTATTGGCTTTGGCATGATCTTATGCCTTCTTGCCTACTAATTGTGCTCTTTTGCGGGAATAGAGGCCTATGCTTGAGCAACTCAATTTTCTAAGCTGTCACCATCTTCTGAGACTTTCTGGGTGAGGAGTCATGTTTTACTTCTCACTTGTTTTTCACACTTTCTAAACTAGAGAGGACCGGTTCTTGTCGGAGGAATGTGCTCACTCTATTCCGTAGTCAAAGCAAAGTCTTGATCAACCGGAGCTGTGGCCTTGGTACGGAGTGGTACAGTCTCTGATGAGAAAAGGAGAGAGGCTTGCTAGAGCTTAGACAAGGGCTTCCACTGGTTACTAAAGGAGGTGTCTGAGCTCTGATCTCTGGTAGTCTGACAGTCCGGTGATACATCGCGTTGCAGACGTGCAGCTGTGATTGTGGAACAGAAAATCCAGATTGAACCGGAGAGACGGGCCCCCTCTGGAAGCAAGATCTTTAGAAACTTGGTGAGGTGTTCCACTAACTCTTATATTCTAACTGTCTTTGCCTTACTATCCCTTTTTATTTACAGGTTATATACATATATATATATATTCAATGAAAAAACCATTGGTTTTAGGCCATATATAGTTAGGGATTTGCATTTAGAAAACCTTATTTTACTCGCATAAAACCATTGAAATTCCATATATAGTTATAAGCGCTAACTATATATCGCGCACCCGCAATCCACTGCTGATGATGTCACATATTACATCATTCATGACATGGTTAGTGACATCACTGATGACATCACTGATGACATCTCAAATGACATCACTGATGACATCACTGAAAACATCTCATTTGACATGACTGATAACATCACTGATGATATCATTCATGTGATAATACCATGAACCTCTTCAGACTCTAATATAACCTTAGATACAATCAGTGTAAACAGACAGTCACAGACTGTCACTCATCCATGGAGTTACTCACACACCTAGTCAGTTATGCCAAAAATCAATCACACTTCCATTTTCTCAACTATACAGTTATACACACCTTACTTATTCAAACATATACTAACACATATTTACTTTACTCTCTTATACAATCTCTGATACATGTTCACAATGATCCATACAGCCACTCACACATTCACTGGCTCTTATGCACAGTTATTTATAGATGTCAACTCTCACATGTACTGTGTTTTACATATGTACTTAATTTGACATGTAGCACTGAGATATCCATTCACTCACTAATACACTCATGCACAGTCAACCGCCCATACAGCTGTTTGCACATGCACTTTTGAATCTATACATATAGTGAATCAACTACTCACACATCTATGTACAGAGTCACACACCTTCCAGCCACCCATACACACACACTCAGTTTCCCATACAAATACTTGGACAACCAATCAATAACCCATACAGTTACTCATATAGCTACTGATCAACATATGCAGCACTCTGTAGAACAACAGATATAATGATGCACAAATTAAAACAGTTTAGTCACTAACCCATGCACTCAGTGAGACACATTTAATCACTCACTCAATCAGTCAGTCAGTCATGCACCTAGTAAATCCTTCATCCAGACACTTATATATCCACTCATTCTTCAATATGTAAAACATATTTTAACTTTACAGAAACATACAGTCACTGGATGTTGTAATCAGTGATGTCATCAGTGATGTCATTTGAGATGTCATCAGTGATGTCATCAGTGATGTCACTAACCATGTCATGAATGATGTAATATGTGACATCATCAGCAGTGGATTGCGGGTGCGCGATATATAGTTAGCGCTTATAACTATATATGGAATTTCAATGGTTTTATGCGAGTAAAATAAGGTTTTCTAAATGCAAATCCCTAACTATATATGGCCTAAAACCAATGGTTTTTTCATTGAATTTTCAAGGTTTTGTAAATGCAAATTCCTAACTATATATGGAG